>NC_090923.1:191803441-192412441 GCF_040938575.1 Ambystoma mexicanum
CATCATTCATGATTAAATGGCTTTTTACGTTATTTCAGGTTTGCAACATTCTGATTGGAGAAGTTGGAGGTATATAAGACAAAGGTCTGCTCCATGATTTTAAGGCCGCAAAATCTAGGGTTGTTAGAAATGTCATTTCTTGGAGGGGTTGCAAAATAAATTCCTGGGCCAAATAGCAGGTCTCCCTGCAGATACACCTGCTAGCCCCTTGTGAGCCGAATTGAGGGTGTTCAATTTGAGTGTCAGGCCAATTAAGAATGTTCCTTATTTTTTAAAAGCACATCTGGGATTTTCTGCTAATCATAAAGTGAATTTCAGTTCAAGTGCGATTGTAGCCTCCCCTGGTGAAGAGAAATACTTGTGGTTATGGGCGGTTGTAAGTCACTGTCCATTTGAATAGGGATGCAATATAACTACATTTGGTGCATTAAGCCACCTTAAAATAGCTCCAAAAGCAAGAGCGTTTCCGATGGAAAAAAAGTCAGATGTCCAAAATATACACAGGCTGCCAACTTTAGCCTTATATACAGACTTACATACACATATAAAATGGCAAGGAGAAATCTGTCAAATAAGATTCCCAGAATGCAGGAGGCTGGTGGTAATGGTACGTTTAAATGTACCCACTCCTCAATAAATTAAGAAAGTGTGCAGGAGGAAGCACAAAGTGCGCTTGCAAAATAGGAGTCAAAGATTTGGTTCATTTTCTGTTCATTTGCTGTTGTTTCTGTTTTGCATAAGCGTGGAATGCATGGGAGCTATGCTATATATAATTAATTGTAATGTTCAGACTTGTATATATAGCAAGTTTGATTGTGTTAAAGTTGCTTTTTTATTTTGGGCTTGTTCTGTGTGAATTGTATGAAAAATATGAAACATGTTTTTAAATGTTGCTGACTTAAAGGAGAAATATAAATATGAATTAGTACTTCAGGTCATTACATGGTAGCCTTTAAAGATCACTTCATTGGGCCTTTGGAGGTTACCTCCTGAGAATTATTTGGGAATGTTATGGCAAATGGTGTGTATTAAAGCTCCAGAAGGCTGTTGCATTGGTGAAAAAGTGGTTAGGAATAAAAATAATACCTTTCTCAATTATTTGGAGCCTATTTACTCTGCCCAAAAGGGATTTTACACAAGACTTAGTGGCAAACATTGGTCAAACCTTTGAGCATTTGATGACCACTTCATAGAGGGGTGTGGTGCTGTTAACTGAGTATTTGAATCAAGTAATTGACTTGTTAGTTTAAACCTATTAATCAATTAATTGTATTGGAATACAGGGCAAATTATTATGAAAAATGTGGCATGCATTTACCGTATCTGCCCATTAACCATGTGCTGGATGGGCAGGTTATCAAACGAAGACCATTTTTCCGCTAGGACACTATGTAATAATAAATACAGGAGACACCAAAATGAATATTGTCGATAAATGTACATGGTGGGATCAAACACAAACATCACTTGTACAGAAAGTGTGCATGCACATTATTTAATAAAGGAAAGTTGGGTATGCATACCACCTCCTTGTCCATTATGTTCATACTAGTTGTATCAAAGAACAGAATATGCCAATTTTCTCCATGACACAAACATGGTTCAAATATTGTACTCATTAATACATTTGTCAGCTGGGCAAAGTAACTGGAGATGACAGGGTTTTAGCAATGACACTACCATAACGAGTAAGGACATTTACTGAAGAAGTATGTGCATGGTGGCACCAAACAAATCTTGCATGTATAAAAATAATCCAGCTGGAAACACAGCGGCTCATTGGCCAACATTCTTGCACAGTCCAGGACTCTGTCCTGACTACAGTGCTACTGAGGTCTCATCCATTCAGCACCCCCTTCTAGGCCTTCACACCATGGCCCAGGGCAACTGGCGAGCAACAATTTAGGGTGCCGTGAGCAACATGTTGCTCCCGAGCTACACGTTGGGGATCCCTGCTCTAGAGAGTACCTTTTTTCTCTCCAGCTTAAAGGAATAGTGCGGTCAAAAATGTTATTGTTCCGAGCGTTCGGGCATGTGGTTTAAAGCAATCTGTGATCGATCGTAAAAAAATTTCCTATGCACCTTACCATAGTTTTCCTCACTTTTACACATGCGAAATCAAGCATCAGGGCGCGGCCATCTTGTTCTAATCTTATTCGTTGCTGCATCGCCCTAAGTTGAACTGCCCTCGCAGCACTAAATCATATCCCCCGCCCCTGAAGCTGACATCACTAGACGTGTAGGCCCCATTTCACAATGCGAATGTACGTCACGTGTCAATGTTCTCTGTGTGCCAGCCAATGACGCGCCTCCATGGAAATGGCAGGACGCGTCTTTCCTCAATATGTATAAACAGACTGCTTCTCATCTGACAACATCAGAGTTGCTTTTTCAATTATTTCACTGTCTTTTTTTGTATTTCCTGTGACTCGTTTCTGTTCTGTTCAGCTATCTTCATTGCTCGTAGCCTGTGCGAAGACATACTAGTACTAGCATTACTATCGATTTTAATTTCGTCGTATAATGGCAACAATACAGCCCTAGTCCGAGCCAGAGTATTCTGAGGCAGAATTAGTTGAAAGAGAAAGATGGGGAAACGATGGGGCATTGGACGACATTTGGGAGGACCAATCACCGGATCCTGAGCCAGAGCCTAGTCGCATGGAAAACGTCTCCACCTGGTGTACCTGCAATCAGTGCATGCCAACCGAGGAGGAGAACTGCTGCTGCAGAGAAACCTCTTGATGCTTGGCCTACATATCGGAAGATGAGACACGGTCGCAATGCGTTACCGAGCTGCATGACTTCAGAGCAGCCAGCCTGCCTGCCTGTTGAGGAATATGATGGTGCTTATGCACGAACTTCACGCACCAGTTTGCTCTCGCAATAAAAGTAACAAGTAAGTGTACTCTAGTTGTGATGTCACTTAGGCCACTAACATTTCATGTTTGTCTCCTGTATTGTCATACCTTTGTTCTATCACTGCCAAATGAATGTAGTCTGGCAACTCAATACATCTTTCGTGATTTGAGGAAATCATAGTGATCATCTTATGTGTCTTTCATGTACAACCAAGAAACAATATTTCTCTGTCACCCAAATGTTATGGATTGAATGGGTGTTCACTTTTGTAATGTGTCTACACTTTAAAGCCCAAGTTGATTGATCCATGAAGTAACATGTGTATGGGCAACTTTTCCATTAGGATAGAAGATTGCATTTTCAACTAAGGGTTGTACACTTATCATGTTCATTTAAATACAGTTTGTATGTTTCTCTTCCACAGGTGGTACAGGCTGGTGGCCTATCGTTCCACTACATGGTGGCTTCATGGGAGGCTTGGATACTGCTTCGATGAGTAATACCCGTCTGTGTCATTGGTGCCATTGGTGCCATTCGAGCCAAATTCCGCAGTGTCAGTGGTCAGTACAGGGGATTTTCCCACACTGTGCTGCAACCCGAAGTATACAGTTTGTAGTTCATTTGTGCCATCAACATCAGCAACAAAATAAAATAAAAACATCTTTTATGAATAGTTGTTTCAATTTTTCATTGAATCAAGGACACGCTCACTTGTCCTGGCAGGGCTGGCAGGGTGGGAACGGCTAAGGTGCCAAACACCATGTACACTTCAAAGGTATCTTTTGCACAGGGGCCATTGCTCACATGGTCTAGCCAGACCCTGTGTCTCCAGGCAGGCTCCCCTGAAGAAGGACACACCCCTGCCTTCCACATAAGTGTGTCTCCATTCAGCAGTGTTCCGGCCATTTTCAGCATGTCTCATGCCCCTCCATCCAACTCCAGTATCAATGGCAGGTCGCACCTGTGGCCGTGCCCTCCCAAGGGGGCTGACAAGGAGGTAACGGCCAAGGTGCCAAGGTGCCAAACACCATGTACACTTCAAAGGTATATTTCGCGCAGGGGCCATTGCTCACATGGCCTGGCCAGACCCTGTGTCTCCAGGCAGGCTCAACTGAAGCAGGCCACATCCTTGCAATTCACATAAGGTTGTATCCATTCAGCAGTGTTCCAGTCCTTTTCTGCATCACATACACACCCACTTTTCTAATTCTTTATAAACCCCTTGATAGTTATCCTGAGAACATCTGCGAGCACTGGAATTCAACTCGTGATCGTGCTACCTGTCTCCTTCTACTAATTACCCTGCTTGCTGAATCCAATTGTTTGTTCGTCAAGGTAAGGGCAGGTCACCTAATCATCTCTTTCTGATCTCAAAATGTCTATCTATTTCGAACAAATGTACCTACTCGTGTAATGTTGATTCATCTAAATCACTTTACCATTGTCTACTGTTGAAAGTGTTCTGATCTCGATATATAGCAAATTTCATCAGTGTTATTTGTGATTGAATTGCATCTTTCTTGAACCACGTCTATAAGCATGTTTCCTTTTGATGAATGAAAGTACATTCAACGGACGAGTAACACATTACGATTTACGTCACATCAATCAATTCTGTATGAAAGTTGAAAGTTATCCCAGTGTATATTCGACTACACTACACAGGTTTTGCTTCTTTGACCAAAAGAAACATTGCATAGAAAACTTTGATATAATCCCATCAATCTCATGCATTCAGTAGAAGTTTTTTGTAATTATGTTTACAGATATTTCAAGAATGCCTGCTTTTATGGTTTTTGGTTGCCGTTCTAGGAGCCATGTCAAAAGTATGGGCACTATCATGCATAAATTCCCGACGAAAATTGATTTAATAAGAGAATGGGTTGGACGTTGTGGATTTCCGGTGGACGAGCTTGAAAGTAGAGTTGAGGATGTCTTGGGAGACTCGAGGGCCAATCGATTCTGCATATGCATCCTGCACTTTACCCCAGATATGTACGACCAATCGCAGTACATAAAAAAGCATCAACTCAGAACGTCTTGTAAATTGCTTCCGAATGCAATTCCAACTCATGCACACGCTGCCTCAGGTGAGTCCCGGATGATGAATTGCATATTTATCAGACTGTATTATTTTTTAACTATACCATATTTTACTACACATCTGTCCCTGGTTTATGGAGCATCATAGAAAGTAATTATGACCATAGAAAACAATGCCATAGTGCTCTTCAAAAGAAGCATCATTTTTTTGTAATCGCGTGCTTGACATGTCAATTTCTTTAGGAGAGCATACTGACTGGAGCACAGACCCTCACAAGCGACGACACCACTGACACATCCAGTATACCAATGGTGAGCCCTACAGACTTGCAGAAGTTCATATTATCAACAGTTGGATCTTCCCACAGATCTAATGCAAATCTAATTTTCCCTTTTACCACTTTGTGACAATGCACTGAAAATGAAGGAGCAAGATCCTGCATCCATTTCTTTTCTGGAGTCAACAACAACTTCTAACGCCTATCAGGACATTTTATTTCACTTTTCAATTACGAAAATGTAGTATGCTTGAAATTTCAAATAATATGAAATTGTTTATGTATCCTGTCGGTTGTTTACACTATGTGTCATTTAAGGATTTCTCTTTATATGTACCATTGTCTGCATCCCATTTTCTCTGTTCTATTTCACTGTTTTCATTCATACTATAACAAGTAATGTGTTACAGGGGGATGCAGGTACCTCAACTATAATTACATCATCCTTTGGAGCTGGTCCTGCGGATGAGGTATGTGCACTGACAGTTCCCTTGAATGAAAGAAAATAAATCCTATATAGGATACTATTAGACAGTGACATTCTTATAAACGTGCAGTCTTTCAAACTTTTATCATTTAAGTTCTAACTTTACAATTTCTCCCTAATGTAGAATACATTGCAAAATGTTTGAGGGCAACATTACAATCATTATGTTTGGCACAGTGATCTCTGATCGAGTACACTGGCCATCAATCAGGTGAAATTCTAAATGTATATTTTGACTAAATGACGTACACTGTTTACAAGGTTATGTATGTAAGCGATGTGTGCGATGAAAGATTTTAATTAAAAAAATGTTTGATTCTTTTTTTTAATCAATATTCTATTCAAGGAATGTATACAAGGTCGGGAATTAGAAGAGGAGGCACATGTATCCGAGGTGGTGGACCAGCTTGCTGGTGCGGTCGTTACAGAGAAGACCACATTCCACAGAAAATCAAGAAAACAAGGTTAAATAAAAAAATGTTTTTTAATTTCTTGAAGTTTTTTGGGCTGGTGTTTTTTTCATAACATGTTTTTTTCTTTAAAGTGCTACATCTACTGTATGTGTGATTTACATTGAACATGTTTTTACAACCCATTTCCTAGAGGCCCATAAGGAAAAGAAGTATAAAGACACAGACAACAAATGAAACCAAAGATGCTGTTTGCTAAACAGATTTCACCATGGAGCAACTACTATTTGAGGCGCAGCACAGGGAGGTCATTTAGGGGTCGCCAGAGGTCAAAACTGCGACCTCTGTGGTCTCCCTTGTGACCTCTGTGGTCTCCCTTGCGACCTCTAAAAAAGAAAACCCAAACATTTTTTTTGTAATGCAAGCTCCTGGGCTGTACCAACACCATGTAGCTCTTTACCTCTGGAGTGGATGTCTTTCTTGTTCAGGCCCCTTTAGAAAAAGAAGGAATATAAGAACAGGAGTGCCACAAGTCTAACACTTTCAGAACTTACCCTAAATAAGAAGGCATAGTAATACCAAATAATGTGTATTTCTGGAATTCTATACAATAATTGCTAGACTCATTAAAGGTTTATTTCAGGCACACTTCAGGGGGTGAGTCACTGATTTAGTCTGTTCTTTAACACCTCAACTTAGCCTTTCATCCTTCTGAGGTCGATAAATGAGTACCAACACGGGTTGGGTGATATTGTGTGTATATTTTTTATATATAAAACGCTTAAGCGTAAGTGCTATATAATAACACATCATTATCATTTGGTCATGGATGTCTGCTTGCATTCAAAGTAATTTGGTAATATGGGCCTATACACACTGATCTTAATGATACATATGGCGATCCATTCTTGTATGAAACCTACATCACATTATAGTGATATCGTAACCATATTTTTCGTAGTGTACAATGCCATGTGATGCCACTTCCTGTTTTTTCAACGGGTGAAAGGTTGTGTTCCATCGCTTCCCACGATATCACTTTGGGGTGGGGTCCAATGACATCACTGCCTGTGATGTCATCAGGGATCAAGGGTCGTGTGATGTCATTTCCGCTACCCCTGGCATTTTGGTGAAATGATGTCTCTGGCGCAGCGTGGTCCAGTCAATAAGCTGACTCGGGGTGCTTATGTCCAATGGCCAGAAAATTAATTGAATGTGACCGGCGAAGCCAGCAAAGTGTTGTTGGACCATTGCTATAGTGTGAGAAATCAACAAGATGAAGGTGAAACTAAATGTAATGCAGATGCATTGGAATTCCTCGAGGACCACTTGACACAATCTACACCTGCAAAAAAAGGTCAACGCAATAAACATTTGTTGTTGACGGTTTCTCCAATTCGTGTGCAAATAACCCAAGCTGAACTAACAGAGCCTGAAGCTTCGACACAATTGACCGAGGAACTTGCCAAAGATCTCAAATACAGTTTGCCTAGGTTGGGCGAATTGTCCACCACAGTTGAGTCACAAACCACAATCATGCAGGACGATTGGCTAATAAAGGAGCACAAATACAGGGTATTTGACAGCTGCCTGGTAGAGATTATACTGATGCTGAAATGCGTGCATCCAGTGAAGGGGAAAATATGTGGGGAGCCATTGGTGAATGTGACAAGTGCATTACAAGGCACTAACCTGAAAATCCACCTGTGTCGTCCTCCATGATACATTTTCATGGTCCGCTCAACCGATGATGGGCAAAGTGCCAGCTGGAATCTACTGTGTTCAGCAGCTCTACTTTTCAGTGGCTCTACTTTTAGTAAGTTGTCCAGTTTCTGTAAATTTGAGGGACTACAGTTTCTTGCTAAAATGTTTATTCTCTGCTGTTAGTCAAGCCTGAAAAATTGAACAAATAGCAATTGAAAGGACATTCTCTGGCAACCGGTTCAGGCTAGCTGGCGATGGACAGTGTGACAGCCCCGGATTGTCAGCAAAGTACTGCACATACCACTTTCAGGACATGGAAACTAAATTGTGAGTTTGGTGGTCATGCAGGTGTCCGAATGTAAGTCCTCAGTGGCCATGGAGAAACATGGTTTCATAAAATCCCTCGAACATCTGCAATCGAGGGGAATGCAAATAGACCTCATAGCCACTGACAGACATGTTTCAATAGCCAAGGCCATGCGAGAGCAGTTTCCAAACATTCACCATCAATTTGATGAATGGCACATTGCCAAACCAATATTCCAGGAAATGGAATTTGATTTTGTGAAAGATCTCACTTTGACTGTGTTGGACATGCATACTCATGGAATCGATCATGATTTTGTTCCCAGGACACATACATTGCCACAAAAGGTGACCTTGTTGAACTGTTGACTTCCCGGTTTAAATGATTAGCAGCAGTGTGTATGTTCCACAATGTTTGTAGATTGTACATGACCAATGGAAATCTATGTAACTTGAATTTTAAAGCTATTAAAAGTTCAAATTGTCTTTTCAAATGTATCCTCTTTGGCAATTTGTATTGCAAGAAGTGCCTGTTGGAGGATGACATACAGTGTAACTCTATGTTTTCCCCCCTTCTCGCTTTCGGCCAGCTCTTGTGGGTCCTTCACTGATCAGGGCACGGAAGGGTCAGATGGATATCAGCATAAAAGCAACTGCATGGTCTGCAGTTGCATTAGCATGCATGTGTCCAAATAGACAGAATAAATATGCGTTCCACTAAGGAATGAGACCTAAGCAAAATAACAAACTTGACATGCAAGAACTAATGACTGTAAGCAAAACACTGCATGAAAGGGGGCTTCTGGTGTGAAATAGGTGCATTATGAGCTACATTTTTACAAGGGCATGTGTTACGGGTCTTTACTTTCGGATGCTTTATCAGAAGGGTTGATCTTTGATTTGCGGCATTTGGAGTTTTACGATTTCAAACACAGTGGGGATAGGTGTTAGTGTCACCAAAATATATGACCACTCCAGATTAGGTATATGGTAGGTGAATTTGAGGTGGTGCGGGGGTAGGGTCTGGTGACCAAATGCGTTCAAAGGGAATAGGGGTCATGGGTTCAGGGGACCGCGGTCTGGCAAGGAGATGTTGGAGCAGGCCTTGGTCTCGCATTCTTGGATGAGCACATTTTGTCAGGGCTCGATACTTGCTACTTGCAAAAATGAATAGCTGCATTTCCATGAGAACAGAAGACACGCTAAGCTGACAGAGGACAGAGGTGGTGGGTACTGGCTGTGCACGGTGCTGAGAGAGGGAGAGTGAACAGTTCGCCAGAGGAGCAGAGCTCCTTGAAAAAGAAGGCATTTGGAAGGAAAATGGAGTTCAAAGAATACACATTAGCACAGCGTTAATGCACTTATATGAAACATGGGTGATGCAAATAGGCACAGGAGGGGTGGAGATGTCTCCCACCTTGGCTTATATGTCATTTGCTCGGTATGAGAATGGTGCAGGGGGGCCGGATATACCGCCTCTCCTCCAACATTTGTTAGTGCACTGGAAGTTCAGTGGAGATGGAAGGGCACTTGGATTTATGACTTGTCAGTGTCTCACGTTATCCGCGGAGCACATTCCTCCGCGAAGACAGGGCACATGCATATGTGACAATGGGGAGGATACTAATTGGAACTGCTGTCATAAAAAAACTAAATCACTATCAATATAGAAGAGTAAAAAAATATTCACGATAGCGCGGCATTGGTGGATGCCAGCAAACAGTTTGTTTGTTTTTTGAACATATTTCAAATGCCACGTTGGTCGGCCGGGCTAATCGCTCATTGCTTTTGATGTTGCTTGTGGGCTGTTCACACCGATGCATCCTGTACAGTATATTTTTGATTTGCGGTTTTCCTTCACCAAAAGGAAACTTTGCATACGTGATCCTAAGAAGGTTCAATTGTTGTTTGTCCTTGAAAGAAAGGGAGCATTCGCTATGGATTGAATGACGGGAGGTGTGTAATACCCGCAGAAATGATAAGGCTCACCATTTCAAAACTGGACAAAGGAACATGTAATTTCATTTTATGAAAACCGTTGATTTGAGCAGACACCCTGTGTTACGACAAGAAAATGGAAATACCAAATATAATGTACGTTTTACTGTAGATGAGTTTATAGACCAATGAGTCAAGCTTTCATTTTCTGACTGATATTGCTGGCTTACATTGTTATGGGTTGTTGGTTGGGGCACATTGTGATTACACGCAAACACAACCTGTATGTATTTGTCTTAGTCCCGGGCACATGAGCAGTCCAGCACCGAAATGCATGGAGTCCACGTCTGGGTTCCCCCAGGTTCGACCAACGCCAAGTTTGTTGCTAATATTCTGCTGTAATGTGGTGTTCGAATTCTTCCCTCACCTTCCGCATCCGCATCCCATTGCGAGCTGAAAATATTCCTCAGCACTGACCTCTCAAGCACATCATAGACTCCAACTTTCCACAAAGGTATCTCTATGTTTCTGTTTCTGGTTTGTGTTCATTATTAGGTTTGACCCGGTGCAGAATTAAAGGGTAAATGGATACATTAGAATAAAGAACGACTACTGAGATATATTTCTGTTGTGTTTTATACACAGCTACATCATGCCTTTCTGCGAATGTCATTGATTCCAGATACCCAGTGATGGGTTCTTCAGCATACAGTGGCAGATACACCTAAATGGCTGGCTTACAATTACGCTGATGTGGGACGATCGCCGCAGACCGATATGGTCTTTCGTGGTACCAGCAACAAAGAGCAACCTCACATAGTTTATGGTGGTCTAGCAAGAAGCTGATGCTGAAGCCTTGCAATTCAAGGTGCGTCCAATGCACTTCTTCTACCGAAAGGACCACCGTGTTCCTCATGATAAAGATTTGATGTTCGAAAAGAAAGAAAGAAAAAATGTGGTTGAATATGGAAATTGGCGTATGTTCTCAGAGCGTTTATTGTGAAATAAAAGCACATTATAAATTGCAGAGTATTAGTGTTTCCTTTAAAAATAGTGTTTTGTATTCCGATTTGGGATGCGCTGTGCTGTGAGAGGATGTGTGTTGATATTCTGGGTTCTGCGTCAACTAACGTTAAGACGTAGGTGATGACTGGGCGCGTTTGTCAACGCTGCCCACTAACGTCATGAAAATAGGTGGAGAATATCGCTAGGAATAGTGATGTCAGCTTCAGGGGCGGGGGATGTGATTTAGAGCTGCGAGGGCAGTTCAACTTAGGGTGATGCAGCAACGGATACGTTTGGCACAAGATGGCCGCATCCGCTGCCTGAATTCGCATGTGCAAACGTGTTGAAAGCTAAGGTAAGGTGCATAGGAAATGTTTTTACGATCGTTCACAGTTTGCTTAAAACCACATGCCCGAACGCTTGGGACAATAACATTTTTGAGCGCACTATTCCTTTAAGAGAAACACAAAGTCAGCCTCCCATGATTAACTGTCCCATTACTTTGCTTGGCAAAGAACCATATAAGGAAAGATCCTTTCATATCGCAATACCACTTGAAAAGCATGCTAGATAAATCCATCCTCAAGAAATCCTCTTCCAGCCCAAATGGTCCTACCACCGATCCCATGGCGAGTCTCTCGTTTGAGCACCTACGACCCTAGACGATGTTTCGTTCAGGTCTCACCTGACTGCATGTCCCATCACTGATATGGGACGACCTTCTGAATGTATACGACACGGACTTCCTTGCTATTCTTCCGTATAGTAGGCGATAGCATTCTGATTTATTTAATATGGTGTAAGCAAAAGATCTCTTTTTGCTTTCTCCACCTTCACTTCCTCTTGAAGAGGCAAATAGAGTAGACAAGTTCAGAGTGGGAATTCTCACCCCCGAACTGATGTCAGTGGCATGTAGAGTTCCACAAGAATCCCCTTTCTACCCCAAAATGTAGCACCCCTTATACAGCTCCTGCATCACAATCAGAACAAAACGCACTACTAGCACTCTGACTGTTCAGCACTTTACAGCCGTGCTGCTGTTACTAGACACCAACTCACCAAAATGTGTCAACGCCTCAAAAGCGATGAGTCATGGATGTGCCAGACCGTTTTATGTCTGAGAGCTCAAATGCTACCATCCTGTTCTTAGGCCCCAAGCATCAATTGAAAGGGGTATATCTGCTTAACCCCACTCTGACATTCCTTCAACAGGTCCAAGTTAGGCAGACAGTCAAGAAGCTTGGTTTTATATGGGTTGATAAACTCATCCTCAGTGCCCAAGAGATGGCAGCGATCACGTCATAAATAAACAAATGCAAACACATCAAAAATAAATTTCCCATAAAATCCCCCCATATACATCACTACCCTAATCAACTCGTGTCTTATTTATGGCAATATATCTTCTATTTTAAATGAAAACATCTTACTGTCTCCAAACAGCTGAGGACTCTATAATAGCTCCCAGCGACAATGACAATGGCTTACATACACATGTTGTTGGGGCACAACAGCTGTATGCCTCCAGAACAGAATCAATAAATGCCACCCCAATGGTACCCCATGCTCTGATCATGCAGAACTAGTACTGACTATCCTGAAATAAGGTGGAAGCAGTGAGGACATGTTAGTTCTCATCCATTTCCTCTGGCGATCAGTCTCCCCACTCTGCCTAGCCACCCTCCTTCATACACTGCTCTCTCCATCCTATTCTCACCGAGCATGGCCCCTTCTTTCTTTCAGATGGCCATGATAATTATGTATTCGTATTTCTGTATATTGGGGTGATAATGTTGACACTTCGTCTAGAATTGCAATACGGAGAACAAACAAGCAACGAGAGCAGAGTAGGTTGACATGGTACACACAATCTATGGGTAGTGGTGAGTCAGATAATGGGGGGTATAACATGGAGATATGTAAAATAAATATATGCAAACAAAGTGAGGCATATGCACATGTATTGTGCACTGTGCCATTGGTTGCAAGGAAACAAGTTTACATTTACTTAGAATTAGGTTTGGGCTGGCAGGGTATACTGCAATGAAGGCCCTGGAGATGGGTAGAAGGAACTCTCTCACTGGCTAACAGGTGGAGCTTGAGCCTGGTCACGAATATTTCCACTGACTGCTGGACTGCTATGATGTTAGTGGGGAGACAATTGAAGTAAACAATAGATGGCGAAAATCAATTGAAACCTCCACCCTAAGTATGCAACCCATCTGCCATCTTCTAGTGGCTAATAATAATGAGGAGGTGAGAATCTCAGTGACCACCTTGTGTGACTTACGTGCATGTGACTTGTGTTGTTAGTTGTCGGAGAAATAACTGTCATGTCTGGAGAAGCGAAGGCCCCGATTCATGTAAAAAGCGTGAAGACCCACCAAAGTACTTTGTTCAACTGCACGCGAAAGTCTCTTTGCGTGCTCGGAGTATTTATAGAATTCAAAGCAAAGTAACCTGATGCGCAAAGAAAACCGAGTTGCACCAGGAACACCAACAACACGCCCCCAAGCAAACAAAAACCATTGCCAAAGACCAACCTTTGTGTGCACACGCCTTTGTGTCCATCTCTGACCCAGCACCCTGACGAAACTACATGCAGACCCCTGTAAGCAACGACTGCACCCCTGCACACCTGCGCAAGGTCCCCCATTAGTAATGGCTTCACCCCTGCAAAACTGTGCGAGGTCCCCTATAAGTAACAGCTGCACCCCAGTGAAACTACATGAGATCCCCCGGAAGTAAGGGTTCCACCCCTGTGAAACAGTGCGAGGTCATCCTTAGGTAATGGCTTCACCCTTGCAAATCTGCAGAGCATCCTCCCCACTCCGAAAGGCACCCAACTGCTGGCAGATACCCCTAAGTCATAGCTGCCCCCTCAATCCCTGACACCACCCACCAGACCCCTCACTTCCTCCACTACCCCAGACAGCCCCCTCAAGTCTTGAAACCACCTACCACCCCCTCACCTCTGCCACAATCCCAGGCAGCCTCCTCATGTCCTGACATCAACCACCATCCGCTCACGTCTCCAACGACCCCAGGCAGGCCCCTGACAGTACACCCGTCTCCCCACATCACCCTCACCTCGACCACTGGCCCAAGCAGCCCCCTAAAGTCCTGACACCACCCAACAGTCCTCCTCGCTCCACCACTACCCATCCTTGAACTGCTAGGACAAATAATCAGGAGAGCCAGGATGCTGGGAAAGAACACAGCTGTTGGTGTATGGGCATGTAGCAACCATTACTGAATGGAAAGATGGTCTAATAACATGCGCTGAACACTTATTGAAGAAAGAAGCAATTCGCAAGGTGCAAAAGGTGAATGATGAATGCCTGAAATCGTGGGCCAAGCATGCAAAACTACTAACCTTGTGTGAAAAAGAAGTAGGACCAGTGCATATGTTGCAAGTGAAGAATGTGACAACCTGCTTCAAGAATGATGGTAAGATCTATGTTGGAAAGAATGAAGGTTGCGGAGAAATAATCAAAGCACCAGGAATTAGTGGAGAAACTGCAGTGCTAATGGATCAATATTGGGCTTGCGGATCAACAGCTTACATGCAATTGCCTAAAGACTGGGGATGAGTGTTGTAGAGGAGCAGTCGAATTCCTCTGCAGGAAGTTCTGCCCCCCTACTAGCTGTATGCTTTCAGCCAGCAGTTGTGACTATTCCGCGCCGAGTCTTCGAGATAAGGCATCCACTTAGAAAACCCTATCAGATGTATCCCACAAAAGATGGAGGAGATCCCTGAAGGAATATGAAACTTTTATGTGCAGAATGAAGATTGCACGTGTGAAGAGTACTGGAGAAAATGCAAATCATTCGATAACTGTACAGATGCAGCAATACAAGTAGATAAAGCAATCATAGAAGCTGGCTATAAGTAGTGAATAAACTGCAGGTTAAGCCACCATTATATAGAAGCTGGACATCGAAGTCACAATTTTAGTAAGTTCAGACCATGAAGAGAAGGGCTGAAGACTGTGTCGCAGCAAAGAATTAGCTGGGAGCATGGAAGAAATGAGAAGGGCTGTCTGGCCTGGTGTCAAGACTGAAGGCAGCCACAGACTGGTTATCTATTCTTGAAAATTTTTTAAGGCAGAGAACATGAGAAGTTTATTCATCCCTTGTTAAGGTACAGACAGTGACTACCAAGTGTATTAATTCAAGATAATTAAATGCTATAAAATGGGCCGAATTGCGGTCTCCTGTCACGTGATCCAAGGATGGAAATAGAGTTGGGTACGCAGTCGAGAACTTTGATAAGCGTGTGCTCATACTCCCTTATATTCCTAGAGATGAGAATACATTGCAAGGCCAAGTTCAAAGACAGTGTGCATGGCAGAAGGCATGGGCGATGAGAGATGATGGGCTAATTGGGTGGGGAGGTAAAAGTCAAATACACCTCCTGGCACCTGGGTCTGAGCTCACATGCTGCTAAGTAAACCGAATGTTCCAGACATGGCACGAACATTCCAACCAATTGCAGAGGGCCATAAAACAAAGGGCCTTATAGTTTGAGAGCCAATAGAGTACCGTGTTTCTAATAACTAATGAAGATGACTTGCACAAGGGGTGGGCATGAGTTGTCCACCTGACTGTAGAGACCCAATCACAATCCCAGTCCCTATAGAAAGTATACTTAGAAGATCCCCTTGAGTCAACCACAATCCCCCGTAGGTTTTCCTTATTTGCCACACAGTATGACATCACGTATGACGAGTTTTTGCTATAAAAAATGTTGTTTTTTATTAAATGCTTTGAGCGAGAACGCTGTGCGACATCTGTTGATGTGCGTTGTAACTTCCTGTTTTAGACAATTGATAATAAAACACTAAAAAGGCTTTGCCTTCTTCCTGAATTCATCTGATCATTGGAGTACAGAGTACAGACTGAGCTTCACCGATGATATTTGTAGCAACATGGACATGGGATCTGATAATGAGGACAGGAACATTGAGGATGAGAAGAGGGAGCAGTTCCAACCCTAGTCAACCGGGACAGGGACAGACAAGAGTGTGTAATGGGAGTTTTGGACACAGATAGGGGAGATGGAGAGAGTAGCTCAAATGAGCAGGCGCGACTAGCAACTGAATTACTTACCCTACATGAAACCAATACATATATCGATAGACTTAGAAACCTCCCAGGACAAAGACAAGGGGAGACAGCCATAGCTTGTTCAAGGGGACGGCTAATAAGGAAATATGACGACAGTACCAGCGTACCCATACTAGAGCCGATAGACATATGAGCAGGCATTGAGAGTGAGAGAGGGGACTGACAAGTCAGACTGACTAGAAGGATGCATGAGGAGGAGCTCAGGTTCACACAGATGCCCTTATTAGAGAAGGGAGGCATATAATCTCAGTGTGTACCATGAAAGCATACAGACAAGGAGAATGTGAAGTTTAGGCTACCATCATTGAATGCCGGGGCTGGAAAATGAATCTATGAGATGGAGAAAATAACAACGGGACATAGGGTAACTGTGGGAGACCCAAAGGGACTATTAGTGTCAATATTAGGGGTTGCTGCTGATGACATATGGAAATGGGTTGGGTTCCCGTGGGTGACGACACAAAACACAGCACACGATGGTTCGCTGTTTGCAAACTGAAGGGCAGCAGTATGGCAAGCACTAAGGACACAATATCCAGACACATCAGATATTGGGGCAATTACATCTCAGAAGATGAGGGAAGACAAGGACCCTGTGCAGTACATTCAGGAGATTCAAGAGCTTTGGTGCCTTGAAACTCAACAGCCTTGGGACAAAACAGTAGCAATATTTTATCACATACCAGTACAGGGGCTACTAGAGCCTGTCCAAAATAGTTTAAGAAAATTGGTAGGGATGGAAGCAACGAGGTGGCCAAAAATACAACTCATGATAGTTCACCATTGTAGGCTATGGCAGGAGAAGATTAAGAAAAAGGCAGAGGAGAGGAAGATAGATGGAGTGAAATTAGTACAGGGAAAACTATCGAAGTATCCGATGGAGGGGGTGGTCCTAACCAGCCCCACACCTCAAGGACAGCAGCCGCAGCAGCAGCCAAAACCACAGCAGGTTGCACCACCCATGGGGGGTGGGTTCATGGGGCGGGGTGGAGCAGCCCACAGCAAGGGTTCGATAGGAAGGGGGGCCAACAGAGAGGCAGTGGCTTTGGACCGTAGATGCATCAAAACCAAGGGGGCTTTCCAGGAGGGTTTCGAGGATGTAGGCAACAGATGCAGCAAAACCCAGGGGGTTTTCGGGAGGGGTTTCCAAGGGCAAGGGAGGGAGCCAACACAGTGCTGGACGTGTGGACAGTTAGGACACATTTTGAGAGTGTGTAAGTACAGGAGGATGCAGCAGAATTCAAGAGCGCAGGGCCAGCAGCCCTATCAAGGGGACCAGGATGATTACTATGCACAGGACTAACAACAGCAAGGACAGATACAGGGTACACATCAACAGATGCCAAAAACACAAATGCATGTACCACAGAGGTCAGCACCGGTACCACAGTATTTACAAGCACCACAGATTTGAAGGAACACACAGAATTTAGCACAGATACAGAGCAATGATGCAGCAGCAGCACACGTGGACTCAATGGCAATAGTCCCCGTCAGACAACTGGGAGGATTTACCATGGTGGGGAACAACCCCTTTACAGGGAATGGGATGTCCCTATACCCTCAATAGGACAGCCCACAGACAGACTTGATGTGTCCCATCCTGTCGATCACACCCAACCCTGTGGAAGAACCGCGCAGAGGGGTGGCGATAGATGACAAACCATTTTCCTTTCGTGTTGACACAGGGGCGACTAGGTCCAACATTAGGGAAGGCTCATTTACATATTCAGGCAATGCCATGAACTTTCAAGGATTCTCAGGGGCTCGGGATCTGGTTCCTTTCACAGATGATATCTCACTTTCTATAGGAGATCACAATCTATCTCTTCCTTTACTTTACTCTTGACAGACACCTGTAAACATACTGGCATGAGACATTCTGAGCAGACTGGACAGGACCATTTCATTCACAGACAAGTGAAAAGTGTGCTCCACACCAGGAATACACATGCTCAATATAAGTCAGATTGTCCAAACATATTATGGGTGCACGGTACAGAGGGTGGTACCAGTGGACGCAGAAATGTTGCAGTTTGGAACTGACATTGCCATTGCATGGCTTCCAGGAATTGCAGGGAAGATGTGGCGAGTTCCAAATTAGTAGATATTCAGACCTGAATTACCAATGGATGAGGAAGAAGGAACCATAGTGGTTGCGAGAGAGGATTGGATTGCAGTATATGGGATGGATGACACAGGACGGGCATTGAGAGCAGTGATCACAGTGGCAAAGGGGTGCAGGTTGACCACAGTGACAGATGAAGACCTATTCAGGGAAGAGAGACTAGATATAGAGATGGTGTTCGAGATGAGTGTGACCTATTGTGATGCTGGAAATGCATTGGAGGGATAGGGCCTCCATGCCTTTGTCCTATAGTCCTTTTTCATGTATGTTCTGTCTTGTTTTCCATGCAGGAGTTCATGTGGGACTCCTGGCGGTGGGGCTCTTCCTCTTTTTGGGTGTGGTGAACAGACCCATGGGATACCCTTATGGCACCCATGGGTGGGAGTACAACCCTGTACTCCTAGTGTATGTTTTTGGGCACATGTGGGTAGCCCACAGAGCAGGTTATGGGCTGGTGGCAGCTCCATTTTGAATTTGACAGGTGCTCTGAGTATCCTCCATTTTGGGGTACCCGGCCCTGCCATTGGAATCAGTTGATTCCTGATAGGAGACAAGAGGGCCCCTGTGGCCTCTTGCTTTCTATTGCCTGTTACCTTGTTTTCCTGAAGTCCTGGGAAGCCCTGACTCTGTCCCTTCCCCTTGACTGGCTGTTGGGTGGAAGTTCCATATATGGTATTGTGGGGAAGTCCCGGCCAGACTGGCTGGAGCCTTCCCAGTGACATCATGTTGTGGGTACACCCTTGGGGTGGGACCTGGGTGAATGGAGTGTGTGACCAATATGCACTTCTTGTTATCAGTGTCTCATTTCTGGTATGTAACACAATGAATGAGACAGCCAAGCCCGAAACTGGCATGAATGCAGTGTGGAGTGGCGATTGGCTGGGTACTTGTCCCAATACACATTCTTTGTTGTGAGTGTGTGGAGGGAGGAGAATGGCCTGAATGCACTGTGAGCCTGATTGGCTGCCTGCCTGCATGAATGCCCTTCTGAATGATTGGTTGCCTGAGTGTGACCCAGCAGATTGAATGAGAGAACAAACAGTATATCTGGGGACCTCTCACTGATGGAAATTGTTCAGAAGCTGAAGTTGATACTTGATGCTTTCTCTCGAAGCCGAGCCGTAAGAAGAAAGTGAACCACTGTTCCCTTTGACACAATCTGAAAGCTGCTGGGCCTTCAAGAACTGATCTAAGAGAGGACCTGGCTAGGAGACCTAGCTATGAGGGACCATCGTGCACCAGCTAACCTTCACCGAAGCACCCTGGAAGTCAGTCCTCGAAAGGCTGCAGACCGGAGACGGGGACTGCCGCGGAATCTTGAAGCGAAGTGCCTGGACATTGAAGTCCATCACCGTCGACGACCGCAGCCAGCGTGCGGAGCCGGAGTGATCGTTTGCCTAAAAACACTTCGAACGAAGGACTCCCTCGCTCATCACCAACGACCGCTTTGTCCCGCCCGAGAAAGTCGAGGCGCCAATGGACTGAGGAGAATCCGCTGGTGGGTTTCCCGCCACCCGAAGACCACAAAGACGCTGATGACCTGACACCCTTGCTGGGCCAAAGTTCTTCAGTAACTCTTTGCAGCAACAAACTATCGTCATCGAGGTGCACCGCATGCCTCATCTCCACAGGACGTCAACGACTGATCATCGAAGAGCACTGCCAGGACTGAAGCTGCTGCCTCAACACCTTTGTTCACCTTTTATTCGTGGGATCGCGATGATCCATGACTCCTGCCTTAAAGGGGGTCGCTCAAGAAGAATCTGTCGACGACCCGACATCGAACTCTGCTATTCCAGGTATATTGGGGTGGTAGAACCTTTCTAGGGGGAAATAAGACTCATATGAACAATATAGAGACTGGGCTTATATTATATCTTTATTTACAGGTTGCTCAGGAGGGGGGATCCTCATACAGAACTGTGTCTAGGTAATGGGCCCAGTATTCTGCCTATTGTTTTAACCAACCTGCTTTCCTCCTATGTCTATTGTTGGTTGACATTATTTTATACATCAAATACACAAGGACCCTACTGGGTGCCCTGAAGGAGGTACAGAGAGTGAACAAAATACTGACCTGGACCACAGAGATGACAGAGGCATTCGACATGTTGAAAAGGCAATATGCACAGCACCAGTGTTAGGGATCCCAGACTACAAAAAGGAGTTTTCTCCTGTTTTCCCACACTGATGGTGTAGTGATAAAGGCAGTACTGACACAAAAGACTAGCCTGGGACACAAGCCAATAGCCTGCTACAGTGGAAAACTTGACCCAGTAATGAGAGAACCCTATCAGTGTGAATATGCTTTGGAAGCTGTTGCGTTTGCAGTTTAGAAGTCAGCAGCAATAATCATTGGGAGCACCATCGCTCTTTACGGTGAGCATGCCCTCTTTGCGATACTGCCGAAGCCAAAGAGCACACTGACTACACAAAGAGCATCAGGGTATGAGGTGATACTATCGAATGTAGGACTTAAGATAGTGAGATGCAGAATTGTCAACCCAGCAACGTTTCAAGCAGACGTCCTACTGGTAGGAGTCTATGCACACGACTGTACAGCAAACATAGAGATGTTCAGTGACACTCGCAAGGTAGAGGAGGATGCACTTGAGGGGGAGACGTGCTCTACATTGATGGGTCTTTGACAATTGATCAGATAGATGGGGTTAGGCATACAGGAACTGCAGCAGTAAGACTGAAAGAAGATGGAACAAGTGAAGTAGTAGCTAGTGCCCGGCTACCATCCCCTTACTCAGCACAAACAGCAGAACTAGTGGCCCTAATACTAGCACTGGAACACAGCATAGAGAAGTAGATGACAATCTACTCTGACTCCTCCTATGTGATGTCCACAGTACACTCTGGGCTGTCACAAGGGCTCAGGAGAGGGTTCAGAAGGGTGGATGGGACTCCAGTACAACATGCACTATTACTGGCCAGATTGATTGAATTCATTGCTTATCCAAGACAGGTAGCAATAGTGAAGTACCAAGCACACACGAAAGGGGAAGATCCCATTTCAAGGGGAAACAAACCGCAGATTTTGAGGCCAAATGCGCAGCATATTTTGGGTCGCCATGGGAAGAGAGTGGACCAGAAATTTGGTACTTAAGGAAAGGTGTAATGTACGGCCAGAAGCACAGATCATGGAGTTGCAGGGAGCTGCACCCAAGGAAGAGAAGGAACTGTGGACAAGGAGGGGATGCACAATGTCTCCGACAGATGCCTTATGGCGCCAGGATAACACAGGGAAAGTGGTGATGCCACTAGCAACACTGAACATTGCATTCACACAATTGCATTATCCAACACAATTAGGGAAATAGGTCATTGCTACACGAATTGGAGAAACATGGTTCTGTCCTGATTTGGCAGAACATGTGGCTGAATTTGTGAGCAATTGTTTGATTTGCTAGTAGTTTACAGCAGGGCATACTCTGAGATTTGTGAGAGGAGCCATACCAAGGCCAGTAGGCCTATTAAATCATTTACATGTGGATTATGTAGACATAATCCAAGTTTGCCAAGGGTACCACTACATGATAGTGGTTGTATGCCCATTCTCCAGGTGGATTGAGGCTGGCCCCTGCTCACATGCTGACACCCTTAGAGCAGCTAAGTTCCTGGTGAGGGAAGTTTTCCCAAGATGGGACGTGTGTGAGGTCATGCGGTCTGACAATGGACATTACTTCGCCAATGAAATGTTCCAGCACATCACAGCACTGTTGGACATCCAACACAAGTTCGCCTGGGCACACCCACAAGCAAATGTGTAAAGGAGTGCATAGCCAAGACACAACAGAGCACAAAAAAGAATTGGCTGCACTGCTTACCACTCACACTGTTTGCATTGCGCAGTAAACCTGGGCGCGACCACCATTTAACGTGCCATGAGGTGGTGACGGGACGGTGCATGCTTCTCCCCCTGGCTCCTCCCACAAGAGCACTGAAGGATTGTGAGAATAGTGCAGATGTGTTAGGGCAAGAGATGCATGACTATGTTACTTCTTTGGTGGCTAGCGCTTCTTTGATCTCTCACTAGATAAAACATCACCGGTGAGGCCCACAAGACAGCCAAGAGAGCAACTGCGATGGCACACCACAAGAATCTAGATTTAAAAACCCTGTGAGCATTGGGACCATTGTCCTCCTCAGAAACTTCGTCCGTCGCTAGAATGCGCCAAGGTACACGGGCCCGCACGTCGTGGCGAAAGTGGATGACCATGCTGTCAAACTCCAGAGAACGCAGGTCTGGAACCACTTGGCTGACGTCAAGCCCTACAAAGCAGCGGCCTCGCCTGGCAACAAGGTCCCCTTGACTGATAGGGCCAACGTTCAGCACCTGGGTGAGCTACAAGTGCGTTATGAACTTTCTCGACCGAGAGGAGGAAAGCCAATGGTCACAAACTCGCGAGTATCAAAAGTAGAGACGGAACTCCTAGTGGACATAAATTAGGGCACACTGTCTGTTTGTTATTTTCCTTTTATTTATTTATTTATTTATTAATCTTTTGCATTTGTATAG
Organism: Ambystoma mexicanum; assembly: GCF_040938575.1. Lineage (NCBI taxonomy): Eukaryota > Metazoa > Chordata > Amphibia > Caudata > Ambystomatidae > Ambystoma > Ambystoma mexicanum. The sequence goes on from NC_090923.1 coordinate 191,826,261, forward strand.
CATGCGCAAGTCCTCAAGCATCAAGCATCAGGGCGCTGTTGAGAATAGGTTACACAGAGGCCACTGGAGCCATAGAGCAGTTACAAGTTACAGTGGTGTCTTGAAATACATAGTTGCATATAGACAGGTAGTACAGACAGTGCATATGGGTTGTAGGTCAAATGATCGAATCTAAATGGTCGACAGGTGAAATGATCGACACCAAAAGGTCGACAGGTCAAATGATCGATTTTCTTTTTTTGTTTTTTCACATTCTTTTTTCTTTTTTTTGGGGGGGTCCCCCAACCTCTTTTTTTTTTGTTAAAAACAACTTTTTTTCCCTAAACGAAAACCTAAAAAAATATATATAACTAAAATTAAAATTCGATCATTTGACCTGTCAACCAAATTGTGTCGACCTTTTCACTGTCGACCCTTTGTCTGTCGACCATTTGACTAGACAGCGTGCATACATATTGCAGTTGTTACAGGTTGCAGGTTGCATAGATGCAATGATTCCATTGTTGCATATAACTGAGAAAAGGTATAAACAATGCATTGATAATGCTAGAAGCGTCATAATTGGAGGGCAGGGACATTCAAAGTTATTTGAATAGTCAGGCTTTTCTGCACACAATCTACGATAAGCTGATGCAACTGTTGCTGTTTGTTCATGTCCATGTTGCCCTCTCCCAATCACCCAGATACTTTCTCAAACCAATTTGTCCATACTGTAAGGAGACCCTGCAGATTTTGAGCTTCATCCCCCGGAGTATACCACATTGCCTTTTATAAAGTATTTGCCCAAACATATCCGCAAGTTGAGCATGGCAATCCTTCTGTTCTGGTATTTCTGAAATACCTTGCACTCCCTTGACTCAAGTGTTTAGTGTACTAAGGTTTTGGTTGTAAAGTGTTGTCAAATTTAAGAGTTAATTTGTACTAGATGTTTCAGGTGCAGAGGAGAAATCTACAGCCCTGGCATATAGGTTGTATATGGAGAAACAAGAAAAATAAGTTCCCTAGTCTGGGGGAACTCGTGTCCCCTGCACACTGTTTATGGCTCAATAAATAAGCCCAACTTTTTAGATAAGGCTAACCCTACTGTTGGGTAGCTGTGAAATACTTTTCTTCACAGTTAGTTGAAACAATTTGACGGTATTTCAGTTATAATTATTTAGAACCAAAGTAATAATTCATCACAAAATAATTTTCTTCAAATGTGCTCTTTTATTGCCCAATGCATTTCGAGATTTTATTTCTCTCCTTCAGGGGCTGTATTTAGACAGTATCTACAAAAAATATTTAAAAATATACAATATAAGGTTATCAGATTTTTTCAAAATTGTGTTAAGTTATACTTAGTTAAACAAAGCAAATATGCTTAGAATTGAATCATGTATCTGAGTTGAGATTTTGTAGTTGAATATTTAGTTCCAAGTCCCTATCTCCTTTGTATTATACAGATTCTGTTACATTCAATAGTCTGAAATAGTACACATCAGTCAGATCAAATTCCTTTCCTCTTTGGTTTCCTACTGATTCAGTAATATTCAGTGATTTAAGCAATAACATATCAGTCATATCAATCTTATCCTTATTTTTTAAAATAATAACTGTTTTCTTCTTTGCACTATTTCAATGAATCATCTGGTATGTACTGTAAAATCTATCTATTCATCCATATACATAAATCTGTGGCAATTATAAAATTATAAAGAGTTGCTGACCTTCAAAAACTGGACGATGTCCTATTCTCTCATCTGTGATGGGATTCCTCTATTGATTGATATTGATATTGATATTTTATTTCTATCGTGCTCGTACATGAGTGTTTCAGAGCGCGACAAGGCAAGGGAGGGGAACAGGGGAGAACAAAACAACGTTCTTACTAGGCCCAGTGACATTGAGAACGCGCAAGTGCATGGGAGAGGGGGAGGAGAAAAGTGCATGGAAGGGGGGAGAAGTGGAAAGTGTGAAGCAGAGGAGAAACAGATAAATAACAATAAATAAATAATAAAGGCAGCAAACAGTGGTAGTGCAGCCAGCAATTTGCAAGTGTTATATTTAAGGCAGCAGACAGGGTAGGTCTAATAAGGGCAGGAAGAAAAAGGGGGGGCTGTATGGGTACAGATACAGACCCCAGTGCAAGGGGTGGCCGGGAGGCAGTGCAGGAGGGTGGCGGGGTGAGCAGGTACCTGGGCCAGGAGGACAGAGGGTGGCCAGGTGCACAGTGCCAAGAGAGAACAGATCAGCAGGGGTGAGGGGGAGCGAAGGCAGAAGAAAAGAGGAAGGTCTTGAGGTGCTTCCGGAACCGGAGATGGTTCTCCTCAAGTTTTAGAGTGGCAGGGAGGCCGTTCCAGAGGGAGGCCCCAGCCGAAGACAGAGATCTACCCCCAGCTCGTTTCTTTGAAAAACGACTGACCCTGAGGGAGTTGGAGGTAGAGGAGCAAAGAGCTCGAGAGGGGAGGTATTTGCAGAGGGATAGCTGAAGGTATTTTGGACCCAGGCCCCAGAAAGCCTTGTGGACAATGCACAGGGTTTTTAATTTAATCCTTGCATCCACTGGGAGCCAATGGAGAGATTTCAGAGCTGGAGAGATATGATCCCAGGGCTTGAGGCCAAGGAAAAGTCTCGCAGTCCTGTTCTGGATTAGTTGCAGAGGGCGGAAAGTAGAGGCAGGTAGATTTAGAAAGAGGCTGTTACAATAGACCACCCTAGAGAGAACCAGAGCTTCTGGGGGAATGAGAGGAGAGGCAGAGTAGCTCTGAGGAGGTGCAGTAGGAAATTTGACTTTTTAGAGACCTCAGAGATGTGGGCAGAGAAGGAAAGGGTGGAGTCAAAGATGACCCTGAGGTTCTTAGCCTCGCAGGTGGGGGTAGGAGGAGGGCCAAGGGAGGCCGGCCAGAAAGTGAGGGGAAAGGATGGTGAAGGCATGCCGATGAGGAGGATCTCCGTCTTGCTGGCATTCAGACAAAGATCATTGGTGGCACACCCATCTTGAATGGCAGTTAAGCAATCAAAGATGAGAGAGGGAGAGGAAGTGGCAGAGGGCAACCTGAAAATGAGTTGAGTATCATCAGCGTAGCACTGGGAATTTGAGCAGAAAGTGGCAATGCAGTGGGCGAGAGTTGCCAGGTATTGGTTGAAAAGCCATGGTGGGAGGTTAGACCCTGGGGAACACCACAGGTAGAGAGGAAAATAGATGAAAGGAAGGACCCAAGTTGGACCTGGGAGGGTCGATCCGAGAGGAAAGAGGTCAGCCAGGCCGGAGCCTGATCAGTGATACCCAGGTTTTCACAGAGACGGTTGAGCAGGATGGTATGGTTGACCGTGTCGAAGGCAGAAGAGAGATCGAGGAGGATGAGGACAGAGGGAATGTTAGTGTCATGGTTGGAGAGCAGATCTTCATGGATGTTCAGGAGAACAGTTTCAGTGCTTCTGGCAGCTTTGAAGCCAGACTGGTGGTCATGGAGACAGCCAACAGAATTGGAATGAATGTTACGCTGAGAGATGGCCAACTTTTCCAGGCGTTTCCCCAGAAAGGGAGTAATGGAAATTGGGTCATAGTTAGCTGGACAAGAAGGATCAGCTGTGGGTTTATTGAGAAGAGGATGCACAAGGGAGTGCTTCAGAGGGGAGGGGAAGGATTCTGAGGCAAAGGAGTGGTTGCAAAAATCAGAAAGGGCCGGAACGAGGGTGTCAATGTGGTCCTTGATTGTTTTAGAGGAACAGGGATGAACCTGTTTTGATGAGGCTTTCATAGATTGGACTTGTCTAGCAACCTTGTCAGGGGAGAAAAGAGGAAAGGACGAGAAGGATGGTGGGGGGGGTGGTAAAGGAGGGTCAGCAAGCACAGATGGAGAAGGGAGGGGAGGGGAGTGGGTGGAGAGGGTGGACAGGATGTCCTGGGCTTTTGAAATGAAGTGGAGGCAAGGGCATTGCAAAGAACCTGGATGGCAACAGGAGGGGTAGAGACTGCAGCAGGGTTGGCCAGCTCCTTGCAGATTTTAAAGAGATTGGCTGCGTTGTTAGATGCTGCAGAGACAAGAGCTTGAATGTGGACTCACTCCTTGGTGAGGACAGATAGTCGGTATTGCCTTTGTAGCAGGAGACAGGCCAGTTTGTCAGAGGATGAACGGGAAGTCCTCCATTTCCTCTCAGCTGCCCTATACTTATGATTACAAGAAGGTTCTCTTTATCATATCGTCCTTTTCTCTCTGATTAACCTAAATAGATTGGATTAATTAAGATTCCAATCAGTAATATATTAGTAGGCAATGTTTGTTGCTCACAATATCACACTTACCATTTTGGCCTTTATCCATGATGCTTGTGATATTGGGGAAAAGTAGGTCAAGTGGTAGAGGCGATGTCTTAGTTTTTTCTGTGTTTTTTCAAAGCCTGTGATAGTGGGATCGAGTTTAACCAGGTGACAGCTACTTACCTCAGAGATAAAGCACATTTCTTACAACTGGTGAAAGAATTACAATTGACTAATCCAACACTCATACTTTTCATGCTTGATATCACCAGTCTCAACACCTCCATTCCACATTTCCACATGGAGAAGAAATGGAAGCAATGGAATGGTTTCTATTAAACCATAAGAATCGTATGATCCAGAAGGCCTTTGCCGCCATTGAATTATTACATGTAATCCTATATAACAATTATTTCTGCAGGTACAATGAAAAATTCTACATTCAAATAGCAGGCACTTAGATGGGCTCTTCCGTAGTACCATTGTATGCCAATATTTTCATGTATCATTTTGAAAAACACTTTGTACTTAACAACCAAGAATGGATAGCAAACTTAAAATTCTGGAAAAGATACATTGACGACATCTTTGGAATTTGGAAAGGAACAAAAGAAGAACTCGAACAATTCTACAACTATATGAACACATGTAACGATTGTCAGTCTAGAAATACGGATACCCCTACTTTGAGCCCGCAAACGCATTTTGGAGGCCGTGGGCCAACCGGCTCATGCACAATATGACAAAATATAGGTTTTCGAGTTTGCCAATGAACGGTCATCTTGATGTAACAAGAATCGCCATTTTGTTTTCTAACCATTGCTCATTGTATTCTGTTCCTATTGCTTCGCAGTATATTTTCCGCTTACACTGCTCGACTGCGAAACATTGTTGTCTGTAACAAGGACAAGGCCGCAGGGCCATGAGGATAACAAGAGTTTGCTGAAACACAAACGTAGGCAGCGCCAGGAAGAATGCCCGGCTCCCTCCCGAATGTAGCCTTGAAGCAGAGCTGCAGGGCATTTAATCATTTCACAGCTGCCAGCCAGTCTCGTTTTATGGTAGAATATGTTAGAATAATACAGCTAAAGGCTTGAATTATGCTTTTCTTATGGCCCCCCTTTGCTGAACTCGCTAGAGCGTGTCGGCTCCCAGGACGCGAATAGCACCTGATAGATGGCAACTCTTCCCCCCGTATGCAGCTCGCTTCCAAGAACAGAAGCGCTGTGTTCTATTCAACAACTGAAAGATGCCTTCGCACTCACAAATTGCAAATTGTTATTAGAATAGATGTTTGAAGGTGTCATAGTGGTCGGATATGTTCATCATCACACCAAGTTCAAAGAAACCCAATAAAGAGGGGTGTTAAACATGTCATAGCTGATTGTTTGATATGCATTTTGTATATATGTAACTGATGTACGTAATTCACTCTCTTGCATCCCTCGAGGTCTAGAGATACACGTCGCGGGGCCTGAGACAGAGCGAAAATAGCGAAAATAGCGTTACTGCGTTACTGCCACGTTTAAGGGTTACCTCCAAACTCGTGATGTGGCAGAATTTTATTGGTCACTAGTTAGGTGCGTAAACAATTATCAAAACTGATTCAAACGCCCACAGTGCAAACAGGGTGGGGAAAGGGGAAGGTAGGCAATTAATTACAGCAACTATAAATAATTTAATTAATAGTACAAATAAATAATGAGAGTAAAGGCAAGGGGAGATTAATCTACTATGCCTTGTGAGTGTTCAGAACTTGCAAGTGCACAGGGGGAGGAGGGTGGGATAGGTGCTTTGATGCTGATGGAGAAGTGCTCAGGGTAAATGCTATGAGGAAAGGTATGCAAGTGCAACCACCAATAGGTAGGGTGAGCCCAAGTAAGTGCAGAAGAAAGACAGTGGCTTGGATGAGAAATGTGGGAGGTCAAGGCCCCGAGGACACATAAGGGCCCTGCACATCAGTCATGCTTCTGTAAGATTAGCAGGGAAGAGAGCAAGAGAAAGAAGAGGTAAACAGAAAGGAGGCTGTCCCACAGGAGGGAGCCAGCCGAAGAAAGTGATCACCCTCCAGCTCTCTGTTTAGCAAAGCCCTTGACACGCAGGGAGTTGGTGCCAGAGGAAAAGAGGAGTCTAGAAGGGGAGTATTTTGTCAGGAAGCGTTGAAGATAGAGTGGTCCCTGGCCCCAGATAGCCTTCTGGATGATAAGAGGGATTTGAATTTAATCCATGCTGAGACCGGGAGCCAGTGAAGGCTTTGCAGGGCAGGAGAGATGCAGTCTCTGGGCTTGAGGCCAAGGATACGTCTTGCTGCCCTATTCTGGGTTAGCTGGAGGGGTCGCAGGGTGGAGGAAGGACGATTAAGGAGGAGGCTATTGCAGTAGTCTATACTGGAGAGAAACATAGCACGTGTAACATTGAGTCTCTGGGGGAACGTGGGGAGGTCCCTTTGAGAAGGAAGAGCTGAAAGTGGGACTGCTTGACAATGTCCTGAATATGAGGGATGAAGAAAAGGGAGGAGTCGAAGATGACTCAGAGATTCATAGCTTCAGTAGAGGGGTGAGGGGGAACCATGGAGGAAGGCCAGAGTGCAGGAAAGAAGTATTGTGCAGGGGACCCAATAGGTAGAATCTCTGTTTTTCTGGTATTGAGGCAGAGGTCATTAGCAGTGCGAGGTTGCAATGGCGTCACTGTGAAATTGAAGAAAAGTTGTGTATCGTCAGCGTAGCACTGGAAGTTGGGGGAGAAGCAGGAAATGAGTCATGCCAGCAGAGAAAGGTATATGTAAAAGAGCAAGGGCGAAAGAATGGAGCCCTGGGTATGCCACAGGTGGCGGAGTAAGATGGGGAGGAGAAAGGTCCCAGAATGGTTTTGGAGGAACAGTCAGTTAGGAAGGAGGTAAGCCAGTCCAGTGCCCGCTCCGAGATGCCAAGGGTGTCATGAGCCTTTTTATGAGGATGGAATGGTTCACTGTGTGAAATACAGAAGAGAGATAAAGAAGTATGAGGACAGCAGGGGAGTTGGAGTCAAGAGATGCAAGCAGTTCTTCATGGGTGTTACAAGAGCAGTTGCCATGCTTATGGATGCTTGGAATCCAGGCGGGTGGTCATGTAGGCTGCCAACAAGTTCGGTATGAGAGTTGATTTGGGGGAGGGCCAGCTTCTCGAGCAGTTTTTCCAGGAAGGGGGTGATGGAAACAGGCACTAGTTGGGTGAGCAGGAAGGTTCTGCAGAGGGTTTTATAAGGAGGGGGTGTACAAGGGATGCTTGAGGGAAGATGTAAAAGAACAAGTAGCAAAGGAGTGGTGGCAGAGATCAGCCAGAACAGTAGCGAGACAGGAAATATTATTTTCTTTGATAGCTCTGGAGGAGCAAGGGGCAACCTGTTTGGACGAGACCTTCATGGAGTTGACAACTCTGGTGACTTCTTCAGGGGAGGCAGGAGTGAAGGAGGGGAAGGAGGAAGGAGGAGGGTGAATGGTAGGGGGAGCAGAGGGGGAAGGGTTGGGTTGTGAGAGTGCATGACAAGACTGTTCAGTATGTCCTGGGTTTTGGAAGTGAAGTGAGAGTCGAGTGCATTGCAGAGGTCCTGGGAAGGAGTAGGGGCAAAAGATGCTGCGGATGGGGTAGCAAGTTCCCTACAGATTTTGAAGAGTTCAGCCATGTTGATGGATGCAGTGGACACTCATGCCTAAATGTGGCCTCTATTTTTTGGCATGGATGGAGAATCTTCATGGATGTATTCTTCATCCCCTCCATAGGCTTACACACCAGCCTACTCTACTGACATGGTGCGCGCAGGCTTCCAACAACACTGTTCTCCAGAATATCAGCAACCACCTTCCCATGCAGAATGCCTCAGTATGAAAATACAACAAACGGTCAGAGAAGGTAACCCATGCATACAACCAACGGCACTGCAACATGTGCCCCCCTGAGCGTCATGCAAAAAATGTAAGCAATAAATCTCCAGCCACCAATCACCATGTGTCCCTGCATCTATGCAGCTGAACCTGTTCACCTCAGGATAACTCAACAATAAACATCCCAAAGTGACAGCCTCCCTCACAACAACCACCCCGCAACCAGTGCCCCCCTGATTGCCAGGAAAAGAAACAGCAAGCATAGACTCACCAGCCTACCATCAACATGTGTCTGTGCACCCATGAAGCCGGACCCACACACCTCAGTCCAATGCTATAAAAAATCACCCCACACAGTGCCAGACTCCCTGTCACAAACGACACCACAACATGTGCCCCCCTGAGTGCCTCGAACTTACCTGCATGTGGTAGCAACCTGTGTCGCATCCACAGTATTCCACCTGATGCAACATTCTAAGCTTTCAAAGATATGCATGGTATTAAAGTAAAGAAACTGGGCATCCTTGACAATTCCAATTTGGATGAAGGTAACCACCATGGACCAGCCAGAGTCAACGTCCGGAAGTTGAAACAACAGAGCGTGAGCAACTATCAACCTTACAACATCTAAACTCATTGACAGAGAAAACACTGCAAGTGAAGCAAACAGATTTAAAGCACAGCACGACATGCACTCTGGAAATAGGTATTAGTCACCCCTGGGCTGCGGGCACAAGTCGGGCCATTGATTCCAGGCATAAACGTTCTGTGCCTTTGGGTAACCTATGGATACACTGGAGGAAAAGGACACCAAGCGAGGAGAAGAAGGTCTGGGGAGTGGAAGTACAGGTGTGATAGCTGATGAATGTGTAGCAGCAGAGTGCAGATAGAGAAAGAGAGAGAGAGAGAGAGAGAGAGAGAGAGAGAGAGAGAGAGAGAAAGAAAGAGAGAGAGAAAGAGCGAGAGAGAGAGAGGGATAGGGGAGTCATGGTGCAAGGAGGATGTTGGCTGTTACAGTGGGTGAGGGCAGAGAGAAGGTGGTGAAGAGAGGAAGACAGAGGCAGGAAGACATGCAAAAATGCTGCATGGTCTGAGATGCTAGAAGGCACATTGATGGTAAAATAGGACACGTTGGAGGTGAGGAAGGACAATAGGGGGTGAGGGATAAGGGTAGACTGGTAAACAAAGGACGCCTGTGAAAGGGCAATCCTCAGCTCCTCATCACAAAAACAACATGCTCTACCCACCATGGCATGTAAACCAGAAAGAGACCAATGTCCGCACAATCCATACAAATAGGTCCCTTCAACCACAACTTCAGACTCCACATCAACCACCATCCCCCATATTGGACTTCATAGTAAATGGACATGACAACAATTCCCAGGTGTTGTCTCACCTTCCAACAGACCACACACCATGTACGAGACAGTCCCAGTAAGTGTGCAGGAATCCTAGGGTGCACTGGCAACACCAACAGGGACACCAGAGGAACAGAAGCTGTGGGAGTCGATAATGTAACACATGCATGTGCCCACAATGTACACACACACTGTGCAGTCACTCACAGTGCTGGATTTGAACAAGCAGTGGAAATAAAAATCATGCAATGCATCCAGGTGGAGAAAACATACCAAAATCAACAACGAACAAGTGACTTGATTGGGGAACACAGGTAAATTCTGTCAGGGGTACACATGTGCAAACAAACCAGTACAAACCTAGATCTGCATGCAGTAGGTGTGGACATAGCCATACAAATGTGGCCTACTCATGACTGATGGGCCATACAAAAGGCATTTAAGTACACAGCCCAGAGAGATGTACTGCACATGGTTTACCATACTGCTGAAGGTCAGCCCATGGCATCAGTTAGCCAGCAGAATCCACATATACTACCAAGAACAAAGCATGATAGACAGCATTTGATTGCAACTATGTATTTGATAACCATGTCATGTCGATATCCACATGAAGACTGTTCACACATTTCACCACAAATGCAACACTCCACTTTACCAAAACCACATACCACACTGCTACAACATGATATGCACTGTCTGCAGGCCAGCACTTACTAGATATGCTAATGCCAGCCCTGGCATGCATAAGGGTGAGTTGGCTGTGTCACTGTAAAGGTGGACCCATTATGACAAGTCAAGAGCAGCTTTTGTCATTCATACTGTGAAGGCTCATTCACGGACTGGAAATCATATATAGGTGCAACATTCTTTCCCTACATTCATGCATCCTTTATGGGTGATTTTGTTTGGGTGTCAGTCCCTGTCTATGAGCAATATCCTACAAAGATGTGTCAATATTGTTTACCAGGCATTCCCAGGCTTAGAACCAGAACTTCATCATCTACATTTCTGATGACTCGAGGAGAAAGAGAGGCCTCATGCCACTGAGTGGGCAATGTTGCTGCCATGTCATTTCATATCACACGGAATACACATGTCAGCATGAGCATGTATGTCTCAAGGACACAGACAGGGCAATGTTTGAGTGAGTGTCGTCAACAATGATGTGAGCAACAAGGCATGTGTTAGCCATGTATCAACTGATAACCACATACAGGACTTACATGTCAAAGTGTTGATACAAACTCCAACTGCATCATCATATTTGCTATATGAAAATGCACATGCATGACATGCAATGCAGACCGGCACACTCACTGACATGAATCAATTCTGTAATCTTTTGCATTGGGCTGCCTAAAGACATATCAATGGGAAAGTACCATACTGACCACCAGGACATGATGACCCGCCATCAGCTGATTTCACTGATGAATTGACTAGCATGGGCCCTTGTAATTTACAAGTTAAGCTGTCTGAACATAACACCTGCTACACAGGGCAGTGGTATGTGTGCACGCATACCCCAGCAGGCTGGTCACACCACAGTGTGTCATTACAGTCAGCCTTCTAATGCATCCTGATGAGGCATTGCGAAGTGTAGGTGACAGTTCATAGATGCATCGCAGCAGCAAATGATGTGCCTGGATGACAGATGTCGCATGTACTTGATATACAATGCAAAGAGACAGGCCCCACAAATGTTTCAATGATTGATTCATGTTGGATGATGAATTTCTGGACATGACACAGGTGTGCCTTGTGGGTGATGTGTGCCTGCCAAGGGGGCACATCATGGGGGCTTGCTATGTGCACATGTTATTGTCAGTGCAACCCTGGATGTGAGAACTGGAACAGTTGTGAGGCACGGTAGACATTGATGTGTAATGTCACACAAACATGTGCAACAGATGTCAACCACACAGCAGCCACACAGAATGCAGGCCATGTCAGAGAGGTGAATATGGTAGAAAATGTGCATTGGCCAAGGATGGCTGTCAACTGCTAAAGCATGATAGTCCACACATACGATGCACACAAATGGCACTCACCTGATGTGTCCTCATAGGTCTCCACATCGCCCAAGCCTTGCACCTACTCAATGCTGATGAATTGACTTGTAGCCTCATTGGTTGGGGTCAGATGATCCTCCACTGCTGGCCCCCCTCCAGTGGCCAATGCAGAGGACATGATGTTACTGAGCTTCTTCTTGGTCCTTTCTCAAGAGGTCTTTCATCCACTTCTGGACCTGCATACATCCACACCACATGCATTGATGAAGGTTGTGACTGTATTCCAATGCACCATTCGTTGCTCTGGAGTATAGTTGCTGCCCACATGATGGTTTTCTGTGACATAGTCTGCGGGGACCTGGAGCTCCTCTTCAATGAAGCACCTATTCCTCTGTGCACCCTTCTCCTGTGCTGTGTCCTCTGCAGGGCATCCCTTCTTGGACCTAGTTACCCTAGGTGGTGCTGCTTCACCTGTCTGCCTCTGACCATGTACACATGCTGGGTCACATGTGGCTGAGGCACACCACGTACTCCTGGGGCTGGGGCGCATGTGTCCTCGCCACGTTCCTGTCTACTCCCTCTCCATTTTGGGGCCTTACCAATCATGGTGCAGATGTAATGGATGAATGGAATCCATATCAATATATTGCTCTGGGCAATATGAGGAAGGGAGCAGTCTGTGGGATGTACTATGTAGATGCATGGTCCAGCAAGGCTCCAATGTACTGACAAGCAAAATATGCAGCACGCGATACACTGAGGCATCCGAAGATCCAGAAATTGCATACGCAATGCCCACAAAGCTTCCAAAAGGTGAAAAAAGCAGTATGTGATATGCAGAGGCACCCCAAAAACTAAAATTGCATTACGCGATACCCAGAATGCTTTTCATAGAAAGGTGAAAAAAGCAGTATGCGATACGCAATTGCACCCCGAAACAAAAATATTTCATATGCGATACACCATAGGCCTCAAAATGGAAAACAAATACATGTGTGTATACACAGAGGCAACCCCCAAAAAGAAAAATGTGGTACGCATTACTTAATGGCTTGCTTAGAACCCCCAAATGCATGCATGCAAATCTCCTCCATCTTCGTACCTTCGTGCGCACAACCAGTGATGCGCATCACACACATTAAATATCACTGTCATTGCTGTGAGCCATGTAGGCATGCTGTGTCGAGCGCGTGGCATGTAAATTATGCGCTAATCGCCTGTACTGTTTTCGGCTGCCACGGATGGGAGACGTGCACCAGAGTTCCTACTGCCTGCGTGCCATTGCTTCAAACTCTCAAACTCTCAATATCTGCTGCTGCCTGATTGAGTGTGGGCAATACGTCACAGGGAGGGGTAGCCGTCTAGCAAAGCTGAGACATACTATAACTTCTGTATGTAGTTAATTATATTGAAATTGGTGGTGTATGCAACAATTCACCAATGATTCATCCTAGTGATGTAATCTAGAACCCCCTAGGGGGTGGACAAGACAATATAAATTGTATTGTGTGAGTGTGCTCTATGTTATTTAAGAGAAACCACTTTTTTGAGGTGCAGTTTTTATTATTATTGCACTCCACTTTCTTTATCAAAATAGCAAAATCCAAAATGCAATGTCCTTATTAAATGGAAAAGCAAAAGGTACAGGGAGTAATAGAGCATACGTCTCAGACCTGTTCTGTAAGCAAAGGAATAAAGTAACCAGAAAGCAAATTAATTATATTATGATAATACATTTTTGAACAAATCTCTGCATAACATATCACTTGAGTGTAAAATTCTTTAACAAGAGCAGCAGAGGTACATTTGCATCAATTACAAAGAGATAAACAAAATGTTTTCCCATTCGGGGAATTCTGCAACAAGAGCAAAGCAGGACAGACTGGTGAGTGTACATTTGCATATAGGTAAGGAGCAGTTTTCCTTGCAATGGCAATTATGAGTCCTATATAGTTGTACACTGATTTTTCGATCTATGAGTGACCAATCCTCAGTCGAGCGCGTGGCATGTAAATTATGCGCTAAGCGCCTGTACTGTTTTCGGCTGCCTCGGATGGGAGACGTGCACCAACTCTCAAACTCTCAATATCTGCTGCTGCCTGATTGAGTGTGAGCACCTGTTGGCTACCAGCACTGCCTTGGAGTACCATCTGTCCTGAAATTTCCTGTACTCCTGTGTTGGGCCTGTGACCCCCTGATCTGTAATTTGGGACTTCCACCTCTCCCTACCAATAACCCCACAGCTCCACAGTATCTATACAGAAACCAGCCTACCCATACCTGCCTCATGGGTTGCCATGTCGGGACCATCAACCTCTCTGGGAGAGAGCAGCACCCCCCACCCACATCAGCGAAGCAGAGGGCTGCAAACTTGACCACCACAGAAGTTGGGATCCTGGTTGATCAGGTCCTGGGTGCCTATGATGCCCTCTTCAACCCTGTAATGCAGCTGGGTCATGGCGGATGTCAGCAGATATGGGAAGACATTATGGCTGCAATCAACGTGGAGGGGGTGGCAGACCATCCACCGAAGACTCTCAGGAAGAGATGGAATGACCTCAAGACCCATAGCCATACGAAGGCGGAGGCAGCCCTCGCCATGGAGCCCACCATGGAGATGTACCATGCAGGCAGCCACCTCTTGTCACAGAGCCAGCTGCGCGTCCTCAAGAGGTTTTATCCAGACCTTCAGTCAAAGATCTGTGCATGGAAATGACATCTGAAAGCTGCTGGTGAGTACCCATGTGGAACACTACTCTAAAGTATATGTGTGGCATGCATGATTGCAGGTACCCCATTCTGTATACAGCATGTGTGCAGGTGTGAGATGCAACAGCATGCTGCCTCATGCTAATGATGGGCGTATGTGGTGGCAGACATTGTTTTCTGTCATATGCATGGGTATTTGCAATACTTGTCCTCTGTGACTTGTTGAACTCGGGCACATGCAGTGTGCGATCATGTACCAAGTACAGGGACAGTACAGATGCCGGCATACTATGTTGTGGCCTTGTGAGGGACATTCATGGAGGACAATCCATGTATGGCACAATTGCAAGTGAGTCCATCCACACACATCCGCTTGGAGTGACACATGCATGAAAGGCTGTGAATGTCAAGTTGGTGCATTGACATCTCAGGGGTGGGGATGTGATGTGTCATCCCACTGCATTGGAAGCACAAGTTAACATGAGTTAATGCGATATGCATGTGCTAGCCCTCACGACGTAAGCAATTGATCCTCAGATATGTGTGCTGGTACATGTTGGTTGCTTGCAGGTCAGGCTGTCACAGACGCATGTTGCTGACTATAATTGGGTGGACAGGTGCCCAGGTACGGTTCCCATGGCCCTGGCTGCATGTCATACTTGTGCCAGTTTGGCATTGGTATGGTGGTATTGCATGTTTTTGGTAATGTGGTTTTGGCCACAAGACAATGTGCTGTGTTGACATGTGCGTGTGTCATGACTGTGATTCATTGTTGACACTTCACTCATGTGGTTTGGTTTTCAGGGCCCTTATGCATCCTTGGGGTCCTGATCAAATAGCCCCCAGCCTCTGTCTATCCTCAGCACTGGCCTCAGCTCACCCTCCACCCTGGAGGCTCGCACTTACCTTACATTGCAGTTCAGCTGTTGCTCACCCATGAGCACATGAGCACCTATCCCATTCCCCCTCGCTTCTGCACTTGCATGTTCTTTACACTCATATTGCATAGCAGGTTTGTCCCTCCCCACTGTATTTAATATTGTTTATGTATTTTAATTGTTTCTCATTCCCTTGTTGCCTAGTATTTACTGTATAAGTGCCTAACAAGTGACAAATAAAAAAACAAAATGTGGCAGTAGTCATGCAGATTGCATGGGTGTGCCCGTGTGTGCGTTGTGTGTGTGTCAGTTGCTGGTTGACATGTACTGCATAATTGGTACTGTTAATGTTGTGTGTGCCACACATGCATTGACACTGATAACTGTCAATGTCCTTTGTCCCATTTTACACAGTTGCTGCAGGTCATGAAGAGGGCAGAGGCCTTGCTCTGGAATGCAAGGGCAGACACCAGACCACCAGACCCAGGCGCACACCCCAGTCATCAGCCATTGACACCACCTCCTTTGAGGGAGAGTTGGCTGGGTGAGTGCCAGTTCCATCAGGTGGAGCTGCTTGGGTAAATCCCAGGAGGTCGTTGTGGTGGGAGACTCCTCAGTGGCTGTGGGCCATGGTGTGGGAACAGAGGGGCCATCGAGGGAGGAAGACTCTCTGGAGTCATCCAGGGAGATGGAGGTGATGCTGGAGGAGGTGGCAAATGAAGGACAGCGCACAGGGTCTGGTGGGGGCATCCAGAAGGGCCAGGGACACGAGGATGTGCAGTGCACCATGGAGGTTGCTGCACAACCTCCTGTCCCTGGTCCATCTGCTGCAGCAGTGAGTGCCTTTGTGGATGCCTCCACCCAGACTGAGCCCCTCATTGTGCCCGAGGAGGCCACCCCAGAAGTGATGCAGACCCTGCTGGCTGGCCTGGTGAGGAGGATTGCCACGATTTGTGATACTGTGTCAGTTAGTTGTGAGGAGCTGGCTCAGCATCACAAGTCGATATACCAATACCCGGTCCAGCTGGCAAGAGCACTGCTCTCGAGTGGTCTCTGCGTGCTGGCACATTCAATTACCCCCTCCTCCACTTCTTCCTCTGTGCCCCAGTCGTCCTCCAGGGAGTCTTCCATGCTGCATTCCATCACTACCCCCTGTACACCAACACCACCCACACTGCCCGGTCTGGTGGTGACTACATTCCTACTTCCGGTGGAAGTCCCAGGTGTTCCAGATGAGGTGGTCTCTGTGCCTGCCCAGGCACCAATACAGGGACAAGCAGTGATCAGACAGCTGGCTCTTTAGGACAGTGCTGGTGCTGTGCAACTCCGACATATGTCATCCAGATGGCAGAGGTACCTGCAGAGCTTCAACTCAGCCAGGCAGCAGCAGATAAGGAGTGTGCAGAGGCACTCCAGACAGGGCCAGTCTACACAGAGGAGGCAATTGAGGCATTCTTTTCATTTCAACAGTTTTTGTTGGTTCTCCATAATGGGACAGATGCAATGGTTTTTTGCTTGTCCACCCCATTCCAATCTCCATTCTCTTTGTTTTCACATTTGTGTCTTTGTATAGGAAAGTCTGTCTTGATCGCCATTTTAGAGTTACCCATTTCACTTCAAATTGTCATCTGGTGGTGCATGCTGCCAGGTGACTTAGACATTTTGCATCATGTGAAGGAATTTTCTTTGCAATAAATGTTCTTGCTGCATTCATGGCATACAGTGTTACGGAACAGCCATAACTGTATTCTGATTTTCTTTCTCCCACCTCTTTCATGTACTGGGACCATAGGTTGTTAGCTAGGTGAGTTGATTTGTCTAAATATGTACTTATACTTTGATTGTTTTCTTCAGCACCACTCTTTATTCGAGGAAAATGTCTTTTAATATCATAAATCAGTGGGGTGTTTGGACTCTTAATAGGGACAATGGTAATGTCTTATTTTCTTGTTCATCACTGCGTATAATATGTGTGAATGCCAACGTAATAAGTTTTGCAGTTTAAATCAAAATCCCACAAAAAGCTCCAATAAATATCCTTCGTACAGTACATTTTATCATAGAGCTGCATTTCTACTTCTTGAAACATTTCCATTTCTCCAATCATTTTTAATATAACAAGTTTATTGGTAATTGATAACTCATACATTTATAACAGAAACTGCTAAATAATCACCAATATAATTCTTAAAACAATAGTGTTGTTTTTGGGTTTCTGAGAAATGTCACAATGTCTGTGTGTCTTCTTATTAAAGCTGGACAAGACTGCAGTATAGAGGAGAAAATAGTAGGTAGGAAAGTGGGTGCAATAGGTAGCATGCAAATAAAGTATTCTTTTCTTCAGGCTTTTACTGCTTCTGTCAAATTGTCTCTTTTATCTTAGTCTAAGGAAGGTGTTCCAGGATCACTGCAAGTCCATCAGTCCTAAAGAAACCCTAATCTAAAAGTTTAAATTCTTCTTCCCTTGCCTTGGCCCTCATTCCGAGATTGGAGGTAATCATGGCGCTATTTGCGCCATGACTACCTCCAATACCAGTACCGAGTCCGCCCTGGTTCAATGGGGACTTATCAGTCTATTCCGACCTTTGCGGGACCAATAAATCCCCATTGAAAAAGAAATTCCCCATTCCCCTTTCAGGCCCCATAGGGCTCAATGGGAAGGTGCTAATATTATTGAAGTCCCTTAATGGGCCACGTCCATAATGCCTGGTAAAACCAGGCGTTAAGGAAGGGACCCGCTAAGGGACCTCGGAATAAGGCACAAAGGTATTACCGGCACCGATGTCCTTAACAGTGCCCGGTATCCCTTTGCACCCAACTCGGAATGAGGGCCCTTGTCTTGACTTTTGGTTATGGATCTTGTCTGCACACGCTAAAATTCTTCCCTTGTTACAGTAGTGGTAGTTGCAGGAGAGGTCAAGCTTTCGCCTTTATAGGGTTTGATGTCTTGTAAATGTATCCACGCTCAACTTCCTTGTAGTTTCACAGCAGTAGGTTTCACTTCCTCCATTTCATGGGGGTCCTCAAAGCGGGGGGTACTCTATGTGCGTACAAATTTGCACCCCATCACCTGGTCCCTTGGATACAGGCTTAGCAGAATGAACGTTTCTTCCAAATCAATGGGCTGATTTTCTTTTTTGCTTCCCCTTGACCGCTCGCATCAGTTCTGGAGCTGTTGAGGCATACAAGAAACACTTGCAGTCATTATTTTCAAATAATCATGCATTTCATCACCTAAAGACCTTGCTACACTATGGGCATATGTATTTTCCCTTGTTGGAGGAGTGAGAAGAGTTTTCATATGGCGTTCAGTCACTAACTCATGAGGAATCAGATGGTGATCTGAGCCAGGCTGGTTCCGCAGCCTTTAGAGCGCAAGGGATAGGCATTGGAGCCATCCCTTTTTTAAAGTGACTTTCAATTTTGCTATCCTTTCCTTCAAAATCCCATTGAACTTTTCACAAAGACTGTTGGCTTGCGGATGATAGGCTGACGCAAACTTGTGTCTTATGCCTAATAGCAAAACTATATTTTCAAACAGCTCATTTGCGAAGTGTGGTCCATTATCGGATCGCAAAATGTAGCACACACCCCATCTTGGAAATACTTTGTATACAAGGAACTTGGTGGCACACGCGGCATCAGGGTGCGTGAAATGGACCCACCTCGATCCATCTAGAAAAGTGACTACATACTACGACTAGCATGTATCTATAGCCATTACAAGTCTGCAGCATGTCTACATAATATATATGTAGATGCTGAAATGGTCCATTTGGTCTGGGGATTACTCCTTTCACTGTTCACAAAGTGTGTCCTGCATTACATTTCTGGCACACAATACAGTTTATAACGAACTATGCCACGAGTTCAAATAGGTTTGGTACAAAGAATTTTTCTGCAATAATAGCAGTTAGATTCTCTCGAGTCACATCTGCTGGCTAGAGAAGTTACTCCAACACTACCCTCAATATTGCTAGAGGCATAACTGGCTTTCCCGTGCTATTCTGTCTCCAAATTGCCTCAGTATGGGATAGGGAACATCACTGTTTTTCCACAACTCTTTTTCTTCCTGTGATGCTCGTCCTTGTAATTCAATTAACTGTATAATGGATGTCTCATTAAATCCTTCCTTAACCAGCATGCATCACCCTGTTGTCTGCCTTATATTCTTTACGTTGCTTTTTTGGCCTGCAAATCTGTGGCTTTGTTTCCGGGAGAGATTAAATCTGTTCTCTTTGAATGGGCTGCACATTTTCCGATTGCTATGGTCTCTGGGGAACCTAATGCTTCAATATCTTTTTCTAATAAGCTTGCATGTTGCACTGGAGTGACGTCTGCATGGAGGAAGCCCCTCCTTTTCCAACGTGATAGGCCTGCATGTACAGTTGACTTCATGTAGACTGAGTCAGTGTACACCATCACTTCCTCATCTTCCAAGCTTTGTAGCTCATCAATAAGCACTGCTAATTCTGCAGCCTATGCTGAATAATTTGGGGACAATCTTCTGCTTATCAATGCCTCAAATGTACTCTCTCGGTTGAGTTTTACCACTGCCGAGCCTGGATCAATTCTTGATGACCCACCAATTAAAGGCATGTCCCCCTTCCAGGAGCATTCTCTATATGTTGGGACTATCATCACAACATTCAGTATCCATTATACAGTCATGCAAATCATCATCTTCTCCCACTGGTTCAGCTATAAACATTGCTGAAGTCACTGTGCTACATCTAACAATTTTGATTACAGGCTTTGAGATAATAACCTCATACTCAGACGCTCTTTGTCTGGTCAATGTTCTTTTAGGTCCAAAATTGCAAATAAAGCATGTTCTATGAACAACGTTACTAAACACCCCATGGTTATACTTGAATTTTTTTTCAATCACAAATGCAGCTGCTAAAGATTTCTCACAAAGATAATGTCCTTTCATGTCTGGATCTAAGATCCCACTATAGTAAGACAATGGTTTATGACCATGACCTAGTGTTGTTTTCTGTGTCAGCACTGCTGTCATGACTTCTTCATTGGAATGAGAGAATAAGTAACATTCTTCACTGTAATTTGGAATCCCTAACACAGGAGCTGTGCTGATTGCATTTTTTAATTCATAAAATCCTTCAGTAAATACTTCTTTCCATATTAATTTATTTCTAGCCGTCTGTGCCTCTTTGAGTCCTTTTAAAAGTAGACAAATATACACACTGTAATCAAAGACACAGGCCCAGTAATAATTCCATTGGCCTAGAAACTGATGCATTTGTCGCACTGTTCTTGGCTGTTCAGTTCTCATAATAGCCCCTGCCCTTTCAGTTGTCAACTGTCCTATATACAGTACCTCTTCTTGACGATATTGTAATTTCTCTGTATCTACTTTGTACCCTTTCTCAGCCAGTATAGTCATAAGTTTGACAGAGTCTTCCCTGCACCTTTCTTCTATCTCACTGATCACATAAATTACATCAATGTATTGAATCATGGTGCTTTGAAGGTGGGCATTACCCAAGTCCATCTGAAGGACGCTGCTAAAATTGATGGGGACTCAGATTACCCTTGGGGCAAACAAGTGCGTTTCAGGCGAATCATTCTATACGGAAAGAAAGTCAATTCTTTTGAGTCTTTGTGAAGGGGAATTGAAAAGAACACATTTATTAATTCTATCACTGTAAAATGCTTTGCCTTGGAAGGGATGTTGCACAATATGGTCACAGGATTTGGAACTAAGGGAATCTCTGCTTTGACTATATTGTTCAGAGTGCGAAGGTCCTGGATACATCTCCACGACCCCCCGTTGATTTTTTGACAGGGTACATGGCCATGTTACACAGGGAATCAGATGATACCAAAATGCCTTGCTTCATTAAAGTGGATATTGTTTCGAATATACCTTCATCTGCTTCGCTGGACATCAGATACTGTTTTGCATGTGGAAGAATTGCGCCTGGTTTAAGCTTCATGGCCCATGTCCTATGGACTTGTAGTCAATAAGATATTTGGTACTTTTTCCAAATCTTTCTGAAAAAATGGCAGCTTGTTTTTTTACCAATGCCATTCTCTGTGGTATTTCTACATTCTCTATTTTGATCCAATAAGTGAGATTTAGGGAAAATACAAACTCATCAATTGAATAGTCATCCCTGTCCCATGAAGAATCACCCTTTCTTCTCTAACTGCCAATGATTCTAGTTCTAAAGGGATAATGTGCCCTTCCTCATCGTCCATAGGGATCTTTGGCCTGAACAAAAAACTTATCAGGTATTGTCAATAGCTTACCGATAAATTTAGGCAATCATGATAATAAGACAGTTACTTCATACAAAAACACTTCCTCATCTAGAGGTACAATGTGTAAAGCTTTCTTTCCTGTACATGCAAATATGAGCTCCCTCACATTTACATAATGTATCCATGGAGTTGAACACACTATTCTTTCGTTAGCAAAAGATATTGTTATTAAATCACACCCAACTATGTTTAACAACATTTGTCTACAGTATAATAATGGCATAGACATGTAGTGTTCACTTATAGAAATTGGCAATTTACCTGTAAATGGAACTAAATGTATCACACTAGAAAATCCCTGTGCATTCATGGCACTGCCTGACATTGGATATTTTCCGTCAAAGACACAGGAACGAGTTGCTCCACTGTCCACAAGAAATGAAAATGTCTTGCCTTCTGTCATCCCCTTGACCCTTGGTTCCACTTGGGGGACCGGTGTTACAGATAATACTGAACACATCAGGTCACTTTGTGGGCTGTTCTATTGTGAATATAAAACCACCCCTCTACCTGTGAAAGGATTACCTCCTACCACAGTCACACTCCCAGATTTGGGTGCAGCTACTTGCGTGGCTCCTATATCCATGTGCCATTGTGATGGTTCTGCCTGTTGCAATGGAATATATTGTACTTGTTATGTCAGTACCTGCATAGGTGCTTGCTGTTGTTGCCCTGTGGCGATTGCATCTGCATTGGGACTTGTTGTATTTGTGGTGCATATGCCTCAGTTTGCATGTGATCTTGGTCATAATATCCTGTGAATCTGTATTATACTGCGGAGCATATTCCATGCCCCTTCTTGGAGATTGCCATGCCTCCCCTGCTTATGCATACTTTAGCTAAGAGAAAACTTTGTTAGAGGGACGTTATGGTCAAGTTGCGCTACTAAAAACCTATGAAATTCAGTGGAAAAACGTTGTTAAAGGGACGTTATGGTTCCAAGTAAAACCGAAAACCCCCTGAAATTCGCCAGTTATGGTAAGCTAAGCAACCATAACTCGTGCCACCACTGTGCAATGCTAAGACTAACACCCAGGACATTGAAGATGACATCACAAATGTCATTGATGACATCTCTGATGACATTGCATGCCCATTTACCTTTGATGAAAAGTCTGTACAAGGGATTCTTATTGTAATGTTAATAAAAAAGTGTCAAGGATCATTGGAATAAATATCATGAGGTACGTAGTGCATTAAGTAATGCACTAATCCAAATAGCATTGTATTATACAGTTTTGTCCAATATACTAAGGTACACATGTAGTAACATAGGCATAGTGTGCAGCAGACATGATGGAGATGCAATATTAATAATCTTGCCATATTAAATACTAAAATTATAAATGCTTTCTTATTAGTCTCTTGCATACTGTTCAACATTTAATAAGTACCTAATCAAACCCACTTACTACATTATTGCATTATTGCACGCAAAACACAAACAGACACCAACACATACAATTAGAGTATATACAGGGAAAGTGAAGTAAACAAAAAAAACATCAGTATTACCAGACAATCTTCATAAATGCACATACATGATTGCTCTGCTTCAAAGCTACTACTTCCCTATGTATAACTATCACATATTGTGACTAGACCCTAAGGAAAGTAGTGTAAGTGCAGTGTGTCCAAATATGAGCATATCCAGGGAAAGTACAGTAATAAAAAACCAACATAACTATAAAACAGTGTTGATAACCTTGCTAATCATCTTCATACATAGAAAGAATTGCTGTCTTCCAAGTCTGTGTTTTCCCCTTTGTATATGTTTCATATGCTTTGAGTGGACCCTAAGTGAATTACTGTAAGAACATATTTGAATTAAAAGTCTATAAATATAGTACTTTGTACTATAGTATAGTAGTGAATTTTTAGTTCCTGACTGTTACTGGCCTAGATATATCAGTAAAGGAAAAAAGAGTGAGCCAGACAGATGATGTCATCAGTGATGTCATCAATGACATTTGTGATGTCATCTTTGATGTCCTGGGTGTTAGTCTTAGCAGTGCACGGTGGTGGCGCAAGTTATGGTTGCTTAGCTTACCATAACTGACAAAATTCAGGTTTTTTTCGGTTTTACCTGAAACCATACCGTTCCTTTAACAATTTTTTTTCACTGAATTTCATAGGTTTTTAGTAGCGCAACTTAACCATAATGTTGTTTTAACAAAGTTTTTTCATTGAATTTCATAGGTTTTTATTAGTGCAACTTAACCATAATGTCTACGAACATGTGACTTCATTGCAGACCTTCCGGAGAGTGCCACATACCCATATGCTGGCGCGTGGAATGATGACGTGTTCGAGAACCTGTACGCACTTCGCGATAAGATCTGTGCTTCGCGGACAGTTTAGAACTGCATTTTCTACTGATCTAGGAACTTTCAACTTCAAAATTTCCCTTGCACAGCTCCAACACCTATTCCTACTCATCCATTAACAATCTAGTACACAGTACATACTTTTTGCAAAACTGCTATTTTTCTTAAAATAGAATCAGCTAATGCCATCCCTCCTCCCCAAGAGACACCACCACTGCTGTAATCAAGGAGCATCAGAAACACTGCCCCTACCTTAGAAATAACACACGTGCAACATTTTCCCCTGTCCACCTGCCCCTCCATATTAGTGTTTGGTGCCTCTTCCCTCATTTCCCTCCCCACGTTTCGTTCTAAGCTCTCCTGCCAAAAAAAGATGCATCCAAAAACAAAATAAATGTTCCTTTAGGAACCACCTTTCGCAGTTAAAAAATAGAACTAAAAAAAAAACGCATAGACTCCATCTACTTTATATTTCTCAGTAAAGTACATATACTCAATAAGATTTTCCAACATTTCTATTTGCATTTTGTGTTATGCTAATGGAAATATTGTGGCGTTCGTCCTCCGTTTCAGGGACTGGAACAGTGGATACCGGCCCAGCAGCCCAAATTATCAGCCTAAGCGAAGCGAGGGTGGATAACGAGGTCTCTGGACCATTATCCCCCCATTCCAGCCCCTGAAATGGGGGATGAAGGCCATTAGCAGCCTCGGTTCCCAAAGCGGGAACCCGGGGTACTAAAAAAAGAGGATTTTTCTTCCTACACCGGGACGCCCATGGCATCCCGGTGTAGGAAAGAAAATCCTTTTCCAAGATGGCCACCATGGAAAGGGAAGGCGGGGGTTCCATGAAGGGCCCCTCTTCGCTTTCCATGGCAGCCTGCAGAAGGCAAAAAGAGAACCCTGTGACCATATTACCACCAGCACATTTTTCTTCCCTTTCAAATCTATCCTAATTTTGAATGACTTTACCACAAAGCCAGTCCCAGGTGGACATGGCCACTTTAATCCTTTGTTTTGTCCCTTGTGGTCATGGCCCGTAGCCAGATTGTCTGGATTATGACCTTACTCCATGACCCAGACAATCTGGCCACTGCCCATGGCTGCAGGCTACCCCTCAGTCACTAAAGGTATACCGCTATTTTTTGTAGCTACATTATGATACTTGTCAAAAATAAAACACTGGCACATTTCCAAAACCATGCTTGTAGGTCCTTGCCAATGCTCCTTATGCAAGTTTGCTGGAAATCCAGCCATGTTTTATTTTTTCAAAAGTGTCAGACATAGATATCACTAATTTTTTGTGACCTACTTTTTGGTCATTTTTTTTATGCACATACAATCGTCATATAACCTAGCCCCTACTTGACAAAATCCATTCAGACATAACGAAAAACATTTATATCTAGATCTACAATCGTTTTGCAAACCTTTGTGTAGATTTGTCAAATGGCACCACATTTATAAGCCTTTACAATATTTTGGATCCCCTTCTCTAATTTTACTCCCTCTTGACAGAATCCCACCAAACTTCACAAAAACATTTATATCTAGATCTATTATCAGTTTGCCAAATTAAGTGTAGATTCGTCAAATGGCACCTCATTTATAAGCCATGACATTATTTTGGGACCCCCCCCTCTAATTTTGCCCCCTCCTGACAGAATCCCACCAAACTTTGTAAACTCATTTGGAATCAGGTCAGAAATATACATGCAAAATTTCACCAACCCTGTAATGCAGATGTGTCCGCAAACTTTTAGCGAACATTTGTTCTGTTTGCGGACCTTTCGACGCAAGAAAACACAGTTTTTTTGCTTCTTGCAGCCATATCCCATCCCATCCTCATCACCCCTTCTTCCCCTGAGATTATTTGATAAGTTTGACAAGTGCAATGTTGTGTTTATTAATATGTTTTTACCGCGATGTTCGCGGACACCGGCAGATGTCCGCGAATCCAAAATGGCAGGCGTTTCCCGAAAATCTGACGCACTTCACGCTCTTCACCATCCAATCAGTGAACACGTTGCATGTCCGTGGACATGACGCAATCCGATTAACCAATTGGTGGCCTGTCCGCGAAGCGAACAGGGAAGTGTGTCCACGGAGCAGACATAGATATCACTAATTTTTTGTGACCTACTTTTTGGTCATTTTTTTTAAAACTACTGGAAGGATTTTCACCAAATTTACAAAAGCACGCTTTCAGGACCAAGCCGCTGCTCCTGCCGCAAATTTGGTAAAAATCCGTCCAGCGGTTTGTGCTGTAGGTGTGAGCAAAATCTTTTCCCCATTCAGTCTATGGGAAAAAAAACATTTTGGGACCCCCTCTATAACCTTGCCCCCCTGCACTAAACCTCACCAAAAATTCAGAGTGGGCCATATACTTTTTTTTGCAAAGTTTGGTGAGGATTCGTAGTGGGTGAGCGAAGTTATAAAATGCCCAAAAAGTGCTCTTCCTATGGGATTAGCAATTTAACAATAACTACACAGCCGCTACCGTGGCTGTGTAATTACATGGCCACGATAGTGGCCATGTAGTTATGGTTAAGTTGCTGTTTCCATAGGAAGAGCACTTTTTGGGCGGCTTATAACTTCGCTCCCCCTGGACGAATCCTCACCAAACGTTGCAAGAACAGTATATGGGCCACTCTGAATGCAATTGCAAAGTTTGGTGAGGATTCGTCCAGGGGGGGCAAAGTTATAGGGGGGGTCCCAAACGTATTTTTTCCCATAGACTGAATGGGGAAAAAATGTGCTTGCGCCTACAGCCCAAACCGCTGGACGGATTTTCACCAAATCTGGACCAGGAGTAGCGGCTTGGTCCCGAAAGCATGTTTTTGCAGATTTGGTGAAAATCCGTCCAGTAGTTTTTTTTTAAATTACCAAAAAGTAGGTCATAAAAAATTAGTGATATCTGTGCTCGGTCCGCGGACACACTTTCCTGTTCGCTCCGCGGACAGTGTCCTGATTGGCCATTCGGCTTGCGTGATGTCCGCGGACAAGCGACGTGTTTACTGATTGGACGACGCAGAGCGTGGAGCGCATCAGATTTTCGGTAGTGCCCGCCATCTTGGATTCGCGGACGTCCACAGACAGTGCGGTGAAACTTGGTTAATAATTTGAATTCAGTAGAGTGTGTTGGTGTGTAAGAGTGTTTGGGGAGGGTGGGAGAGTATGGGATAGGTTAAATGTTGTGTTTTTTTACGTGGTAGACGCTCTTGTTGTGTTCGATTTGTCCGCGGACAAAACGGCTGTTCTGAAATGTTCTAAATAAATTAAATGGGGGGGTGTTCTGAGGACGCAATATGTGTCCGTTTTGTTCGCAAGCAAGCTGAAACTGTTCTAAGAACACTCCTGGTGTCCTGAAATGTTCGTAGAGGGTGTCCTGAAGACGCTGTCCGTATTGTTCGTTGTCAAGTTTAAAGTGTTCTAAGAGCACTCGCAGTGTTCTGAAATGTTCGTAGGGGGTGTCCTGAAGACGCTGTCCGTATTGTTCTATGGCAAGTTGAATGTGTTCTAAGAACACTCGTGGTGTCCTGAAATGTTCGCAAATAAACAAAATGGGGGTGTCCTGAGGACGCTGTCCGTATTGTTCGTTGTCAAGTTTAAAGTGTTCTAAGAACACTCGCGGTGTCCTGAAATGTTCGCAAATAAACAAAATGGGGGTGTCCTGAGGACGCTGTCTGTATTGTTCTGTGGCAAGTTGAATGTGTTCTAAGAACACTCGTGGTGTCCTGAAATGTTCGTAAATAAAAAAATGGGGGTGTCCTGAGGACGCTGTCCGTATTGTTCGATGGCAAGTTGAATGTGTTCTAAGAACACTTGCGGTGTCCTAAAATGTTTGGAAATAAACAAATTGGGAGTGTTCTGAGGACGCTGTCCGTATTGTTTGTTGTCAAGTTGAAAGTGTTCTAAGAACTGTCGCAGTGTCCTGAAATGTTCGTAGGGGTGTCCTGAAGACGCTGTTCGTATTATTCGCTGGCAAGTTGAATTTGTTCTAAGAACACTCGCGGTGTCCTGAAATGTTCGCAAATAAAAAAATGGGGGTGATTATTCAGTATGCAAGGGTATATAGACCTAGCCTTCGGGACATTCTGTGAGTTATAGCTCTTAGGACCAAGTTTAGTGAAGTTTAAGGACGCATACATCTAGGTACGGAAATGGCTAGATCCCAGCAAGAACATACAGCATGATGAGAAGGGATTGGCAGATCTTCAATTCCAGCGGTGCTGCATCTGCTAGGTGCGGCCCGGCAAGGCAAGTGACAGACACTCAGAAGTGGAGAAGAGGGAAATGTTGGGCCAGGTCTGCCAAGTGCCAAACAGCAAAGATTGTGCCCCGTGTTTGGGCAGAGCCGTCCACCCCAACCTCAATAAGGTAAGATGGGGAGTCGGGGGAGCAGGGGATTCATCATGCCTGGTCTGCATCTGTCAGGTGCGGCCCAGGCGAGGTGGGCAGCAGTGCTGGTGGCATGGCTCTCAGCACAGTGCTCCAGTAATGAGTGGGAGGGCTGCCACGAGAGCCCTGCCACCAGCGCAGCGAGAACAGGGGAATGAGGCGGCTTCCCTCTCATTGGGCTCTCATTGGCCAATTTTCTGACCCTAGGTAATTACTGAGCCATTTTGATTCGTATGGCCCCGTAAAGTGGCAAATATGGGAGGGCAAACCCGCTCCACCCCTCCCCCCCAGCTAACATTTCTTTTAAAGGTGTTCAGTCACACAAGTGAAAATAATTTCGACCCATTCTTGACTAACACGTTTTTTTGATGTACTGCTTTGGGAAACATGCAGGCATAGCGGAAGTAGTACGACAGTAAACAAGAGGATTAAAATAGAAAAAGAAGGACTGGTATAGACAAAGGAGAAAAGGCGATGGCTGAGGAGAGCACAAGGAGCATGGCATATGGAATGTACACACTCATCTGTTTTAAGACAAAACAAAAATCAATTTGCCAAAAAAAGGAAAGCCATCCAAAAATCAAATCTCATTATCACAATTGGTAAAATGAAAGTTACAATTTTGACATAGAATCTTGGCTAGGCTTTGTACCCCTCTGTGTCATGTCTTGAGACACTGAAACAGGATGTAGCTGTATATTCACCCCCCTCCCCCAACTAGGCTACATTTACACTCAAAGATAACATAACTGCTAGGTGGAGTCTTATTATTTGGCTAGAAGGTCTATACATGCATGGCCAGAAAGAACAGAGTGGAGGCTATAGTTAGGAAGAGAAATAGTGGAGATGAGTGATGGAACGAGCTAGAAAGTGAGAGGAAGACGTGAGATCGTTTCTAGGGGCTCCACAGTACTACTTAGAAGATTCGCCTTAAGAAACGGCTCTGATTTCCTGGCAGATAACAGAAGCAGCCACAAGCACAGATTAAGAGACATCATTAACATTGGAATCTAAATATCCAAATCCCTTAAGACCCAAGATGTAAGCGAGAAGGTCAGTTTCTAATGCTTGACATGTTTGGAGACCTGCCTACGCTTCTCTCATTACAAACCATTACATTGATTAAGGATTCTTTTGCCTGCTTACAAGTAAGATATGGAACAATCCATAGACCCCACATAAAGCTCATACATGACTGGATTGAATCTGAACAAAGGGTGCTCTGGGAGTTCACTTTGGTTTTCTCCTTTGTTGACGCAAATATCACTCTTTTGTAATGTGATTTTGAAAATAACAGCACAACACAGCAATGTCTCCAGTCCAAGGTCTTAAAAAGGCTCTGACCGTCAGTAAGTTCAAGTTGTATAATAGCATGACATTACTCAGTGTCACAGAACAGCCCAAGTACCCACACCAATTCTGAGATATTGTACAGCAATTGGCCTCTTAAAACCAGAAAGAATGTTTGTACAGACCACCGTAGATTGAAGGCTACCAACGGATCGGTGAACTGAATGCTACACAGCATGACAGCATTTGTTGAAGGGGAGTCACTGAAGATCAAATTGAGTATCAGAAGGATAAACCGTCTAAAAAGTAATTTTGACAGAGTGCTAAAGCAAGACGAGAGGAAATCCACCTCAGATCACACAACATGGTGAACATAGTCCAGGAAAAAACTAAAGGGCTGCTCTTAAAAGAGCTCCCCTGAGAACAAGGGGTTAACCAACAGGGATTCACAAGGTGGAAGAGAGAAGGAAAGAGTAAAGCGAGGCGTCTTGTGAAAAAGTAAACGCTGCCTGCAAATTATGCTTCGTAGAATGCGTTTACTAAAGGTTTCCTAAGGAAACTGCAGGTTTTTGGAAGATGCAAATCCAAGGCGGATTCCATAGGAACCCATTTGTTTTATGGCTGCATAAATAGTACTGCAGGTGTAAAACGAAACGCACTGAAGAGATGCAGAAGGAATGCACAGCGGAGATCTTATATCCCCTCCATGGCCCTTGTCTGTTTTGTCAGTGCAGGAACATGGGGTAGAGTGGGAAATGGAGGCATAAAAGCATAGTGGGGCACTTTTATGCTTCCAATTCCTGCCCAATTAGTTTATCTTTTTCTGGAGTACACTTTTCATTATATAGGCCGTTCGTTCTTCAAACTGTGGGGCTTGCCTCCTCATGCGTGCCTGCAGGATGTCTAGGCAGGGCTTGCAACGCTTAAAGAAGGGATTAAAGTGACTGTTTTTAATAGAATATAAGCATTTATTAGACCATATAAGCAAATATAGCTCGTGGGGGGAAGCCTGGAAAGATTTTTACACAAGGGGGGTGCTCAGTATAATAAAGTGTGTATACCAATGCTGGGAGGATAGCTCAGGGGCAACAGTATTAAGTGTGTAAGAAAAGATTAATTAATAGGGGCTCATTTTATTAACAGTTTAAATCACAGGCAGGGAACTGCTAATGTCAGCACTTTCATTTTTATTTTATTTTAATGCCTATAGCACAAACCTAGCTCAAGAACAGGTGGGTGCTTTACAACGAGATGGTGCCTGCATTGGTCTTGGCATTTTTTGTGTAGCACAGTACGGTTGGTGGAGGGAGGGCAGGATTTCCAGGGTGTGGCAGGAGAAGCACGGCTTGTCAGTCTTCTCTTTTATGAGCTAGCTTAGACGTTTTAATGGTTTTGCTACGTGAGGTGCTAGAGGGGTGAAGTCTAGCCTCCAAGTATGTTGGTGTTGAATTTGAGACTGCTTTGTAGGTGATACGTGCAGTTTTTAGTTTGATCCTGGAAGGGAGGGGGTGATGATAAAGTTCAGACAGTAAGAGAGATATGGTCAGATTTACGAGTGCCTTTAATGAGGCTGCTGCATGGTGGGCTGCCTTGAGGCGGGCTATTGTAATTGTAATTGCTTATTTATAACGCGCTTAATAGCCAAAGGTTTCTAAGCGCGGACCCGGGATTGAACCTGTGTTGCTCAGGGTCGTCTTGCTTCCAATACGAGCGCGTTGCCCCAAGCTATGCTCCCGAGGCTAGGTGTACAGATGGAAGCCCAGTAAAAAGGGGGCTTAACCAAGCTATATGTGAGACCACGAGTGCTTGGACCACCATGATTTTGTTGAGTTTGAACTCCTGAAGCTTTGCAGTTTGCACATTTTTGGCTGTGTGCTTTTGGAAGGAAATGTTACTGTCAGGAATTAAACCCAAGGATTTTCTGAGTTTGACAGCTGTGGGGTAAATGCTTCCAGGTGCATGTCGCCCAGCCATTGTTGTAGGAGTTGTTGCTTGACGGGAGAACGACACGGATGAACTCAGTCTTGGAGGAATACAATTTAAGGTAGGCTTTTGTCATCCGTGTTTGGATTGGCACGGTTTATTACACGGTCACACTCAACTCAGAGAGTTCCTTCCCCCCAGTGAATGTGCTGCACAATAAACCACTATTCTTTTTTTTTATGGTTCATTTTGGTAAGGCCTCCAACCCGTCTCGCACCCAACTCCAACAAGTACCCGGTGCCACAATGGACTAAGAACCAGGCAGGTGTGTAGTCAGAATATATATATTTATTAATTTATTTAAACCAAATTTGACAAATAGACTAACATCAGCCACCAGTGCTGTGTCAACACAAGAACAAAAAGGACTTCCGTAAAGGCACCAACACAGAGACAATACTGAGAAATGCCATCACAAATGTCTTTTCAAATCACTCACCAATATAGAAAAAGAACAATTCAACACACTCAGTGTTTGCCAATTCGGTTATAATACTTTTCCTCCCATCAACCCCCATCCTCCAAACATCAATGAGACTTGACCCCTCCGAATTGAAGGCCAGTGGCAGAGAGTGGGAACACAATGGGAAAATCGTTTTTGGGATTCTAATCACAGATGCTATATGAGGGCAAAAAAAACGCTATTGGATATTAATTTTGTCACACCTAAAAAGAACAGGCAGGCCTTTGTAGTTTTGGTCAGAGCACAATGGGAACAAGGGGGCAATTACGTTTTGCACCCTGCACATGCAAAGGCACTACTGGGCTTCACCCTTTTGATTTAAAATGAAGGGGATCAATGGGGAATTTCATTTTGCACCCTGCACACTCACATGAAAACAGGGTTTTGTGGTTAATCCTTTGGAAAATCTTCATGTCTATACCGGCTCAAAATACACTTGGAAGACCTTGTTCTTTTAGAATGCCAACAAACAGATCCTGTGATTTCAATAGGTGAATTCACTGATTTACAGGAGAGGCCTTGGAATGGGCATCAGGGAACCGCAGGACACCGCTGGGACGGCTGTGGGTCAGTCAAGGATGGTCTCCTCTGAATCCTCGAAAGGCTCCCAGTCAACTTCTATGTCTCCTGGTTCCTGTCTCCACTGAATGATTTAGGCCTCTCTGCTAGGATGTTTCTCACAAAAGAGCTCAGCAGCAGGTTGCCTCACGAAATAAGTGACAAAAGCCCAGTTCTTATTTAAACTGATCTACTTTTAGGGCAAATGACATGACGAGCTTGTCATGATTCCTGCGGAAGGGATTGGTTGATTTTCTCTATCCACCTCCCACCTGTGTGCTAATAGGATAAGGAGATGGGGAGTGAGTCAGGACAGCTTTGGGAGGAGAAAGCTTTGTCATATAAATTTGACAGTGGCCTCGGCATGTTTTAAAATTCACAAAATCTATTGACATCGCAAGTACCCTAATTTTCAAATAGTTGCATGTATGAATATATTTTTGAGAACTGCATTTAAAGGTAAATCAGATGAGGCTAGTCGGAAGTCGGCACACCCTTACTATAAAGAGATGTGTTTTTTCTTCATTTACTCATGTACCAGATCAGTGAAAAATATGCCACTTCATAATCTTCATGTTAATTATTGCCTTCATCCTTACACCAACTTTCAAATCTCTTTGAATTAAGGGAAGGCCCGAATCAATTTTTCATTTATAACTTTAGTTATGTGTATCACCTAAAAATAGTTTTAGCATGGTTCAAAGGGGATTAATGTCACCTTTAATAAAAGTCTGGAATGACCATTGTGGCATCTATTGTGCCCTTTTTGTGCAATAAAATGTATTTTTCTATTAATCAAACTGCGGTTTAACATGCCTCTTTCACTCTAACCCCCACACTTGTTCCTCTAAGTTTCATGTATCCTTAAACATGTGACTAGGCAGAGGCTGGCTCATGTTTATCTTAGCCTATCTCTCTTCAAGACCTGTGAGGCCCTGATAGCAACCCTAATGGACCTTTTATGGGAATTTTGACCTCAAGGACACTTCTTCTGCAAGAACAGGCATGGGCTTCTCTGTTTCCCACCATGGTTTCGATCTAAGGAATGTATTTCTTCCTATATATTTAAGTAATGGCTTTTGATTAATAGTGACAACCAGACCTCTGTCTTCAGGGCAGCAGAGGAACGGTCTTGGAGGTTCAGAAATGACCGGCTCATGTATCCTGCAAACAAATGGCTTTTAAACTCACCCACTATTGCATTCACACTGCATCTTATAAGGCACCTGGACCTTATCCATATGTAATATTTTAATTTCCCAGTTTCAAAATACATGAGTATCATTTCTGGAGTGTCCATATGTACAGGGCAGTTACATGAGAAAACCATGTTGAAACTTTGAAATTCTAGCAAACTCTTCTCTCCGCATACTGTCATTTCAATGAGGGAAAAACGAAAAGGAAATTATTTTATTTTTTGCAATTTGTAGTGAACTCTGTTTCACTTTAGCTGCTTGGAGCACAATCCGGTATTAGATTGAAGATAATGTCCACACATGTTTCTTTATGTATAGGTGGAGCTCTCCATGGATTGGGTGAAATGGCATTGGCACTCACCTGTCTTTCTTTTACTTGCTGAAATGCAATGTGCATAACTTCACACTTTTGAACTTAGAGCCCACTTTCTTTCCTTGGTGATTTAGGTTCAATGGGCCTTATATCTGACATCACCATTTCTGTGCTGGCCTAATACTTCTGTGGGCTTTTACAAATGAGTCTGACCTCTTGATGTCTAGCAATCATGGGCTATATTTCACCCCACATATCCCCCCTCTGGGCCTTTGATTCCAATGAGACATAGAGAAGAGCAAGGAGAGAGTGGGGTGTCTGTTTCCTTGTGACCTGGGTTCATTCCATGGATCTCTGTGGGAGCATGTCCACTAGTTTCCTTGTCCTGAGGGGTGGTGCTCTGGTCTGCACTCCACTCTTTTGGATTTTGGGTTTTGGTCCTGGACCCCTCCCTTTCCGGTAGCTCCACCTCTAGCCTATAGAGGCACAGAGTTTAATTGAATCTGCCGTCAATAAAAGATGCGTTACGTATTTCACACAATACGAATTTTCCCTGTATTGAAGTGAGAATTAACAACAAACAACAAGTAACACCTTACATTTCATGGCATCAAAATATCAGACAATGACAATTATTCTTGGTAACTTCCTAATAAGTATAAGTTGTTCTACTCCCTGTAAATGCTTGATCTTCTCCACCCGGGTTCCCATTCTTCATCTTTATTCTTCAGATGGTTCCTGGGCTCTACCCTCACTGTTTCTTCAATCAGTTGCATGTTCTGTCTGTCATGACAGCTTTTCAACTGATTGATATGAACCCATTTCTCTTCTGTCTGTTCTCCTTTAGGGATGCAGATCTTATAGGTGACAGGTGAGATTTTACCGACAATTTCAAAAGCACTGCACCAGGAGGTGAGGAACTTCCGCTCTTTGGTCTGGTTCCTTTGGAAATTATACAGGTAGGCCATGTCTCCTACTTCGTACTCTTTCTTGGTGGTCTTTAAGTCATAGTGGGTTTTCATTTTCTCTGCCGACTAAATTTTGCTCAACGTAAACAAAAGCGTGCTTAAGGTAAATTCTCAACGTACTCATGGGTCGTGGACGCGTTGATCAAGGTCTGCTCTTGAGTTTTGTTGGGCAGATGCTGAGGTAGCACCATTTTTTTTTCAGCCATTCATGAGCTTGAATGGGGACATTTTCATCGCAGAAAATGGTGTAGACCTGATGGCCATCAGGACAAGCGGTAATCGAATGTCCCAACTAGGTCCAGAGTCCGCCACAAACTTCTTCAAGATGCCCACAATCATTTTATTGTACCTCCAACTCCCCTACTCGAGGCAGGTGGCGGGCAATGTGGAGTTTTCTCGTTACCCTGATTATCTCCCACATCTTTGTCATCACCTCACTGGAAAAATGACTTCCTCGGTCTGTCTCAATCCTTTGGGGAAGGCCGAAGCAAGAGAAGATGTGATTGATCATTATGGAGGCAGCTGTTTCTGCCTTGCAATTTGGGGCGGAAGACATTCCACCCATTTGGTAAACAAGCAAGTCACTGTCAACATGTACTTTTTCCTCTAGAGGAGCGAATCCCAGCCCGATGAAATAGACTTACAAGTCTGACCAGGCAGTGTCATTCCCCTTTTCTGTAGGGCAGCTCTGTGTGTGAGGGAACTTGGCTGAAACTGAGGAAACACAAGACACCCCTTCAAGAAGAGATAAAGTTCCAGACCCATGTGTGGCCACTATGCAACCTTTCGCAAGATTTCTAAGGTTGTATGAAACCCCCTTTGACCGTCAATGGCCGCGTCATGGGTGTGACTTAACATCAGGCTTTGGAATGAGGTAGGTACCACCCACTGGTCACATCCAGATATGGATCTCCATACCAACAAACTCTGGATTCAAAACATTTTGGAAAACTTCATCAACACTCAGAGATCCTCTTTCCTGATATAATCGGATTTGGTCAGAGGAAAATTCCCAGGGTCTTCAGTATGTTGATAACATTTCCAATAATCATTTCTCCTTTTTGTGCTGTACTCAAATCAGCATCTGGGATTTCTTTACTCCACTGGGTAGTTGAGAGTTCATTTTGGCCAATGCGTTTGGAACCTAGTGACAGCAGTGACCTGGATTTACCCCAACAGGGATTTGGTTTCTATGAGATGCCTGTGGTTGGCTCCGGGTTTGGCCAACTGGTCAGCCAAGTAATTTCCAGTTTTGTCTGGTCCCTCTATTCTAGAGGGACCTCTTTTTCTTTTCCAATAGATGGTCATTTCATTAGCGGTGGCCAGATCATCAATTGCTTGGATTGATTTTCCATGCTTGAGCCATTTGTTATTCGCACACAGCATGCCTCAATTTTTCCAGTTGATCAGGTGCTCCACGAACCCATTCCTGACATAATCTGAATCACTGATTATGACCAGTTCTTTGAGCTGGTGTTGCACAGCAGTGAGGATGGCTTGATGTACCGTCATCAATTCTGCCACCTGAGTACTTTGGAGACCTATTTGGTACCCAGCAGAGGGCTCTGGGGCATCATTCACCCAGGCATTCCCAACGTCAGCCACTAGTTCTTTTTCCACATGATTATCAACATGGTAGGAGCACCCATACACATAAACTGTGGGTATCCCCTGGCACGTGTCTTCCTCATAGACTTTGTGCGGGGAAATAAAATACACCTCCATATTGTCTTTGGGCTTTAGACGTTCGTCCTCTAGACAGATTTCTTGAGCACAGCGATGCAAGTCAGCCAAACCTTGCGCTAGTAGGACTCTTCTTGTTCTGGCCATATCTGACATCTACAGGAAAGCCTTGCATGGACAGAATCCAGGAAGTAATTCTAGAATTACTCACGTTCCCTGTTCAGATTTAGTCACTTTGGAGATATTGCAAGGGCTGGTGAGGAGTCTCGACAATCATGTGCTCCCCCTAGATGAACGGGAGGTAATTGTTCAACGCCCTCACCATTTCCAGGAGTGCCGTTTTGCAATTGTAAAATCTTTCCTCCACAGAGGACGTCTTGCTCGCATACCAGATTATTTTGTTGACCTTGTAGTGCTGTGGTATAATACTGATGTTAAGCAAGTATTTGAGAACCCCATCTCCAAGAAGAATTTCGTGTTCTTTATGGGGTAAGCTCCCTTGTGCCCCCCTTCTCACACACACCCTGTTTTGCTTGATTCTTCTACCCTGCTCCCTCTCACCCCCCTCAAGCCTACTTCTGCAGGTGTCTATCCGGATACATTCTGGTTTCACCATCATCGTCTTGTGGCCAATGCTGGATTTGACTTTTATGGACTTCATTCATTCATGGTGCGTCACCCTTTATCAACTCTCATGCTGGACTTCCTTTGCATCTTGTACTCATGGTGGCCCTGAATCATGCTGTTCCCATCGTCATCTTGCATCCTGGCTTGCAACATTATGCGTTACTACTGACTTCTGCAATTGTATTCACTCTCCACTCTTGCTTTTCCACTCTTTTTGACTGCTTACACTCTGTTCTCTCCTCCTTTCCCTTCTTCTGTTTCCTATCTCCTCCCCTTACTTTCTTCTATGCACTTTATCAGAATTGTCCCTGGGTCTAATATGATAGCAACGTCGTCTGTTTCCTCCACCCTCCCATTACTGTTTTTTTCCTCCCCATACCCCCTCCAGCACTATCTGAAATGTCGCCAGGCCTAGTTTGATAGTCGCTTGTTTTGTTCCTCCCCTCCCTTGCTGCACCCCTCTCTCACCTTTTGTTTTCTCCGGCTCTACCAGAAATGTTGTCAGGTCTAGTATGGTAGTCGCCTGTCTGTTTCCATTTCATTTCCACTCTCCCCCTCCCTTCCTTATCTATGTCATAGCTCTTGCACTATCTGAAATGTCATTAGGCCAAGTACGATAGTTAATTTCACATCCTTACTGTTCATGGCCTGTACGAATGTCATTGTTTTTTCCCTTGTTCCCTCCCTTGTCTTGAAGCGCTTTGAAACACATTGTGTATAGGCGCTATATAAATAAACTATCATATCATATCATTCAAGCCAAACAAGGTATTTGGCAAGGCTTCTCTTTAGTTGTTTTACTGCCTCAGATTACTCTGGACCCCACTCCCACTTGACCCCGGACTTTAGTAAATGGGCCAAGGGTCGGGTGACCTCTGTGTAGACTTCAATTAACTTTCTACTATAGTTTGTGAGTACAAGAAGTCTTCTTAGAACTCACAGAGCAGTAGGGTTTTTTAATTTCAATAATGCTTCCACCTTTTTACCCTGGGGACAGAGACTGTCAGGGGTGATTTCCTGCCCTCAGAAGTTCACAAGGGACTTACACCACTGTGCCTTCTGAAAGGACAGTTTTGCTATGGCTTTCTGCAACTGGTTATTAAAGGTAATGTGGATTGGACGAATTATCCCACAGATTCTTTGTTTTTTATAATCTCTGTGAGTGACTCCATAGACGCAAGAGGCAACTGGTATTGCTTCACAAATATGGAAGCCATCTCAGGATCCGTAGGTATGGAGGTTGAATGCATCTCTGTGCTCCCACAATCGGCAAAGATATCCTGAAAATCCCAAACCACCTGCTTCAGCTTCTGCTTTTGCTCCTTGGTCTCACATGCATCTTCGAGATTGATTCATTCTTCGACCATCTGCTTAAAGCCTGGAAAGACCTCGGGTTTGGCAATTTCAGTGGTATCCTCCAATTGGGTGGAGATATCTCTTGTTATGCTGTTGGCCAGGACATGAGGTTTCCAGGATCGAAGGTAGTCACTGTTGACTTGAAATACCACCTCATCGTTCCTGATGTGACAGGTCACCTCTTCCCCACCATAAGGGTAGGAGGAGTACACCAAGAAGTTCCCCCCTTTCCGGATAAAAATCTTTTCCGGAGGGATATCGTCGTCAAAATTGCAAAAGTCATTTGGAATTGGTCCGATGATCTCATTACCTAAGTTAATAGAATAATGTTGGGCATCAACCAATAAAGGTGTCTGCTCCCAAAGTGATACTTCTAGGGTTGCTGTTATCCACCAATACTTGAATGGTGTCATGTTCTAAGTCAACTAGGGGTGTTGGATGTAAATACAAACCTTGCTATTGGAGGTGATAATTCAAATGTACATAAGCGTTCTTGTTTTTGAGGTTCTGTCCTCGCATAATTTTTAGGGGAATTGTGAATTGTCATACCTGTCCTGGGATGGTGACCTCTTCTCCCATTTGAACATCGACTTCAAACAGCAGCAATTGAGCTGACCAAAATGCTTTATCAGTATTGATAAAGCCCATGGAGTCACCCCCTAGTCAGGACCAGGCTTTGTATTTTATTAGGTCCAAATTAATTGCGAATCAATTGAGAATATCACTGCCTAAGTTAAAGGCGGAGGGGACATCTCTCACAACCCACCAATTATGTTCTATGCTTTTGTCGCCACTGGAAATTCTTAGCACGCACCTGCTAGGCAGGAGATGTTTGGAATTTGGAGGTTCCTGGCCCATTTCCCAGTTATCAATCAACCTAAACGTGGGAATGGTCTGATGGGGGTTTCCTAAATAATGCTTCGCTGTTGAAGGTTCTTCCATTATTCAGGCATACTCTGGCGAGAACAGGCTCCCCCCTCATTTGCCTGAATGGGGAAAAACAGCTGTCTACCCTTTCTCTGGATGTCAGTCAAACTTGGAGCTGGATTTTCATCATCTTTTATCATTGGATTTAGGTTTTCTTCAGATTGTGGATTGGTATAACATTTCAGAGTTTTTCCTTCCAGTGTGGAATGCCACTTAAAACTGAGAGCAAGGTTAATTTTCAAAAATGGAGAAGGGTTTCCATCACGAGTTTGCACTCCTACCGAGATGACAGCGGTGTCTGGAACTTGATTGT
This sequence comes from Ambystoma mexicanum, assembly GCF_040938575.1. Classification (NCBI taxonomy): domain Eukaryota; kingdom Metazoa; phylum Chordata; class Amphibia; order Caudata; family Ambystomatidae; genus Ambystoma; species Ambystoma mexicanum. The sequence goes on from NC_090923.1 coordinate 191,866,016, forward strand.
TCCTAAAGTGGAATTCTATTTTATCTGACCATTGTTCAATCATGTGGCATGTGCCATTTAAACTCACATAATTTGTACTTTGTTTTAATTTCATCGGCTGGTTAGTCTGAGTCCTGAGGACCTTGTTCACGTAGTCAATCAGGAGTGATAACCTCTGAAGGAAGTCATTCCCCAGTAGACAGGGTGTGCCCTCTGGAGTGACGACTATCACTGGGTGTTTCACCCTATGTCACCCAATTTTGATCTCCAGATCTGCAGTTCCTTTGATGTAAATATCATTTCCATCAAAGTTTTAGAGTTGTCCAGGAAGAGGTGTGAGGGGAATTTGGTAACTCTCCTCCGTTCCTGAATTAATTTGGTCAAAGGCCTTTTTGGACAGGAGAGTGGCTTGGGATCCAATATCCACCAGCGCTGATAATGCACATTGAACCTGTACCTTCGCAGAGGCATAAAATCTTCCTTCTCTCTCTTCAAGGGGACAAAGAAAATTTGCATTTTGAGCCAGCTTGGCAGTTAATTTGTTTTATTTTGAACTCTGACACTGTGTGATCTTGGACAGTTGTCTGTGTCAGAGTCCGGGAATCTGTAAAGAAGATTTTGCACCCAGATATCTATGGGATTTGTAGACCCCTTTTTCCCCAATTCTTTGCTGTCTCCCTTTTCCTGGAGACAATTACCCGAACCTGTTTGGGGGGAGGATCCCTCATTGCTTTCAGGGTCATCTGGGTGAGATTATTGGGGTTTAAGAATGTGTCGCTCATAGTCAGTCTCCATACTTACCCAGTCTAAATCAGGATCTTTTGGGACCCATTTTTCCTTGCATGGGTTCCCTCCATCCCTGAAAGAGAAGATTGTCTTCCCTAAATACTCCATGGATTATTCCCCTTCGAACAGGATGATGCAGGCTTCCTCCACAACTTGAGTTCTCTTTTGCTCTTCATTTCTCCTACTTAGCATCTGTTCCCTAGGTTCCACCTTCTCGGGGGTAGAAGATTTGTGTTCGGGTTCAGAGGTTTCCAGGGGTTTTGTTCTGGTGAGAAAGGAAGGTTCCTCTAGGGCTTTGCATCTCCCTTCTCCCCATACCCCTCCTCTGGAACCTGTTGGTTGTCAGAGGTTTATTCCTGTCATTGCTCGGGTGCACCAAGTTGCGCTGTTCTGGCCTGCAATTTCCATTTGAGGGCTCTGCTGAGCACTGAACATGTGACCAGGTCTTGTGTTAAATGTTGAATGTTGGACCTGGCACTCCAGTTGAGACATCCTTTCTGGTTGGTAGGGAGGTCTGGATTCATTCCTTTGCTGCTCCCATAAAGGGTAGCTGTCCCTTCTCCCAGAGTAGCTTGGGTATCGAGAGTTTCCTTGATAACCCTCCATCCTTGGTCTTCCATTCTCCCTGATTTGGGCATCTATTGTCCTGAAAGCGGGGAGAGAGAGAAGGATTGTTCTGGAAATTGGGGTTTCAAGGGTATCTGGGAAAGAAACCTAGGTTGGGGGGGTGAAGATTTTCTTCCCTCCTGAGGGAAGTTCTGAGGGAAGTTTTGAGGGAGGTTCCCTGGGGCAGTACTTACCTGATTGACCGCCCCATTGTGCCGGGGGAGTCTATACATACCCCAAGATGGGTCTGTTAGCCTTGTTTCTAGGGCTGATATAGTTGGCAGGGTCAGATGGAGTGTGGTCGGATACCCTGCCTGGCTACCACCCAATTGGTATAATTTGGAGAAAACAGTTACTAACAAATGTTCAACAGACGTCAGTTTGTTTAATTGATAACCAACAGTGGCGCATCAAGCTTGTCACCAGTCTTGCATCCATTGTCACCTAAGGCATACCAGTCAACTACAACCCTCGTCAGACCTTGTAGGTGTGCCATTTGTTTATTACTAGTGTCCTCACAGGTGTCTGAATAGGAAAATCAGGAAGGGGAAGTCCCTTGGACTAATAATGTTCAGACGTGGCACCACAATCGTAGCAAAGCAATTTGCGTCGCAGTGGAGTCAGCATTCAAGCAACAGTGCCAGAAAGAATCCGTGAGGATTCCATCATAGCTGTGGTCCAGGCTTCCCAGGTTATACATATATATGTCTTCCAATTATGCACACTGTGTGAGCATAATCCGAGCAGTTTCTGGCTTGTCCGTAGCAGCAAAATACGATTATATCCATTCTCAGGCAAAAGGCCCAGGTATGGTCCCGTTATAGATCGTACCAGCATTTGGTTTGTGCGCAATTTTAACAAAAAGGTCCTAGCAACTGGATCTGGACAAAGCAATAAGTAAAGTTGCATTTTCGAGTAACGGTGGACCACATGGAACACTGCTTCGTAGCCTTTTATTGTGGCCAAGTGGGTGTAATTCCTATACCAGTCCCACATATACAAAAAAATATTCAAAGGTTTTCTGAAGGTGTGTACATGGGGTGCCTTTACCAAAATTCGGGCACCAGATTAACTCTTCAAATAACCTCTGGTTAAGTGACCCGAAATTAGAACCCATGGCACCTGCCTACTGCTGCCAATAGCTCACAGCTCAGGTTTCTTTGAGACTTAAGGTAGAAACATCCTCTTGCACGGCTTGCCATACCCCCCAAGGGATGTCAAACCTAGTTCAAGGTGCAGATATTCCATTGAACATGAAGGACCCATGCCCAACATTGCACGCCAGTAGAGTCCGTCCAATTTATTCAACCAGGAAAAGTCCTGCATGGCGAGTGCCTCAACTCCATACAGCAACGATGGAACAAAACATTGCTTATAGAGCAGGATTAGCCCAGCTAAAGAAAAGCCTGCATGTTCACCCGCAAACCTATGCCTTTGGAGCGTTAGCTGCTTCACTCTTCTGATTTTTTTGGGCTTGATTAACTCGTAATCGGCACTTGCACTGATCTCAAGCCCCAAGTATGGATAGGACGCAACATAATCGATGGTACAAATTGAAGTGCCCATCCTACTCCTATTAACCTTATTCCTGGTGAACAGCATAGCGCTGTTTTGTTCAAGGTTTATCATCAGCCCTAATTCAAGGGCATAAGTGGAGAGCTCGTTGAGCAAGGTCTTCATACCCCTAAAAGTGCAGTCACACAGGACCAGGTTGTCCGCGTAAAACATACCCACCACAGGAAAATCACCAATTATTGGTGGGCAGTTCACTGTCCCAAGCAAGCGGGGAAGAAGGTCCGCTATATAGAAATTATATAGTAGGGGAGCTGCAACACATCCCTGTTTTACTCCCATATTAATGGGTATGGGATTGGTCACTCCACCCTCTTGGTCCAGCCGTACTCTGGCATTGTTGTTACTGTGGAGAAGAACAACAAGCTTAGCCCATAAGATGTCCCTGTCGACCTGAACAAAAGCACTTTTAAAATCCACAAAGTCGAAGAACAACATTGCGTCCCTTCAGCTCTGAGTGGTCTGAATGAGATGCTTCTGCGCTGGATTAAGAACATTGCTTTTGGTTGCCCATGTCTGAAGTTCTTTTAGGACCGTAGAAGTGAATATCATGCCAGTGACGTCCAGCATGGATAGCAGCTGGTAGTTGGTGATTTTAGTCCGATTGCCCTTTTTATGTATGGGTATTAGTACCGATTGCTGCAAAGAGGCTGGTATGGTCCTGGTTCTGCATTCTCAGGAGTACAGGATCAGAAGGATCTGGGCCCAATTATCGGGGTCCCTCTTTACTAGAACATTGGCGAGACCATTTGATGATACTGTTTTAGCCATGCACAGAATTTTGCCCTAACAGTCTTTATCTCCGGCTGTACCTGTGGGACACAGCCCAAGTGCCGGCCTTGTGAGATGATGGCTTGAATATATTGACGCATCCTGCGTTCAGCATCAAGTATGTTTGCATCAAATGGCTTTTTGGGCCTGTTAATTCCACTCATGGCTGGGATTCCAACTGATTGACGAATGGTATGAGCCAGATCGTGTATCCAACGTTCTATGGCCACCAGGTCCTTGCCTCTAAGGGCAGAACATTGCACCATACCCAGAAGAAAGGCTGTGGCACACATCCTGATGATCTTTTTTTGGCTCCACCTAATCCGGTTTCTGGCATAATTGGTCAAAGCCTCGGCACACATAATGACCTTTTTTGGATCCACCAGGACATCAATGCCAACAAGAGGATCGCATGGTCACTATTAGTATTAGAAGTCACTTAAACCGATGTCACTCGTTCTAACAATCTGGGATTCCCAGCCATATAATCCAAGGTAGCCTCCTTAGAGCCCATGGTCCAGGTAGCGCTACCTGGTTGGTCTCCTGTAGTTTGTCCATTTAACAGCGTGAGGTCCCAGTCACTCAGGAAACCTAACCACTTCCTGTCCTTGTTATTTGATCTTGCATGTTTCATAATGCATCGTTCAAAAACGTTTTCAAAAGTGCCTCCCCCATCTCGGGTGATGCATCTTGCATTCCTGTCACCACACAAAGGTACTGCATTGTCATCTGAGCTTGCACACCACACTGAAAGTACAGCATTTAATTCCTCGAACAAGCCCTCGGCAGCATATGTACCTGGGGGATCATAGATATTGACCATCAGCATGTTCAGTTGTTGAATTCCCACCCCTGTCCAGCGATTTCTACTGCTAATTGGTCTGGGGTTGAGATACTTTTTATATCCAAACATGAGCCCACCAGCTGGGTACACAATCCCCCTTTAGGGCAGGCATTTGAAATATTACAAAGCCATTTAGTGCTATGTCAAAGGTGACCCAGGTCTCCTGCAGAGAGAATACATCACATACTGTGAGACAGTCCTGTGTCCCACCTTGTTGGTACCAGTGGGTGAAACCCCTGGTATTCCAACTGAATGTGGTGATATTTCACTGAGGGGGACATTTTTGAGTGATCATGCGCTGCAACCATTGCCGACTTTTAGCATCCTCAAAGTTTCCAGGTACTGCACTAGCTTTGCACTTATTGGGTAATTTCGGGGGCCCGCAATAGCACTTACACTCTATGTGATTTCCGGAACTAACCTCCTCCAGCACTGGGATATCCAGTGCGTAACCCAGTGCACTAGAGATGATTGATGGGAACATATTAAGGTTGCTGTCTCTGGTAAGCAGCAATGCACCTTGGTTACCTTCAGTTCCTGGTGCCAGAGTGGTCCGCAAATTCGAAATCCCCCGAATTCAGGATTCTTAACGATGGAATTATATTAAACAGTACAAAGAGCGAGGACTGAATGAGTTGCTGTGCATTCTTAGTGTCACTCCTCTGGGCAATAGTAAACTTTTTGATGTCTAGTACAGCCGTGGGAGCTCTAATGGGAGACTGCTGTCGTTTCGGTGGGCCAAGCAGGCTTTGGTCGAGGAGGGATTTCACTGTTAGTGGCACCAATGTCAATCGCAATATTATTAATGCTACAGTCATTGGGGTCGGGCGGTACCTGGTCCTTTTCAGGGACTTCCACCACGAGCCAACTTGTTAACATGCCCACTGACTGAGCTGACGTGCTCTTTCCTCTAGCCACTCTTCTGCATGTTTTTCTCCAAACGCAACGTAGAGTTGAGAGGTTGAGCATCCAGAGGCAAATTCCGAGCTGCCGGTGTAGCTACATTCTTTTTCAGCTTGTGGTTTTTAGTTAACAATTTTTTAGCCACTCACAGCTGTTTCCTGGATGGAAAGAAGTTTGCAGGGCTCGCCCTCCCCATCCCTAACGATCAAAGGGCGAGTGACGCTGGTCTCCACCAGCTCCATGACTAGATCCGGCGTCAATGAAGGAGGGGGAGGTGGTCGGGGCACAGCCTCCCACCAATAGCCCTTTTCCAATCACTTTGTTTCCCCTGGGATTGGAAGGATGCTGATTGCCTGGACCCACCCGGCCAATGTATTGTCCCACAGAGTTTGAGCAATATACAAACTCAGAAACCTGAAAAGGAATCAGATATAAGGCCATAACTCTACATGATCACATAGACCAATTGAAATATGGATATCTCAGTGTGGTGTGTAGTGAGGTCAACACAACTGTCCACCCAAGTGCTTCCCTCGCTCAAACAGGGTGTTTTTTATTATAACTCAAGACCATCCTCAGATTCAAAGCAGGGAATGGATGGAATCTGGATAAATGAACGTATTGCCATTGAAAACGAAGGGGGGAGGGGAGTGCTTAGGAAAATAATCTCTGCCTTTGCATTCCCTAGAGGAGTTATTAAAAGGTGATAGATTTGATCATTTTACAAATAGCATGTCCCTCCCCCGGGACGATTTCTACTGAAATAGGTATCAGGAAAGGGAACAGGTTCATGAACATGCAGCTGGATTCAAGAATGTAGCTTTCCTTTAAATGTTGGCACCAGGGTCAGGCCAGAAGAGTTGATAGAGGATTACATTATTACGCATATCAATGATCGCCTTGATGAGGATAGACTTTGACTGTGTGGTAAACCCACACTATATCCTTCTAGTGTGGGATTAACACATGTCCAAAGTCAATGCTGGTCAAGTGGACTGATGCTTAGCTGAAAATATGGAGCTTGGAAGACGCAATCTTGAGTGCAAAATCATTCAGAGATAACGGGGGAAAAGTGAGAAATTATTGAATAATGTAGTGACATGTCAGACGGAAAGGACGAGACCCAGTAATCAGAATGATATGTGGTTTTAAATTCCAAATAAAAGTTTGAAAGATTATAGTCTTACAAAAAAATTCAATCCCAAATGTTTAAAAGACGAAAGTGGGAAAATGTTCAGAAAAATAAAGCAATCAGTAAAACTAGTCAGGAGGAAGCAGTAAGGTTGTTACAGTGGGGAACAGCGGGGGGGCAGAAACACTATTAAATAAGGACAGATGGAAAAACAGTTTTGCTGGAAGGATAAGGACAATTTTGCATTTTAAAACAGCGGGACCCGTGGCGCCCTTCTTATGTTTTTTATCAAATGCATGCATGACAACAGGTTTGGGACCATGAATTGGACACGAAATGCCAGGCAGATTACAAAAGAAGAGGCACTAAAAAATGTGCAAACATAATTCACAATGAGTACACATTTTTAGGTTTAAATTGGGGAACATGAAAGCATAACGATGCAAAATTGTTGTAACTTTCATTTTCAAGTTTTCATTTTCAAAGTTTGGTAGTTCCAACTTACAAGGCCTAATTGACAGAAGCGTTCTATGATGGCAAAACCTAATGGGACAGCGTTCTGTGAATCAGGCCCACGGTTTCTAAACGAATCCCCTCTAATCGTGAGAATAATAGAGTGGTACACAGACTGACCAGAAATGGGAAAAGCAAAGTTAGGTCTGGAGGATTGGCAAACAGGGTCGTGCAGAAAGTTCAAAATGATGTCTTACAGTCAGAGAGAAATGCAATACTTGCTGAGAAGTGGGACATTTTGCTGCAAAAATCAGAATAACGACTTTAGCAGGAAAAATGAGTGCATGCCGGCATCAGGCAATGGGTCAGAGGGCACCACGTGTTGACTGTAGTTTAGTGGGCAGGAGTAGAGATGCCACCAAATGCACAGTAATGATATTGTGAAGGCATAGCACCCCAACCTATGGCTGGTAGATCAGAGGTATAACTAACTGAGACCTCTGCTTTCCCTGTGCAGCAGTGGAGCCCCAGCTGTGCAGGAGCCACACATGGACATTTCAATGTGTTTATTTGACGAGAATCTGAGGTACCCATCAGTAGATATTGTGGTGGTCCTCCAAGTTGTGTTGCACTAGTGGTAGTGTGGCTGCAGCCAATGGCTGTCTTACTCTGTCTCATCACTTAGTATTGTTGACAGGGGAGATTCCACACATGGCCTCTTCCCTGCCGCTGTGAATTGTAATCTAACTGCACTCCAAATCTCTGTACTCGGGGAAATATATTTGCTGCCTAAGCCATCTTTCAGTGGTCTATGTGTGTAACCAACGGAGTCACTTTTTCTCCTATTTAAAGCATCATTCATTAACAACTCTATGTGAGCTGAAACACAGCTTTGTTGTTTAAGGATGGTCTGTCCTCTGCATAAGGCATGTTCAACTCTTAGATCTTTCTAACTTGAAAACATCTCTACTATATATAGTTGTGCTTGAAAGACGAAGCACAAGGATCCTTACAAGTGTCACGGGTCCTGAAGTATGAATTAAAGGCCAGGCTCGGCCCATAATGTCTGCTATGGCCTGAAGGTGGGGTCTATAATTCATCCGTGCCGCTCATTGGTTGCTCATTGTAGCACGGTTACTAATTTTGTGGATGTTTTAGACTACAACTATCATTATTCCCCACCATTGACTATGCTGGCTAAGGGAAATTGGTGTTGAAATCCAAAATATCAGGAGGGTGACCAAACAAGAACCAATTGTATTACACTGCCTGCAGTATCGGCCATGTGGTTATAGTTAAGTTGCTCATCTCACAGGAAGAGCACTTTTGGGCGGCTTATAACTTCACACCGCCTGGACGAATGTTTACCAAATTTTGCAAAAAAAGTATATGGCCCACTCTGAATTGTTTTCGTAGGTTTGGTGAGGTTGTGTCAAGGGGGGGGCAAAGTTATCGGGGAGGCCCACATTATTTTTAATCCATAGATTGAATGGGAAAAATCTTTGATCACGCCTACAGCTCAAACCGCAGGACGGATTTTTGCAAAATTTGCGGCAGGAGTAGTGGGTTGGTCCCGAAAGCGTGCTTTTGTAAATATAGCGCGGCAGGGAACAGGGCTGAAAACACATTTTGGGGCCTTTGCTGGTGGGAAGAGGGGAGGAAAGGGTGGGGGAGGGAAAGATGGGTCATATGATGTATTTGTGTAGGTGGAAGAAGACTGTGCTGTGTTCGCGGTGACGCGGGCACCGCAGCAGTTCACGGACTAATATTCGGGCGAGCAGTTTATGTGGTGCAGCAGGCAGGATTCATTAGGGTGGGGGAGTGGAATGTAGATGATATGAGGAAGTGTATAGAAGTTGACAGGGCTTCAGGTGGCTGGATTATGTGTGTGGGTTGTGGCCAGTGTACAGATTGTTGGGTGCATGGCTGTGTTATGTTGTGTTCCTTGTGACTAGCTACTAGAGTCTTGGGTGTATGGCTGGAGGTGATGCACTGAAGAGCCAAGTAGTATGGCCACTCATTGAAGTACTGTAATGGTATGTGTAGAAAAGTGGGGAGGGCCTCAGTCGGCTGGCCTATTGGACTGAAGAGTGTTCTGACTAGTTGCATGTACTGGAATGCTATGTGTACAGTAGTAGACTGGGCTTCAAGTGGATGCCTTACGTATTTGGGTTGTGGCCACTGGGCAGATTGTTGGGTATTTTACTATATTATGATGTATTGGATGCGAGCAGTTAGTAGAGTATTGGGTGGGGAGGCATTCAAGAGTTTGTCCATTGGCTGCAAGTACTGTAATAGTTTGTCAAGTGAAGTGGATAGTGCCTGAGGTGACTGTGTTATGTTTGTGGGTTGTGGTAAGTGGGCAGATGTTTGCATGCATGGCTGTATTATGCTATGGTGGTTGTGGTCAGGGCCTAGAGTCTTGGGTGCATCGCCGGAGGCTGGATGCCATAGGTCATGCAAACAAGACTCTAGGCCCTGGCCACAACCACTGCAGCATAATACAGCCATGCATGCAAACATTCTGACAGTGGTATATGGATCGCATACGAGACCATGTACCCAAGAGTCTGTCCACTGGCTGCAAGTAGTGTAATAGTATGTGTACAAAAGTGGACAGGGTGTGTGGCAGGTGGTTGAGATTGTTGTGTGTATAATATTCTATGCAGTGGGAGGTAATTGTTGCTAGTTACTATAGTGTTTGGTGTATGCAACCAAGAGTCTGGCCACTAATTGAAGTACTGTAATAGTATGTCTAGAAAAGTGCACAGGGCCTTAGGTAGATGGCTTATTGGATGCAAGAGTTTGTTGAGTGATTGTATGTCCTTGAAAACTATGTGTACAGAAGTGGGCATGGCCTCGGGTGGTTGGCTTCTGTGTGTGGGTTGTGGCAGTGTATAGATTGTTGGGTGCCTGGCTGTCGTATGCTGTGGTGGTTGTGACCAGCTACTGGACTCTTGGGTGTTTGGCTGGTGGGCATGCAGTCAAGAGTCTACACACTGGTTTTAAGTACTGTAATAGTATGTGTATAAAAGTGGACAGGGTGTGTGTCAGGTGGTTTGTTGGACTGTCTCAAGATTCTTGGGTGTATGATATAGTATGGAGTGCAAGGTTATTGTGGCCAGCTACTATAGTCTTGGGTACATGGCTGGATATGATGCACTCAAGAGTGCAAGAGTGTGCCCACTGGTTGAAGTACTGTAATGGTATGTGTGGAAAAGTGGAGAGGGCCTCGGGTGGCTTGCTTACTGCACCCAATAGTGTGGTGACTGGTTGCATATAAAGTAATACTATGTGTATAGAAGTGGATATCGCCTCAGGCAGTTAGTTGCCTTATGTATGTGGGTTGTGGCCAGTGTACAGATTGTTGGGTTCATGGCTGTATTATGGCGTGATGATTGTGTAAACTAGTAGAGGCCATGCACCCAAGAATATTTTCAGTGGCTGCAAGTAGTGTAATAGTATGTGTACAGAAGTGGATAGTTTGTGTGGCAAGTAGTTTGTTGGAGTGCCTTGCATTTCTTGGGTGTATCATAGTCTGTGCAGTGGGTGGGAGTAATGTTATAGTATGTGAAGTGAAGTGGACAGGTGTTTAGGTGGATGAGTTATGTGTTTGGGTTGTGACCGCTGGACAGATTCTTGGGTACTTCACTGTATTATGCTGTATTGGTTATGGGCAGTTAGTAGAGGCTTGGGTGTGCAGCCAAGAGTCTGTCTACTGGCTGGAAGTATTGTAACAGTATGTGAACTGAGGTGTATAGGGTCTCAGGGGGCTGTGTTATGTGTGTGAGTTGTGGTCAGCGGGTAGATGTTTGCATGTATGAGTGTATTATGCTACGGCAGTTGTGGCCAGGCCCTAGACTATTGGGTGCATGGTTGGAGGCTGTAGGCCACAGGCCTTACACCCAAGAGTGAAGGGCCTGGCTACAACTACCACAGCATAATACAGGTATGCACTGAACATTGTGATACTGGTATATGGTTTGTACAAATATGTGTACAGAATGAAATTTGTAGATTACAAAAAAGTATGACACCAATCATTGGATACTTACAGTTTGTATTGTTCAGGCCCTATTCAGTTCTTTGCATTGAATGTGTAAATGCAGCAGAAATTGGTCTTTCATTCTCTGTGATTAAAGACAGCATAACATGTTAGGGTAGGTACTTTGTAATGCATTATAGCATTGCATTGCAAACATTTGTGTACTTTGTGGACTTAGTATTCTGCTAGTACTATGCTTCAAACAAGTGTACTGTGCAATGTGCTCATTTCCTGTGTTTGTTCGCATAATCATTGGGACTGTGGGAAAAAAAATCCATTCAGGATAAAAAAAAACCTTTCTACGTTTATTTGCTGTTATGACGCACAGTCTGTTTTATTGACGTTTGCACTAATTATAGCAATGTTTAAGGTGGTCTGTTGAAGTAGGAGGAATTGAAAAGGTGTGTGATTTTCATTTTGGAAGTGGTGGTACTATGGCCGCAGTTAGATACCAGTTGGCGTATTCTAACGGTTTATTTGTATCTGCCTTTTAGCAGCATTTATTTATGCGTTTGGTTGCTGTTGATGTTTTCTAAGTACTTAGTTATTGCACAGTAATATTGCAGAATTGTGGGGGCAGTTAGATATCTGTTGGCGTTTTCTAACTGTTGATAGCTTCAAAGTTGTTGAAGGTATGTTTATACTTAATAAGTGTTGAAGAGTTTCCTGAGATGAACTTTCATTTTTCCTGGTGGATTTCACATTGTGTAGTAATGGGAAGTTATATTGTAGTATTATGGCTTCAGTCAGATACCAGTTGGTGTATTATAACTGTTTACAGTTTCTCACTTTTGCAGGGTATGTCTTCAAGCGCGTTCATTCTTGTTGGTGGAATTACATTTTTCACTCGTGTGAAATTCCTTTGCAGCAGTATTGGTGTAGTTACAGTAGATGTGTATTTCTCACATTGGTATGGGTATTATTAGATAGCTGTTGCCTTATTCTACCATTTGGTAGTTCCAAAGGTTATTGAGGACAGTTTGTAGATGCTTATACTCAGTACATTTTGGTTTCAAGAATATTAGTAGGCATTTGCAAGATGTGCTGGTAATCTCTGCTTCAGAGTAATGGAAGTATCATTGCATTCAAACCACCCACATTTCTTTTTAATGTGTGCAGTATAGTGAGCTGCACTGGTTTTGACCCCTGTGTGGTAGATTATGCCTACTGTTGTGAGGTCATTCTTGTCAATTTGTGAAGCCAGTAAGATTTTAGTTGTTTTTGCTACCATCTGCAGTGTATTGTAAAAGCATTACTATTACATATTGGCTATGTGATTGTATCTGTAAGGTGGAGCGCTTATCGGAATTGCAAGTAGTACATAATATGCCATGGTTTTTATTTTGTATGAGCTGCTGAAATGGAATGGATTGACAGTTAGATATAGATACATACACAAAGCATTCCTTAGGGATTTGGTTTTGCATGACATGGCTGCAGAGAGTGCATGTATGTTTCCACATGTGTGAAATCTGGAAGATTTCATTTATAGGTGTGTTTTTGTTTTCCACTACTTGTAGCAAGTACATTAGAAATTCTTGTGGATCTTCTTGTGTGTTTATAGTGACGCTCACCATTCCTGCACGTTAGTCCAATTCCTGCCTTATTCCAGAAAAACTGTAAGTGATAACGTGATTGTTTTTTTCCATTTCTGCGAAGGAGTAACATTTGCAAACACAATTGGTCTGTGCTGTATAAGTAAATGTTTTCAACAATTGGTGGCAATTGGAATAGAATATTGATTGCTACATTTGCATAGCAATTTACACCAGTTGTATTGGAAAATGGGAATGGACCAGACTGTTCTGTGTCTGTCTCATTTGATGGAAGTGCAAGTAGTTTCTTTGAAGAGGTAGTTGTCTTTGTTTGTGCAGTTGGGTATGCATTTGTCTTTCAGTACATCCTTCTTTGTTTGTGGTAATTAATGAAGTACCAGCTGTTTTAATTTTCTTTGGTGGTATTGTTGTGAGATCATGTATAAGTTGAGTTTGCACTACTTTTCTTTTACAAAGCTTGCCTTTTTAAGGAACAGAGTACATTTTGAAAAGGGGTTTGTAGAGTGCACATAGTCTATTGTACTCTACAATGCAAGGAATGTCAGCAGTGACTTTAATTGCATCAAAATTGACTAGACATATTCCTTCAATGTGCGCAGGCCTGAAAGTGTTAAGTAACCGATGCCTTCTTTAAAGACTGTGCTGCCAATATCAATCAATGCTTGATCTAGGGATAGACCTTGTGATTTATGGATGGTGACTGCGTATGCTAGAGACAGCAGAAACTGTTCTCTGCGTACATACATGTCTTTGAAAAGAAGGAATTGGGCTGTTGAGAATCCTATCCTTTTAACTTCTGAATGTTTGTCAAAGTGTATATTGACAAACTGAATGCTGTTGTCACGTGGGTATGTCTGGAAGCCAACAACGGTAAAAAGTGCTCCATTAACTAAACCTTGCTCCACATCAAGGTTACGCTTTAGTATAACTCTACAGTTTAAACACAATGTTAACATTTTCTCTAAACCAGCTGTGTTAGAGATAGAGTTCTCTAAGGTATTTAGTCATGCTGTGGCTTGTTGACACATAAGTACTTTCATACCATGCACGTCCAGTTTGTCTGTGGAGTACATTTTCACTGGTTGTTGCATTTCTTTTTAAAACATTGTTTAATTGAATTGTGCACAGCTTGGTAGATTAGGCATTAGGGACATGGAGTTAACATTGTTGTGTGCTAATTGTTCCGTGACATCAGTAGCACATGTGTTATACCCGTATAGCTCATGGATGTGTCTGCTATTTAAGACAGACTTTGCTTCCCTAGAAAGTACACCAATCCGAATGCTTTTCAAAATATTGGCATAGGTGAGGTCTGCAGACTGACACATGTTTTCAGTTAGTTCTCAGTATTTGAAATGTAGCCAGAGATTTACATTTCTTGTGCTGCCAAGAGTTTTATGGCACAGTTTGTGTCCTAAAGTTTTAAAAATAGGTTCACCCTTTACTGGTGTTAATTGAAGAAGATCTCCAAAAACAATAACGTCTTTTCCTCCAAAGAGTTCTTTGTAGGCTGTTTTAAGAACGTCTTGCAATCTGAGGTGAATCAACGCCAACATTCGGTTGGTGTCTAGAACTGAAGCTGTAGGATCCTGCAGGAGTGAAGCTGGCCCTCCAGACCCCCTAAGCCTTCCAGCCCAACAATCCTGTAACTATAAAACTATTGGTCAGGCAAACCCAGGGGGAAAGGGGAATGGAGAAACAAACAAAAACAGGAACTTTTACTGCTGGCACTTCAGTCTGTCGTCACTGGAATGTCTTTTGTGTTTTCAGTAGAGATCCTAAAATGAAAAGGCAATCTTTTAAATACTTTTTCTAACTCTCTAAAACAAGACTATTCTTGTTACCTGTTGCCTAAGCTTGACTGCCATTAGGATTTTCCTTATGTGTCTTTATAGTTGACTGTAGACTATTGTAAAAGATTTTCACCATAAAGGTTTGAAATGTAGAAATCCAAATGCTCTTCTTCTTCAATTCGTTATTTCACTTAACTCTTTCCTTAATCACCACAAAACTAGTCCTTAAATAAATTCCCAGAAAAAGATTTACTATTATGCTAATCTTGGTCTTTGTAACGTTTTATCTCGGAATATTATTTTCCTTTTAAAAATACCTGGGAAAGCATTTGAGGATGAATAAATCCGATTGGGCAGTTTTCAAATTGAGGAATCGGAAAAAACACCTTCAACAGAGAATGTCCTTAAGCTCCAATGTCTCTTGTTCGAAGCGCAACAGAGAAAAACGATGAAGTCAAGCAAAAATCAAAAATGGCCGTGATGCATGCATGACAGCGTAGGTTCCTGTCATCTAACCGCACGCTCGTGCTAACTGTAAACTCACGCCTCACGCCCGTAGCAAAATTCAACAAGTTAGTAACTAAATTATGTTTTATTTTAATATAAGTAACGCAGTGAATAAGCTCTGCACGCCCTGTTAATTGTATTAAGTAAAAATACACCCAAACAAATCTTTTGAAGACATGGAATTCAATTAAAAAAAATATGTCTTTAAATCCAAAACCCAAATGAAATATTTACAGATTCAAGTTCAGTTCAAAACTAATTTTGCAAAAAGTTCAAAAATATTCGCAAATACTTTACACATTATTTTTTATGGAAGATCCAGATTAATCACTTAGCTTAGTCTGTTTTCTTGTGGACTGGATACTCAGCAACACTGCAATCTGATTCTCTTGGGTTTTTCTTTCTTCGTCTGCAGTCTTCTAAACTAATTCTGGGTTAATATATATTGAGATGGAGAGAAAACTATACAAATAGGAGTCTACAAATATTAACTGAGAAACCATAGCTTTATTTTTACTGGAGCTAACTATAACACAACCTACTCAGAGGAAAACTTTAATGAAAGGCGTTTAGAACTATAATGAAAATTCCAAATGATAACACAATGCTGACTGCTGAGATCTAAGCCGATCACTGCTGGAAAGGTGTTCCACCATCTTGGCTTGGGAGAATTTCATCTTTATAAGTGAAAATTAGTTAAAGGAAGATGAACAAACTTTAATATGAAAATTGCTACACTCAAACCAGAGTTTACCTAGTACTTAAACAAACCTCCCCTTCTAGTTCTCCAGAAATAATGCCTGAAACGCCCAAATCTCCTAGGGCCCTTGCAAATGTGAAGTACATAATGTGGACCCTGACAGTTGGAGACCATGCTCACCTCATCTATTAGGAGCATTTTAATTTGTTTCAAAACTCTGCGTAGCTCAATAGCAGCTTCTGCTGAAAGCTTGTAGTATGCTATTTTTTTTTGGTGTTCTACTGGAAGGAGTAGCAATTGATGTAAAGTGACACCACCTATGCTGTAGGCAGCTACACCGGTGGGGGCAGTTACAACAGCTGAAAGCTTGTTGTTTGTCAATTGTTGGAGAAATTTGCTGATGATTTTTATTAAGAATGTTTTGCCTGAACCAGCTTGACCACTTACATATAGGAGTATTGGTTTATAGTTTTGACAGGTACAAGTTTTAGTTTCGTGCTGCACACCTTGTTCAATTTCTTTAGTTGCTTCTAGGAAAATACTACACTGCTCATTGTTTAGTTGTGATTTCAGTAGATTAAAGTTTGCTGCTCATACTATGGTGTTTTCTACTTCAGTCATGGCTAATTCTGCCTCATTTGGTATGAGTGGCTGTATTGATTTGGACTTGAAGTTCTTTTTCGTGTTGGCGTTCATTGTCCAACATGCTTTTGTATTGCGTAAAGTTTATATATTGCTTCTTTCATTTGCGTTGTAAGCATCTTCATAGGAGACATGGGTGTCCAATAAATCTTCTTGTTTTCTCCATGGTTTAAAAGGTTGGAGTAGGGACATGTTGTACAGTTATCTATGTTGAGGAGTTTTTAATGATAGCTTCATATGATTAACCAGGCTGCGTTTGGTAAGTTTAACCAAGCTTCCCTCACAATCTTTGACTATGTATTTACCTTTTTTCTCTGGTTTAATATTATTTTTGTATGAACAGTTTTGGGCTATGTGGTATAGGCACATGGTTTCTAAAGCAGTACTCCTGTTTGGGTAGTATGTGTCCAATAAATTGTTTTTCAAAATTTCCTGGCTGTTGAGGTCAGTTTTGGCTATTGTTTCTATGTCTTGGTATGATTTGAGACCTCCTTTTCTGGATGCAGCCGGACCAAGACTTAGCCAGACAATGGGCCTCATTATGAGTTTGGAGGCAGCCATGGTGCTGTTAGCACCATGGCTGACTCCAAACCGGGCTCCATTACCGGGTTCATGCAATGAGGACTTACTGGGTCATTCCGACATAGGAGGACCGGTAATTCCTCCTTGCAGGAACCATTCCCCATTCCCATTTGAGCCTCTATAGGGCTCAATGGGAATGGGAAGGGAGGTAATAACGGGCACATTCTAACTGAACTGGCCCGTTATTACCTCCCTCTTCTCCTCGCGGGACCCGGAAAGGATGCCTGGTTTTACCAGGTGTCCTTACAGGGTCTCGGAAAGGGAACCTTGTAATCGGCGCTCCCGTAATGAAGGGGGCTGGTCCCGTACCGGCCCCCTTCATTACAGGAACGCCAGGATTATAATGAGGCCCAATGTTTTCAGATTGTTCATGCAAGGTGGTGCCGGTTAAACATTCTGTGGCTTTGTAGCAACCGCATTCTCTATGGGAGAGCATTTTTATGCCAAATCTGTAAAGTTTTTGTGACAGTGTTTTGTCTCGATGATATGTCAACCCAGAGGTCTTTCAGCTCTGTTTTCTCTTCTTTGGTTAAGTAGGCTGTGACAAAATGTGCAACTGCAGTGTATTTGTCTGGTGACTACTTACATTTCTCACATGGCACTTCATGACTATTGTGTCATGTGTGGTGCATTTGGTTGGATGTTTTCACGTTGCATGCCATGGTATGGTGTGGCAGTCAGGGTCGAGGAGTGTTGGGAGGGTTTGGGTGGCATGCCAGTCTTTTCATGCCCTGTTTAGCATGGGGGGCGGGGGGAAATGCCTTGAATGTGTTCCCTTTGGTCACATGGGATTGGTTGTGTTTAAGTATCTAGGGATGCACACAATGTGGCACCTCCGTGGACACATTCTCAGGGTGGTAAGGTAGTGACAGTTAACTGTCCCTTTGTCATCCTCGATAGTGATCTGGTATGTGCCAGGCCTGTGTGCATTCCGCAGAGGTTGGAGTTTAGGTGAAAAATGTGGCCACAAGCTGGGTACGGGCTGCCTCGCCACATGCCCTTTCCCCTCTCATGCGCAGTGGCCGTGCATGTGGTTGGGGATGTGGGGGCATCACCATGTCCACTGGTACGCCATGTGCAGTACATTGCACATCCATGTTTGCATTCCATAGGAGGGCAATGATTGCATTGTAATCATTGATGTACTTTGATGGTTTGGGTCTTTTTATGCAGTATGTGTTCTTAGGTGATTTGCTTTTCACACTGTGTCTAACAGAAGACATGAAGCTGTTTACTTGTCCTGTAGTTGAGGCTGGTCTAGGGAAACCAAAGCGGCATTTGGTGTAGAATTTGCCTTTGTTTTTATATTTGCATTGACAATACTTGCCACATTTGTGTCTTTGAAACTGTAAAATGTGTGCATGTAGGTCACTATGTGTACTTTCTGAAGGGATTTCGCAAGTGACATATTTGTGAATGAACTGCAAAACAGTGGCATCACTGTCCTGACCACACGTTGGAGCATCTTTAATCCACAAAAGCATGTGGATGTGTGGTGCTCCTCTGGCTTCATATTCTTTTCTCCAAAAGAAGTGTTCCACTTCTCTGAGGGGAGGAATTGTTTTTTTACAAATGAAGTGCAGCAGGACAATAAAGCTGTGATAGAAGTACTGTGATACATTTACAGGATCAAGAGAGCAGAGTTCTCCTGGTATGTTCATGTCTATTCCTGTTTTTTTTGGTTTTCTATGCGTAGGAAATCTGCACAACTTAAAGTGAGTAGACAAGTGGGTGGGACAAGGTTGTGTAGCTTAGAACTGGTATTGTTTTGTACCACGCATGTTTGCCAAGAGATTTTTAATACTTGACTGTAAAACCTCTTCTTTCTCTTTCACCTTTTGAAGCAGCTGCATAGCAGACATGTTTAGAACATTGGAACCTGTTTTCAATGTGTATGCAACTCTGTAACAAAGAGTTTCTAGTTCACTTTCAAAGAGGAGATGGAATATGTATTCATTGATTTTTCTGAATCTGGGGTCTTCAGCATACATTCGTAAAGAGCGGTATTCTGATGCTGTTATTTGTGTGCATCTTTCATCGTACTTTCCACCTTTTCCATTAGGAAACAGTAGAGAAAAGGCTTGTGTGTCTACACTTTTTTCCCACATTCTGATTGGAGATCCTTAGGCTTGCCGCATTTCATGTTTCTATTGCATTGTTTATGGTGTCTTTGGAGTGCAGTGGGTGAATTGTATAGTGGTCTAAAATATTGGAGGCTGTAGTAGGATCTAGAAGTTAAAATTGGCAAGTTGCTGAGCAATCCTGAATTATTTTGGTGGTTTCCCTCAGGTTTTCCTAAATGTTTATTTCATTGTTGTCTTTAAGATATTGCAGAGCTTCTCTAACTTTGTTTAAGTCCACTAGTTACTGCCAATTTTTTTTGTTTTTTGTAGGTACACCATTCACTAGGAATATTAAAGATGGATCTATTGGCCGTTGCAATCCTATAGTGTCTACATTTTCTTTGAGATCTAGTGGAGTCCTTAGTTTGTAATATTAACATTTTTAATTTGTATTTGCCTTTCACATACTGATTGAGGAACTGCTGTAATGATTTGAAAGATTGTTTTTGCACGTTACACATTGATGTGCATGGCCATTTGTAGACTGGACATATTGGTTTGGTAGAATGGAGAGTTGATTGTAAGTTTGGTGGGGATCTTCTTGTGAGCACTGTTTCTTCTTCCATAATGGTATTGTCTACCTTTTCATACCCTTGCCCACTGCTATGTATGGAAATGGGGTTTGTTCGCTTTTGTTTCTATGCCTCTTCATTGAAATATGGCCCTGTGCTTGTGGTGTGACCCCAGGCAGCTGCAGAGAGGTTTCCACAGGTATCTGTGTTGATATTATGGGGGTAATTCATGGAATAAATGTGTGCCGAAATCAGTGGCACAAGCATGCGCAAGCGTGAAAAAGCCAGCGCATGCGTGCAAATTCATGGAAGGACCTGCTTGTGTAATTTCCGGGATGTGCGCCAAATCCGTGAGTGGTGCACACCGGCGCACGCGTAATTTCCGCATCCCGAACGCCGTGTGCCGACGCACACAGCAAAAGCGCACAACATCAGCGCACAAATCAAAACGGGGGCGGAACAAGGGGCAGAACACGCGGAATGGGGAACAACGCATGAAAATAAAGGCGTAACAGGGGAAGTACCGCTGGGAAGTACACGGAACGCCCACACACACGCGAACTACACTTATTCATGGAATTCAACAGGGAAAACACGCGCACGTCAAAACACACGCACGCACACATTTACGTCTGCCACACAAAAGCAGGTGGAAGTGCCCTCGCTCAGCATAAAAGTGCGCGCAAACAACAAACAAGCATATACAGCTACAGTGAATGTCCCGTTCCTCGCAGCAGTGATCGTGGGACATCGCAGGAGGAGGAGAATAGCAAGGCCCCACATTTTTTTGCCCAGCACCATCCTTTTTGGGATGCCTGATGACCAGGTCTATGGTAGGTATAGGTTTCCACCTCATATCATCCTAGAGTTGGTCAGGGAGTGGGAGGATGACCTTACATCACCCACCCTGTGCTCCCAAGCATTAAGCCCCTTGGAGAAGGTGCTCAATGTACTGCATTTTTTGGCCACTGGTTCATTTCAGCGGACAACTGCCATAGTGGGGGGGTCTCATAGACCACGCAGTCACGCTGCCTACACCAGTTGTTGGCGATCATCACTGCATGCCCCTCAGTCCGCAGGCACATATACATGCCCAGAACACCCGCAGAAAGGCAGGCCGTGGTCCCGGACTCCTACAGGGTGGCACACTTCCCCAAAGTGCTTGGTGCCATAGATTGCACCCATGTGGCCCTACGTCCACCTAGTGCCACAGAGCACATCTATCAAAACCACAAGCACTGGCATTCCATCAATGTGCAGGTGGAATGTGATGCCAAGGGGATCATCACCTCTGTATATGCAAACTTCCCTGGGTCCACGCCTGAGCCGGGCCCTGGAATTTAGGAAGCATGGCAACACATGGTTCCTAGGTGAGTACAAATGCCTGTGCACATGCATACATGTCGCAGACAGACAAATACAAAAGCCCCACTAATGACAACTATTATCACCTTACCAGGGGACAGTGCCTACCCTCTGAGCACCTACCTGAAGACGCCCATACGGAACTCTACCACACCAGCCCAGGTAAGATGCAACGCAGCCCATATTGCAACTAGGGCCATAGTGGAGCACACATTCGGAGTGCTCAAGTTACGCTTTCGCTCCCTTGACCGCGCTGGTGGCCAGCTACTATATGCACCCCCAGTAGTGTGCAGGATCATTGTGGCAGCATGTGTCCTGCACAATGTTGCAACATGGCATGGCGTACCAGTGGACATGGTGGTGCCCCCACATCCCCAACCACACGCACGGCCGCTGCGCATGGGAGGGGAAAGGGCATGTGGCGAGGCAGCCCGTACCCAGCTTGTGGCCACATTTTTCACCTAAACTCCAACCTCTGCAGAGTGCACACAGGCCGGGCACATACCAGGTCACAATCGATGATGACAAAGGGACAGTTAACTGTCACTACCTTACCACCCTGAGAATGTGTCCACGGAAGTGCCACATTGTGTGTATCCCTAGATACTTAAACACAACCAATCCCATGTGACCAAAGGGAACACATTCAAGGCATTTCCCCCCGCCCCCCATTGCTAAACAGGGCATGAAAAGACTGGAATGCCACCCAAACCCTCCCAACACCCCTCGAACCTGACTGCCACACCATACCATGGCATGCAATGTGAAAACATCCAACCATATGCACCACAGATGACACAATAGTCATGAAGAGCCATGTGAGAAATGTAAGTAGTCACCAGACAATGATACCTCACCTGGAATCGGAAGAAAGGAGTGACCAAAATCTCACACCCAGAAAATGGTGCCACAAATGCATGCCACCAGTCGTTTCAGCAACAAAAGTCTGAATACCTTTCGCCATGCACACTGGACAATAGCAAATGGCCATATCAAACACTTCACACTGCACAGCACAGTGAGTGTGCATTGCATTTGTGAAAACACCTCTGCATCAGTTCAAAAAAGATATACAACCAAATATCACCCTTCCATGCATGTACACGAATAATGACTCGGAAGTGAACATGGATTGTCGTGACACAGCATGCATGAGAAGGCAATCTGGGTGCAACGTATCTGGAAGCGGTGTTGCCTAAGTGTATTTGTCCATATGTCACATGTCTAGAATACATGATTGTGAAATGAAGTGAATGCCAGTGTCCCATACACAGCATATATGAACATAGCACCAAGGACCCCCCTGGGTCTCAAACATCATCAATCCCCTAACACGTCTAAATAAATCACCACATTGCATCAGCCATTGACCAGCAGAACATATCATGTACAGAGTACACCACATCGGCAATGGCAGACAGTGACCCATCGCTGAATCATTGAAATCGATGAAATGAAAAACACATAAACTTCATCAAAGTGCATCAATGAGGGTGTGAATAAAGGAGAAGAACAGTGCATTCCTACATGTCCTTCAAGCAGTCCACAGTATGAGAATGAACTGGAAAAGCAAAGTACATGTAATAAATGTTAGGACCAATAAGGGAGAGCCTAGGGACAGATTGTAGGATGACATATCTAGCATCAACATTCCCATGCCTGATGGGAATAGTCGCAGTGCAGGAGTCACATAAGGAGGAGAGTGACGGAAGAGGATGGAAGAGGTGAGGAGAGTAACAGAACAAGTGACAAACTATGGTAGGTCTACAAAGATTCAACATAGTGCTGGGGAGGCGGAGAAGAAAGAAAGAAGGGAAAGGTGGAAGAGATGACCTGTAATCAGTGGAGGAGGGACTAATGATCAAATAAGCTGTAAAAATAATACTGAAAATGGTGAAGGTGGGGCGTGGAAGGACTGAGGCAGAAGGGCAAATGTCTGCAAAGAACAAGCGCCTATGTATCGCCATGGTCAATGGCAATTGGGCTAGTGGTTGAAAATGACAGCCAGAGTTCAAGGAGGAGGCTAAAGGGGGGTGGAGAGAGAGAGGGAGGAGAGAAGGGAGGAAGGGGCCAAGCTCAAAATTATCAATGGGGGAGATGGTGAAAGAAAGCACTCATAGGGGGCAGAGGGAAACCTGCCGGTAAGGAGAGTAGGGGATGTGATGATGAAGGGGGGGAGACAGAGGGACACTGACAGGGGCAGGGGAGACAGGGCGGTCTTCAAGTGACTGACAAGGCATGTACATAGGTCTAGACAGGGGCACCTTAGTGGCCTTTTGATAGTGGTGGCAGGCTCAAGTATCCTGATTGGCCGGATTGTCACAAGGGCCAAGTGCAAACAGTGGGAGTGGGGAGGGATTAGGTCCAGGACACAAACTGATAATTAAAATGACAAACAACGTAATCATAACTCAGATGTCACATCCAAACACCAGCCAGGGATGGGAAATGGCCAAAGTGGTGCTAGCAAGGAATGGCCGGTTGTGGAAATGCGTGGCGACAGGGATAACTCATCGTGCAGCCATCATGTGGCATTTCAAAATCACTGTGGGAAAACTGTCCTAATTCCACATTCTCATCACATGGACCCCTCCCACCATCAGTGTGTAGTATGCAGACAAAGGGTGCATGGTACCAGCTACAGCAGGAAGTGCATCAACATACAAATTCAATACATAACAAACATCTCAAGCAACATGATGAAATGTACAGTCAGCTTAATACTCACCAAAGTGAACTGCAGACATGCATAGGAGAACCAATCTGGAATACTCACTGGGGGTGTACACACAAGTAGAACTGCAGGCTGGCCACAGATATGACGGAAGCCCAATGCCCATGTGTGATATGCTGTTACACCGAGCCATCCTTGCGAGCCCATGGAAAAGGGAAGCAGGTGTAGCATATGTGTCAGGACTCCAAGCAAAACACATACACAAGACAAGCCTGAATGGGCCCAGCAGGAACATACAGTGGATGCCTTCCGATGCCACAAAGCACCACACTGGCACATGTACGCATAATAGACAAAAGAAAAAAAGAAAAAAATAGAATTTGAAAGAAAATACAAATAAATTCAAATAATGTATTGAAATAAATAAAATGAAAAGAGTAACAAATCAAACAAAACCAAAATCAATATACTAGAAGAAAACCTAAAAAAACATAACAAAAGGAAATAATTGAAAAATAATTGCTAAACAACTGAAAATTCAAATCAAATGAAAAATTAAAATGAAAAGATAACATACTTACCAAAATCCATACAATTTCGATGAAAAATCAGAAATATATTCAGATTAAAACGTGCTGGAAAAAAGAAAAAGATTTTTTGTAGGAAAACAAAAAAAATTAAATAAAAAATGACCATATATGATACGGGGATAGGGGGGCACCCACTAGAGGGAGGTATAGGGTGCACCTCCACACCCACATGTGTAGATGTCGAGGAAAAACAAAAACCTCACTGGGCTCAGCGCCTGCACGGCCCGACCAATGTGGGAGATAGGTTGTCATCGTCACCATCTGGATCTGAATCAGAAGGTGGAGGTGGTGCAGTTGACTCACCACGCCTAGCCACGCCTTGCCCCTCAACGGCAGCAAGTATGCAGGTCTGCTAAAACAGGTCCTGGCGGGCAATGAGACTGAGGTCAGCATGCATTACCTCACGTGTCACACGTGCTTCCTCCTGCAGGGACTGCATGTGAGACGGAGTTCTGCTGGCATGGCCTCACATGACAAACGGAGTGACTCCCGGCTTGCACAGAGTTCAGCCGAGATGGTTCTTTCAAGCTATGCAAACCTGTCTTCTGTCTGCCTACTCTGATCCATCATGAGGACAGCTAGAGTAGATCGGAGGGCTTGTTGTTCCACCCTCAGGGCCTCATGCTGTGCCTCTGCTTGAGCATTAAATGCTTCACGCAGCTCTGCCATTTCAGCCCGGCGCCTCCTGTCATACGCCGTCATGCCCAGCCTGAGTGAGCGGCACATGGACTGCGTAGCCCACTGATGGAGCACCATTTGTCAAACAGAAGGGAGGATGGAATGGACCACACTTTCCATACCTTGAGCAATCATCTCAACTGCTCCCCCCTGTTGCTGTGCTATGGCAATCATGGAACGATCCCCCAAGGTGCCACAAGGCCACCGCGTTGCCGGACATCACACCTGCTGGGCCCAAGGAGACGTGGTCCTTGCTAGGTCGGAGCCGCCTGCGGCTGCAGGACTGCATCCCTCCGTCAACCTGATGTCCCAGGAACATGGCCAACTGGTGTTGAGTGTGACCGTGCACCCATAACCACCACATTCCAACCCTGCCAGGCCCCCTACTGCAGGTGTTGCAGACAGAAGACCATCCGACACAGGATCACCTACCGGCGATGACACGTCATGATGCAGATCCAGCTCAACATAGTGGTCAGAGGATACATCAGAGCCTGACTCAGAGTGAGCTCTGGACATGATGGCCTGAAGCACCTATGGGTTTTCGTGGGCTGCCAACAACGTCCCCCACTGGTGCCTGGTTGGTCAGGTGAACTGACCACCGTGTCTGGTATGACATCTTCATCCTCCGCCACCAGTGCGTCATCACCTGCAACATAAAAAGAAACACAAGAACACGCACGTCAGTAGCACATACCACACACATACAAGTCACGACATTGACAGACAAATAATGAAACAGCCAGCAAATCAAACCCCAACATGCATCCAGTAGCATTGCAATGCAGGGCCATTCCAAAAGCAGTAAAGGATGTGTGCAAAATGTGAATGCAACACATGTATTGGATGTTGCACATCACCTGCATCACACACAACTTCTAGAGGGCATACATGCTAATAAAAAATGAGAGATAGTAACAAATAGTTGGCAACTAGCATAAGCATGTGTTACCACACAGATAGATAGAGCTAGAAATGTAACCGAACACACCATGATACATGTAACATGCATGTTCATGTGTAGCACTCTACTACAATCAACTATGCACAGTACATGTGTCATAGGAGGCATCTACGCTAGTGCATTTCAAAACTGTGATGGGAGGGACATGGTGACATGCATGTCAAGTCAACATCACACAGCACCATCATAATTGCACACGTACATATGTGGATCAGAGCGCAAACAAGCAAAGGGAGGGAAACAAGGGTGAAAAAGAAATCAATACAACTATCAAACTGGGCACAGTGACATACAGAACATGCTAGTGCATGGAGAAGGGATAAAGGGTTGAAGACCCAGCAAGGGGAAGAAGGGGAACGGGCCAAACAGAACAGACCAAAGAAGGAAATGAAGTGCAATGATGGAATGTCCATTCAAATAGTGGTAGTGCAGCCAGCAAGTGGCAAGTGCAAGATGATTTGGACAGGGCAAATCTGATGAGTGCAGACAAACAGAGCTGGACTGTATGGGGACAAGCACTAGACGCATTGATATGGGAGGCCTGTAGGCAGTGCAGCAGAGAGGCAGGGTGAACAGGTACCTGATCCGATGGACAGAGTGTGTGCAGGGGCACAATGCCAACAGAGGAAACTGTTCAGCTGGGTGGAAGAGCGGCTAATGCAGGAGCAAGAAGGAAGATGTTGAGGTACTACCGGAGGCAGATATATCTCCCCTCAAGATTCAACGAGGCCAGTTGGCAGTTCAAAAGTGAGCTCCCAGCTGTACACACAGACCTGCTCCTACCTCATTCATTATATTTCATGACTGAGCTTGAGGGAGTGTGGGGTAGAGGATGAAAGGACTCAAGGGGGATGAATTGGTAGATGGATTGTGTAAGGTATCTCCTACCCTGACCCAAAGAAACCTTGTGCACAATGCAGAGGGTCTGAAGTAACATTGTTGCATCCACTAGTAGCCAGTGAAGGGGTCACATAGCTGAATGAACCAGAGCTGACAGACTGTGAGCATGTAGGAGAATGTTAGAGAGGGCACAGTACCCTTGAGGTGGTGGAGCAATAAGTTAATCCATTCCAAGATACATCACAAATGTGTGTGTAAAAGGGATGTGTTGAGTCAAAGGTGACCCAGAGGTTCATGGCCTTGCAGGTGGAGCCAGGAGGGGGCCAAGTGGGGCTGGCCAGAGATTGATTGCAAAGGATGGAAAAGGTGCATCAATGAGGAGGATGTCAGTCTTGCTGGCATTCAGACAGAGACCGTTGGTAGTACACCAAATGCAAATGGCAATGAGGCTATCTGAAATAAGGGAGGGACACGAGGTGACCAAGGGCAGCCAGGAAATGAGTTGGTTGTCATCATCATAGCACCAGAAATGGTATTAAAAAAATGATAATGCAGTAGTAAAGAGCTGCCAGGTTCTCTTTGTGAATTGAGGCCAAAGGTTCAGACCCCTGGTGTACAACACAGGTGGAGTGGGAGATTGAGGATAGGTAAGAGGCTGGTCGGATCACACATGCCAAACACACTTGTCATTGAGTTGCATGCATCAATACTCACCAGATGATGCATCATAGTCCGTTCTCTCTCTCACTCCACGGATTTGCTCCTCCGGGATGAACTCTGAAGCGATCTCCTCATGCTGAGTGAGTTCATCCTCCTCTGATGGTGACCCACCACCAGTCACCAGAGACATGGAGTAATTGGAGTAATTGGAGGCACGCTTTTGCTTAGCACTGCGTTTGAGGTCATTCTAGCGCTTGTAGCAGTCCTGAGCTGTGTGCACCTGGAATTCCATGGATTGGATGGATGTCACACCATCCACAACACGCTGCCAGTGGACCCAACGATGTGATGTGTTGTATGGCACTGTGGGCCCACAAGCATATCGCGTTGGTGTTCCGACACGTATCCCACAAGGAAGTCCAGTTCCTGATTGCAGAAAGGCTTCTTCCTTGACGTGCCAGAGGCCGGGGCTGTGTCTGGGGTCTCAGCCTCTTATGCAGGAGCATGCTTCCTCCTTTTGGTGGTACTGACCCTGAGGGGGCAATGTGGCCCTGTTCAGTGGGGGCAGTGGCACTGGTGGACTGGACCAATGCAGTGGGTGTTGGTATGAGGACAGAAGGTCTTGCTCGGGTCTGAGTCACTGCCGGGGTAGTGTTGGCTGCATCTGCACATGCAGTTACCACCACCCGGCTGCTTGGGGCAGCAGATGTCAGTACTGCCCCAGATATGTGTGCCACAGTCACAGCCACAGTGGACGCACATGAGCCCACCTTCCGGACAAGATGGAAATCGTCCTGGGAGTCCTCCTCACACAACAAAACATGCGCTGCCTGACCCAGAGCCCAGGTGGAGGTGTCCGCAGCTGCACCTGCAGCTACCACCACCGGTGGGCCTGTGACAGCAGAAGTAGATTGCTGTTGGGTGATATGGGTGCCAGGTTGTGATGCAACAGCTGAATCACCAGGAAGCAGAGGGGGTGGTGGCATGTCTGCACCAGCACATGGCTGTGCATCCTGTCCCAGAGGGGCACCCTGCCTCTTCCACCCCTGTAGCCAACCTGGCCACCCTGGACTCCCTGTCCTCCCTGGTCTCTGCGCTCATGTGCCCGACCACATCCAGCCTTGGAGGACGGCCAACTTTGCCACCCTTAGCCTTTGGTGGCCTCCCAACCATTGCACCGATGGAAAATGGGCTATGGGAGGTTCACTCAACAATTGTCCTGGGCAATTGGCTAGAAGGGGGAAGGGTACTTGATGGTATGGGTACCCAAGTGCCCCTGAAGGCTGCCTGTGACCTCTGGGGAGAAATGACGGGTCACGCAACGCTTAGGCACCCCCTGAAAAAAAATGAAAAAAAACAAAAGTTAAAATGAGATTATGCTCACCAAATTAGAAAAAAAAAAAAAGTGTGCACGCGACCAAACGTACGCGTGGAAAACGTGGGCTACAATGACCTCTAAATGGTACGCATGCACAGGGGGTACCACAGTGGGAAAAAAGCGTATGCGACTCACCGTCAGCCTTACGTGGAAAAAAAGAAAAAAACACACGCGCTTGTGCGCGTAGGCAACACCCCGCCAAAAGAAGAGGTACAGGCTTTGAAGTAATCGCATATGATTCCAGCAGAGTAAACACACACGTCGGTCTCCACGGGCAACACGTACAGTGTTTTGCTGGCCCGCGCTCACCTTTAACCTGTGCCGAGAGCAACACCTGCGCACGTAACGTCACAGACGCGCTTAAGCGCTAAGGGCTTTTCCTCGAATTACACGCATTAACACGTGGACCTGCTGTTTTTTCACGTGCTGAATCACTATGCACCTATCACAGTGAAACGCCCGCGTGCGTAACGTCACAGAAACGCTTACGCGCTAAGGGCGTTTCCTCGAATTACATGCTGACATGCAGTTTTTTCACCTGCTAAATCACTCCGTATCAAGCTGGACACGCAACAACACACGGAAGACCACGCTCCTGCCCAGAAGGCCATTTTCCTGCCCCCAAGAACCCCGAGCACGCTCCCACCTGCCATATGCGGCTGCCTGCTGCCCACGTGCCCTGCTGTTTGGTGCCTGCACGTCAGCCATCTGCAGGGGTGCAGTTGCTGTGACCACCCCTGCTGGAACAGAAGACTCCCGACTGGGATACCATTGCTCCACAGCCCAGACCCAGGACCCTGTTGCCCACCCACCCCTGCCTCAGGGGTTGCCATGTCAGACACAACACCATCTGGCACCAGTGGCAACCCCCCAGCAGAGAGGCAGAGGGCTACCAGCTTCAGTGCCAATGAAGTAGGTATCCTGGTGGAGCAAGTCCTGGGGCAGTATGATGCCCTCTTTGGAAGTTCACACGCTGACAATGAAGGACGGAAGAGGATCTGGATGGATATTGTGACTGCCATCAATGTGGAGGGGGTGGCAGTCCGCGACATTCAACATGTCCGGAAGCGCTGGGAGGACTTCAGGTCCAGGACCGGACCCTCAACAAGGTCTGGTGCCTCTTGAAGGCAGCGGATGCTGAGGGGTGCCGGGTCCGCCTAACCAACAACCAGATGAGGGTCCTGGAATGTATACACCCAGCGTTCCGCCTCCAGGTCCTTGAGAGGCAGACCCGTCTTGAGCGGTAAGTGTACATGCATACTGATTGGACGCAGTGCATGTTTGGGTGTGGTAGGAGTGTGCAGGTTGGACATATGTCTTTGTAGGGCCATGTATGGATGTGTATGTACAGGTACAAGAGCCTGCCGCATTTGAGTCCTCTCATGTGTGAGACACATCGATGGTGTATGTGTTGGTAAGCATGCTGGCCAAATGCAGGTGTGGGTGCACACATTTTTACATTTCTGTGTATGTACTGTGGCATGGCTGTGGTGTCACACATGGATGCTGCTTCCACCTGCATGTATTTGCATGTGTGTGTATTTGACAAGTGTGCAACTGTGATACACCATGGATGCATGTGACACTGACATGTGGGAGGCTGATTGCCAGATGTGACATGGATGGCGTTGTTGTCACTGCGACAGGTGGTGGAGATGTACAGATGCATGTATGTCTGGTGGCGTGTATGCATGTGTTCTGCACTCCCCATGTTGCATGTGACGTCAGGCTCACCTTCGGCTGCTCATGCTGTTGTTTGTGTATGGATGGTGCTGCCTGATGCAACATTCCTGTTTATTTGCTCCTGTGTGTGAGTTGAAATGACATGTGTGTTGGGGAGTATGATGCCATGTCTGACTGTGCAACTGTCATGTGTGTATCAGACCATTGTACAGTGCTCTGATGCCTGTGTTCTCCCTGTCTGCAGCGTCAACTGATGAAGAGGGCTGAGACGGTGCTGTGGAGCAAAGCGGCAGGGATCGCACCACCAGCCGGAGACGCAAGGCCCAGCTACCCTCCCATGTTGTCATCTCGTCGGGGAGTGAGGAGTCTGGTGCCACATCTATGGCCGCAGCTGCCGAGGGTAGGTCCAAGAGGCGGAGGTCTGAGGTGGACTCCTCAGCATCAGAAGGGGCAGCTGAGACCCAACAGGGTCCGATGGAGGAAGATGGCACGGAGTCATCCAGGTTGGTGGGGGGTTTGGTTGACGAGGAGGCCGTGGATGGGCCACACATGGAGTCTGGAGGGTGGATTCCACTGGTGCTAGTGGTTCAGTCCAGGGGCAGGGACAGGAGGTAGCACAGGCCGCCGCAGAAGTGTCTGTGTGTAATCCTGTCCCCGATCCTGTGACTGCATCATCCGGCACCAGCAGGGATGCCTACGTCTAGACCCGTTTTCAGGGAGGGGATGGGCGCACAACAACTGGCCTTCCTCTCCCTGCAGACGTGGCAATCCGGGACCGTGTTGAGCTTGTCCTGGCTGGTATGGCGTTGCTTCAACGGGGCATACGAGATGACCTGCAGTGTTTTTGTGAAGACACTGCACGTCATCTTGGATGCCTCTTTGACCGCGTCGACTTACTAGGACGAGTCACCAGTGCTGGATTTCTCCGTGTGCTGAACCTTCTTCCGACCCCCTCCTACCCTGAACCTTCTATGTGCCAGTCATCCTCCGTGCCATCTTCCGGCCCATGTATCACCTGGGTACCCTGTGGAGCTGACTCTGAGCCAGCGGCCAGGCTGGTGGAGGACACATCCCTGCCACAGTCAGGAGTCGGAGATCCAGCAGGGGTGGCCACCCCAACAACTGCACCCCAGCAGGAGGAGGACTTGCAGGCATCAAGAGGCAGGGCACAGGCACAGCAGCAGGAGCCTCAAGGTGGGAGCGATGATGGCTCAGGGCCATCAACATCAGAGGGGCAGGCATCGGCCGGAGGGCAGGAGGACCCTGGATTGGGAGTGTCTTCTGTGTGGCAGTGGTTGGGCCAGCACATAGATGCGGAGCCGCGGCGTGCGGAAGAGGCACGGCTCACTATGGTCAGGGCGGAGAACTCCATGCGCAGGGCACAGAGGCGGACCGAGTGCCTCGAGGCAATTTGCAGGGAGTTGGAGGTGGACATGGCTCTATTCCTGTGAAACCTCAGGGCCATGGAACAGGCCCACTTCCAGGACATAGAACAGGAGTTCGATGATGCACCGGCCCGGGAAATCGACAAGTGAGCCATCAGACTTGCCCGCCGCCATTGTATATAGTTAGTTAGTGTTAGGTTTAATTTATGTTTTTCTTTCATTTGGGGCGCTTGGACTATGCCCCATCTTTTTGTAGATAGTTCTTTATTAGGTAGGGATTTTTCTAGGTTTCGTTTCAACTGTTGGGCTCATGGACTCTGGATTTGTTCTTTGTATATAGTTGAAGACTGCTTTTCTCATAATTTTTTCTTTTGTGTTTATCATGGAGCAATGGATTTTTCAGATTTTTTTACTTTGGGTTTGGTTTGCTGGACGGACACTTTGGACCCATTTTCATTTGGATTTATTTTGATTCTGCTTTCATATGTTTTTTATTTAATTTTTGTTTTAACATGCAGCATTTTGTTTATTATTTGCATTATTGTGTGATTTCATTTCACTTGCTTTTGTGTTTAATACATTTTTTTTTCATACTTCAATGTGTGGTGTTCTCTCATTGGTTTCATGGATGTCACGATGTGGGTTCTCTCATTCACTTGCACCCATTGTGTGTGTGTGACGGACATGTATTGATGTGCATACTTGCCATTTGGGATACTTGTTTCAGTGTTTGGACTGGGGTGGCGTGGGGTGGGATTTGGGTGGCCATAAGGGCCGTGATTGTGGATTGTGATGACGTGTTGGTTGGGGGACATGAGCCGGGGCTTGCTGGCAGGTGCCCCTTACTGCTGGGTGGGTGAAAAGGTGCAGGGGGACATGAGTCGGGGCCTGCTGGCAGGGGGCCTGCTGGCAGGTGCCCTTCACGGCTGGGTGGTTGAAGGGGTGCAGGGGGACATGAGTCGGGGCCTACTGGCAGGTGCCCCTCGCTGCTGGGTGGGTGAGTGGGTTCAGGGGGACATGCGTCTGGGCCTGCTGGCAGGTGCCCCTCAGTGCTGGGTGGGTGAGGGGGTGCAGGGGGACATGAGTCACGGCCTGCTGGCAGGTGCCCCTTACTGCTGGGTGGGTTAGTGGGTGCAGGGGGACATGATTCTGGGCCTGCTGGCAGGTGCCCCTCACTGCTGGGTGGGTGAGGGGTGCAGGGGGACATGAGTCAGGGCCTGCTGGCAGATGCCCCTCACTGCTGGGTGGGTGAGGGGATGCAGAGGGACATGAGTCGGGGCCTGCTGGCAGGTGCCCCTCACTGCTGGGTGGGTCAGGGGGTACAGAGGGACATGAGTCGGAGCCTGCTGGCAGGTGCCCCTCACTGCTCGGTGGGTGAGGGGGTGCAGGGGGACATGAGTCAGGGCCTGCTGGCAGATGTCCCTCACTGCTGGGTGGGTGAGGGGATGCAGAGGGACATGAGTCGGGGCCTGCTGGCAGGTGCCCCTCACTGCTGGGTGGGTCAGGGGGTACAGAGGGACATGAGTCGGGGCCTGCTGGCAGGTGCCCCTCACTGCTGGGTGGGTGAGGGGGTGCAGGGGGACATGAGTCGCGGCCTGCTGGCAGGTGCCCCTCACTGCTGGGTGGGTGAGTGGGTGCAGAGGGACATGATTCGGGGCCTGCTGGCAGGTGCCCCTCACTGCTGGGTGGGTGAGGGGGTGCAGGGGAACATGAGTTGGGCCTGCTGGCAGAAGCCCCTCACTGCTGGGTGGATGAGGGGGTGCAGGGGGACATGAGTCAGGGCCTGCTGGCAGATGCCCCTCACTGCTGGGTGGGTGAGGGGATGCAGAGGGACATGAGTCGGGGCCTGCTGGCAGGTGCCCCTCACTGCTGGATGGGTCAGGGGGTACAGAGGGACATGAGTCGGAGCCTGCTGGCAGGTGCCCCTCACTGCTGGGTGGGTCAGGGGGTGCAGGGGGACATGAGTCAGGGCCTGCTGGCAGATGCCCCTCACTGCTGGGTGGGTGAGGGGATGCAGATGGACATGAGTCGGGGCCTGCTGGCAGGTGCCCCTCACTGCTGGGTGGGTCAGGGGGTACAGAGGGACATGAGTCGGGGCCTGCTGGCAGGTGCCCCTCACTCCTGGGTGGGTGAGTGGGTGCAGAGGGACATGAGTCAGGCCTGCTGGCAGAAGCCCCTCACTGCTGGGTGGGTGAGGGGGTGCAGGGGGACATGAGTCAGGGCCTGCTGGCAGATGCCCCTCACTGCTGGGTGGGTGAGGGGATGCAGAGGGACATGAGTCGGGGCCTGCTGGCAGGTGCCCCTCACTGCTGGGTGGGTGAGTGGGTGCAGGGGACATGAGTCAGGCCTGCTGGCAGGTGCCCCTCACTGCTGGGTGGGTCAGGCGGTACAGAGGGACATGAGTCAGAGCCTGCTGGCAGGTGCCCCTCACTGCTGGGTGGGTCAGGGGGTGCAGGGGTACATGAGTCAGGGAAAGCTGGCAATTGCCCCTTACTGCTGGGTGGGTGAGGGGTTGCAGGGGGACATGAGTCAGGGCCTGCTGGCAGGTGCCCCTCACTGCTGGGTGCGTGAGGGGGTGCAGGGGGACATGAGTTGGGGCTCCCAAGTGTGCTCACAATTGCATGGTGCCATGTGGGCTGCCTGCAGGGCATGGTGTGGGTTGTAGGGTAGTCCCCTGGGAGGGCCCACGATGCCAAATCGCGTGTAAAACTCCCCGCTCACCCCCAAATACATGTACCCTGCTCGCACAAGGACTATCGCGTGTGAGAATTCCTGCGCACCCCCCGAATACACGTACCCCGGTTGTACAGGGCCTCTTGCCTGTGGTACTTCATGCGCACCCCCGAATACACATACCCCGCTCGCACAAGGCCCATCGCGTGTGTAAGTTCCTGCGCACCCACCAAATACACGTAGCCCGCTCGCACAGGGCCCATCGCGTGTGGTACTTCCCGCACACCCCCGAATACACGTACCCCGCTCGCACAAGACCTATGGCGGTTGTAAGTTCCCGTGCAACCCCCAAATACACGTAGCACGCTCGCATAGGGTCTCTCGTATGTGGTACTTCATGCGCACCCCAGAATACACGTACCCCACTCGCACAAGGCCTATCACGTGTGTAAGTTCCCGCGCACCCCCCAAATACATGTAGCCCACTCGCACAGGGCCTATCGCATGTGAAAATTCCTACGCACCCCTCAAATTCATGTACCCCACTCGTACAGGGCCTATCACGTTTGTAACTTCCCACACACCTCCCAAATACACGTACCCCGCTCGTACAGGGCCTATCACGTGTGGTACTTCCCGCGTACCCCTGAATACACGTACCCCGCTCGCACAAGACCTATGGCGGTTGTAAGTTCCCGTACACCCCCCAAATACACGTAGCATGCTCGCATAGGGTCTCTCACATGTGGTACTTCATGCACACCCCAGAATACACGTACCCCACTCGCACAAGGCCTATCACATGTGTAAGTTCCCGCGCACCCCCCAAATACATATAGACCACTCGCACAGGGCCTATCGCATGTGATAATTCCTGCGCACCCCTCAAATACACGTACCCAGCTCGTACAGGGCCTATCGCATATGGTACTTCCCGCTCACTCCCCAAATACACGTACCCCACTCGCACATGGCCTATCACGTGTGTAAGTTCCCGCGCACCCCCCAAATACACATAGCACGCTCGCACGGGGCCTCTCGCGTGTGGTACTTCATGTGCATCCCCCAAATACACGTACCCCGCTCGTACAGGGCCTAACGCGTGTGTAACTTCCCGCGCACCCCCCAAATACACGTACCCCGCTCGCACTGGGCCTATCGCGTGTGAAACTTCCCGCGCACACCCCAAATACACGCAGGCACCCTATCCACCCTGGGCATGCCCCAGAGGCAGCCCATGCCAAAGGGGGGTGCTTTTTGTACGCGATTTACCTGGCACGAGCGGGTATGTGTATTCTGGGGCGTGCGTGGGGAGTTTTACACGTGTTTTCGTGGTTGGGGGGCTGTATGCTGCTCCACTCGCCTTTGCGCCATGTACTGGATTTGTGCGCTGAAATGGGTTTTGGCGCATGCGGCTGGCGCAGACTCCCACACACGCACACTGTGCGCCAGCCGCGTGCACCACTTGTGCGCTGATTTCTATGAATTACCCCCTATGTCTGTTGCGAAGTACTTACAGTTTAGTAATTAATTTTGTTAGTGGTTTCATTCTGTTTAAAACTAATATAAATAATTTCCTTTTGAGAAGGATTGCACTGTCGATGAGAGCTTCCAGGATGAGTTTTCTGCTGTAAGTTTTAAGAGTCAGAAGGATCCTATGATGGAACTTTTTTTGGAAGATACATTTTTTGCAATTCTTACTTGTGGCTACATTAACATTGATAGGTGCAGTTTTAGTACTAGTGGTAGTTGTAATATTTGTAATACATTTATTTTTAGTTTTACATTTTGAAAGAGGAGTCACAGTTTCTTTTGTGCTAAATGCTTCAGTTTTGCTCAGTGAGTGTATTAGCTGTTTTGTTTGAACTTCTTGTACAAATTCAGCTAGAGGTGGATAGCTATTTTGCGTGCTTTTAGTTTTATGTGCACTACTTCTGTGTTGCTTTCTACGGACTTGCTTTCTGGTAGGCATTGTTTACTTTCTGTTGGAGAGTGTGGGTTTGGAGGTTGGGCAATGTATATGTGCGCACTGTGCATAAGTGTCTGAATATGAGGGTAGGCATAAAGATAGCAGTGTGCGATTGTGGAATGGGTTGGTAGTTCAGGTTGGGAAGGCTGTACTGATATGTGTGTGTTATTATACTGGTGTTCAGATGCCAATATAAAGTTTGCACCTGCTGAGGTGCAATGAGTAATATTGAAGCAAATGCTGTTGGGTTGATAGAATTTTGTAGCCTACAATAGAAAAACACTGCACTGTCTGAGTAAGAGGCAGAACACTATGATAGTATTTCACTTTCATTCTTGGATGTGAAGAGTGGGTTTCTTCTGGGTTCTCTTTTACAGTTGAGATGCCACTGGCTTTCAGGAGACTGGTCTTCACTGCAATTGCGAAAGAAGGAAGTTAATACATATGTGTGTTAATGGCACAATAATTGCATTTGGAGAACACATTATTTAAAATTGTAGGAGGATTTTTTAGCAGGAAGAGTTAGTGTGCATATGAAATTGTACAGCATTGTGTATGAATGGGGACTTGGTAGCACCAGTATTGTTACTATGGGAGCCAGTGTACTTTAAAGTGTGTCCTATGAGGTGCACTTAAGTAAGTGTGTGAGTTGTTGTTGTTGTAGTATTTGGTTTGGAAATGGATTAGTGTAAGTTGTAGTACAGTGGGAAAAAGGCTCAGAAAGATGTAGAGATTGGGAAGGAGAATGTGGTTTTCTTTTTTCATTTACAAATACATTAGGGAGAGTGGTGATAAAATGGAAATATGAAGTTTGAAACAGTTATGCAAGTGGGCATTAAAAGAAAAGTTTCTAAGCAGACAGCATTGTAAGGAAGTGCTACTTGATGTTAGGAGATGGGACAAATTAAAGTATGATTATTTAGTAGTTTATGCAAGGTGGCAGGCACCCTGTTTATATGCATGTGATGTATGTACTTGGTATGCTTTGGTAAAATCCATGCAGTTTTCATTGTCTGTGTGCATGCTTGGCATTTTTGAGCATGTGAGTTAGTGGGGGAAGTGGTTGTAAAAATGATAGAAGGAAAGAAGAGAACAAGAGTTTGCACATTACAATGGCTGATATGGGTAAAAGAACAGTTTCAAAGCCCACACAGCATTGTAAGTGCCACTTGATTGTAGGAGATGGGAGAAATAAGAGTATGCTTATTGAGTAGTTTATGCAGGGTAAGTGGAAGGTAGCCTGTCCATATGCATTTGTAAAAGAGTTGGAAATGTGCTCTACAAAATATATGCATACCTGTAGTTTGTGTTGATTGATCCAGATGTGGATACATTTGGAAGCAGTATTTTAACACAAGGACATAGGCTACACCACCTGTATGGCACTTGCCGGTTTTATTATGCCGCACAAATAGATTGATCATAACATTTGGCCTATACTTGAATTAGAGAGCACCAACAATTGTATTAGCACATTTGACACATTTTATTATCTAATAAATCCTTAAAAAAGCCTAGTCAGGCCCTTGTACATGTATAACCATTTACAAACCCATATGTTATGGGCGTTTGTACAAATTGCATCATATTAAGCATTCATATGACTAACAATTTGCAATTAAATCTTTTGCACGGTGGGGGTTAGTACAGGTTGTGACT
The DNA here is from genome assembly GCF_040938575.1 of Ambystoma mexicanum. NCBI lineage: Eukaryota > Metazoa > Chordata > Amphibia > Caudata > Ambystomatidae > Ambystoma > Ambystoma mexicanum. The sequence continues at coordinate 191,904,040 of NC_090923.1, forward strand.
TAGAATGTGGTTGCTATAAACAACACATCTGTCTAGTAGACACTTGTGGTGTTTCTGGCACGAACTGAATGGTTTGCTGTTAAAATTCTGTCTTCAGGACTGTGGAAGTGGACTGAATGGTGTCCCTTGTGTACCCCGTGAGTTGAACATCTAAAAGTAGAAAAATAATGAAATCAGGCCAATGGTGTCTCTCTGCACAGTTTTGTGATTGCCTGTAGTGTGTGCTGTGACATATCCTACCTGAGCCATTGATTTGAGTGTCACAGGAATAGAGAAGAGGTGCAGCGTTCTTCTCTCAAGGTGCCTTCTGTGTGCCTTAGATTTCTTGGTCCTATGTGGATAGGGTCTTGTGATGAGTATCCAGCTGGTTCAGCTGTAAAAGTAAAAATGATTCTGTCATCCTTGTAATGTCTCTGGATATTTAGACAAAACTGATTTGCCGCATCTGTTTGCGGGCGTGAGACTAAACCATCGGTAAAACAAAGGAAAGAACATATCTAAAAAAAAAAAAAAGAGAGAATAACAGTCCCGCTAACACGAGATCTCGTCCTTTTCACAAACCAACAACTCAACACTCTGTTTATTCTAAACATCGGGACAAAGTTCCCTATGTAACAAGAAACAGTACAACAGGGTGGAGAAAAATCTTGAAAAGAAGAGATGGATCCTCAAGCTGGAACAAATCCCAGGGAACGAAGACGACTTCATTCTAAACCGTGGTTCCGCACTGAGACTCTTTGACTTTATCCCAAACCTGAGGGGTATCAAAAATGACGACTTACTAATCTTGGACCCCAGGCAGAGACACCGAAAGTCCGCAGCCCATCTCTATTTGGCCTCAAAATCTGTCCACTCAATAATAAAAGATGAAATAAAATCCTTGTTGAGAATGGGTTGTGACATTACCGAATCATCGAGGTCTGTGGGACACACTCCTAAGAGCAAGAGGTCACAAGTGGATGAGCCGAGAGAAGGTTATGTAAACAGGGATCATCATTCCCATCGATGCAACACAAGGTCTCCTTTATCAACATATAAGCCTGTGGCAAACGAACACCACTCTGAAGAAAGACGAAGGAGTGTAGAGACTGGGAAGAAAAATAATCCCTGACCAGTCCAGTCTAATAGGACTGAAGACATAGACACGTGGCACTTACATTTTAGTAACTCATTTGAAGGAGACGCTAGACCGTGTAGTCATGCCTGCAGACACTCTACTATATCGAGAACCATCACCAAGTTGGCGTCAGAAGTCAAGTCGAGGTCTGATCCACCGACCGAGCCAGCCCAAAGCATTTGGTCATGGTTACCAAAAGCTCTAATGAAAGAGTACAAAAATAGCAATGCAAGAACCTTGAGCCCAGGGTAAGCCCCTCTTGCTTGGACATGTTATCCAGGTCTCATGTTCAGCTGGGCTCATGGAACACCAGGGGCCATTCATATTTGACGGCACAAGGAGACATAAAGTTATCCGACTATGACATCCTGTGCTTAGAGGAGACCTGGCTCACACAAGCCCCGACATTAGAGGGCTACGAAATCGCTTTCTCACCAGCAAAGAAGGGGCGACCATCTTCTGGCATCTTGACAGCTTTCAGACAAGGAAGTGGTTTCTCTCTTGAAGCAACGCTTATCAGCAACGCATCCCTTCTTATGGTTAAGGCTACATGGTCTAGCAGTGATACGAAGGATGAAAAAGGAACTTACTCATCATTCATCATAGTAAACACCTAATGGAATCCAGCGGTAATCAGTGACTCCTCCTGCCTGGAAATGTTGGAAGCGGCTATTGATGAAGCTCTAGCAGTTCACTTAGCCCCTTACCTCCTTATATGCGGTGATCTTAATGCAACGTGCCAATCAACTCCTAACATTCAAAACCGGCACAGGACAGCAAGTTTAGCGGCTTGAAGAGGAGTTGAATGGCAAAAGCCGTGAAATCACGTGATATGCATAATTTAGACAAAGTATTCCCAGACTCCACGCGTTTGCCAACATGGAAGCGTGGCTCTGCAAGAGCTACCTTAGATTACATCTTTGTATCCACGACATTACTCTCGGAGATGACATAATTCGAAGTTATAGAGATGTCAGCAAGTGACCACAACCTTCTATCTATAACTTGGCCAACAACAGTGCCTTCAAAAGCTAACTCAGATTTCCCCTTGAGCATTAACAACCAGCGCTCAAGATTTAACTTGTCGGCCTCAGTCATTAGTGATCTCATTTCCAAGTATCATGCACAAGCCCACGTCGAACCAGTCGAACAGACTGACTATATGCTACTCTTGACGACGTACAGACATCAAATCCATAAAAACCGCTCCCAGGGTACCAAGATCCATGTGTACGACACAACGCTGGTGACAAACAGGAAGGAAATGAGAAAACTGAAACGTCAAGCAAAACTATTGGGGACTCCCTCTGCAATCAGAGCTGCAATTGAAGGATGTTGGCGTATAAAGCCGGGGTCCATCATCATTGCTTGACCTTATACCAACATGATGATGAAAACATATTAAAAACGATAACGTCTAACAATAATCGTGAGATTTGGTCACTCTTAAAATCAGCTACCCCAAACACAGAGCCAGCTTCCATCTCAAACATCAGTGAAGCTACATGGGTCAAATTCTTTCAATCTTTATTCCAGAAGCCTCCAAATTTGTGCAGAAAATCTGATGTGGAGGAACCTACAAACTGGAGATGCTTGGATGAAATAGAAGAAATAACGACCCAAATAATGAGATTGAAAAACTCTAGAGCGCCAGGCCCAGATGGTATAACTAATGTTGACCTGCAGGCCTTCCCGTCAGAGTGGGCTAGGTTTTTGAGCAAAATCTTCCATAAATGCGCAATGTTAAAATCAATTCCACCGTCTGTGATAACCGCCATCGTTGTTCCTGTCTACAAAAAAGGAAACAAGGCAGATCCGAAAAACCTACAGGCCGATTGCCTTACTCGATTGTATTGGGAAGGTGTTTGGGTCCTTACTGCAGCGAGAATTCAACGTCTGAGCAAAAATGGCTATGTGTAAGGATTACTTACAATCTGGCTTCAAGAAAAACTTGGGAACATCTGCTAAAATCCTGATGATAAGCACTTTAAAGAGCAGAGTGCTAGAGGGGGGCCCAAGACTCTTCATCTCTTTCATTGACCTTACCCAGGCCTTTGACAGAGTAGACTGCACACTACTGTAGGCGGAACTTGAGGCCTGGAAATGCCCAAAACCTCTTTTGGATACAATCAAGGCTTTCTACACAGGAACCAGCATTAGAGTGAGACTAAACCAACAAGGGCTACTCTCACAGGCCTTGCCAACGGCTAGAGGAGTCAAGCATGGGGGGTGCCCCCTGGCCCTGCTCTTTTCTTGGCATTTATTGGAGACATGCAAGAAATTAGTCCATCTGTCCGATGTTTTCCTCCCAAAATGGGTAATACACATGTAAACAGATTACTGTATGCCGACGACCTAATACTACTGGACCATCATCCTATAGGTTTGCAGCATCAACTGAGCAACCTCCAGGAGTACATGGTAAAAAACAACTTGGAGATAAATGAAGAAAAAACAAAATTCATGATTATTTCTGCTTCCACCAAGAAAAAAGAAAAAGTCGTCTTACATTTGGCCAGTCAATCTGTGGAAAAAGTGAAGGAATTTCGATACCTTGGAGTGATCCTAGACAGCTCTAGACATGAAACGGCCATGCAAGAACACCTGAAATTAACGACCAAAAAGTTGGCCGCACAAGGCAAAGTAATCAATAGAAAATGTGGGCTTTTCTCTTTGATTCCTGTCTTAGATTTCTATAAAAAAAGGTTGGACCTACATTAACGTATGATGTGGACACTAGGCCGAACTTACCCGCCACACTTTGGCCGAAACTGGAAGCGCTGTTCTGGAGATCCATACTAGGCCTCCCTAACTCCACTTCAGTGGCAGCAATAAAACAAGAACTTAATTTGCTGTCCCTGGGAGGAACAGTGAAAATCAACACCTTTATGTTATTTTGGAAATGCAGAATGTCAAACGAGTTCATCTCGCAAATTTCTGCTCCTTTGATAAGCAAAAACCGGAAGTTGGTCAAACAGATTCTGTACTCTTGTGTCATTTCTGAGGATGTTCCAATGTTTCTTAATTGCATTTTTAATTTTATTGCTCTGTACAGAAAATTTTGAGACATATACTGGTGATTTCAATTCCCTTGGCAATTTAACAGTGTCTGATAACAAAGTGCTGCGATCACATGCATTCACTCTCTGGGATGCAGCATCTAGTTCTGATGATTTGAATGACACAAGAGTACAGAATCTGTTTGACCAACTTCCGGTTTTTGCATATCAAAGGAGCAGAAATTTGCGAGATGAACTGGTACATACACGCCCGAGATTGAAAGAACCTGTTACCCAACGCACGGGGACATATCCTTGTCTTCATTGTGCCAACTGTAATTTAATATTGAAAGGGAACACAATACACCATGCCCATACAAGTCAATAAATCCTGTTGAGAACATTTGGAACTTGCGATAGCACGAACATTATATATGGTATCAAGTGTCCCTGCGGGAAGTACTATGTAGGCCAGTCCACAAGAGCAGCGAAAGTACGTTGGAATGAACATTGTTCTTTTATCCGGAACTGCAATTCCAATTCAGCGGTGGCCCGCCACTGAATTGAAAATAGACATAACCTAACCCAAATTAAGTTTTTGATCTTAGAGGTATTGAGCAAGAAAAATCCACATGAGGACCTTGGACTGTGGTTTAATAGGAGAGAAACCTTTTGGATAGATAAACTTGGTAGTTTATCTCCTCATGGGCTCAATGAAGAGATTAACTATCATTGCTACATTTAACTATGACATAGTGATTCAGTGGCAACCAATATTGAAGGTTCAGTATACTCTATAGACTTTCCCTTGAACCTCAGATTTGTTGTACATGGACATCATGCTTTACGTATGACAGTATTCCACTGTCTTGTGCTAGTTCATCTGCTTTAGAAGTTGTTTTTTTCTGTATTTGATGCCTGGGTTTCCAGATGACATATAATATTTATGTTTGTTTCCCTGATTGAGAAATTTTCATGTCGCTCTAAATCTGCTAAATTTGTTGATTTATATTTACATAGATGTATACACTTTGCTGCTGTGCTTCCCGGATGTCCAGTCTGGGACCCAGGGTGGCATTGTTTTCAATGCCACCATTAGCGGCAGATTTTATTTTTGTTGATTCTGTTTATATTTGCCATTTTGTATGTAAACAACACAGCTGTTTTCAAGGAGTATTTTTTTCATTTCTATGCTGATTCTATAATTTTATTTTAGACATTATGCACTCTAGAATTAGTACTTGACCACCATTAGACTATATAATTACTTAGTTTACACCTTGGAGACTTACAAATCGAGATAGCATAGCTATTTGAAAGTCACACGCATCGCGTCGTTTTATAGACGCGATCCGGTCATGTGGTTATGTAAATAACCTGTTTCCTAGCAACACCACAATACGGCGATGCACTGCAGCGTACAGACGGCTTGTCTCACGGCCGTGCTGCGTTTACAGGTATCTTTGCATTTTAGATTGTAATAAATAAACTGCTAAACTTAAACACATGTAGCCCTCTGATTACTCTAACTTTCATGCTTTTAGAAAGCCGTTGTGACCGCTGTCCTTTATTGGACCACGGGTGTTACTGACAGCCTGACACTCCTAAAAAAAGCTACACTGGCTACACACCGGTATAGAGGTACCATTTGTTATTTGTTTTTCACTCCTTTAGCCTTATTATGTTGTTGATTTACTTGTTCCTTACTGCATCTATTCTGTTGTTTATTTCCAAACATATATTCCAACGCTCATATGAACATTCTACACTCTGGTATGTGTTTAAATTTTCTTTATTGATTTATGCATGTGTTTTTATGTTGTGTGTTCACATTATTTCAATACAGACTTGCCCTGATGAAGGAGTTTGTATACTCCGAAATGCATTGGCATATTAAGTCCATACCTAACATGTGATGTGTAGCTGCAGCCTCACTAAGATTCCATTAGTGTTGTGCTCTTATCAATGATCTTTTGATAAATTATTATTGAATTTATTTCTGACTTGGATTCTTTTTGACTATCATTTTTGAAATTGGACACAAGCACGTTTTCCTATATACAGGAATATTTTGAAGAAAGTCTTTTTAACTTCATAACCCATTGTTTTGGGTATAACGGAGAGCGGCTGTCTGACTAAGTTGGCCATACTTAGTCTTTTCCTTCACTGTTACTTTTCGAGTCATGGTGTCTCCAGACTCTTCACAGCCAGCTCCCTAAAAGTATTTTTTGTGTAGCTTTATTCCTCTGTTTACTTTGTTACTTCATTTTAAGAATCATCATACAAAGTGGTGCCCACTTATTCCTTTCCTTTACCATGTGGAAGTATAAAACATTTTCCAACTGCCTCAAAAAATGAAGCATTTACATGATAAAATGCCCATGTAACCTACTGTACATAGGGAAAAGCAAACGTGAAGTGAGGCAAAGAATCTGTGAGCACAGATCATGCCTCAAGAACAGTATCGAGGATAAACCAATGGTGGCGCATTTTGTCAAAGAAAGACACAAACACACGGAACTACGGTGGTGTGTCATCCAAACCAAGTGTCAAGGCCAGAGGAGGAGATAGAGATTTAGAACTCAGAAAATTGGAACAGAAATGGTTACACCGTTTAGACACGGTAAAAAATGGGTTAAATGTCTCGTTAGAATGGAACCTGTTCTTCTAAAACTGAGTTGTACCAATACCAACGCCACCCAGTGGCCATAGTTAGGTAGGTACTCTACCCCCAAAACTAAGGCACCAGTGAGTAGCTTTCGCATGGCACAGGACAAATCTGACCCGAATATGTCACCTTGGAAGACATGGGTTAAGGTGTAATCGTTATCCAAGGTGTATTAATTTGTGTGCCACTACATCAGAGCAACGTGACCCGACCACTGCATGACGGTCAATAGCACAGCTCATAGATACAGTTAACGTGAATCATCCCAACTATCATGATTCACATTAACAAAGAGGGTCTACCTCTGACAATCTGAACCCCAATATTGTTTATGTGATATTTGTTTTTGTTTGCAATCTTTATTCATTCTGTACAAAAAACATGTCTCACCATACCTGTTTAACCACTATGTTCAATATTCTCCGTGAGCACACACTCTACCTATACCAGGATGTGCACGACATTCACCACTGATTGCCCGGTCCCCCGGCGCATAGAGTGATCAGGAGATAAGACAAGCACCATGTACGCTTCACAATGCAAGCCGTGCGTAATACACAGCATGCAGCTGCGACCTGTAGAGCATTCTCTAATCCGCTTTACTTACAGACGGCAGCACTAATTCTACACACATGCGCACACTAGCGCCAGGTTGCGTAGCTACCAGCGACACGCATGCATCTTGGACACACGCTTGCGCACATTTAGAAACACTACTACGGATACAGCACAGCCACGAAGGAGGCTGTCGCAGGTAAGACTGTCTCCCACATAGGAGCGGTGGTTTCTTTATTCTAACTTTTCTTCAAATCGATACCAGTTCTGCTATTAGCCAAGCAGGCAATAGGGCACTATCTACCCAAGTTCCCTTACGTGACTGAATTACTTAATCACAAACCGGCATCACCCCCTAAGGGCTCGCCAGAACCAGGGCACCAGGGCACCATCAGCAAAATGGCCGTCTGCCCGCAAACAGATGCAGCAAATCAGTTTTGTCTAAATATCCAGAGACATTACAAAGATGACAGAATCCTTTTTATTTTTACAGCTGAACTAGCTGGATACTCATCACAAGACCCTATCCACATAGGATCAAGAAATCTAAGGCGCACAGAAGCCACCTTGAGAGAAGAACGCTGCACCTCTTCTCAATACCTGTGACACTCAAATCATTGGCTTAGGTAGGATAGGTCGCAGCACACACTACAGGCAATCACAAAACCCTGCAGAGAGACACCATTGGCCTGATTTTATTATTTATCTACCTTTAGATGTTCAACTCATGGGGTACACAAGTGACATCATTCAGTCCACTTCCACAGTCCTGAAGACGGCATTTGAAAAGCAAACCATTCAGTTTGTGCCAGAAACACCACAAGTGTCTACTACACAGATGTTTTGGTTATAACAACCACATTCTAAGTCACAACCTGTATTAACCCCCACAGTGCAAAATATTTAATTGCAAATTGTTAGTCGTATGATGCAATTTGTACAAACACCCATAACATATGGGGTTGTAAATGGTTACACATGTACAACGGCCTGACTAGTGTTTTTTAAGGATTTATTAGATAATAAACTTTGTCAAATGTATTAATACAATTGTTGGTGCTTTCTAATTCAAGTATAGACCAAATGTTATGATCAATCTATTTGTGCGGCATAATACTACCGGCAAGTGCCATACAGGTGGGGTAGCCTATGTCCTTGTATTAAAAATACTGTTCTGTACCCTCATGACATAGACCCCGTATCAAAAAAGAGGGCCATACACCCCCTATATGTTATATACATTTGGAAGCAGACATGTTGGAGAGTTTACAGTACTTTGTTCTGGCGGTGCTTTGCAATCGTAGCAGACTTGTAGGCTAGGCACAGTATTCAACAGTAGATCTAAAGTGCTGAACTGTGATCACAGAGGTAGATATAGAGGTCTTGGATGTGATTGGTGGATGGTTGTATGACTGCTTATCGGTAGCCAATGAGGGAGTTGCGCATAGAGTGATGTGAAAAGGGAAGAAGGGCTGCCCTTGTGTTAAGGGGTCTGCTGAAACCACAGTAGTCCGCGTACTGGGCGTGCCACATCCGGGGCTTTTGAGGCTGGCAGGCATGGAAATGGGACTCTGCAGGCCAGGGGATTGCTCAATACGGTTTTCTGGGTGTGGTGTGTAAGAAGAGACTGTTGCAGAAGGTCTGTTTGCTTATAGGAGTGCAGATGGCTATGGCTATAGCTATGTCTTTCAGGAGGCAGTGTGTCTGGATTTTGGGAGACTCTTGGGTACATTAGTTGCAGGTGTATGCAAAGCATTGTGGAGTGGCTACACATTTTAGATTCCATCATGTTGATGTGCACTGGTATGGTGTGAGTGAAATGAAGTAGCTGGATTTGGTTCCTCTTTGTACAACTTTGGTGACACACCATCATCCAGACTTTATTATTATTCATTGTGGAGGGAACAGTTTAGGACATGTTAACGGAATCTCACTGCAGTTCGCGATGAAGGACATGTTTCCAAACTCCTGAGTAATTTTTTCTCGCATTGCGCAGAGACAGACGTGGCTTTGCTCTTCTTCATTTGGTTCACCAATGGAGAAAGCGAGGTGCAATGTCAACAAGACTGTTTGCACCTTTTTTAGAGATGTTGGCATGTCGTCCTTCCACAATGAAAATATTACATTACGTAGCACAAACATTTTTCGCAGCGATGGAGTCCATCTTACTGATGCTGGCAAACAGCTTTTTCTGCGAAATATCAAAAATGCATTGCAGATCTTTTTGCAAGTATAGCAAGCATTTTTACACCACACAAAGGCTATTTTCAGAGCCACCACTTTCCCCCGGAAAAGAGTGCAATGTTTTTAAAAGTGCCACCCCCTTCATTTTTTTGAAGTCTGTGGACTACCACGCTGTCTGCGTACTTCTCAGAATGCCCAGGGCCTTGCACCATTTCATTGGCACTTCTATTTTTAAACTGTAAAAGGTGGCGCTGAAAAGAGCCTTTTTGTTTTGATTTTTGTTGTTTTGTATTTATTTTGTGTTTTTATACATAACACATAAGGAAAGGTAGGGAAGGGGTTAGGGAAGGGGCACTAACCACAGGGCTAAGAAAGGGCAAGTGTAGAGAGGAAGGTGTTGGGTGGGCCTCACTTATGTAGGGGACAGTCTTTCTCATGCTCCCGGACCGAAGCCTCAAAAGCACCTTGAAATTGCTCCCCCTTGCAGAGTACCGCTTTGTAGTACATGCAAAATACAGTGACCCTTGAAAGGTAAGGGTCTGCTGCAGTGCGTACGGCCTGCGAGGCTGTTTCAGGGATCCTGTGCCCCACAGGAGTGTCCCTTGTGGTGACAGGAGCAGATACAGAGGATTTTGTAGAGGAACTCAACCTACTACTTTGTTCAAAGTGGACGACCCTCCGAATTGCCGTCTTGTGGTTTGACCTGAGGTGTCGCCACATGGAGGTAGTCCCGTATTTATACAGGCCAGGTTTCCCATGACTGATCACAGTTTTGCATTCAGTGCAGCACACTTTGTCTGCATGTGCTTTGGGTACCCCTCCAATGGTGGTAAAGAGCCTCCACACCCAAGACTCACGCTGGCCGGCAGTAGTGGGGACTTCCACTGCCTCATCCTCGTCTTCTTCTTAATCCCTCTCTAAATCACCATGCCTGTTCCCTGCCCCAGGCCCTTGGAAAGGTGGTGGTGGTGGAGGGGCTGAGGTGATGCTGAGGCAGAGGCAGTAGCAGTAGGAGCAGCCATGGTTGCCATCTGGAATAGTCCTCCAAAAGTAGCACAGCACAGCAGCAAAACCAATCTCCAGAAACCAGGAATCTGGAGCAAAGCTCTGTCCAGGTAGCCAAAAACAGAATGAGGAGAAGCTCTGGGGTGTGGCCTTTTATAGGAGTGCTGGGGGGCGCTCCACAGACAGCCAGGCACTCTGCTGACATTTCGGGCCCCAAAGCGTGCTCAAAAAGCTCCAAAGAATGCCAAGATTGCCTGGGGCATGTTTGTTTTGTTTGTTTGTTTATTTGTTTATTGATTTGATAGTGCCCACCAAACCCTTAAGTAGCTGGGTGCAGTAGTAAAAGTAGTAAAAATACAAGAAGTCTTGAAGCTTAGTTACAATGCCTGTCGCAGGTGGGTACATACATGTGCATGCATACAAATAATACAGTGCAGATGTTTACAGGTCAAGGAGCATGGAGGATATGGATGAGCTTATGTACATGGCAAAATAGTACTTAACATTACGTATACTTAAGGGAAAGACTGCAGCCAAGGAGAACAAGGTCAGGTGCATTGGTTGCAATAGTAGTGTTAAGTGCAATGGTTGTCAAAGTTGTGTCAGGGGGGTGGAGCGGCAGAGGGGAGGGGTGGAGGCGGTTATGAGTCGCTGGTGCGAAGCCATTTAAGAGCATTGTGTCTCAATTTGGCATAAGGTTGGGGTTGTCTGAGGTCAAGTGGGAGTGTATTCCACAATTGCGCGGGCTTTAACTGGAAGGCTAGTTCCTCCGGCCGTGCTCAATTTAAATCTGGGAATTTCAAGCATAGAAGTATTAGCAGATCTTTTGGGTCAGGTAGTGGTTCTCCTAGTTATTTTTTCCGACAAGTAGGGGGGTGCTAGATTGTTTAAACATTTAGAGGTAAGAGAGATTGTTTTGAGGAGGAGTCTATCTTTTATTTTTTTCAGAATTTAGTAATGTGCTATAGGGGATGTTCAGCGCTGCTCTTACGGCATTATTTTGCAATCTTTGGAGTTTGTCAGTGACATACTTGTTGGCTCCTGAATACAGGCCATTGCAGTAGTCTAGTCTGGACATAATAAAAGCATTGGCCAGAGTGATGCAGCTGGCACTGGATAGGAATGGTCTGGAGGCTCGGATGAGTTTGCAAGTGTAGGCTGTTGTGGAGGCAAGGGAGTTAACTTGTTTCTTAAGGGTGAGAGAGGAGTCCAGATAGAATCCTAAAGTTTTTACCACAGGCATAACCCTGATAATATTATTATCAATGTTGAAGGATGCGTAATTTGGGTATAGTTTTTTAGATTGGTGTTAGAGCCGAGGATCAGTATCTCCGTTTTATCGTCATTCAGGCAGAGGCCATGGGTCACCATCCATGCCTGAATGAGGATGTATATCTCGTTCACCAAGGCCGAGTCCGCTTTGTAGTTGCCTGAAAGGGGTATGAGGATCTGGGTGTCATCTGCATAGTTAGTGTAGGTGACATCCAGTCTGTCCAACTTGTCGAACAACGGCTTGGTGAAAATGTTATACATGGTCGGTGAAACACAGGACCCCTGCATGTTATTTAGATGGGATCAGCGGAGGTTGAGGTGGAGAAGACTCTCATAGTTCGGTTAGCTAGAAAGGATTGGGCCCAGGCTATAGCTCCCCCTGTGAAGTTGGCAGCAAGCCTAAGGTGGCTGCATAAAACTGCATGATCCACCAGGTTGAAGGCTGCTGACAAGTCCAGTAGGAGTAGCAAAGCTGTTTTTCCACTATCCTTTAGCTCCTCAATTTCAGTCTTGAGGTCTAGCAAGGCTGTCTCGGTGCCATGGAGGGGGCGGAAGCCCGATTGCCGAGAGCCAAGCAGGTGATTGGCTTCCAGGTAGTCCTGAATTTGTAGGTAGGCAACTCTGTTGATAATTTTGAGTAGGAAAGGCATGGTGGTGATGGGTCTATAGTTGATTGGGATGGATGGATCAAGGGTTTGTTTTTTGAGTAAGGGAAGGACCCAGGATTCTTTCAAGTTGGTGGGTACTGTATTCGATTTAAAGGAGGAGATGAAGGGGGCTAAGTCCCTAGCTGCATCCTTTATTATTTGCGCTGGGCAACTATCGCCCTTACAGTTGGATAGTTTGAGGGAAAGAATGACTTTTTCTGTGTCAATAATTGAGATAGACTTGAAACTAAAGGGCGGATTGGTTTTGGACTCGGTGGGCAGTGGTAGGTGTTGATCGGATAGGGCCAGTGAATCCTTTTTGTTGGCTATTTTGAGTTGAAGAGTGGAGATTTTATTTGATAGGACGTTTTGTATGTTGGTGCACCATATCTTATCCTTGGGGACAGTGTCTACCGGTTGGATGGGGGATTCCATTTTGGAGGATGGAGAAGAGTTCCTTAGTGTTTGATTTGGCTTTTGCGATTCTGTAATCGAATATGTTTTAGTGTTGATGATTTCATTTTTATAGAGTTTGGAGAGTTGGGCTAATTTATCTTTGTTATTGTCTGTAGCGGAGTTGTGCCAGATAGCTTGAAGCTTTCTTTTCTGTTTTCTTAGATCCTTGAGTTGAAGTGTGAACTAGGCAGTCAAATATGCTTTCTGCTTGCCTTTGCACAGTTTAATTGGTGCGATAGTGTCTAGTGATGTGGTCATAGCTTTGTTGAAGGTGTCTACTAAAGTGTCTGGCTCGGCATTATTTTCCAAGCCATTGATAGCGGGAAGGAGGAGGGGGATGTGTTTTTTGGCCATAAAGTCTTTGTTGCTTCTGGCAGAATGGGGGGGGTACCATACTGATGGTTTTAGGTTGAGGACATCAAGTGTAGCGGTGAAAGTTATTAAGTAGTGGTCCATCCAGAGTTGCAGAGTGGTGTCGGTGATGGTGATGTTGCAGTTAAGATCGGATACCCAGTCGAGGGTCCTGCCCTTGATGTGGGTGGGGGAGAGGACTTTTTGGGTGAGCCCGGGATCATTAAGTAGGGCTGCTATAGATTGGGAGTGTTTGTTGTTAGTATCGTTGAAGCCAATATTGAAATCACCCATCAACAGGGTTTGTGAGTGGTCTTTAGTATTATTCGCTATTAGACTAGTTAAGTCATCTTCGATTGTTCCTAGTGGTCCTGGGGGCCTGTATATCAGGTGGATGGTCAGAGTGCAGTTGTTGGATAGTAGCATTTTACCTGTGAGAATTTCATAGGATGAGCACATAGGTGAGTTGGCGAGTGTAATGGGCAGGGTGGTTTTGGAGATGATGGCTAGGCCACCATCTTTGGCATTTTAGCATCTTTGGCATTAGGTCTAGCTACTCTGAGAATCTGGTGGCAGTCAGGTACAGCTAGCATCAGGGTGGGTCCTGCTGCCTCATGGAGCCAGGTCTCTGTTATGGTGAGTAGGTCCAGGCTGTCGTTACTTAGGATGTCTGCAATTTCGGTGGCATGGGCTACCATAGATCTGGCATTGATGAGCGACCCAGTTATCATCAAGGTACTCTTGGGTATGGAGTTATTAGGGGGTTTAGTTGTGTTTATATTTTGATTCATGCACTTCTTTGTGTAGGTACAGGCAGACACAGAGTTTAGGGTATCTGTTTTGGTCAACTGTGCTCGCTTGGCCAGGAGGTTGTTATGTTGGGTGGCGTAGAGTCCAGTGGTACTACTTATTTTATTTCTTTTAGGTTTGTGAATGCAAGGTAGACTGACTCTCAGGTTTCTGTCTTTGGGTGGGCTTGTTCTAGAAATAGCAAGGGCCATCATTGTGAGGAGACCAAGCGTGAGTAGGAGGGTCTGTGTAATTTGTTTTTTTCTCATGCTAGGTTGGTTGTGAGCAGCATATGCTTAGCTAGAGCTATTGGTTAGTTGTGGTTAGCACTGGGGTGTCACCAAGGGGCTATGTCTAAATTCAGTCTCTGTATTAATGTCTAAGGGGTTATGTACAAGTAGCTACCTAGGTTCTATTTCACTGTGTGGGTTGAGATGCTACATACTGGTGGCAGAAAGCAATTTCAACAGTAGGGGTTCACCTATATTCAATTTTCGCAATATGCGCTAATATGCAGTATGCAGGTGGCTGAATGCAATAACAAAAATAGGGGTTCACCTAGATTCAATTTTCACAATATGCGCTAATATGCAGTGTGCACGTGGCTGAAAGCAATTACAACAGTAGGGTTCACCTAGATTCAATTTTCACAATATGAGCTAATATGCAGTATGCAGGTGGCTGAATACAATATCAACAGTAGGGGTTCACCTAGATTAAATATTTGCAATATGTGCTAATATGCAGTGTGCAGGTGGCTGAAAGCAATTTCAACAGTAGGGTTCACTTAGATTCAATTTTCACAATATGAGCTAATATGCAGTATGCAGGTGGCTGCATGCAATATCAACAGTAGGGGTTCACCTAGATTCAATTTTTTCAATATGCGCTAACATGCAGTATGCAGGTGGCTGAATGCAATATCAACAGTAGGTGTTCACGTAGATTCAATTTTCACATTATGAGCTAATATGCAGTATGCAGGTGGCTGAATGCAATATCAACAGTAGGGGTTCACCTAGATTCAATTTTCACAATGTGCGCTAATATGCAGTGTGCAGGTGGCTGAAAGCAATTTCAACAGTAGGGCTCACCTAGATTCAATTTTCACAATATGAGCTAATATGCAGTATGCAGGTGGCTGAATGCAATATCAACAGTAGGGGTTCATCTAGATTAAATTTTCACAATATGCGCTAATATGCAGTGTACAGGTGGCTGAATGCAATATCAACAGTAGGGGTTCACCTAGATTAAATGTTCACAATATGAGCTAATATGCAGTATGTAGGTGGCTGAAAGCAATTTCAACAGTAGGGTTCACCTAGATTCAATTTTCACAATACGAGCTAGTATGCAGTATGCAGGTGGCTGAATGCAATATCAACAGAGGGGGTTCACCTCGATTCAATTTTCACAATATACGCTAATATGCAGTGTGCAGGTGGCTGAAAGCAATTTCAACAGTAGGGTTCACCTAGATTCAATTTTCACAATATGAGCTAATATGCAGTATGCAGGTGGCTGAATGCAATATCAACAGTAGGGGTTCACCTAGATTAAATGTTCACAATATGAGCTGATATGCAGTATATAGGTGGCTGAAAGCAATTTCAACAGTAGGGTTCACCTAGATTCAATTTTCACAATACGAGCTAGTATGCAGTATGCAGGTGGCTGAATGCAATATCAACAGTGGGGGTTCACCTCGATTCAATTTTCACAATATGCGCTAATATGCAGTGTGCAGGTGGCTGAAAGCAATTTCAACAGTAGGGTTCACCTAGATTCAATTTTCACAATATGAGCTAATATGCAGTATGCAGGTGGCTAAATGCAATATCAACAGTAGGGGTTTACCTAGATTACATTTTCACAATATGAGTTAATATGCAGTAAGCAGGCGGCTAAGCACAATTTCAAAAGTGAGAGATAGGTCACTTTATGGTATACCAAAGTTCAGTTTTCGCAATATAGGTTACCATAATATGTGTGAGCCCTTGTGTGCATACATAATAGTGAAGGAAAGTGACATTTTCGTAGTCTGCCTATGTGTAATTTCACAGTGTATGCAATAGTTTTTAATGAGAAAGTGGAGGTGTTAACGGGGCAATAACAGTATTAGCAGTGAGATGTTACCATAGATGAGAAGCTAGTTTGAGAGGGTACATACATATGATTGTGGTGGTACTCAGGCAACGTGATCAAGGCGTCATCAGGCAGTTTGCAGGCAATACCATCAGCAGGCATTCTATCATGGTGGTACACAGGGCACATGCAATCCAATGAGAGGCGTGGAGGGAGCATGGGACCAGTTTATTATAGTGATAACGAGGCGGAATTGCTCAGCCTGAGGGCGGGGTAAGTTGTGGTACGAGTCTCGTAGGTTTGGGGTGGGCTTAACACCGCGGGGCTCTTAAGACTCATAAGGTGTGGTTGGGGATAACGGGCACTGTAGCACACTATTTGGAATGGCAGTAATGGTGATCGATGCTCACGTACTTACATGGTGAGGGGATGTTGAAGCAGCATGTCTGGCCGCCGGTCCGGTCCGCTCAGGACAGGCTGGGACAGGCGATGGCCTTGCGTTTGTGGGCCTTCCGTTCTGGTGGGCTTGCTTACACCTGCCAGCTGTGATAGGTGCCTTTAGGGCGCCTTGCAGCCAATCCGGACAAGGCTGGGACACGCTCAGGCAGAGGGGAAGGATGCGGAAATCAGGTCAGACATCTTGGCCATGGTGGCAACCTCGTGGATGGCAATGGTGTTCACTGTATGGTGCAAGTCACAGCACCTGAACGGGCCGCAGATTACAGCAAAAATGCTGCGGAAGATTTCACTTGCAAATATAGATGTAGAAAATGCAAAGATTAGGCGGTTGAGCACATGGCAAGTTGCGCTGCCTAATATAAATGGTAGCTCACCATCTGTGTGAGGGAGCCATTGAGGGCCTCGAGGACATCTCCAAGATTTGGTGCTGCTGCTCCAGCAGCAGACCTGGTGCTCCTGCTCCTCCAGTGGAGCTCCGTAATGGTCTGGGACCTGTGTAAGGGTGAAGTTTCGGGGGCCCAGACAAGGGCATATGCTGAGCGTGGGTGCGGTCACATGGTCACATGGTGATGTCACAGATATTCATGAATGGGACACCTATTGCGTGGGATGTGTTGTGCGCATTAACACATGTGGCTTACGGACAGGGTTGGATTCCCCCGACTAATTAAAAGTGCGACACACGTGCCGCAAACAGTTTTGAACAGGCACGATGTTTGTAGGACCCCAAAGATGGGATGTGCATGTGCCCAGGTGTCTGCCGGACAGGGGTGGGGTCCATGAACGAATTAGGGGTGTGTCACAACTTTGCAGACATGCGGTCAGGGACGGTGTTCTACGGACACCTCTATTTTGATTGCAGACATCCCGGACAGGTGCAGTGTCCACAGGACACGTCCACTTTAATTAATTGCGGACATTCCAGACATTCTCCTTGTTCGTAGGACCTTGAAGGCGGGATGCGCATGCATCTAGGTGTCCACTGGACAGGGGTAGGGTCCCCGAACTATTTAAAGGTGCGTCACAACTTTGCGGACATGCAGACATGCGTGGTGTGCTATGGACACCTCCATTTTGATTGCAGAGAGCCTGCACAGGTGCAGTGTCCATAGGAAACCACCATTTTAATTAATTACAGACGTTCCGGACAGTCACGCTGTCCGCGGACTCCTAACAGGGATTTAAAAACATAAAACGCAGACACATACAGCAACAGTATACATATAACTTTATTTACACACATAACTATACAAATTATGAAAGAGATGGGGAAGCAGAAATTGAGACATATACAGGGGAATCAGGGTTTTCTAGAGGTTGGGCATTAGGGGAGGAAGGGATTGAGGTCTCATCGTAACGTCTTTGGTGATGGGGAATCTGTGGGGATGGTTGGCAGGGACAGGGAGAAGGGGTACCGGTGCATGTGGGGCAGTATTATTTAATATTGTACATGATATGTCTTTGTACAAAATCTTTAAAATCAGCAAAAGTGCTCATTAATTGATCAATTTTTACTCCAAGCTCAGTAGAGGATTTTATACACTGTTACTTTGCTGTTCCATGTCCTCATGGACTTTTGGATGATGTACTGTTTCTGGGGAATTCCCTTTATTTTCTGTATATACTGTAAAAGAAAAAAATGATCAGGTACATATGAAGCAATGTGTATTAATTGGCATAGTTTGCAGACTGCACTGTGTACCAATAGTATCATTGTCTTCACTCATTTTATCCCGAGGACAATATTCTTTAAGCCACTCCGCGGTGCTAGCCATTTCTCTGTAAAAAAAGAAAAATATCTTTTTAGTGTAGCAAACTGAACAAACTGCGTAGTTATAGGAAACAATGTAGTGCACTTACCAATTTGTAGTTCATTTGTACTGTTAGTGCTTTGCAGGTAATTCTGCTGGAGGTACAGGTTAATTTTGTTCTAGGTGCATTCCATTATGTTGCATACCCTATGGAATTGCACTGTTGCTTTCTTAAGAATAGAGTTTATAGACCTACATTATTTTTCTTTGTAACTCACTTATGTGCTGCTCTTTCAACATGTTGAGTGTCTTTGTTGCATGCTACATCGATGTAATAGAATCCCTGAGCTTCTGGGCAGTGTGGATGCTACCCGAGGTCCACGGACTACGTGACTGTCCGTGGACCCTGTGGTTATCGGCATGGGACCCGGGGGTTCTGTATGTTGTATGGTACATTTATACAAATTAAAGGTATCTTGGTAAAAAGCTATGAAATTCAGTGAAAAAACTTTGTTAAAGGGACATTATAGTTAATTTGCATTACTAAAAACCTATCCAATTCAGTGAAAAAACATTGTGAAAGGGACGTTATGGTTCAGTTGCCCTAAGAAAAACCAATCAAATTCAGTGCAAAGTAAATGCACATGTGATGTCATCAGTGCTCCCCTAGCCAAGTACGTGGCGTGCAAAACAGATCTCAGAGAGTGTTACACACAGGTGATTAAATGCTCCTCTAGCCATGTACGTGGATTGGGAAACAGATATTAGAGAGTGGTACACACAGGTGATTAAATGCTCCTCTAGCCATGGACGTGGATTGGAAAACAGATATCAGAGAGTGGTACACACAGGTGATTAAATGCTACTCTAGCCATGTACGTGGAGTACAAAACAGATATCGGAGAGTGGTACACACAGGTGATTAAATGCTCCTCTAGCCATGGACGTGGATTGGAAAACAGAAATCAGAGAGTGGTTCACACAGATAGCCCTTCAATCCCCTTGTTCAGTGATGCCCCAGGTGTAGGTTGACTTTGACCTGTGTGTTGATTCACTGACTTCGTGCTTGACGTGTTCTACATCCATCTGCACCAAATTTGCGGCACTACCGTCTCATGGACCATCCTCCCCTCTACCGTGTTCTGACGAGTATGTGCATTGGGCGGAGTGTTCCAGCATCGAGACAGTTTGGCTATAGCATCTTGCTGTTTTAACTGTGTTAGAAATATAGGCACCTGCCTAGCATGTCAGAACAATGATGCTAGCAGGTTTCTAGCATGTCCAATGATAATGATGGGTTATTTATATAGCACCTTAATCCAAAGCGCTTTACAGAGCACATATTTACATACAATATCACACAAATGAAGTTGGTACTCATTTATCGACCTCAGAAGGATGAAAGGCTGAGTTGGCCTTGCCGGAATTCGAACCTGCGACCTGCAGATTACGCTCAGATCGCAGCAGTGAGCCACTGAGCTATCTTATGGGCAAGCCCAGGAGGCATGCTTAGGAGGTGTACATGCCGATGTCAGGCCTTAGCGACTGGCCTCTTGAAGACCTCAGGGTATGTGACCCAGAGCAGAATTTGCTCCACGTTGGACACTGGCAAGTTGCCTGGGTTCATGATGCATTGGTGTAAAGGATACATAGTGCTTCTTATAAATCCAAGAGGTTCTGGGCCATAAGGGAATTCTAAGAAGTGACACTGTAAGCTAAGAGGGTGGGAACCGTTCTCTTCTCATGTTCATAGAGGGATGCCGGACCTGGGTTGCAAGTATCGCAGATATGTGAGAAGGGCACCACTTCATCAGCTTAGTTAGAAGAGAACTTGATGATGCTTGTATTGTATTGTCTCTGCTGCGTTAGCTCTCAGCTCTCCCTAGGAACCTCCTGCAAAGACCAGGTGTGTCCACACGAATGATTGTTCAGTTCATCCTCATTACCAGTTAACATTCTCTCCTGCTCATTTTTAGAGGATTTGGAGGAACAGCAATCTGGGATCGAGGAGAGAACAATATCTCAGAAAAATGCTGGATGAGAGTTAATGGGAGAATAGATTGTTACCTTTGGTGGAGAAAGATGACACCAACCACCTTTATCAGCAACACGCCCCCTGGATCAGGACATAAGATGTGGTGCTTATGGTACATCATTTGCTGTCCAGCCGTCCAGTTCTCTCTTTGCCTCCCTTCATCAATATCTCTCTCGTGTTGTCTGTCTTTATCTATTTATTTGTATTTGGGGTTATATAGCACGAACATAGCTGCGAATCAATAGAGCGCTGCACTATACGTGTATCTATCTCACTCCCTATGTTTCTCACCTCTCTCTCTGTAGGTCTCTCTTGCACTTTTCCTGTCTCACTAAACTATACTCATTTTTTCTTTAACAGAATTCCTCCCCAGAGGTTTCCATTGCCTGTCTACAGAAGGACAACATGGGCAGCACAGTTGAGCTTGCGGGCATTGCACGTGTTATGTACTTTGCTCTCCAGTGGCTAAGTGCTCCGTTATGTCTCCCTCTCGCTGCCTATTTCTCTGTCTCTATATCTCTGTTTATCTTTTACACTATACCCATCTCTCTTTATGCTCTCTCTCGATGTATCTGTCTTTATGGATGTCAACCTCACTAGTGTACCAGAGGGCCCCGTAGCTCCCACTGTGCAGGTGGGCCCTTTTCCATAGTGGGCCCCTAATTCATGCTCTCACTTAAAAATAAAATACAACTTCAAAATAAAACATGCTTGGACAAAAAAGCGCGAGCTCTGCGTCTGGCGCGAAACATTGGCTCGTCATGTTTTCAATAGCTGAATGGCGACCAAGAGCTACCCCTTGCGCCCCGTGCCTCTTTGGTTCTGGAGGAACACAAGCATACAATGTAGCTGTAGCTATCATTGCCACGCCGCCACACTTTCGATGGCATGAAAGCAGCAATGAATCATGGCAAGTTAATCGAAAAAAAGTGTGGCTAGTGTGTTTGAATGTTGTGTTGGTTCAAGATTTGTAGGGAGTGTGCGTATTTGCAAGAATGGTGATCGCATGTGTTTGGTTGGGGCGGACAAGCAGAGGAAATTGTGAAAGTTAGTTATTGAATATCACAAGGGTATATCAGTGAGTAGCCTAGGAAACATTTGATTATTTAAAGGGCTGTGATTGTGAAAGAAATACCTTGCCAGAAACGTGTTGCTGCTATGTCATAACAGCTAACAGCTGGCTCTCAAAGTCAATGGCTGTCTATATGAGTACATATGACTTGAGGGTTCAGTAATTTCACCATAAGGGTGTTACTATAAATGATACAGGCTGGAAGGCCAGTTTGCTTTATGGGCGTGGAAGGGTTTATACATCACTGTCACAGATATGTCGTCTATCTGATGACCTTATCACATTTTGAGATTTTTCCTACCATGAGAGCTCAGGACATTTGCACTTTGCTATTCTGAGGTTTCACCACATTGGAATTTCGCTACTGTGGGGTTCCTCCACATTTGAACTTTGCTACTGTGAGGCTTCACCACATCCGAGCTTTGCTTCCTTGACGTTTCACTATAGTTGAACTCAGCTACCGTGGCCCTTGCCTATTTCTGCCCTGCGGGGTAAGAGGAAAATGGAAGGCACCATTTAATTTCTGAATGTCACCTCATAATAGAACTATTTTAGCATTGGCTTCAATACGCCAGATAGAAAATAGTACCTTGAATGAGATAAGCAAATGGATTCCTTTATCATATCGTGTGAGGATATATTATATTATGTTTAAGTATAGGTAGCAAAGATATTATTGCAATACATGCTTAAGGGCAATACAAACTGCAATACGTACACCAGTATTTGTTGTGCTTAGCACTGCAACAGTGTACTCAATGCGCTTTAGTGCTCAAAGAGGCTTCAAGAGGCCTATATTAGCAATGTAGTGAAAAGCAGCCATATATAGCAATGGAGTTTTAGAAGTAATGTCTCAGATACAAAGAGAAGTGGTTTTTTGAGGTAACATTCATTTCTTCATTTACTGTCCACCCAGTGTCGGCAGCACCAGTCTCCGGAAAGATTGAGGACCCATGGAAAGTACTCTAACTGATCCAGTTTCTCAGGGAGAAGTCCCAAAAGGTCATTGCCATGTCTGCCAAAGACTTGGAATGGGTGTATCCCAACTTGCTGATGTACCAAACCACTGCTGCATTGTCGATCAACAGACAGACCACACAGTGGGAGAACCTGCTTGCAAAGCACCTGACCGCAAATTACCCTGCAAGAATCTCCAAATAGTGTATGTGCTATAACTATACTCTCAGATAGCCCTCCAGTCAATGTCCTAGCACACTGCATGCCCCAGCCTCTGCGACTTGCATCAGATTTCAATTGTAGACTGCAGAAAGAATGAAAGGATGTCCTGCCGTTCCATGCATCAAGGGGACTTACCACGCATGCAGCTCCTCTTTTTCTGCGTCTGAAAATGGGACACAGTCAGAATATCCAAAAACCCCTTCTGAAGAGCCTGAATTTTCTACCTCTGATGAACCCTGTAATGCAGGGGACCCGGAAGACTGCCTGAATGGAAGAGGTGGGAAGACTGTCTGACTAGAAGAGGTGATAGACCTATAAGTGGACAAGTGCTGCCTCACGGATAGGACCCCCAGGGGGAGGGTCCTCTTGAGCAGGTGCAACTGCCCTACCCTGAAGTCTACTACGAACTGCTGAAAATGTAAAAGTTGAGACAGGAACAAATTGAACTTCTTGAAATTTATAACAAATCTCAGGGTCTGCAAAATGGAACCAACTATATGTGCGTGTCTGCGAGAAACCTCCATAGAAAGGCTCATCGTAGGACTATCCTCCAGATAGTTAATAAGATGAATCCCCCAATCCCTGAGAAACTCTGTCACTGGACTGGGCAGCTTTGTAGCACCAAGGTGCGGAAGACAATTGGAAAGCAAGTCCCCAAAACTGGTAACATCTCCCTTCCTACAGACATTTTACCTTTATTGACCTACCATAGCTCAAGAGCCAGGATTGTGCTAGAATTGGGCTTGGTATTTTATACAGTAATGCAGTACTGCTGATGTTGGAAGAGAAGGATGTTTATTCATCCAGCAGGTATTGTTGAAAGAGCCACATTTTTTGTGTTTTGTGGAACTGGAGGATGATAGGGGCATTTGGATCCTCTACCTGGATTGAGTTCTAGATGGTTGCGGTTTGGCAGGAGAAGGACTGCTTGCAGGTTTTCTCTTTGCAGGCTAACTCTGACTCCAAACCTTTTAATAGCGTTGCTACGTAAGGTGCAAGAGCTTCCAGAGGTGTGGAGTGTACCAACCAAGTATGTTGATGTTCCATTTGAGACAGTTTTGTAGGTGATACATGCAGTTTTTGGTGGGGACGGAGAGCCAGTGAAGTGTGCAAAATGTTGGAGCAACAGGGTCGAATGTGAGCCCACCTTTAAATGAGGTTTCTTCAGCATGATGTGCTGCTTTGAGTGGGGGCAGGTGTGCAGCTGGAAGCCAAGTAAGAAGAACATTCCCTCCATTGGTGTGTTATAACAAGAGCTTGGACCACCATACGGAATTCATTTGTGGGAATGAAGGGTTTGATTTTGTGGAGTTTGTGGATCTGTACCCATGCAGTTTGTGTCTTTTAGGCTATCTGTTTTTTGAAGGAAAGGCTACTGACAACAATGAAGTCCACGGATTTGACTGAGTTTGACAGCTGATGGACGAATCCTTGCAGTCACACGCAGAAACTGCAGAAACTGCAGGAAACGCCGGCGAGACCTGAAGATTGGAACCGTGAGATACACGTCCTTTGATGCAATCTCACAAACCAATCTCCTGACCTCAGTAGATGTTTTTACACAGCAAAAGTCACCATCTTGATGTGACAATATATAAAGAAAAAACAGATTCAATTTCCTCAGGTCGATCACAGGTCTGAACCCCCTGTCCTTCTTTCTGACCAGGAAGATCATGCTGAGAAATACTTTGATGGATGGTGGCCTGTTCTTTTGCCATCTTGCACAGAAAATCCCTAATTTCCTAATGGACCCATGCAGGATCCCCCTTTGACAGAAATCTCAGAAGTCTTGGTGGTGACTGAACTCGGGTGGATACAAATTCCAGACAAAACCTCTATTTTGTCTGCACCACCCACGGGTTTGAGAAACCGATAACCATTTTTTGTAAAGCACCTTAAGCACCCCGTAACGTGGTCTGAGGAGTTGAAATACATATCCTAATTGGAAAACAGCTCTTTATCAGCCTGCACGGCCACGGCTTCGCTGGGCCCTTTTGGGATAGAAGGTGTGTCTAGGCTTTTGCTATATGTTAAAGGGCTCTGATTGTTTGGAGCCTGGTGGGCATGAGTGACTTGGGGTCTCAGCAGGTTGCACAGCCCATACGACGAGCCCTAGAAGAGCCCAGTGAAGTGAAAATCTTCCATGTAGTGGCCCAGTTCTTTAACAACCTCGTCCACAAATAGAAGTGGCCCCAATACCTCAGCTCCCTTATTGTCCATCAAACCGCCTCAGTTGGAACTGATTTTTAACAATCTGCTCTTAATTCTTCGCTCAAGAATAAAAGAGGCATTGGCATCCCCCATGAAATCCACTGACCAACTACTATTTTCAGCCTGGTCCAGAGAAACCCCCAAAGCATTGGCCTCTTCCACCAGGATCAACATTTTTACCAGAGGTACCAAAACATTGTTAACATTTATCTTGGCATCTCCCCTTAGAGACATCTTGACCATGCCTCTAGAAAAACGTAATAAATATTGGCTCCAATGGTGGGGTAAAGGCCATACTATGTGAAAGGTAAGGATGGGGACATTCTGCCCTCATGCGACTTCTAGCTGCAGAGTCCATCTTGCGCCACGGCAGGTACCTGCGTTATCCCCAGCCAGCGCACCTGGGGCTGACTCCCTGGAATTGGGATGAAGTAGAAAGTTGCAGCCAATCATTGGATTCTCTCTAGCATCTCTGCAAGGCAGATGGTCCTCGCTGAGGTTCTGCGTATAAGCTACCATCTCCACCCGTATGCATACCCAGTGTGTCCGCTACCAAATCCTGGGCTGGACCCAGTGTGGAGTTCCGGGAGACGGGACTAGAGTCGATGATCTGGCTCTCTTAGCGCGAGACTGACC
This sequence comes from Ambystoma mexicanum, assembly GCF_040938575.1. Lineage (NCBI taxonomy): Eukaryota > Metazoa > Chordata > Amphibia > Caudata > Ambystomatidae > Ambystoma > Ambystoma mexicanum. The sequence goes on from NC_090923.1 coordinate 191,929,514, forward strand.
ATGCCCCAGGTCTGAGGGTCAAAAGAGTGCCTATTGTCTTCTTACCAAGAGAAGCACGTGACTCCGGAGCTATCCTTCCTCCTGAATCGCAAACTCTTGTGCCAAAGCAGAAAGTGACCAGCCTCCAGTCCCACAACACGTGAAGCCTGGTACGCTCTAAAGCCTGGCATTTGCCCCGTGGGGCGTTATACACAAGACAGAGGACTTGAAAGTCGATCGTCTGCCCAATCAGAAGCCAGCGAATTGCTTAAAGACGAGCAAGATATATTTCTTGTGATTTGTAAGCGCTCCACATGCTATATGACTGTCTTCAGAGCGCTTATGTGAGTAACCACAACAAGGCAATGCGCACAATACAGATAAGGGTCAGGATTTCATGATGCATATCACGCAAGCAAAGGTAACAGTGTTCAAGCCAGATATGGTGCAGGACGGCCATCAAGCATAACACATGAGACTATCTGCCTGAAAGTGCAGGCTGAGGTGTTTAACAGGTTAATATTAGGGTTAAATATCCGGGTATTTTGGACACAGGGCCTCATTATGAGGCTGCCGGTATCCTGGCGGTAGATCCGCCAGCATATCGGCAAATGTTATTACCATTTCCGGTACTTGGTCCGGTGAGGTTGTCGCCGGATTCCAAGTGCTGAAGAGACGGTGTTAATCCCCATTCATGGAGTCGCATAGGACTCCATGAGGGACTCCAAGAGGGGGTTTGCTATCAATAGCGGCTCTGGCAATACCGGTGCCGGTAATGCTGGCTTTTTTTGATGGTAGGTTCCCTACCTCTTCTCCAGCTCTTAGCTGGAGGTAACACAGGTGCCCCACCGGCAAACATGTAGTCAGCCAGTCCAGTAAAGTGCTGGTATACATCAATACCAGCACTTTATTACCGGACCGGCAGACTATGGTCTGAGGCCGTATACGGTCTAGTTTTCCTAAGCGAAGCTCTTTTCAGGGTTCAGATGTCTGCTCTGTTTTTGCCAACACCATTGTCATGGCTTCTGACTCATTCTGACACCCATAAACGCCAAAAACAGGGGGGGGGGTGTAACCGGCCCCATAGTTCTTGGGGGCAGGAACTTCACTGTTCCCTCATACACATGTTTACAGTGTATCGTTTCCGACTGTACATCAAAAATGAGACTGTGTGCTGTGTCAGCAGTGCTGGGGATGATGACGCTTTAAATCACGCACATAAGCGTGCTGGATCTGATGGGCACAGCTGGAAATACCGTGATTGTGTGTATTATTAGGGACCAACATCCCATGGTGAATTCCTTGAAAGGTGAGTGCTGAGTCCTAAAGCAGAAACCCATAAAGGTAGCTCAGCAGGTTGAGGGACTGTTGTTGTGATGTATCATATCCCACGCAGCTTATAACTCCTAAAGTTGAGTTCCAGTTCTGTCTGGTGAAAGCGCGCTTTGAAATGCCCCGTTCCGACCTCGCGAGGGGTGGGGCTCTGCTGCCTGTTGATGTTCAGGGGGCAGGGTGGAGGGGATTTCTGTCCCCGTACTGCTAATCAAACAAGTTCACCCATGCGGCCATGACCGATCAGCAGCACAAACATAGTGCCTAAGCGGCTTGGCTGCATCCCGTATGTAGCGACATGCAGTGCCAGGGCCGCTAGCTGCCTCACTACAAAGTAGATTAGCTGGCTGCTCGAAGCAACCTCCGGGCTGGATGAGAGTATAGTAAAACCCTTCCCTTTTATTTTCATTAAAATGCTACTCTTTAAAAAATGCTAACAGGCTTATGGTGCGCCCCACCCTGAAGTTAATTCCCCGCGTAATCATGCTTAATCCCCAACGCGAACGTACGTCTATGATTAGCGGGGCATGCACGCCTAATGCCAGTCTTGAGGGCTGCCTGGTTCACCATCGCACCTGAAGGCTTAAGGACCTCATCCCTGAGCAGTAGGTGAAGGGAGACTGGAGACGGAGTGGGCACCGTTGAGTCTTTAAAAGCCTCGATCGCAGGAAGATGAAAGGCTGAGCGGGCCTCGGATTGATTCGAATCTGCGACCTGCACATCACACACGAACCCCAGCAGCGAGTGCCCAACGCGCTGAGCTATATCACCGCCACATTCTCGTCACTGAATCGTCAGAATTGACGTGCCCAGCATCCTCCCCTCAAAAAATTATTCAAGTGACCTTTTGTTTGTGTGCCAACAAACAAGCAAACACTGCAGTTAATGTATTGAGGGAATGCATCCAGCTGCTTCTCGTGCTGCCCAGCTGCTCCAGGCATGCCAGTGATCTAAAGCTCCACTAAGGTAGTGAGGTACACATTGACCTATAGCAGTCTTTCACTGAAAAACCCGAATAGCCTTTCAATTAAGAGCCCACGCCGAGATTAAATGACATTAACCAAAAACACAGGCGACTGGAGCCCTAATTGCCATCTCACAATCTTAATGAAGCAGAGCCACAGGACGGCCACATTTTCCTGCGCGTGCTGAGTCATGTCTCTTTGTTTCGGTAGAGGTGGCGGATGTCTCATTAATTCTTCTAAGTGAGGCGCGTGGGAAGAAAAGGACACCGCGGCATCCGCGTCATCGTCGCCCAGCGCATCCTAAAAGGGATTAATCAGCCTGCGCACTGCAGTGCCGGAATGGAACTGCTCTCAGGAGGTGCGCGCTACAATGGGATGTGGGACCTGCGGCGCTGGCCAGATGATTTGGGTTCTACCATTAACTAGGCAAATCATTCTCTTACACAGAGTGCCGGAACCCTCTCCTCCTTAGGGGGTGCAGCCGTGTGGAGGAGTGGGCGAGTTTGCGAGGCATGGCTCCAGGCCAAGTCACGCAACACTCTGGAGGTCATCACAAGGTCGCCGGTAGTACCGGAGGTTGACCGGCAAACTCGGCCTACTGTTTCCGCTGCTCGATATCTCTGTATTACCGGGATATTACAGGTGGCTGAGTAACAGCAAATGCCCACTCCCACGGGATGGAACCACTGAATCACCAGCATCGCTGTTAATGGTAGTTCACTGCCCCTACCGGCAGATTTGTATGCCGGTTACCAGCACCTTATTTCTGAACCGGCATAATCGTAATGACCCCCAAATACCTCTTCATAGAACCAATGCATTGTTATTTGCATAAATGCAAAGAGCATTATGGGAACATAAGAATGACTACAATTCTAAATCTGAAACATGTCTGATAGTGATTCATCCAGAATGAGCACTTTTGAGTGAGTAATGGAAGTTGCACTCTCCTCTCTTCACTAGTCACAATACTCACCCTAGCAAGAAAAGGCTGAAAATTGCAAGACGTATATACCACAGCTGCTAAAACGTATGTGGGGATTTTGCTGGTTTTGCAGCATTCAGTCTTTTGGGGGGCTTGAGGACGTAACTGAACGTTTCATGGGTTATCTCTTGTTCCTTAGGGCAGTGCTCTGTAAAACCAAACTAATTCTTGTACCTTACTTCTAAGGGACCCTTTGTCATGTGTGACTCCTTCAGCCCATCTTGCCTTTTTAGCCATCAGCTCTTTGCATTGGAGGATGTGTGCTTGAATTACAAGAACATTTTTAGCTGGTGAAAAATACTCTGCTGGGGGTCATTTGTAGGTATTTTTAAGTTTGCACCATATTGCTGTCTAGCTGTTTAAGTCCATTCGTACTTTGTGCTGGTAGCGTTTCTTCTGAGCACACAGAAGTCTTCTGAAGTTGCATTGAATGGTCGCCTAATTAGCGTAGCTGCAAATGGCATCATTGTCATTCCTGACACCTTGACCCAGTCCTCTGTTGATAGGCATATGAATACATCATCCATAACTTCTGCCCCTCCCCCAGCTCAATATTGCACAGGTGAGAAACGTTACTCACTAAGACATCCATATTGCCCTTGTCCCAGGCAGGTACAGCAGGAAACTGATACAATTGAATGCTGTTAATGTTAATGTTAATATTAATGTTATTGTTAATGTTAATGTTAAAGGTCATTTGTACCGTGCACTATCACCACCGGAGTGGTCCCCTGGCGCTCTGGCGGCTCTGAAAGAGGGAGGGAGGGTGGGTTAGTGGGTGGAGGCTGGAAAAGTGCAAGATTGCAGTGATGTGCTGTTGGCAGCCTCAGCCCGGTGGTTCCGTCGGCTGGGCCTAGGGTGTATGCGGCCGGTAGTCTTCGTGTGCTGATGTGCGAGTCTATGTGTGTTTTTGTTTTGTTGTTGCAGTGTAGTGAAGTTCGTGTGGTTTGCTGCGCTAGAGGTTTGTGGTTGTGTTTGGTTTGGAGTTTGAGAGGTGTATGCAGAGAAGGAAATTGTTAGTGGTATTGGTTAGTTTGTATCTCTATCCTGGACTGAACCGGTTGGGCTCGTGTAATCTTACACGACGGGATGCTTGTACACCCTGAGCCTCAGGAGGTACGTGCCCGTTTTTGCATTCGAGGCCGTTTCAGGATTTAGCTGTCCCCTCCGCCCGCTCCCTTAATAACCTTGCATGCTCCTCACCCCTCCACACTAGTGTCCATACTCCCGATTGTGTGGTGATTGGTGGTATCTTGTCCGTTCCACAGCCCTGTGGTACCTAGTTGTGGCTGTACGGGCGGTGGGGGATGGTAAGGGTTGGCTGGAGTAGTTGCCTCCTTTTCTCTCGGTCTCACGGGTGGACCTCTGTGTCCAGCTTCAGCCCTACTGGTGCTCAGGGTACTTCTGTCGGATTCTCGGGGTTTGTCAATGTCCTTTTTTGATGAGTCGTTTGTCTTATTGTTGTTTCGGTTTTAGTCTCTGGTGTTGAAGAGGCAGGTTTTTAGTAATTTTCTGAATTTAAGGTGATCTTTGGTGTTCCTTATTACTTTTGGGATGTTGTTCCAGGTTTTCGCGGCTAAGTGGTAGAAAGCGGTGCCTCCGAGTTTCTCCTTGATGGAAGGTTATTGTTCCAGTCGGATTTCGTTGGTTGACCTGAGCGGTCTCGTTGGCTTGTAGATTGTTATTTTTTTTTGTAGGAATTCTGCTCCTTGTCCGCTGATTGCCCTGTGCGTTATGCACATTGTTTTGAAGATGATACGCTGTTTTACTGGGAGCCAGTGTAGTGTTTTTAGGGCTGGGATGATGTGGTCTCTTCTGGATAATTTGAGGAGTAGTCTGGCTGCAGTGTTTTGGATCCATTGTAGCTTCTTCAGTAGGTATTCCGGTATACCAGGGTAGAGGCTGTTTGCATAGTCGATACTTGACATGATGAAGATGACATGAGTAAAACAAACAAACATTACAACAATATGATGTGCATGCACTAGCCACAAAGCAAATATGCATTCAACATAAAGAATGCACACACTAGGTAATGTGCATTTATACATGAAAGATATTTACATAGCATCCATAAGACATAAAGAATACTAACATATGTACTGTATAAGCTGAATGCAACATGTATGACACATGAATATAGCTCACTAACATAGAAATGCAACAGTAATAAGCAGCCACCTTTTCCAAAATGGAAACTGCAATATACGCTTCAGAACGAAAGGCCTCAAGGCTTCACAAGAACTCAAAATGCTGAAATAACAAAATACAGACACGTGTAGAGCTCAGACAGAAGCTGACAACCACAGGCAAGGTTAGCGAAAATTGAGGGAGGGTCAGAACGTTTCAGTGAAAGCTCGAGATAGAAATTCCCGAGATGTAAGAAGGATACTATACATTAAATAAAGGTTTTTATAAGAGAAAAACCAGTCTTTGTATGCCAGGTGCAGGACAATTATAGGCCCAAAGACTCTATAGGGAATAACTCCAGAATGTCCCCAGTGATAAAAAAAATATAACATTCACCAATATTAGCTAACATTTGAATAAATGCAGTGTGAAATGATTGCAAACAAGGTCCCATTACAGGTAACCAATAATAGAAGGATACTGAATATTAGTTGTGGCCACAGATAAGTTACCTGTCTCACTCCTACACATATCCCCAGAAAAGAGATGCAACACACAGCCAAATACAAAGGGATCATCTTGGCTCATGCCCTAGAATTGAGGGATGGTATCTCTCCCCCTAATCCTGTCTAGCTCAGGTTTCAACGACCTTTCAGTTGTCTAAGGTTGGCCATTAGAAGCCAACCAATCATATCACCTAATGGTAGGCCACCCATCACGTATTACACAAACCAATAGCTTATTGTAGAGATTATGGGGGTCATTACGAGTTTGGAGGTAGCCATGGTGCGATTAGTACGATGGCTGCCTCCAAACTCGTGTCTGGGTACGGTTGTCAGAATGGGGACTTACCGGGTCATTCCAACCTTGCACGACCCGGTAAGTCCCCATTTTGAAAACCATTCCCCATTCCCATTTGAGCCCCCATAGGGCTCAATTGGAATGGGGAAGAAGCTAATAACGGGCCCGTAAATTACCGCTAAGGGACCTCTGAATGCGGCGGTAAGGGGTTAACGGCACCGGCATCCTTACCGGTGCTGTTAACCCCTTACTGCCAGCCTCATAATGATGCCCTATGTCTTTTTTTCTGTTATCTCTTTAGACGTGGTCTTATAGAAGGTTTTGATGACTAAGATTACAGTATGGTGTCAGTTCTGACGGATATTGAATATAAAACCTGTTGTTTTTGATAAGCACGCTGAGAGCTATGACATTGTAATGCTTGTATGCTGTCCCTGATTTATTTTGATGTTAATAATGCTAGGTTCTGCCTTGCACTTTTTCTATTTCCGTTAATGAGTCTGGTTTCATCTGGCTACAGAACCTTTGTGTAAATGTGATATTCAAGGCAGTCTTAACACCTTCTATTTCACTTTATCACGTAAGTATGTTATTTTAGGATAATTAGCATGCAATGCTCTCGGACATGCACTATATCTTCATGTAACAGTTACAGACATCGTAAGGTAATACCCTAGGATGGGTCCTTGTGCGGGTTATCCTCTGAATGGATGGCTGGTGGTCCAGACTTAACTAAATGCTCCTCCAAGTCCTTAAGGACATACTTACTTGTTAACACCTGATATACAGCACATTAACAGGGTAAGTGGATGCAATTTAACTGAGGAAATATTTTCTGGCACTAGAGTTACAAGAACGTGACCAGATGATGCAAAGAGATCTCTATCTCTGAAAGGAACACCACAGCCTGCACATTAACGTTAGGACACACAAATAGGTAAGCAAACCTGTGCATTTTTGGGGACATAATTTAATGTGATATGAGGATATGAGCACGCTAAGCGCACACATGTTTTTCTGTTGCCATTAATAGTGCTTTATATTGCTAATCCAGCAAGGGAAACAAATTGTCCAAGACGACTTATGTGAGTACTGGAGCCTTACTCAAGAGAGTACATCAAAACCTTATATTGGTAAGGACATTTATATATCACTAAATAGCAGGATGAAGAAGGCCACATGTTGAAATACAATGGGGTGCATGAAGGAGTCTAGCACCGAAGCATGGCTACTCCCGCATCACCATTTGCATGCCCCTTCATTTCACAATTGGTTCACCCCAGTGTGACCTTATCACACGGTATCACATACTGGCAGGGTTCCATAGGAGGCACTGAGGCAGTCACCCCGGAGGTACCAGGACAATGAGCACCTCTGGTATATCATTAAAGATAAGAAACATTGACTGAATGGTAACAAGTACACCATGCATGTATTATTTATCTGATACAAACTGTCAACAGCATTACTCCGTTTGTTTGTTTTCTCTCCTCCTCTCCAACTCAACAATTGATCCATCATGAGTATGTAAACTTCCATAATGAATGCACATTATTGTACTTCGCATGAATGTCAAAACTATACAATGTTAACTGTGTGGCATTAACACGTTTTCAATCATTTATATTGTTGTATTGTTATTAGATATGTATGCAACAGCCTTGGAGACGACCTAGGGCCCGAAACACATGTCGGCTGTTTTGAGTGCTAACAATAAATAGCATTGAGCATAATTAATGCTTTGAATTGTGTAGACTATTCAATGATTGTAAAACTGGACTGTACAACTACCTAGGTGTAGCACAAATTACCGGCACACCCAGCCTATCGACATGTACTGCGCGGATCAGACCACTGCAGGCAGCATCAACACGCTATTGGAAGCATTTTAAAGGTTAAGAAGCTCCAATCCAAGGAGAAATAATTGTTTTTCTCAATAAACAAAGGGGATTAGATCTCCAGCCAGCAAGGTTATATGTAAGCTGCTGGGCATCGTTCAATCAGTTAGTTAGAATATTTAAACGGGAGAAAGGTGATACATTGGCCCTGAAGAAGACCTGTTTTCTGTAAGGTCGAAACACGTGTTGGCAGGAGCATATTAATCACCAATTGAAATTAAATTTGAATGTGAAGAATCTGTCGAAAACTGTCATTTGCACAAAATTCGAAAGAATACTGACATTTATTGATACAATTGTATATTAAGGAGAGGATTGATCAATGGTCTTTGTGCAGTGGTTGAACCAATACCTTGTCTGTTGATATCCCCATGTATGTCTAATAGTCCATCGGCCAAGTGCATATCATATTTCACATAGTGTTTGTCTATAGATTTACATGAGCTAAGAACATTTCTCAGAGATTCAATTATACCATTCGCTCTACACAAGCGTTAGACACGCTCCTACATAGGCATGCACATCCAAACCCCCTTGACAGCCTTAACTGGAAGAACATTTAGACATATCTGCATAAAGTTGTGTCTGGAAATGAGACAAGGAAACTAATGAATATATCTTTGAGCTTCCTGATAAGGAAAACAAAGTTCACAATAATTGTGAGTGAGGATAGCCTTCCGATATGGTCGTGGTTCTCAGGCCAGTCCCATTCCAGGGCTATCTTTTTGAATGACACTATCAAAGGGCCCAGACCTTACATCCAATTGGGGGGTCCAAGTGATTTTACAAAATAATGCACATTGTAAACTCCATCAAGGGGCTAAACCTACCCCTGAGCCTTTCATCTCTTAACATATATAGCACTGATCATGATTTATCGCACATCATTTTCATGAATAGTTTGCCTTTATTCATACTAACAATAGTGCTCAGAGAGATTAGGCCAAGCTGGATTCGAATTGACTGTATCAGAGTTGCATTAGGAAGTCCTAGGATTCAACCCCAAATATATCCTTCCAGAATATTTGCCCAATGATCACATTAGAATAAGAACATTGCAAAGCATCAGCAATGCTGGTGACTAATTTCTTTCGATAGAGTGTTACATTGCCAATTAAACTAAAAATAGCATTATTCTTTACATATCTTTTTATTGAACGCATTACAGCATTTGCTTTGGAATGATGTCTTATTAGGGCCAATAATTATTTTGGGTGTGATTCGACTTTGCATCCCATGTAGGGGTAATTACATGCTAGCATCGGTCGTCTTAATCCTCCCCTGGTCCCTTATTACTTTAGCAAAATGCATACATTTGTACTTAACTAAGTTGAGAACCAAAATGGTGGTTGTTGCATATGCAATCACAATATTGGCAGTTTTACACATACCCACAAAGGTAGTGCCAAAGATCGCCAAATCGTCCGCATACACGAGATGTCAGTCAGCCAAATAACTTTATTTGTCCGTCAGGCTATCAAAGTAGATCCTAACATAATACAACAATTACTATAATTTAACAATAAATCATAATCAAATACAAAAAGGAAAAATAAAAAAGACCGATATAGCAAAGATAAAGAAATAGATATAGCAATGATTTTGGTCCCAGAGACCTACTAATCACTATGGGCACAATAGTGAGGGAATCCCCTTTTTAATTTCACACCCTTTTTAAATTTCACAAGGCAATTCTAGATCCCTTGGGTTTAGTGGTTATCATTTAACCATGACCACAATTGTGTTAAATTCGCACCAGATAAAGCAGAGGTGTGGGAAAAGTTTCCAAATTGGCCATCAGTTTTCGAATAAGGGTTAGAATTAATTGTAATCCTACTATTTACGGTCCTGTCAGAATTTCCAACTGCACCCAAAACACCATTGGCCATTCTGGGATCCGAAAGTTCCAGTTTGACAGAGTCACAGGCATTGTCAACCTCATTGCAAGAGTTCTTTGCTTGTTTCTCTCTGGTTGGGGGTCAATCTCTGAACCCCATGAAGAAATACTGTGGCCCTCCATGAGCCCCCAAGGGGTTAATGGCTGATCATGCTTTCCCTAGAGCAGGGTCTATGGGCTCTGTTTTTAACCAAACTGAGGCCCTAGGTTCCCACTATGTTTGTGGCACGATTCTCCACTGCAGTGTTCATAATATTAGAATTGTGGACCATGTTGGCTTCCATGTGTATACTCTGCTGGGCAGATTGCTCATCTTGGGGCTGTGTCTCATGAATATACATATTAGTCCCACAGTGGATAGTGGCCTGAAATTGTCTCATATTTACAGATGTACTAAAATCGGCCTTTTCTTTAGGGGGCAGTGTATTGCTTATGGTTGTCTTCTCCAGTCGTTCCAGGGGTGGGTTATGAAACCTCTCTACATCCAGTGGGCGTGTTTGAGAGTTCCCCATGGCCCCCGCCCCCTCCCTTGGACTTCTATCAAAGCCGGTAATAGCCTTTTGATGTCTGCAAGTTCAGAGAGCCCTTGTTTACAATTACATCCCTGATCAAGGCTATCATCCTTAAGAAAAAGGTCATGATTGGGTCCAGTATATTCAATAATTTGCTTGGGTCCCCTTAATTGAGTTAAACAGAGAAAAGAGCTATTCCCTGAACACATGTTTATCATGTTCTCACTCCAGGTACTACTAGTAAGGGAGGACTTGTTTTCAGGCACCACATCATTCTCTCTGTCCATTTGAACCAATTGGACCAGCGGGCTGGCTTTCTCAGCAAATGAAAGAGGGAGGTTGACCATTTGGGTTAGACCAGGCACAGTCGGAGACTCAGGGACTGAACAGTTGCTCTTAGGAGTGGTATTGGATGGCAGGCACCAACTTGGGTCCAGGAACGGTAACAGCTGGTAGGATAGAGACTGAACTGGCAACTGCCACCCCTTGTGCTGGTGGTGGCGTCAACCCAGAGCTGGCCAGCACTGGTATGGGTTGAAGAATAGTCACGTTAGTCGGGGCTGGGAAGGGGACAGAGAGCTTATCATACAGAGAGAGTTCAACCAAAGTTGTTATCAAAGACCCATTTTCACTGCAGGTGTCTTTCTCTATGTCATTGTCAGGGCAAGTAGAGAGTCCTACGGTGATCAACAGACCTTCTTTTGTAATTGGTTCATCTTGGTTTTTGGTTGTAGGATTTTCTTCAGGGCATTGGCCAATCAGAGCCCCCAGGCTGCTATTTGAATCTCCTCCATAGTGAATTCTGGGTTTGTTTGTTACCTACACCCACAAAAATAAATGTTTATTAGATTCCAGGAACTGGTGTATTTCTTTGATTAGGAAATAAGCTTCACCCGAAAATGTCAATATCACACTCCACGCCGTACGAGGGGGGCAATTTCCCAATTTGTGTTCCATGGTTAGGATCTTACGTTTGGGCTCTGCACAGGCTTGCATGATTAGTGGGAAGTTCCCTATTTGGAATGGGAAATCAGGGATATAGGGAGGTGGAGAGAGACTCAACACCTCCATGAAAGGTAGGTCAAAAGGAACAGTTGCTACAACAATCAGCCCAAATAACTCCACTCTCCATGGAGCTCTTCCGGTTACTGTTTCTCAATTACAATGTTAAGTGGGGTCCAGAGCTTGGGCCTAAGATGTAGACTCTTCATATGGTCTGGAGGCCTGCAAGAGAGCGACACCCACACCCTTGTTCCCATGGATTTCGACCCTGCGGGTGTTGCCGGAAGTGAAAAAGAAGAAGGTGGCGTGGCCTAGCCCAACAGCAGGTTACAGTGGCCCTTCAGGGCAGAAAACACCAGAAAAGCAGGATGCAACCCTGCACCTCTGTGCCATGCGAGTTTTGGCCCTGCGGGTGTTGCTGGCAGTGAAATAGAAGAAGGTGGCGTGGCCTAGCCCAACAGCAGATTAAAATGGCCCTCAAGGGCAGAAAACACCAGAAAAGCGAGATGCAATCTTGCGTCCTTGTTCCCCGCAGGATATAAGCGGGAAATTATGAGTATTTATCAATGAATCACCAATGACTGACATAAACAAATTAAATAAAACAGGGGCAAGAACACACCCCTGATTTATGCCCTTTGCAATTGGAATAGGAGCAGATAATTCCCCGGAGCTGTTCAGCTTTACCCAAGCAGTGTTGTTTTCGTGCAAGAGCTGACATGTGTCGAGTACATTTTTGGCTTGTCCACATTTTTTACTATGTCCCACAATAACGGGGGATCTATCGTGTCAAGCAAAATCCAAAAATAATTTGTAAAGGGCTGGTGCTGATTTAACTTGAGCATCCCTTATAAGGGAATTAGGGAGAAACACATTGGGCCTCATTATGAGTTTGGAGGTAGCCATGCCCTTAATAAGGGAATGGCTACCCCCAAACCCGTGTCCAGGTCACACAAAAGGGGATTTACAAGGCCATTCCGACCTTGGAGGGCCCAGTAAATCCCTTTTGCGGGACCCAGACCCGGTACGTCCCCATTCCCATTTGAGCCCTCAGAATGGGAATGGGGAGGATGGAAACAGCGGCCCCATTGATAACAGGGCCGTTGCCGCCATCCGGTAATGCTTAGGGGTGCCGCCCTGCACGCCTGGTCTGACCAGGGGTTCCAGAGCGGCACCCGCAAGCATAAATGGAATGTTTCACTGAGGTAACAACGGCGCCGGTAGCACTACCAGCGCCGTTGTTGCGTTACCGCAACACTCCAAATGAGGCCCGTTGTAATTAGTAGAGAGACCCTTCCTAAAACCTGTTTAGAAACAGCTTAGAATTTGATTATCACATATCCACTTCTCAATAAGCAGTAATAAACATTTGGCAAAACTTTGACTAGGACTAACAAAGACAGGATCCTGTAATGTGTATTGTCAAATATTTTGCCACGCTTCAGTTTCGTTATAAAATGTAATTGTTTCCATGAGTCAGGAATTTGGCATGGATCTGTCATTTATGCAAAAAGTGTTAACAGTATATCTGCCCAAATACATGAATTGGCTCTCAATACTATGTTAAACAACCCAGCCGGGCCAGATGCTGTAGATTTTTAAAGAATTTGTATAATATTAACCAAATCCACCTTATGAAAAGTCAGATTTAATTTAGGTGGAGGACTCCACATAGCGGGTGTTATGGCACTACATTCATTTTTCAAATAGAATTCCCAGATTTTAGATGTGATAGGATTGGCCATTTCCCACGTCTGTTTAGAGTCCTGTTTACGAATGGCTTCATAAAGTACCCTCCAGGGACTAGTACGATTATAGAGACGGTGCCATTTCAACCAGGTACTATAATGATTTATTCCCCTCCTAATTATTTCATGTTTATTCTGCAAATCATTCTGGAGGTGTTTAATCTTTCTAATCACCTGCCTCATACCACATTTTTCTTGAGTGATTTGTTTATCATAGGGGAAGGTATGTTTGTGCCCTAATGGGCCATTATGCCCTGCCTTCTAGTTAGAAAAAAGGCGGTAATGGAAGTAATCCAGTCTATTATTTGGTTGAGAGAAGTGTAGTTCTTATCAACGCATCTAGGCTTCCCATGTAGTTAGTAATAGCCCCTTTGTTTCTATCCCACCAGCCGATCCGATTCTGGGCATTATTCAAAGTTACATCACCCACCTTCTCCTGAACACATTTAAGCACTTGCTGAAGCCCTATCTTGACCTTCAGCATTACATGATCACTAAAGTCGGTAAATTTTACTGACATTTCAATGGTGTTGCAGGTTCTCATACTAACAAAATACTAGTCAGTGGTAGAGCATCTAACACAATTAGACCACGTTTTAGCTGTAGGAAGACTTCCTTTGGTAGAACCGTTCATGATTTCTAACCCCAGATCAAAACAAAAAACAAACCATGAACATGCTCTTCCAATAGCTTTCAGACAATATTTACCACTTGTTATCACTGAGGCATCCCCCTTTTCATTAGTAAGACAGTCAATAAAGGGGGACTTAAAATCACTAACGATTAAAATTTCCAGAGCTACATGAGGGTTGCCATCATCAATAATGGCCTCATAGATTGCCAGTTGCACATTTTTGGTACAGGCACCTCCTGGGGATCATGGAGGTTTGGGACCATTATACGCTGACCATCGTACAACTCAACCTCTACTAGCAAAAAGTTGGGATTTGCATCCATTGTCACAATTTCCCTTGTCCAGAGAGCGTTACAACACAAGGCCAAAAGCCCAATAGGGAGACCTTTATTGCCTTTACTAGAAGATTTGGAAAAAACTTGTATAACCATCAAAGAGAGCCCTCCTCCCCCCATTAACCATGTTTCCTGGAATAAAATTGCATCACAATCGTTGAGTTGGTTATAGGAATCTCCTGCTAAACTTCTAAAACTAAATGGGAATGGCCCCTTGTAACCCAGGACCAAATTGTGAAATGATTTTTAGGAACCTTGCATAGGCACAGGTACAAAAGACAGTAACCATTCCCAATGGAATTTAGCTATAGTATCTTCAGCAGTATATGGCACCAGGTGCTTAGGTGGCAGGATTGAGGGTCTAATCACAAGGTTAGTACCAGTAACCGGTACTACACCGATAACTTTACTGGTTGACGACAAAGTCTTAGAACCTACCACCACCTGACAAATATCATAGACCAATTTCAATACACATTGAGGATTTTTCCTAACCAGGGTTGGTATTTCCGCATCCATACAATGCACTCTAGAAACCACTGTGTTATAGCCTTCGAGTTGTTCCACAGAAATCCAAATCTCTACTGATTAACACTCGGAGGGCTGGTAAATGACTCAAAAGGTCCAACAAGGTGTGCCGATTTATGGGCACCTGGCCATCCTCAAAAACTCTAGAGATGGTAAAAGATGTAGTCAGAGCCGGTAAAAATCAACATCTGGAATAGTGGAGGGCTTAGAATCAACCACTGGTATTATGCTTCTAATTACTGCGTTGTTTCCTTGACGTCTGCCCCCTATTTCTTTACAGCTTGCGTCATCACAAATATTTTACCCGCTTTATCCTTCCGTCGTAGGTCGTAGTTCCTTTTTGCCGGCATTTGGTATGGGAATACTAAGATGCCAGCTATGTGTGTCGAGTATGATTTAAAAGTGCCGTTATATACCAATGAAAGCACTGAAAATGAATGCAGATACCTGTCACACACCCCCAAGCTTCTAAAAAGCAGTGTTAGGTGAAACCTTGCAACAACTGTTTCCCGACAAAGCTTTGACCATCTCACTGTTGTGGGACCGGCAGTGGTCACACGGCTGACCTCACCAGTGCTGGGGGGGTCCAGGACCTTGATGGGTTGCTGGGATCACGCAGACTTACTGATGTTGCATGGCGGACTCTGTTGGCCCATGTGGACATGGGCCTGGGGTGCCGGGGACACTGGGGATGTCGGGAGCATGCAGGTTATAGGGTGTGGCCTGGGCTTACCCAGGGCACCATCTGATCTGCTGGGCCCAGATCAGCAGAACCTGCAGGACCTTGATCACACGATGTGGGCCTGCAGGATCATGATCACACAGAGTGGGCTTGCAGGCCTGAAATGAGAGACCGAGTCAGCAGTTCCATTGCTGGAGTCTGCCGCCGTTCTAAGGTACGTGACACCTCTTAAAGGGGCGATACATTTAGGAGGGTCACACACCACACTCACCTCCTTGCCTCCTGCAGACTGCTGAGTTCAACTCACTTGCAGGTCACGCTAACACACACGCAGGCAGCTTTTGTGAAAATCACGTAGCTCCGACGTGGTTCACTGATCCTCAGATCAAAGGGAAGGCTAGTTGCACTTGATGCAATCTTGCGCGTGTCACCACCTGCAGGATACAATTGAATCCAGAGTGCGCGATCCTCCAATCCACTTCCCGACCTTCTGGACAGTTAACACCATAGACAAAGTGAGACTTCAAATAAGCAGTAGTCCAATGCCGCTGCAGCTGCTGACTGCAACTAACTTGCAGCTCACTTGAAAGCTTTTCAATACCAAACCTAAATGTTATCTTCAAGAGCTCTGGCAGTGAGATAAAGGTTTCTGTAATCAGACTTAAAAACGAGATTTTAATGTTGACAGGGCACTATCAGGGTCGGACTGGGGCATAAAATTGTCTCGTGCACCAACAAAAAAGTGGCCCACAGTTGCAAATGGGAATTCATTCCTTTTGTGACTCTTTTTGAATAGAACACAAGGTGGAGGTTTTTGATAAAATGTGAAGCAAACTGTACATTTTAAAGAATATTTATTCAGCAACAGTGGTCAAAACTATTAGCTGCATAGTGAAGTAACTCATCAAACTAGCCCATATTGGCTAAAAATGTGCCCGACTTTGACCCAAAAAGGTGGCCCACACAAACATTTTGGGGCCGATTCATGGAACCAACGTTCGCCGAAAATCTAGGCGCAAGCATGCGCAAGCATGCGCAAGCGGAAAAAAACAGGCGCACGCGCACGCGTGCGATTCATGGAAGTCCCTGCGCGTGTTCACCGCGGGATGTGCGCCAAACCCGTGCATGGCGCACAAGTCACTGCAACATCGCGAAAGGCATGCGCGACGGTGCGCGACGCGCACAGTGAAAGCGCACAACCTCAGCGCACACAGCAGAAAGTGGGCGGGACATGGGGCGTAACGCGCGGAATGGGGAACAACACGCGAAAATAAGGGCGTAACTGGGGATGCACTGCACGGAAGCAGAGGTAACGCCCACACGCACACGAACCACACGTATTCATGGAATGGAATAGGGCAAACCCACGCACAGCCAAAGCCGCGCACAAGCTGAAACACGTCCGCCACACGAAGGCAGGCGGTAGAGTCCCAGCGCATCAAAAAAGTGGCGCCGCGGGAAGTAAAATACGCGATTGAGCGGGGTACGTGTATTACGGGTGTGTGCGGGAAGTGACACACGCGATTGAGCGGGGTACGTGTATTCCGGGGGTGCGCGGGAAGTTACACACGCGAATGAGCGGGGTACGTGTATTACGGGGGTGCGCGGGAAGTTCCACACGCGATTTGGCCGGGTACGTGTATTTCGGGGGTGCGCGGGAAGTTCCACACGCGATTTGGCCGGGTACGTGGATTCCAGGGGTGCGCGGGAAGTTCCACACGCGATTGAGCGGGGTACGTGTATTTCGGGGGTGCGCGGGAAGTGACACACGCGATTTGGCCGGGCACGTGGATTCCAGGGGTGCGCGGGAAGTTCCACACGCGATTGAGCGGGGTACGTGTATTTCGGGGGTGCGCGGGAAGTGACACACGCGATTTGGCCGGGTACGTGGATTCCAGGGGTGCGCGGGAAGTTCCACACGCGATTTGGCCGGGTACGTGGATTTCAGGAGTGCGCGGGAAGTTCCACACGCGATTTGGCCAGGTACGTGGATTCCAGGGGTGCGCGGGAAGTTCCACACGCGATTGAGCGGGGTACGTGTATTTCGGGGGTGCGCGGGAAGTGACACACGCGATTTGGCCGGGCACGTGGATTTCAGGGGTGCGCGGGAAGTTCCACACGCGATTGAGCGGGGTACGTGTATTTCGGGGGTGCGCGGGAAGTGACACACGCGATTTGGCCGGGCACGTGGATTCCAGGGGTGCGCGGGAAGTTCCACACGCGATTGAGCGGGGTACGTGTATTTCGGGGGTGCGCGGGAAGTGACACACGCGATTTGGCCGGGCACGTGGATTCCAGGGGTGCGCGGGAAGTTCCACACGCGATTTGGCCGGGTACGTGGATTTCAGGAGTGCGCGGGAAGTTCCACACGCGATTTGGCCGGGTACGTGGATTCCAGGGGTGCGCGGGAAGTTCCACACGCGATTGAGCGGGGTACGTGTATTTCGGGGGTGCGCGGGAAGTGACACACGCGATTTGGCCGGGCACGTGGATTCCAGGGGTGCGCGGGAAGTTCCACACGCGATTGAGCGGGGTACGTGTATTTCGGGGGTGCGCGGGAAGTGACACACGCGATTTGGCCGGGCACGTGGATTCCAGGGGTGCGCGGGAAGTTCCACACGCGATTTGGCCGGGTACGTGGATTTCAGGAGTGCGCGGGAAGTTCCACACGTGATTTGGCCGGGTACGTGGATTCCAGGGGTGCGCGGGAAGTTCCACACGCGATTGAGCGGGGTACGTGTATTTCGGGGGTGCGCGGGAAGTGACACACGCGATTTGGCCGGGTACGTGGATTTCAGGGGTGCGCGGGAAGTTCCACACGCGATTGAGCGGGGTACGTGTATTCCGGGGGTGCGCGGGGAGCAGCACACGTGAATTGCACGTGTGGGTCCTCCCAGGTGTACCCTCTACACCCTCCACGGCCCCTGCAGGTGGCTCACACCACAGGGGCCTACCCAGCACATGTCCTGCAGGCACCCCATCCACCATGGCCATGCCCACCAGCCAACCCACATATCAACTAGCACTACTGCCCACCAACGCATGTCCCCCTGCACCCCCAGCCACCAGGGGCAGCCTCCAGCAGGCCCCCACCCATGTCTCCCCCCACCCCCACCCCCCACCAGTGCAGGGGCAGCCTCAAACAGGCCCCCACTCATGTCTCCCACCACCCCCACCCCCCACCAGTGCAGGGGCAGCCTCAAACAGGCCCCCACTCATGTCTCCCACCACCCCCACCCCCCACCAGTGCAGGGGCAGCCTCCACCAGGCCCCCACACATGTCCCCCTGCACCCCCACCCCCCAGCATCCAGGGGAACCCTCCACCAGACCCCCACCCATGTCTCCCACCACCCCCACCCCCCAGCCACCAGGGGCAGCCTCCAGCAGGCCCCCACCCATGTCCAACTCATGTTCCCCACCCAACATGTCATCACAGTCCAGATCCCTGGTCTCTATGGTCAGCCCCCAAATGCAAAACACCCACCCGAGTATTGCATCCACCCACTCATATTCTGCAATTACATCACAGAACACCAATTGCAAGTTCCAAAACAAACACATGTCCCTCACATACACCCAATGGGTGTCAGTGATTCTCAAAACACATAACATGAAATGCATGAAAACAATGAGACACCACACATTGAAGTGCAACAAATAAATAATGTATTAAAGGAAAGATGAATAGAAACAAAAATGAAGAAACAGAAATGTGAATGGAAAAAAATGAAAAGAAGCATGTCCGTTCAAAATAAAAAAAAAATTAAAGAATATAGAAATCCAAAGTAATGTAGTACAAAGTCAATGTCCACCAAACAAAATCCAATGTTAAAAAAAAATCATAAGCCATTGATCCATGGATAATGTTAAAAAAGAAAGTATGTACAAGTCCACAACTATGTACAATGCAAGAAGCCAGGGTCCATCATCCCAACAAAATAAAGGAAACCTAACTAACTACACTAACTAATAAAAAAAACTATATACAAAAATGTGGCCAATGTCCAAAAGGTCCAAATGAAATAAAAACAAAAATGAAACTTAACACTACCTACATAACTATGTACAAGGGCAGCGGGCTAGTTCCACGGCTCACTTCTGGATGTGCCGGGCCAGGGCATCATCGAACTCCTCCTCAATGTCCCGGAGGCGGTCCTCCTCCATGGCCCCGAGGGTCCGCAGGGCCGTCGACGTGTCCACCTCCAAAGCCCTGCGGATTGCCTCGAGGCACTCGACCCGCCTCAGGGCCCTCTGCATGGAGTTCTCCGCCCTGACCATTGAGAGCCGTGCCTCTTCCGCCCGCTGCCGCTCCGCATCTATGGCGTGGCCCAACCGCTGCCACACGGAAGACACTTTTTGTCCTGGGTCCTCCTGCCCTCCGGCCGATGCCTGCCCCTCCGATGTCGAAGGCCCCGAGCCTTCATGGCTCCCACCATGGTGCTGCTGCTGCTGTGCCTCTGCCCCTGCACTGCCTCCTGCTGCCTGCACATCCTCCGCCGGCTGGGGTGCAGTCGTTGACGTGGCCACCCCTGCTGGACGTCCGACTCCCGACTGTGGCAGGGATGCCTCCTCCACCAGCCTGGCCGCACCGTCAGAGGCAGCTCCACAGGGCACCCAGGTGACTGATGGGTGGGAAGATGGCACAGAGGACGACTGGCGCGTAGGGGGTCCAGCTGAGGAGGGGGTCGTGGCAAGCCCCATCAGACGGAGGAATCCGGCCTGGGTGACCTGTCCCAGCAGGCTGACGTGGTCAACGAGCCATTCGAGATGATGTGCAGTCTCTTCATGAAAAGACTGCAGGTCACCTCGCATGGCCCGTTGACGCAACGCCACTCCAGCCAGGACAGGCTCAACCCGGGCCTGGATAGCCACGTCCGCAGGCAGAGGAAGGCCAGTTGACGTCAGCTCATCCCCTGCCTGAAAACTGGTCTGGACATGGGCATCCCTGCTGGTGCAAGATGATGCAGGGACAGGATCAGGGACAGGATTGCACACAGGCACCTCCGCGGCGGCCTGTGCTGCCTCCTGTCCCTGGTCCTGCACTGCACCACTAGCACCAGTGGGATCCCCACCCCCAGACCCCGTCTCCGGTGCTTGCACGGCCTCCTCCTCCACCAAACCCCCCACCAACCTGGATGACTCTGTGCCATCTTCCCCCGTTGGGCCCTGTGGGGTCCCAGCTGCCCCTTCTGCTGCCGAGGAGTCCAACTGCAACCTCCGCCTCTTGGACCTCCCCCCGGCAGCTGCGGCCTGGGACGCGGCACCGGACTCCTCACTCCCCGACGAGATGACAACCTGGGAGGGGAGCCGGGCCTTGCGTCTCCGGCTGGCGGTGGGATCCCCGCCGCTGTGCTCCACAGCACCTTCTCCGCCCTCTTCATCAGTTGACGCTGCAGACAGGGAGAAACAAAACACAGGCATCAGGGCACTGTACAATGTACACATACACACATGACAGTTGTACATGAGTGGCATTGGCAAACCTCTGACATGTCATCACAATCCCCAACACACATGTCATTACAACTTGCACACACGAGCCATACCACAGCCATGTTGCAACTGCCAACACCATCCATACACATACAACAGCATCAGCAGCCAAAGGTGAGCCAGACATCACATGCAACACAGGAAGTGCACCACACATGTACACACACCACCACACTTGCATGCATGTGTACACCTCTGCTAAGTGTCGCAGTGTTCAGACGGGCATCCATGTCACATCTGCCCATCAGGCATCCACTTAAAGCTGTCACATGCATCCATGTTGCATCACTGTTGCACCCTTGTCAAATACACACACATGCACATGTACACAGCGCTGATACAATCAGCTGAAAACAACATACATGCGTGACATCACGGACATGTCTACTCACATACACATTCATACAAACTTGTGTGCCCACACAACTGCATTTGGCATGCAAGCCCACACACACAGGCACCATCCATGTCTCACACATTACAGCCCTCGCATGTGTCAGCCCCACGGCCCTGTACACCCGCACCCATACTCGACCCCATACAAACAGATGTGCAACCTGCACACTACTGAACAATCACCACACGCACTGCTCACAATCAGGATGCATGTACACTCACCGCTCGACTCCAGACGGGTCTGCCTCTCAAGGACCTGGACGTGGAGCGCTGGGGATATGTGTTCCAGGACCCTCATCTGTTCTTCCGACAAGTGGCCCCGGCGCCCCTTGGCATCCGCTGCCTTCAAGAGGCGCCGGGCCTTGGTCAGGGTCCTGGACCTGAAGTCCTCCCAGCGCTTCTTGACATGTTGGAAGTCGCGGACTGCCACCCCCTCCGCGTTGATGGCAGTCACGATGTCAGTCCAGATCCGAGTCCGTCCTTCCTTGTCGGCGCGGCAACTTCCGAAGAGGGCATCATACTGCCCCAGGACTTGCTCCACCAGGACACCAACTTCGGTGGCACTGAAGCTGGTGCCCCTCTGCCTCTCTGGCCGGGGGTTGTCAGTGGTCACAGATGGAGTTTGCCCCGACATGACAACCCCAGAGGCAGGAGTGGGTGGGCAACTGGGTCCTGGGGCTGGGCTGTGGAGCGATGGAATCCCAGTCGGGAGTCTTTGGTTCCAGCAGGGGTGGTCACACCAACAGCACCCCTGGCTGATGTGCAGGCAGCAAATGGCAGGGCACGTGGGCAGCAGGCAGTCAGGCAGCAGCAGATGGCAGGTGGGAGCGTGCTCGGGGCTCTGGGGGGCAGTAGTTCGGCCTTCTGGGCAGGAGCGTGGTCTTCTGTGTGCTTACGCGTGGCCAGCTTGATACGGAGTGATTTGGCACGTGAAAATTCTGCACGTCAGCGTGTAATTCGAGGAAAGGCCCTTAGCGCGTAAGCGCGTCTGCACGCATACGCATTTTCATTGGACAGAAGGCCCTCAGCGCGTGAGCGTGTCTGTGACGTGACGTGCGAGGGAGTATCCCTCATTGCACGTGATGACAGTACACACGTGGATCCCAACCAATCGCGTGTGAAAGTTCACGGGACCCCGGAACACACGTACCCAGGCCAATGGCGTGTGGAACTACTCGCGCACCCCGAAACACACGTACCCAGGCCAATCGAGTGTGGAACTACCCGCGCACCCCTGAAATACACGCGCCCAGGCTATTCGCGTGTGAAACTTCCCGCGAACCCCTGAAATACACACGCCCAGGCTATTCGCGTGTGGAAATTCCCGCGCACCCCTGAAATACACGCGCCCAGGCTATTCGCGTGTGGAACTTGCCGCGCACCCCTGAAATACACGCGCCCAGGCTATTCGCGTGTGGAACTTCCCGCGCACCCCTGAAATACACGCGCGCAGGCTATTGCCGTGTGGAACTTCCCGCGCACCCCTGAAATACACGCGCCCAGGCTATTCGCGTGTGGAAATTCCCGCGCACCCCTGAAATACACGCGCCCAGGCTATTCGCGTGTGAAACTTCCCGCGAACCCCTGAAATACACGCGCCCAGGCTATTCGCGTGTGGAACTTGCCGCGCACCCCTGTAATACACGCGCGTAGGCTATTCGCGTTTGGAACTTCCCGCGCACCCCTGAAATACACGCGCCCAGGCTATTCGCGTGTGGAAATTCCCGCGCACCCCTGAAATACACGCGCGCAGGCTATTTGCGTGTGGAACTTCCCGCGCACCCCTGAAATACACGCGCCCAGGCTATTCGCGTGTGGAAATTCCCGCGCACCCCTGAAATACACGCGCCCAGGCTATTCGCGTGTGGAACTTGCCGCGCACCCCTGAAATACACGCGCCCAGGCTATTCGCGTGTGGAACTTCCCGCGCACCCCTGAAATACACGTACCCTGCTGGAATCGCGTGTGAAACTTCACGTGAACCCCTGTAATACACGTAGCCCGCTTGCCGTGCTGGTACAGGGTTAGCGCAGCCCTTTGCGCTGGATTGGGGATTTTAATGGCTTTTCCCTGCGCGGAAGGCGTTCTTGGGGGCGTAACTGGCGCTGCTGCAAGGTCGCTGCGCCACTGTGCGCCACGGCTGGTTTTGGTGGCTGGAATCCATGAATACGCTGTGCGCGGAAATGTGTTTCGGCGCACGCGGCTGGCGCAGACTACCGCACGCGCACACTGTGCGCCAGCCGCGTGCGCCACTTGTGCGCCGATTTCTATGAATCGGCCCCTTTGTGTTTTTGGTTTGGCTATGGGCCTGTTGACCTATAAGCCAGTCCAAGCCTGGGCACTATTGCCTAGATTCTATTTTCACATTATAAATACGGGAAAAAAGTAGTAAACTTGCTGGTGATGTGGACCTGAAGGCTAGGACTGGTGGAGCATCTCCCACGTGACCATGGATAGCCTGAAAGTTATGTAACAAGAGTACTAAATATCAAAAAGGCTTTACGTTTCTCTAAGTGGTTCCCTGACATAACACCTATTCCCAGTTCTTGCTTTTCTGGCTTCAGATGTTTTCAATCTGTGATTTGTAGTTTTCATTTCCTATAAATTTGAGCAGGCAATCCCTCAACTGCAAAATTCTAGTGACTGAAAAGCGTTTTGCCACTTGTCAGTTACTATGTTTGGCACTGCCTACATACTCTCTATGGTGCTTGTGCAGCATAGATATATTCCTCCACACTTTTTCGGGTGTTAGCTGTGCATCCTGCCTTGCTAAATTAGTTTCATTGTTGTACCTGCATGTTATGCTTGTGCCATTGTATATGCAAAGGAAAGGAAGTTCAGTCTGTATGGACATGGACTATTCACTGGTTACACTGTCGTGAATCTCCCCCCGTCTCACCTGAGATTGCTTCTTGCAGGGATCCGCGGGAAGATTCTTCTTGCGGGTGGATCGGGTTTTGTACAGGCCGGCACGAGTCTCTTCCGACTACAGCGTGCGTTCAGCGTTCCAGGATACTCGAGGGTTCAGGACATCCAGGAAGGAAGAAGCGGTTGCAAGGATATGTGGATTCCAGGAACAGGGTGAAAAGGAGAGGGTGGAAGGAGTGGGAATACGGGTCCAGGATCTTGGATAACAGAAGTGTTTGCCAAGCTGCAAAGTACACGTCTAGTCACTACCTGTTGATAGCGTTGCGACGTGCGGGGCTGCGGGAGTGTGGCATATTTATGGGACGTACTATGTCCGCCGTGAAGGCTGGTGCGAGGCGTGTCACGTGATACGTCCATGTTTGGAGAAACAATGAAGGCAAGCCCCGCCGCGATAAGGACCAGGAAGTCCAGAAGGGGCGTGTTCTGTGGGTCATGACAGCATGCCTTCTCCAAAAACCTGTTCCACCAGGTTTGCCCGGGTGTATGAGATGATATCTTCGGAGCAATCGAGGGGTGTTCAGTTTAGAAAGTGGTTCCCAGGTTCTTTCACTAGGAGGATATCCTTTCCACTCAACCAGGTATTGAAGTTGACCTCGTTTATACCTGGAATCGCATATTCTGGATACTTCATATTCCAGTTGGTCGTCCTCAACCACAGGACTGGGTCTGCAGGATTTCCTGGAGGATCGGATGTAGGATTTCAATAAAGAAGTGTGAAAAACTGGGTGAATTTTCTTCCAGGAGTCTGGGAGTTTGAGCCGGAATGAGACTGGGTTGATGACTTCTTTTATGGAAAATGACCCTTAGTACCGGGGGCCAATTTGTTTGGTCGTAAATGTCGTGGTAGTAGTTTCGAGGACAACCAGACTTGATCACCGACTGAATAAGAAGGCTCTGGTCTTCTCTTGGAATCCGCATAACGCTTAGGGCCTCATTACGACCCTGGCGCTAAGTGGTTAATGGCGCCGTAAAAGGCTGCGGCGCCGCTAACCACTTAGCGCCTTACTATGAGGTCCCTTTGTGGGACCCGACCTGAACGGCTGGTCTGGACCAGCCGTTAAAGTAGGGACCCGCAAAGGGACCTCGCAGGCAATTACAGTACTGCAATTTGCGGTACCATAATTGCCGCCTTCCCCATTCCCATTGAGCCCTATGGGGCAGAAAAGGAATGGGGAAGGGCCATAGTGTGTGTTTGGGCCTTTTCTAAATGTTCTTTGGCTTCCTTGTGTATGTTGATGAGAGTTTCGATCCAGGAGTCGATGGTAGGTACTGGTGTAGGATGTGGAACAACAGAAGGTAAAACTGACAGGTGGAATCCTTGACTGCAATAGAAGGGGCTTGTCTTGACTGTTGAGTGATCGGAATTGTTGTAGGCGAATTCAGCCACAGGTATAAGGAGCGACCAATCATCCTGTACCTTGCTGGCGAAACAACAAAGGTATTGTTCCAGGGTCTGATTTACACGTTCCGTAGCTCTGTTAGTTTGTGGGTGATAACCTGATGAAAGAGCACATTGGATTCCTAGAATGCGACAGAGATGTTTCCAGAATTGTGAGACGTATTGAGGTCCTCGGTCTGATATGATCTTGGAAGGAAGTCCATGAAGGCGGAAAATGTGTTCCAGGAAGATTCCAGCGAGTTCTGATGAGGATGGTACTTTGTACAGGGGTGTAAAATGAGCCATATGTATGAACAAGTCAATGGTGACCATGATAGTCGTGTATCCCCTGGAAGGTGGTAATTCCACAATGAAGTCTGTAGCGATGAATTCCCATGGCCTTGTCGGTAGTGTAGGTTGTCGTAGGAGACCTGCCGGTCTCTTGTTATCGTGTTTGTTTTGACTGCAGATAGAGCAGGCTCAGATGTACAGTTGTACGTCAGTCTTCATTCTAGGCCACCAAAATTGTCTTTGTATAAGACGGCGAGTGTTGGTGATGCCACGATGTCCGGGGTGGAGGGTATCGTGGCAGAGGTTTATTATCCTTTGTTGTAGTTTCTGTGTGGGAATGACTAGAGCGTTATCTTTGAACAAATATCCGTCCTTGGTTCTCATATTCCATGGATTCTTCCTTGAAATATCCTTCCAGAGCTCAGAGGATTGGGTTTGCATCCGGACTTCTTCCAAAAGACTGACTGCTTGAGCTACAAAATTCGTGTGGGGAAACATCTTGGGATAGGCACGATCTTCAATAGTTTCGTAATCAGGACGTCGAGATAAGGCGTAAGCAATTATGTTTTGTGATCCAGGAACATGACTGATGTGGAACTGGTACTGGGAAAAGAAGAAGGCCCAATGGCCTGACGACTGTTCCTACACTCCAAGGATTGTAGAACTTGAAGTTTTCGATGGTCTGTGCAAACCTGGACTGGATGTCTAGCTCCCAGGAGTAGATGTCGCCATTCTGTGAAGGCTTGGCGGATGGCTAACAGTTCCTTTTCCAAGACGGAATAATGTGTCTCACTGGGAGTCAGGGTTCGTGAAAGGTAACCAACTTGTCCTCAAATTCTTGCTTCAAGACTGCTCCTATGGCGTAGTTAGAGGCATCCGTCTCAACTAGGAATGGCCGATTAATGTCAGGCTGGGCTAGGATGAGGGCTTGAGTAAACTCTCTCTTTAGGCGTTGGAATGCCTTGTCTTGAGGTGCAGACCAGAGAAAGGAGTGTCTTTCTTCAAGAGAGCGATGATCGGTTGAACAATCTCAGAAAAGGTGGGTATGAACTTTCGGTAGAAATTGGCAAGCCCCAGGAAGGATTGAACTTGTTCACGGAAGTGGGTGCCAGCCAAGATAGTATGGCCTTTACCTTCGAATTATCCATACCAATTCCTTCTGGACTAAGGACAAATCCTAGATAATGAACAGAAGTAACGTGAAACAGGCATTTCTCAGGTTTGGCTACGAGTCCGTGCTCATGTAGTCGTTGTAAGACTGCCTTTACATGCTCTTCTTGCTTTAAAAGGTCCTTGGAGTAAATCAAGATATCGTCCAGGTAGACGATGACGAAGAGAAACAGCATGTCAGAGAACACCCTATCCATGAATCGTTGAAAGACTGCAGGGGCATTAGCAAGTCCAAAGGGCATGACCAGATATTCGAAGTGTCCAAAGGTGTTCTAAAGGCTGTTTTCTATTCGTCTCCTTCCTTGATACGAATCAGATGATAGGCACCCCTGAGATCCAGTTTCGTGAAGATTACAGCTCCTCTCACCGCTTCAGGATATCCGAGATCAAGGGTAAGGGGTAGCGGTCCTTGAGGGTGCATTGATTTAATCCACGATAATTGAGGCAAGGTCTAAGTTCCTTGGTGTTCTTCTTGGGAACAAAGAACAGCGAGGCTCCAGCTGGGGATTTCGATGGTCTTATGGTGCCATTTTCAAGGTTGGTATCCAAGTATTCTCGGAGGGCCTTTTTTCAGGTTCGGATAGGATAAACATCCTCCCAAAGGGAATCACTGCTGAAGGCTCTGTGTCTATTGCGCAGTCTTCAGGTCTGTGAGGGGGTAGAGCCTGAACTTTGGCAGTTGAAAACACATCAGCATAACTCTGATAGGCCTTTGGGACCTGAATGATGTTGGAAACCATGAGTGCCTCTTGTTGATCTGCTGGATTACTTTCAGACGATATCGAGGAGGGATACAGAGATAAACAATGAGACAGACAATACTCTGAACCAAGAAACAAGGATCCTGCTGTCCAATTTATGTATGGATTGTGTTTCTGCAACCAGGGCATGCCTAGTACCATCAATTTCCTCCAAAGGTTGCATTACACCCCGGGCTTCATATGGAATGTGGTGCTTAAAGACCCAATCTTGATTAATGAATACTCTCATAGCCCCACAATCCACCAAGGCCAGGATGGGGTAGGTCTCCTTCTTTGATGACGATAAGAAGGCTTGTAGAAGCACTAGGTTGTTCTGTCCAGGAGAGTTCCAGGATGGAATAGATGTGGAGCAAACATCTCTCTCCCGACACCTCGCTCCATCTAGGATCGGAAGCTGGCATTTCCCGAACACCGTGGAGGGGCTAGAGGACATTCTCTACCCAGGTGTTTATCCGATGCACATTACATGCACAAGCCTGTGTGGATCCTTCTCATCCTTTCTTGTGGAGAAATGGGTCCACAGAAGGCTCCTATTTGCATGGGTTCCGGGTCAGTGTCAGGGGTTGGAACAGGATCAGTTTTTACTGAAGTCTCAAGGGAACTTTTCTGGAAGGGCGTCTTGGTCTTTTTTCTCTCTGCCTTTCTTTCCTGGATACGGAAGTCTATCTGCATGGCTAAATCCATAAGAGCCTGGAATGAGCTAGGACGAGCCACTCTGGCTAATTCATCTTTTATATCCTCTTTTAGGCCCCTAAGGAATAGAGTGAAACTTGCTTCTGAGGACCAATCTGCTTCCTTGGCCAATTGTTTGTATCTTGTGACATACGTTAGCATGTCCTGGGATCCTTGCCGAAAGTCAAGTAGGCATTCCTGGGCACTATAAACCTGCTCTTGGCGGTTGAACATGGTTTTGAGAGCCTGCATGAATCCGTCATAATCATCTAGGAGGGCATCTCCAGAATTGACTAAGGGAGTAGCCCAAGTCAATGCATTTCCTGCGAGGTGCGAGATTATAAAGCCCACCTTTGCCCTGGAAGTTGAAAAATAATAGGGCTTAAAGGTAAAATGCACCAAACAGGAGTCCAGGAATCCACAAAGGGATTTTGCAGACCCATCATTCTTGTCTACGACACCACCCAGTAACACACTCTCTTTTGTAGTGGTATCGCGAGACAAAACAAGTTGCTTTAATGTGGCATTCTCCGCTTTTAAGTTCTGCACCTCGGTTGTTAGTTCTTGCATGCCACGCATGAGATCCTGGACAGCCTTTTCCATATTGGTTTCAATGTCGGTCGTTCGGCGTCTCAAACTGTCGTGAATCTCCACCGTCTCACCTGAGATCGCTTCTTGCAGGGATCCGCGGGAAGATTCTTCTTGCAGGCGGATCGGGTTTTGTACAGGCCGGCACAAGTCTCTTCCGACTCCAGCGTGCGTTCAGCGTTCCAGGATACTCGCGGGTTCAGGATGTCCAGGAAGGAAGAAGCGGTCGCAAGGATACATGGATTCCAGGAACAGGGTGAAAAGGAGACGGTGGAAGGAGTGGGAATAAGGGTCCAGGAATTTGGATAACAGAAGGGTTCGCCAAGCTTCAAAGTACACGTCTAGTCACTACCTGTTAATAGGGTTGAGACACGTGGGGCCCTGGGGCGTGGCATATTTATGGGACATACTAGGTCCGCCATGAAGGCTGGTGCGAGGCGTGTCACATGATACGGCCATGTTGGGAGAAACAATGAATGCAAGCCCCGCCGCGATAAGGACCAGGAAGTTCTGTGGGTCATGACATACATTGGAAAATGTGAACAGTCCCGAGAATTCGTAGGTCATGCTGCACAATTCAAATCATGGGTTCTTCAGAAATTGTACAACCCAAAAGAGCTATGTCCCATGTTTTGCGCCATGTAAGATTTGACATGTTCTGCAAGTTCTGCTTCTTTGCCTCACATCATATTCCTCTCTTGTCAATATCACACTACAAGCAGTGGACTTGCTTGGTGATGTGGGTATGGAGAATTGGATTGCTGCTTTATCCCACATGACATGGGACAGCATGAAATCTCTGTAAAGAAGGGACTACATTCTACAAGGCTTTCAGTATCGTTTAGTCGTCCCATGACATGTCATCTCTGTAAGACCTAGTTCTTCAGCATACAGCTGTTTACAGCTGTTTGTATTCTAGGAATTAGTACATTTAACTATGCAAATCCTCAAATGTAAGTTCTTGTGGCTATCAAGAGACGATTGAGCAGTTGCCACCTGTTTTCCTACCACTAACAGCATAACCTCTATGGGGAGTGTGAAGGAGAGATATACTTTCTTCGCACCATATCAGGCTTGGGTGGGATAAAACTGTCTTCAGGGAGGTCCGCAAGTGTGCTGTGCATCTTATGCATATGTTTACAGCTGTAGTTCACATAGGTGGTTCAGGACTATTTGCAGGCCCATCAAGACTGTTACCATCACGATTTCTTCCATTTACACAATATGACATCATTCCCATGGTAATAGCCTTGCGAGTGAGTTAGCCTCTTTGGGCAGGAAAGTGGCATTGTTCACATAAGAGATCCGGAAGCTGGGTATGGTGGACAGCCCCATGAGAGGTTCATAGTAATGAGTGTGATGAATCAACTTCCAGTGGTCCAGGGATGAATATCCGTTTCTAAACCATCAATCAACCCCACACCTCTAGTGCACCGGAAGGAATCCAAACAGATCAGACTACAAGTAAATTATAAGACCTCCTTGTAAAATTTTGGTTACGTGGACGGAATGGCAGGCTCTGCAAGGTCGTGGATCGTTGGTTAGTTGCAACACAATGAAAATACAATTATTACCTAATGATAAAAGGCACTGTCCAGTCAAGGTTGTAAAAAATATCGACTTTATTATTACTACAACAGACAGTTCTAGCACACTACAATTACAACCCACACTGTAAAGGAACACAGAGGATAGACAATTTCACAGAGTAAAGGGATGCACGCTGGATACTGACAGGAGGGTAGTTGGTAAAGCATTCGGTCTCACTGTTAAAGGTTATTTTGGTCCCAGCACCAAAGGGGCAAAGGGTCTTAACTGTCTCTAGGGGCCTTCAGAGAAGGACCAGGGGGCAAAATCACAATGTACCTGGTGCTGAAGAAGTTCTTGGTGCTTCACAGAGTTGAGCCAGTTCCAGGGGTGCTTCGCAGCCCATGAGTCAGAGTTAGTGGCGGGAGACAGCTGCGGGTACCAGGCGGCAGGCAGTTCGGCAAGCGAGGCTGGACGGGTGTCTGCAGGCTGTCCGGTGCAGCGGCTCGAGGCCAAGAGTCGTTCTTGGTGCTGGTTGGTGTATCTGGAATGCAGGTCGAGGTGTCTCAGACGGCTCTGGTGTCTGCGGTGTGACAACAGTCAGCAGTGCAGCCGGATGCGGTTCGAAGACTCAACTGTCTCGAAATTGTCCTTACAAAGATGGATGCTGGATGATGTTTATGTGGCACTCCTCCTAGCTTCTTTGGAGGGCTTGTTTCCTTTCAAGGCAGATGGCCCAAGGCTCAGGAGGGTGTCCTTTGTCCAGAGACTCTCCGGCACTTCCCACCTAGGAAGCTTCCTGTCAGAACCTGGCAGGGCATGCTGTGTGCTGGTTGGGGACCAGTTCTGGAGCTGCTGGATGGGTTCTCTGAGTCTGGTATCTCCCTCTGTTCCCTGGGAGATGTTTAGGGGTGGGATCTTGCTTCCCTCTCGGAACTCCTGGCCTGCCTTCACTGGCAGAAGATGTAAGGTAGATTGTGCCTTCAGCTCAGGTCCAAATTCGTTATTATTCTTACTCCTTGCAAAGTATTCAGGTGATCTGCTCAGTGAGGGGCTCAGCCCTCTTCTAAAGCCAAACAGGGCCCAGGGATTGGTGTAGGCCAAGCCTAACTTAAGTGAGCCAATCCTGGGTCTCCACCAACAATCTTAAGTGATGCTTCAGGTCAGAACCAGGGCGCTTGGCAACAGACAGGGGAAGGATGACAACATATACTTCTAAGTCCCACCCATCTTCCTGTCTGCCGTACATCAAAATGTCTCCCTAATTAACTGAGCCCTATGTGGCACTTGATCACAACATGGACCTCCTTTGAAGTAGGGGGTTTCTGGCAGTCTATTGTCTCCTACAATTCACATACATCTCTGATCTGAAAGGAGTGGTTCCAGGCAGGACATTCCCTGGCCTTTCATACCAAGGAGGGGTGTTGGTACCAAGTTGACACATTGCATTACAAAGAGGTGTTGGCGTCTGGGTTCCATTATCACTTCCTGCACCCAGGACTTTCCTGAGGCCTGCTAATTAACATTCTTCAGTATTCGCCACCACCAGTAAGGTTTGACAATGGAGATGCAAATCCATGGACCCTTGAAATTCTAATTGGGCTGCCCACGGCCAAAGGCTTTTGATGTACCCACGGCTGTCAGGTGTCAGCTACACATGACAGGGGAGGGCAGCACTGGTAACCAGTATCCTCCCAGAGTACAAGGATATTTTTCTGCTGTGCAGTGAGTGTGGAACATATGTGCCGGAATGGCCACACATATTTTCAGAGGTTGTTCTCCCATCATTCATTCTTTTAAATGAACAAACAAAATACAGGTGAGCGCACTCTTCCTGTGTGGATGGTCGAATCCCTCACAATGAAGGTTATTACTTAAGAGAGGGGAGGGGAAGACTTGAGGCATTGGCGTGACTGTTGAGGTTATCCAGGTTGGCCACCTTGCACAACTATTTGCTGAAGGGGCCCCTGCATTCAGAGGGTACCTGGACCCCGGTCTGCTAGGTAAAGAGAGAACCGCACACTATGCTCTTTCATATGACTGTGGACATCAGATGTCCAGCTATTCCTGAGAGCCACCTGAAATAGATACTGTCGGGGGCCTAGCCATGGAATGAGTGTCTGGGAAGAATTTAGCTCCTAGAGGTGACATCTGACAAATCACTGGTGTGGAAGTTCATGTGCCTCAGTGAGCGTACAACTGCAGCCATAATTGTGGCAGTGACGTGGTAGCTGCAGCCATGCGAGGCGAGGTGCGGATCAAATGATGATTGATTGGCATGCACATTAGTGACCATAAAGCCATTCCAGTATGATGTAAGCCATCATATGATGCACAGGAACTCTCCATTGTAAGCCCTGTGTTATGTCATGGAGTTGGGTTTAGCTAACCGAGAACCAGAATAGCTATGAATGTTTCTCCTGAGTCTGAAGCAAGGCACGGCTATCTATAATGAAAAGATCCTCTAGTGGATGACTTGTATGTCGCATGGGTGGGCCAAACAGAATTATAACTGCAGAAAAGCTGTTTCCTGGACACTCTGGTAAGTTTTTTTTAGATAAGCTTTATCATAGTTACATTACAAGATGTTACATCGAACCCACAGGGTCCCATCACCCAAGTGGGCTTGGATGGCCTTGTTAAGCCATTCCCCAGGATGTATTATTAGAAAGTCAGTTGTTAATATAACATACTAAATGCGTCATAACGACTTTTCTAAATGAAGCATGTTGTGTAAAACTGTACAACATCTCTGAGGTTCCTGTACCCATGGCCGTCAATTTTGGGACATGGATACTGTGCTGGTTTCCCAATCCACCATCGTACAGCTATTTGGAAATAAACCTTGTTTCTGTCTTTGCTGCCTGTTCCCATAGTGGATACTTGGGTGATCGACGTGTTGTGGGGTTCGACATTGGAATGGCAGCGATTGGAGAAAGACCCATTAGCTCACTGGGTCCCCAGTTCAGTGACACAATCTAACTTTGAAGGGGAAAGAGAGAAGGGAAGTAGAATCGACAGTGCTGTGTTATTGATGATGTGTGTATTCCCAATGCACATTTAACATAAATCGCCTACTGTGATAGGAATGCCGCTGGCCCTGAACCCCCTCCAAATTTTAGCATTATCAGCTCAGCTTGTCGTCCCTTGGAGTTTTGTGTCGACTGGTTCGCCTTCTGAATTGCTGGTACATTTCCCACTGAGATTCTACGCATCCTTCAGATTGGGTACACGTGTTCCATTACGTGTGACGATTTTTGTATTGGTCTCACTTCAGGACAAACAAATAATTACGTTCTGCAAGGGAGACTGCCACCTACTGCTTTAACTAAAACGTTCAGATGAAGTAATAACTCTTTTCTTTAATGTAGTTGAGAGTGAGAGCCCTTTATGTGTGGGTATAACATCAGTGGCGGCTGCTGAATTTTTAAAATGTGGTAGAGTACATATTTGCCACAAAGAAGCATGAGTGAAAGAGCATAGCAAGGGAGCCCAAACCAACCAAAGGGGGGTTGGGGCTGTTCTCCATTGGAGAATTATTTTACAATAATGGGTTAAAATGATGTTTTTTACAGCACACTTTCGGTGACAAAGTGAGTACAAAGTCAGACGTTTGGAATCAGTTTTTATAGGATAACACATGTAAAAATCCAATATATTCAAGTCAACATAAATGCAGTATAGAAAACATTTCCATGCTGGCTTCATCTATACGTAACACAACAGATCAAGCACGTTTCAAGATGCCCCTCCCTCTTGTGTGAATGTATTTAGCCACCAGTGGAAATAATGCAGGTATAATCTAATTTCTGTAATGGACCTGAACTCCTACTTCTGCAAAAAAACAAAAAAAAAATCTCTTAGTTCCGATAAATACACCTACTAGGAAAATATCAAGTATACAGATTTTTAGACATCAACCTAAATAACACATGATTCACAAAATTCAACAATCACAACATTTCACATATATTAAACATTCACAGTACATTATTCTTTGAACAAGCTGTCAGCTGATGACTCAAGCCGGCTCATTAGTCTCGGGAGGATAGCTCATGGGCAACGTACTCGCCTTGGAAGCAAGACGACACGGAGCACCACAGATTCGATCCCCGGGTCCACGCTTAGAAACCTCTCGGTATTAAGCGCGTTATAAATAACCTATCATATGATATCATTAAGGTGTGTATGTGCGATGTGGGGTTAGTAACTAAAGTACCTTTTATGCAATCAATGTTTTTCTGTTAACAAAAAGATTTAATATTTTTAGCAGTTCTTCATATTAAAACAAATACGTATCGGAACACTGCCAATGGCGTTGATTTTGCAGACATAATTTACTTTTGCTGATATACTTAGGTGGTAATCATGCGTTTTGAGTGCACAGGATTAGTCAACAAGTGAGATATAGTTTCCTTTTTTCTTTCTAACATTGGTTTATGTGTTCAAACATTGCCATGTGGGTGAGCTTTTAATACTCTATGTTTTTGCTTTTGTGAGGATGTTTCTAAAGGAAAATATCTGTTGACAAAGGGTGTTTCGGCCTGTAAAACGATCCACCCATCCTTAGCGATCTTCTTTTTCAGTGTGCAATGGGGCCTTCATCAGGACATACACTTATTTTACAAAACGACATCCAATCGCTCCACTATCACTGAATCGGGTCTCTTATACAAACTGATCTCAACCACAAGGGGCTACTGATCTTCATCTTATTGTACACAAGGGGAATAATAGTTAATTATTATTTTTTAGTATTTCATGGATTTTCAAGGACAATGCTTGTTCATGCTGTGGTACCAACAGTAATACCTACAGTAATAATGTGATGCTTTTATCTTTCCAATGTGTTTGCAATACTATCAGTTCTGTTTGTTCATATTTTATGATTTCAGGAAACACTGACATTAGGGCTTGTGGCCAATTTGATTACACTTGGTGCTTTATTCCTTTTTGCTTCTTGAATTTCTTTTCATCGCACCTGTTTATGAAGAATACGGTCAGGAATTGTTTCCATGTACTGTGATTCCACACCATTTTCGTGCATTACTCTATCATTTAATTGTAGTTATAAGCATGTTGTATACATATTTTTATTTAAACATGCATTTATTAAAGCTTGTATGCACACATGTCCCCAATTCTGAGGATGATGCGCCTTATCGGATTTAGGTACATATTTAATACACATACCCGATACAAAAAAGGTAGCAGGCGCCCCTCTCTCAAAAGAACAAGGCATGATAACCTGTTCAGTGGTTATTAACCACATTGAGAGTTCGCAGCCATTGCTTTTTGCTCACTGTACGTTCACAGATGGGAAATATCCATTTGCATATCGGTCTTTGTCCCGCCCACAAGGGCAGTCCAGCACCGAAATGCTATGGCAATTCCTCTCTGAACAAGAGTACCATCAGCAACCCCATACACGTGTTTCAGCCTTGTTGGGCATCATCAGTGAGGTGAAGCTGAGCCTCTCTAAGCACAGTAAGCAGGGAGTCCACGTCTGGTTGCCTCCAGGTGACCTAGGGTGACCAACCCCAAGTTCCTTTCAAAAATACAAAAAAGGTAGCAGGCGCCCCTCTCTCAAAAGAACAAGGCATGATAACCTGTTCAGTGGTTATTAACCACATTGAGAGTTCGCAGCCATTGCTTTTTGCTCACTGTACCTTCACAGATGGGAAATATCCATTTGCATATCGGTCTTTGTCCCGCCCACAAGGGCAGTCCAGCACCGAAATGCTATGGCAATTCCTCTCTGAACAAGAGCACCATCAGCAACCCCATACACGTGTTTCAGCCTTGTTGGGCATCATCAGTGAGGTGAAGCTGAGCCTCTCTAAGCACAGTGAGCAGGGAGTCCACGTCTGGTTGCCCCCAGGTAACCTAGGGTGACCGATGAAGCACTGCCTTCGGGAGTTCTCTTGATGCATGGTGGTTAACTCTAGCAAGCATTCTGATTGCTTGCTCCAGAGTGTCCTTTCTGATTTCAGTAGGAGCACAGGGTCTCAATGACAGTCATAATACTGCACCATATCTGCTCATCTGGTCTATGGACCTGATGTTTAAACAAAATTGGTTATGAAGTGCCAAGTATTGTTACTTACTTTAATGGCCATCTGACGCTGATTCCCAGGTGTGTCCTGAGCTCGCGTTTCCAATCCACTTCTCACTGTGAGTCGACAGCGAGATGGAAACATCTTTCTCTTTATGTTGCAAAATGTGATCATGCGATCATTATGCTCTGTATTGGAGCGATCTCTCTGTTTACTGGTTTCAGGCAAAATGTCACTGCTGTATATCTGGCAGCCATCTTAGCATGGTGAATAACATTAGACTTATTTGAGACCCGTGCCTGCAGTGTGCTTGCATTTTTATTTTATTTTTTACATTTTTAGAGCGCACTTCAGCCCACGGGCATCGAGGCGCTGTAAACATAGCGTAAGTAGGTTTATTTAAGGGTTACAAAAAAGCCGCCCTGCAGAAGTAGTTTTGAGAATGATACAATGTTACATATACAGCAGATACACACAGATTACTTAGTTACAGAAAAAACATGCAAGGTTACACGAAGAGACTATTTTTGATGGCCTTGCGAAAGGCTGCATGAGAATCTATTTGCCTGATATGAGGTGGGAGGGCATTCCAGTGGGTGGCAGCCATAGTGAGGAAACTGGTACCACCAACACGAACTTTGTGTATTTTTGGCACAGTTATCATGTTGGAATATGCCATTCTGGCTGGCCTGGAGGCAAGGAGTTTAGAGAACCTTTGGACAAGGTACGGAGGGGCCTAATCGTGAGGACACTTGTGCGTCAAGGCAAGAGTTTAAAAATTATTCTTTCCTTAACTGGTAGCCAGTGGACCTGTTGCCTGAGGCCTAAAATATGGTCCATATGTGATAGGCTGTCCTAAGGGCATTGTTTTGAACTAGTTGCAGTTTAGCAAGGTTTTTAGCTGCGGTTCCTATTAGAAGGGCATTGCAGTAGTCAATCTTGAGCCAATGATTGCCCTGGCTATGTTCAGGCAATTCTGTTGGGAGAGGTATGGTCTCACTGCGTTAAGAAGTTTGGAAAGATAGGCTGAGGAGGATGCAATGGCATTAACCTGCCTATTTGTGATGTAGTTAATCCATCAATGCCGGATCTGTATAGAAACCATGTACGGGTGGGTTTTCTTAGTTTAAATCACACCTTTTTTATTTATTCCCACATATATCTCCTGAATTCGATCTTCTATGCAGCCCTCATTTGAGTTTACATGACTAATGGACACCTGCCCTTTCTGTGTCTAAGAAAGGCAGAGGCAGAAGTTGGAACTTCGCCTCAGACAAAAGGCCACCTTTCAGTGTATCATGTACACATCCTATGGGTGACCTCATGTTTTAATGTTCCACTAGTGATTATACTGGATTAGTACCCTTCTTATTTTTTGGAGAAATCTGAAATCCAACTGAAATTTAATATCTGATAGCTTATAAGTGATTGGCCATCCCTAGTGTTGGCACATAATGGCAGAGGTGTGACTGAAATGTAGACCCCTCATATATCTATTTAGATGAAAAGGATCCATTCAATTCAGGAAGCCCCGACTGATACTCCAGAGACACAAAATCCAAACCAGGAAATGCTCAAGCCCCTGCACTTAGCGATGTTTGCCAAGTGAGTGCTTTAAACATGGCATGCATGTTGCAAATTGGCAGGATATCTCCTTAAGCAGGTTGGCAAACCTGCCCCCTTCATGTTGAGTTGCAGGATTAAAGCTGCAAAAGAAAGATGCAGTGGCAGGACAAAGCATAAATACCCTTGAACAAGGAAGCTGGCCACAGACCAGCCAACCAATCACTAAATGGTGCTGGGGCAAAGGGTCAAATGACCACCTATACTGGTTAGTCAGTGGAACTTCCATTTAGCCAAAGCCCACAGAAATTAAAAGGGATAGTCCAAAAACATTTACTAGCATAAACCAGTTAGGACCAATATGGAGGCGGTCATTCTGGGCACACAAAGAACCCACGTGGTAAGAGCGGTTGTATTGGGCTGTCCTTGTTGTCACCCTGAACAAAGGACACCCAATAACACAAAATGGGTGAGAGCAGGATTTAAAAAGGTACCAAAAAGGTATCTTGCACTACCAATGTGGTAAAATGGCTTGCACCCCTGGTAAAACCAAATCTAAGCCTAACTGCTACCAACCTACGCCTGCCTTCCTTCCTTTGTTTGTTCCCATGCTACCGGTCTTTTAATGCTGCATGTATTTTGAAGATCTGTTTTCTTTAATGCCAGGATTGTCATTGACCATATTCCCTGGAATTATGAGGGGGTCATAATTAATCTTTTCCATCACATTTTTCTGTTACAAAAAACAATATATAATATACTCACAAGCATATATGATATAATGAAACATTCAACCCTGCACACCTGAATCCAGTCAGCCTCTTTGAAGATTGCTGACGCGTGAAAGCGCGCTAGGAGGACAATATCCCTGGACTGTTGAGCTGATTGCAGTTGGGACTCAGAGTTGCACCCCTGCCACTCCTCTTTTCTTTGCACATATACACAACACTGGAAGACTGCCTACAAGAACTCTGAAGCTGGATGAACACTAACAGCCTCAAACTCAATCCTGACAAAACTGAAATACGATAATATCCAAAAGCGGGGAAAACAATCACTGCATCCCATGGCCGAAGGAACTGATAACAGCACAGACTCCTTAAACGATAGTAAAGAACTTGGGAGTCTTATTGGCCAATGAACTAACACTTGAGCCACAATTAATAAACTGTACAAATTATACATCTCCCTAAAATCCAGGGCTTTAAGTGGGCCGGGGCCTGCCGGGGCTGGGCCCCGGCAGGCTCCGAAATTTCGTTTTGAGGCGGGGCCCTGCCACTACACGAAAAAGCATTTTTTTTCTACAGCCTGAAGCTCTCGCTCGTGTGTGAAAAAAATGCCTTTCAGCTATAATGGTGGCGCCGCACCTGCGAGGCATCCCTTTAATCAAGGGATGCACGTGGGCCGGCGCCACCATTATGGAGAAACGTGAGGCCGCTGGAAGCAGAGGGCTTTCTTTCTAAATACTGAAGCTCCCGCGGATTCGCGGGAGTTTCAGTCTTTAGGAAAAAGGCCTCTGCTTCCAGTGGCCTCACCCTTTCGGCCTTAATGGTGACGCTGCCCCTCCCCAGCTGGCGAGGGGCAGCACCACCATTAAGGCTGAATCGGCGAGGTGCTGTCCCCTGCCAGGCAAGCCTATACAAAATAAATGCAGAGATCAGCACCCTCTCCTCCATAGGGGAGAGGGTGCTAATCTCTACAAAAGGCTGCCTGGCAGGGGTGCCAGTAGCCCATTGAGCCGGGGCTCGTCAAGGGGCGTGGCCTAACGGCCCATCAAGACCCCGTTGTTAGGCCACGCCCCCTCGATGGGCCCCGGCTCGATTTCTAGTGCCACTTAAGGCACTGCTAAAATCCATTTTCGTAATGTGATTCTAAAGCAGGAGATGCCAACTCTTTGGTTCATCAGCCCTCAAAGCCCTCTTTTCTGGGGAATGTGTGCCTCTCTTCTGCATGAGCACCCCCACAATGTGGCAGCATGTGCTAAATCCTTCAACTCATCTTAAAGGTTATCATCTTTACACAGCAGCTGGAACATCTTCACCCCTCATTCCATCAGCAAACAAGACCTTCATCGTTCATCTTCGTTACCCTCCATAAGAATGTTCATGACTACACTAAAAGAAGTCATCAAAAGAAGTCATCAAACTTTTATTTGGTATCAGACCTTCAAGTCGGTACATACATAGAGTGATGTAATTTAAAATCCATCTCCACACAATATGCATTTCTAAAAATGAGGAGAGCCCCGCTCGCAGCCTCATGCAATTATTGTTACTACCTTGTACTTGGCGGGTATGATGATATGATATGATATGATATGGCATTTATAACGCGGCTATACACAAGTGTTTCAAGGCACGATGAGGCAGGGGAGGGGGAACAGAGGGAAGACAGACAACGATCTTACTAGGCCAGGTGTCATTCAGATCGTGCAAGTGCATGGGAAGGGGGAAGGGGAAAAATGCGAGGGGGAAGGGAGAGGGGAGAAGTGCAGTACATGGGAGAGGGAAAAGTGTAGTACATGGGATAGTAGAATAAATAAGAAAAATAACGGCTGGATGGTGGCAAGTGCAAGGTAAGAGCAGTCATAAGTGCTGATGGGGGACTGTAGGGATACAGAATACAGTCCCCAGGTGCGAGTGTTGCCAGGGGGGCAGTGCAGGTGTGCAAATGGCGGTGCCTGGGCCAAGTTCGCAAAGGGTGGCCAGGTAGCCAGTGCAGTTTCAGCCGGGAATTCAGCAGGGGCGAGGGGGAGAGAAAGCAGAAGCAAAGAGGAAGGTTTTGAGGTGCTTCCGGAATTGGAGATGGTTCTCCTCAAGTTTCAGGGAGGCAGGAAGGCTGTTCCAGAGGGAGGCCCCTGCCGAGGAGAGAGATCTACCACCAACTCGTTGCTTGGGTAGTTAAAGACAGTGGGTTATTTCTTAACAACCAGGCCCTGTGGATATATAATGCAGTTGCAAATACAACCTGGGGTTGGAGATTCTGTCTCAGGTACATCATAGCAGATCCTGTGTTCCTGATCCCAACCTCTTAGTATTGGTTTCATATACGCGCTCCGAAGGTGCTTCGTCTTTGCACAAGTCAGCATGAAATGCAACATAGTATCGCTTGACAGCTTACACATTATACATTGGTCCGAATTCAGTTAATTCCAAGATTGTGTGAAAGCATCCAACAGGAGAATTCCCACTATCCACCTGATATATAGAGATTTTTCGAA
This sequence comes from Ambystoma mexicanum, assembly GCF_040938575.1. NCBI lineage: Eukaryota > Metazoa > Chordata > Amphibia > Caudata > Ambystomatidae > Ambystoma > Ambystoma mexicanum. Next base: position 191,970,986 of record NC_090923.1, read on the forward strand.
TGATGGAGAAATTATGTCCAAATAAAACATTTTATCAGGCGAGTTTAAAGCGAGATATTCCCTACTCAATTTCAGTTTCATCGGGTCATCCACCACCAAGTCCCTGGCACTATGAAATAGCTTTATTTCTCTCTTCATTTTGGTGAGCTCACACCGAGGGTTATCCCATAGGTTGCCTCTCCCCATGCTATTAAACGTTTTTCTAACATGTTCAAGCCAATCAATTGATTTCTCTCTGTCCAATTACATGACATGACATATGGATTCTCCAGATTTTCCAGCCCTTCCTGATTCCACAATCTTAACAAAAAAAGAATAGGTTTTAGTGTTGCGTAAGACCATCACTGGAAGGACATTAAGTGCCAAAAGAACCAGGGATAAGGGGGTACACTTGGGTAATAATTCCAATTTTTCCAGAAATGTATGCTTGGCCATGTTAGCATACCCCCAAAGCTCAGCACCATACAGTGTTGCTGGGATAGCCTGCTTCACATACAGGTCCAGCATGGGTGAAATCGGGCTGCGTCCATGTTCTGAATAGAAATCATTAATTGATCCACTAGATTTTTCCATGGTGATAGCTGAGCGGTCCACCTGCGCAACACACCCTTCAGTCTCATGGAATCGTATCCCCAGGTAGCCAAAATTCTTAACCTGTTAAAGCCGAGCGCCATTCACTCTAATGGCCAGGCAACGAGATTTTGCAAACCATGGTTTCAAAACAAACACTTATCATTTATCAATATTCAGATGTAGTTGTAATTCCTTGCACTTAGACATAAAAAAATCACTATTGCCTTTTCCAAACCCTGAGGTGTAGTAGTCAATAAAACAGTGTTATCTGCATGAAATAAGGCAGGGTACTTATCTGAGGACATCTTTGGACAATCCTGACACCCCCCTATCAGTGCATCTATTACCATATGTAAGTATATGATATGATAAGTGCATTATAACATGTCTACACACAAGTGTTACTAGGTGTGACAAGACAAGGAGGGGGAAACAAAAGGAGGACAGAACAATGATCATACTAGGCCTTCTGTCATTCATATTGTGCAAGTGCGGGGAAGAGGGAAGGGAGAAGTGCCAAGGGGGGAGGGGAAGGAAGAAGTGCAGGTAACTCAATAAGTGCAGCCAGAATGTGGATCATAAGTGCAGAGAGAAGGGACTGTAAGGTTGCAGATACATACCCTTAAGGGCTGGGGGAGCCTGGAGGCAGTGTAAGGGCATCTGGACATGCATGAACCGGGCCCGAGTTCAGAGGTTGGCCAGGTGACCAGTGCGCAGAGCAGTCAGGGACATCAGCAGGGGAAAGGAAGAGAGAAAGCAGAAGCAAAAAGGAAGGTCTTGAGTTGCTTCCGGAACCGGAGGTGGTTCTACTCAAATTTGAGAGAGGCAGGCAGGCTGTTCCAGAGGGAGGCCCCAGCCGAGTATAGAGATATGCCCCCCATTTTCTGCTTGGAGAAGCGTCTGACCCACAGAGAGTTCGATGTGGATGAGCGGAGACCTCGAGAATGAAGATGTTTAGTAAGAGAAAGTTAGAGGAAGTGTGGTCCCAGGCCCCAGAAAGCCTTGTGGACAATTCAAAGGGTCTTGAACTTAATCCTTGCAGCCACAGGGAGCCCATGACGAGATTTCAGAGTTGGAGAGATATGATCCCTGGGCTTGAGGCCAAGGACAAGTTTCACAGTCCTGTTCTGGATAAGTTGTAACGGTTAAAGAGTACAGCCAGGCAGATTTAGAATGAGGCTGTTGCAGTTGTCCAGCCTAGAGAAGACCAGGGCTCTGGAGACAGTGAGCTTGTGGGGCAAAGTGGGAAAAGGAAGAATACCTCTGAGGAGGTGGAGTTGATAGTGTGAGGAGAGAACGCGAGGGTGGGGTCAAAGATGACACCAAGGTTCTTAGCCTCACAGGAAGGAGCAGGAAGAGGGACCAGTGTGGGTGGCCAGAGAGAGAGAGAGAGAGAGGAAAGGGAGCAGGTGTCCCACTGAGGAGGAGCTCACTCTTACTGGCATTAAGCCAGAGAACATTGGTGGCAGACCATTCATGAATTGCGGCCAGCCAGTCTGGTATGAGAGAAGGAGCAGATGTGGCCAAGGGGAGCCTGATGAGAGCTGGGAGTCATCTGCATAACGCTGACAATAGGAGCAGAAAGTAGCGATGCAGTGGTCAAGAGGTGCCAGATGGTGGTTGAAAAGACAGGGAGAAAGGTTAGACCCCTGGGGAACACCGCAAGTAGAGAGAGAAAGAGAAGAGAGGAAATACCCACGTTTGACCTGCGAGGGTCAGTCAGTGAGAAAGGAGGTCAACTAGGCCAGGACCTGATCAGTGATACCCAAGTTGTCAGGGAGGCGATTGAGCAGGATGGCAATGTTGACCGTGTCAAAAGCAGACGATAGCTCAAGGAGAATGAGGACAGAAGAAAGAATAGAGCCAAGATTGGAGAGCAAGTCTTTACAGGTTTTCAGGAGAGCAGTTTCCATACGTCTGACATATCTGAAGACCGACTTGTGGTCGTGGAGACAGCCAACAGATTCAGTACACAGATTAAGCTGGGAGATGGCCAGCTTTTTCAGGAGTTTGCCCGGAAAGGAGTGATGGAGATCGGGTGATAGTTAGCTGGAGAGGAAGTATTGGCAGAGGGTTTCTTTAGAAGGGGGTGCACAAGGGAATGCTTAAGGGGGGAGGGGAAGGACCAGTGACAAAAGAGTTATTGCAGAAATCAGCCAATGCTGGAGCAAGAGTGTCAATGTGGTCCTTGATGGTTCTGGATGAGCTGGGGAGAACCTGCTTTGATGAGACTTTCAAAGATCAGACTTGTCTAGAAACATCGTCAGGGGTGAACAGGGGAAAGAAGGAGATAGAATATTATTAGTATTATTATTTTTTCCTTTATAGTGCTTTTTTAGTTTACATAAAAATTTTTACACTCTTTACTTCATGTTCCGTTATCAAACTGAACCTTAAAACCATTAATACATTTTCAGTTCCAATTCAAATTTCTCAGCAATTTGTCTCATCTTCAAACACAGATTTTGACCTTGAATAAGGTAGTCCCACCAATTGTCTATGTTAGAGGCTTTACACGCTATTGCATATGTTTCGAGGCACTGTCTCATATCACTTCCTATTCCATTGCATTCTATCATTACGTGGCGTGTAGTTTCCAGTTTGTTGAAGTTGTTGCAGAATCTGCATCTTCCGTTATTGATTCCATGTTTGCCAGTTCTTTGCTTGTAGGCATTCATCAGGAAAACCCCTGCATCAATTTTTCCCTATGATGTTTGGTAAAGAATCTCATTAGATAGGCTGGTAGAGTTTTACTCTTTCAATGCTCTGTAGCAGCATCCTTTTGTGATTTGAAGATCAGGCATGCTTCTCGTGTTAGAATCCAATCTTGAGCTTTTTCTTTGTTTTTTATTTTTTCCGGATTTCTCACGGGTTCATCTATCGAAGACCCTAATTTGGTTACCTCGTTCGTCCACTTGGTTTTCCATGTCGTTAGTAGTTTGGCACTTTTCCTAGGTTCGATTTTTCATCAGAATTTGGTCACCTATTGGTGGTTTTATTAGCATAGTTTTCCTTAATAGGGCCAACGATTTCCATCATGTTACTGAACATGGAGTTTGGAGACCCAGCTCTGATCTTACTGCTGCCATTGGGGTGTTTTTCAGTAGTTTTAGGATCAGTTTCCAAAATTGTCACTCTAACTTCTACCAATTTTCCCAAGATAAGTTCAGAGCTGCCTCACTTCCATAGGTCAGAGCTGGAATGACTTTTTGGACATAGAAGGATCTTAAAGGCGTTATAGAGAACTTCCCATATCGGCCATTCAGAATTGCCCCTTGCATAGATAGTCTTCTTGCTTTCATTTGTAGTGCTCGTTCCCAGCTTTTTTCAGCAATTGATTGAATAAATTGGATTCCCAAGTATGGTATCTCTTTTACTTTCTCCAAGATTTCCTTGTCAATTTTCCACTTGAATTGAATGTCTTTCAGCTTATTTGATAGGTATATCATTAGTATTTTTGATTTTTTATATTAATTTCTAACTTATTCGCCTCCATATATATCTGCAGGTCGCTCAGCAGGTTTTGCAACCCAATTTGAGTTTGATCCATCAATACGATATCATCGGCGTAGCATATCATTGAAATTTCTGTGTTGTTCAACGTTTGCAAAAATGTTCTTGTATTGTTTAGACAACCTGGGAGATCAGCAAATTAGAGTTTAAGAAGGGCTGCCACTAAAGGACAGCCTTGTTTTACTCCTTTTTTCGTTGATATGTCTGTTGAGAGCCTGCCTTTGTTGTTAATCCTTATTCTGGTCGAGGTGTTGGCATATAAGGCCCTTATCGGATGGAGAATTTCATTCAGACAGTTCCAGGCTTGAAGTTTCTTCCAAAGCTTGGCCCTGGATACCCCTTCGAAAGTATGTCTTAAATCTACAAAGGCCAGATGTAATGATTCCTTGGCTTTCAGGGCGTTCAATTTTAGAATCGAGAGTATAATTAGATTCAACTCTGTGCCTGTGTTTTTCTGTAAATCGCTTGCAAATAGCTTGCTGATTGTGTCCAGCAGTGCTATCGGCCTGTAATTCCCAGGCTCAGATGCCACACCCTTTGTGAAAATGGGTACAGTAATACTTTTGGTCCAACTTTCTGGAATTTGCCTTTGATTTTTAATACTCTGGTTTATGCTGTTTATCAGTTTGCTCCAGGTGGTTGGGTCATTTTTTAGATGGATATTTGTAATCCCATCCTGTCCCGCTGCCGTGGAGGAAGAACATTTTAAAATTCTCAGTTGAATTTCTGCTTCATCTATTAAGACGTTCCACTCTGTGTCATATTGGATCTGCTTTTCCTGGGTGGACAAGTCCTTACTTCCAAATACCTGTGAGTAATGGTCTGGCCATCTCTCTTCTGAAACCCTACATGTCATGCAGCTTTGTTGGTTAAGCGTTTGATTGTTAATATTCGACCATAGGTCTCTGTAGTTGGATTTCCTGAATACCTGTAGCATTAGTTCTCCTTGCTCTTGGTCTCTCCTGTTCTTGAATCCAAGTAGCCAGTTTCTATAAGTTTATTTTTCTTTTTTTATACATTGTTTTTGTTGGGTGGGGGGCTCCGATCTCAATATTCTTTTTCAGTTGTTGCCTCAATGCTTTTCTCTTTGTTACCACTTCATTGCTGGATTGATGGCTAGGTGCCAAGAGTGGTACTTTAAATCCTGTCACTTTACATTCATAATCCTTTGATAGTGCTATATAGGCAATGTTTTGAAGATCACTGGTGTTATGTGACTTAAGTTTTTCAAATAGATTGTGAATATCGTTCGTTCTTAGTCTTAGGCCATTGCCTCCTTGATTGATCTCTAATTTGTTTTGAGCCGACCCTGCTTTCTTCTCAGTTAGCTCCTCGGCCCAAATAAGTCTCATAATGTTGTTATCGCTAGCTGTTTGTTTTTCTATTTCAAAATGTCTCACTTTGTGTAAATGACATAGAATATTAAATAAAAAGGGGTCTTAGGGTGCTACCTTGCCTCACCCCTTTGCCAACATCAAACGAATCAGTGATTTCACCCCCTAAACCCTATCTGGAGTACAGTAACCGTATTATCCAGATCAGTTGGGGCTTTATATGATGATAAGAGGTTCCACAAAATTTCTCTAGAGACTGAGTCAAATGCAGTCCTTAGATAAAGGAATGCAGTGTACAATTTCATACCTTTCAACACTATTTTTTGTACTGACAAATGGAGCCTAAAACAGTGGTCCAGAGTACCTTTGTTTTTTATGAAACCTGCCTGGGGCTCACTAATAATGTTATTTCTATCTGCCCACTCTTTCAGAAATGTTAGAATAACCTTTCCAAAAAGCTTGCCTGCACTATCCAAAAGGGTTATCGAGTGGTAGTTGGCAGGAATATTCCTGCCTCCCTTTTTCTGCAGTGGAACTATTGTGGCCCTTCGCCAAGACTTTGGTATTACACCTTCACTTATGACCCTGTTAAAACCTCTTCACAAGATAGGGGACCAAATGCCCATATCATCCTTGAACAAATTGGCTGGAATTTAATCAGGCCCACTGCTTTACCACTTTTTTGCGATTTTATCGCTCGTTCCACCTCTCCTATGTTAACACACAGGTGATCATAACTCAAGGGGGCACCCACTATATTAATTGGGAGGGGATCTACCTCCAGTGCTTCATACAAACTCCCAAAAGATGCCATCTGTCATCTGCGCCGATAAAACATTCCAGTTGTTGGTCACCCCTGAGTTCTCTGTCTGTGACTAATTGCCAGTATAACACTTGATTTTTTCCTTATAGAGCATCAAACAGGGATTTCCATTTATCTTGCACAAATTATTTTTTCCGCAAGTACTACTTTCTTGTACTCCGTTCGTGCCCTACGCACGCTAGATTTATCGACCCCCTCCTTGACACCTACACAAGCCACACCTTTCTTTTTTGCCTCATGGCACTCTGCATTGTACCAACCATTTTTAGAAAGGGTTTTCTTCTTTATCTCACCCAGGGGAGCAGAGATATGTGGGAGCATATTTTCTTTGAGCCTTTCAAAAGTTTCCAATACCTACATATTACTAGTTTTACTTTTACAGATGGTTTCTATGTTTGGTAGTATTGAGGCATAAATTGCTGGTTTAACCTCTCGTTCGATCACCTTCACCCATTTGACCATTTTACGAGCGTGGCCTCCTACTGTCATTAACTGACTCTGTGTTTGCCCTTGATGTTTTGTACTCCTACACCCTGAGCCATTAATACATATTTTGTAAGGGAGTGGCGATCGCTCTCTGGTCTTGCTCAGATTTCGAAATCTCCTACCCTGGCTCTAGTTACACCTGAAATAAAGATGTAATGTATGAGCGAGGATCCATTTTGTCCATTAAAAGTCATTTAGCGGCCTGGTCGTTGACAAAACACATGTTACATGCTCAAATTAACGCGGAATAAAGTACATGCAGTCTCTATAGCATCATGGTGTGTCCTTGTTGGGTGGGTGACCATTAAATTCGGAATGTCCCAGGCCAAGACCTGGTCTTCCCTGATGCCATCAATATTTCTAGTGGTTCTATCAGGAGGTTAAAATCACCTACTACCAATGTTAGATTATTCTGTACTTTTCTTTTGGGTACATTGGTTAAGGAATCTTTGAGACTGAATGAAGTATGGACCATCCTCTCATAAAACCTATGAAATTAATTAACTATTCATTTGCAGTTTGTTATATAGCGCCTTTATCCAACTCGCTTTCAATTCACACATGTTTTTTTTGTGTGGATCCCCTTGTATGACCAGGCTCCACCAATTGCAGAGGGAATGAGTTTGTCAATTTAGCATAGCCTACTCCCACACTTCAATGCCTCATTGGCAGGAGCCTCCAGCAATTGTTTTTGCAATGTCTTAAACACTCTTTATGTTGAAGCTCCCTCAGTTTTAGGTTGGGCTGTTAGGTGCCACCTATAAGCCGAAACTATTGAATTAGTGTGAAGATAGGGAGAAATGGCATATGATGAGGGATACACATTGTGAAGGTCTTGTTTGGTTAATTGCCCGGTATCCAGTCATTTTATTGCAAACATTATATAGTGGTACATAACAGAGCGGACAATAACACAGAAAAACACTGAAAAGATGAAATAATATTGAGGAGGCAGAGTGAGGAGAGTCTGCGAGACTCCAGTCTGCTGTCACTGCTCATTGAGGTGGTGGTGGAGCCAATTGCCACAGGAACCCTACATCTGCTACACCCGGCCGCGGACTGAGGAGAGTCTGCGAGAGTCCGCGAGAATGGCAGACTGTGGAAACGGACTCCATTCCATCAACAACAACAAAGAAGGAAAGGTAAGAAAAGCTGTACCCATGCTTCGCCTGACGCGATTGCATTGACTATCACAGGAATGCGGAACAATCCATCCACTTGTAAGACAAAAGTGACCCATACAAAACTGGAAACAAATTGTCTGGCATAGCTCGCCGTCGTCTTTTCACCACTTAAATAATCCTGCATTCTAATTATACCTTGTGTGGGGACTGTGGGAAATTGTCCTTTGACCAAATTACTTTGTCCTCTGATCTTTAAATCACGTTCCATCTGATTTCCACCAGTCAGACAAAAATCGAATCACAAGAAGAGCCTAAATAAAGGCGAAGAACCTACTTGAATACCTCACCTGACAGGGAATCCCTTGCTGCAGAGATGCCGCCTCCATTCGCCGAGGACTCCCCTGCTGCGGTGAGAGACGTTGGGCGGAACACAAGGTGGGCCCGCCCTGCACATGAGAGCATGATCTGGGGCATCGGCTGGGATGGCATGACACGGCGGCCGCACCTGGATGATAGAACGGAATGGTGTGCAAATGAATTGAAAGCAGTGTTATCGCCGTTCGGGTGACAAGGCATGTTAAAAACGCATGAAAGTACACCGACATCCACATACATACCTCGCCCTTTTACCTGAGAAAGAGCTAAAATAATGAGCAAAGTGTCCACTCTAGATAAGGACACCATTGGTAATCGAAACATAGAAAACGGCATGTCTACATCTTTAACCCTACACTCTAAACCCTCATCTAATGAGAGCGATATTAACAGAACTATTCTTCAAAACCCTGTAAGTGAAGCAATGATCCAACCTGCAGAGTACCCAGATGAGACCACACAAGGAAACAACTCTGCAATATCACCAGCTGAAGACACTTCACAAAATGAAATGAATATGTTTAACGGACCAAATGCCCATGCACTAAAAGATACGCCTGCAACAAGTTTTGTAAATAACTTGAGCATGGAACTACATGAAACAGACGTTAGTGAGTCTGACTTGAGTAAAAACTGGTCTGAAACTAAACTTACCTGCATTCCATCCGGCCAAATGTGTGCACAGGAGGAAACCGACCAATCTATAACATTGAATACGACAGCAGAATTCCATAAGGATGAACTTTGGACAGTATCTCTATTTGAAAATAAGGCACCTTGTCCTAAAATAAGTACAGGCCAAAAGATAATTGTTTTACCCTACCCACAACAAATAAATTAAATTGAAAACGCACCTTGCATAACCAAACACCAAACACCATTCACACAAAAAGAAAAAGCAAAAAAGGCCAAGGAACAATGGAAAAATTACTACGAAAGACGCACAAGATCAGAACGCCATGACATGGCCACTAAACCGCCGACCAGTAGATGCCTGGAACACCTATCATTCGAACTCACTGAGATTGAAGCATTGATGGAACTGCAGCGAATTAACAGAACAAGCAAAAAACAGGCCAACGAACCAGTTCCAGAAAAGGAACAGGCCAAGACCGACCCAAAGCCTAGGACATCCAATACAAGGCCGATGAAACAAGAGATAACGGCTGATCCTAAAATAGCCCCTTCCAAAGAATCAACTTTTTGCTAATGCCAAGTAAGCGATCATGGCCATCAGGACTCCATACCAACCACCATGGTTGATTTACAAAATATGTTGATTGCTGTCACCACTCAAACGATGATTCCATATATCCAATTACAAAAGGTGAATTTGGAAACAGCAAGAGATCACACTACACTGTTAGCTTCTATCTATGCTAAGCAAAAAATCCATGAAGTGCTCATGTCCAAGTTACAAGAACCCCTTAACATTGAGGCTGAGAATAGCTCTGCATGGCAACAAAGACTTGCCGATATCGCCAGACAAGACAGAGTAGACAAAGCACAATTAACAGAAGCCCTAATTGCTATGATGAAGATTCACCAGCACAAAATGGTGCTGGGAAACGAAGGCTCCTTGCAGGCCACTCATCTACAGCGTGAAACAGAAGCTCAAACAGGGAAACCCTTAGACAAAAACGTCATTACTCCTGAAGGCAGCTTGCGAACCACCACTGGGAACTTCACCTCAGAAGGGTTGCTGATTGACTTAATGTCCGATACCTACATCAGAGATACAGACAATAACAAACAAACCCAACTGAGCGGGTTAGAACTAGATAAAGATGTTGCCAGAGGGAAAATAAACATCAAACAACCTAATAGTATTTTTCGAAACAAACCAGCAAATTCCTACTCTTAAAGCAAAGCCTGAAAGTACTAAGAAAGAAATTAAAAAACAACAAAAAGGATCCCGAGCATTCCTCAGAAACCTTACACAAACTGTAAATATAACCAAGCTCGAAAAACAGTTACTACTATCGAAGCAAGTTCGTGAGGATAAAAAAGTGCAAGAAGTGCAGAAAATTTCCCCACAACATGACGAACATCCTACATCCCCAATAAAACTTCCTGAGGAGTATCAAGGCAACATTGAATCCCTTATGAACGTGTCCACCTACTCTATGGATGAGCCCGCAGAATATGCGAAAGAAACCAGTTTGAGATTTGATCAAGGTGAAGCACAGCTAAATGAGTCATCATTAATAATACTTTATTGCTATGAAGAGTCACACGTAGTGGTATTAATCTATCATGCGAAGAGATTTCAGACTCAGATCTAAGCTTCCATAACAACACTTCCAACTCCTATAATACTGGATGAATCTGATCAGGAAGGAAGCCCACACAGCTCGAGACACGATCAACAAGGACTAGGAAGACCCAGCCATATGGTACCAACAGAGGAAAAATCTGTAACCCAAGAAGAACCTCTTAGTCTTCCACATTTTATAGATCTGTTCAAAAGGAATAAGAGAAATAGGCTGAGGCTCGAAAGAATAACCAATCGAGAAGAAGAACTCATCTTGAACAGAACAACCACATTACATCTTTAGCAAGCCATACCGAAATCAAAAAACAACAAAAAGGATCCAGAGTGTTCCTCAGAAACCTTACACAAGCTGTACATATAACCAAAAAAGAAAAACAGTTACAACTATCGAAGCAAGTTCGTGAGGATAAAAAAGTGCAAGAAGTGCAGACTAATCGAATTCATAGACTCAAAAAGCCTGGAAAAAATCGGGATTGATTGCACAAAGCTGGAAATACTGAGAACAATCGAATCATGTTCGCGAGAGATATAAACTATTGGATTCGAACTAACAATTGAAGACACAGAAGACCAAAAACACTCAGACACGCAACGTCATACAGACCAAGGAAAAATTACATTTTATTCTGAGATTAGTAGTTGTGAAAGCTTTCAAGTCTGTGACACCCGAAAGGATCACCAGAATATGGGCCAAGACAGCTACCATAGCCACCATCATCGATCTCATTACCGGACTGAATCTTACCGATCTTCATTTTGGCGAGATACGTGATCTACTACTCAACATAGGGAACCCAAAGGCTTAATAAGCCAATAACAACAAACCAACAACGCTAATCAACTGGTGAGAATATGCTCCTGAAATAATCAGGGGGGAATTCTCATGTATTTGAAATGGAACGGTTGGATCTGATTAAAGCGCATATTGTATGTCTAAAAGAGACATGGTTGGTCGACCCACCGATATGCGAAGGTTACACTGCTTATATGAACCTGGCAATTTGCAAAGCAAAAGGTCGACCATCAGCAGGCCTATTAACCCTGATTAAATTAGACTCGCCTTTCAAAGTCATAGAGGATCACAACATAGAAGCTTGGGCACAGAACACGATACTAGCGCAACGCTCGACAACTGAGTCAGATCCCAATAAAGTGGATCCTCGGGTCCATTAAAGTATCATAAATATATACTGGAATCCAAGAAAGTATGAAGATGAGAAAGTGATCGACTCCATCCTATCCGCCATCGACAAGACCATCCTGAAATATGAAAGTGTCGAATTCATCATATGTGGCGACTTTAATTTTCATCTTTACACTCAAGATGGGAAACTGATTGAAGATCACAGGTTCGAACATCGTGCTCGCAGATGGTCAGCTGAGATGGCAGACAGAAAACTAGATCGATTAGACGACGTTGCCAATGACACAACCACTCCAACACCTACTTGGTCAAGGGGCAAAAACTATTCAATTATCGACTATATCTATAGCTCTAATGGTATAACTAAAGGAGTTATGGAATCAGCAAATACACATGCACAGCACAGAGATCATTACATCCTGACTCGTGCTTGGAAGACGACAGGAGACACTCCCGCTCAAATAAACATCCCTACTATGATCTTGAATACCGAAATGATTCGACTCAAGATATCACAAAATGATCTACAGTTCTTGAAGGAAACATTCAGATTTACAGAGATGGATGAACGTAGTAAAATGAACTATGGATGGATACTCAATCATTTCAAGTTGACGGCTGTTCCCAAAACATTTCTAAATCATTCTCCAAACTTTGTCAGCAAAGCAATAGCTGATAAAAAGAAAGAAATAAAAAAAATCATGAAGAAAGCGAAATATGAATGAACAACCTGACATAAAATAACCAAGATCAAAGCAGCCACACAAAAATACAAAAACTGGTAAAAAACTGCCAAGATGATTCATGACCAAGACAATGCGGAATCCATGTTACGTGCATTAAAATCCCATAATACTCGACATCTATGGGATTTACTAAAGCCTAACACGTCACTGAAAGACAGGATGATAGTGGACGTACAGGAATTGGCTTGGGTAAAATACTTTGAAGAACTATATAAAGAGAGGCATTTGAACAAAAAGGCTGCACCCAATTGAACGAAAGAGATGGTCAGTGTCATGGGATCCAAAGCATATTCTAAACATAATCCAGAAACTTAATGTCTCCAGGTCCCGATGGCCTCTCGAATGCTGTAATTAAAAAGAATCCGGAAACATGGGCCGCCTTTTGCATGGAGATCTTTGCATTAATTAATAAAACCAATGCCATTCCTGAGTCATGTCAATTGGCTACCATAATACCAATTTACAAACAGGGTTCGACCAAAGAACCTACAAACTACCGCCCTCTGGCTCAACTAACCTACTGCAGTCAGGCAAACAGGTTTTGTCAAACATGTACGGACCAGTGTCAATCTATTGATTATGAACATGCTCAAACATGAAGCAATTAAGGATCAAATTCAAATTTACGCTGTATATGTTGATCTACATCTCGCATTTGACAAGATAAATCGGGACATACTGTGGACGAAACTCGAGCAATGGGGCTGCCCAAGGGACATCCTGGAGCCCATAAAGCTACTGTATTAAAAAAAAAAAATCCAAGTCAGAATGACCTCTGATGGGCTTGTCACAATATTGAAACAAACTTGGCATGGATAAAAGCAATGTTGCCCCCTGGCTGCTGCCCTATACAATCTCTTTACTTCTGACCTTGATGCAAACATCTACACCCCCCAAATGAATCCCCCAAAACTCAATGCGACTGTCATTCCCTGTCTAAAGTACGCCGACGACATCATCCTTATGGCGAAAACTTCACGCGGTCTGCAGATTGCGTTAAACAAAATACAAGAATACATGGACAGGAATGAACTGGCAATTAATGTCACAAAGACTAATATCATGACAAACTCAGCAATCACAAAGAAAGCGGAAGCAGTATGCCTTCTATTTATAAAAACAAAAACTTGAACAAGTTTGAACATACAAGTATTTGGGCATATGGATTAACCAATCTATAATCGAACAATATTGGTCACTAAATCTGAAATCTAAATTCAAGTCCTTAGCGAGACATGGTTTGATCATACACCGAAAATATGACAAATTCTCTATCAAACCGGCCATAGCCTTTTATAGGCAGAAAGTAACTGCCATACTTGCCTATGGTGGAGAAACTATGATAAATATAGATCAGGCAATCTGGAGGAAAGTTCTTGCCCTTCCACAATCCACTCTGATGCCCCGGTCAAGATACAAGCTTGATCTGCAATCATTGCATTCAATTGTCATGTGTCATGTGGAAAACTCTCGGTCTCTTCCAAAAATTTAACAATGAGGAAAATGTACCGGCGCTAGACATTCTGCAAACTACAGACTTAAAGGCCAATGAGGCTGTGCTGTTAAAATAATGACAAAGATATCTCCATGGAGATGCTAACAAATAGACCCCAGAATGCAAAAAAATACCTTGCAAGGCTCGATTGGACTGAGACCCAAGACTGCAAAAAACGATATAAGTTAAATCTAAAGTGTGCTGGTGAAGCAAGAGCCTTGAACCAACTACTGCATTATCTAAATCTGTTCCCGGACTGTCAAATTTGCGATGTATTTCTAAGATTGAGATTGAACCGAGATCTTAGCGAAGAGGAGTCTAAACAAGGAAATCAATCAATCGTGCAGATTTTGTCAAAACGAGGAGACAATTGAAACCATATAACACATTATTATGGAATGTCAAGCCCTAAACCATTAACGCCTGACCATCAGTAGAATGTATTCCAGTGCCATGATTGAACTCGAAGTGTCCGAATGAGGGTCCCAAATTCTAACGGGAAATAACAGAAGAATGGTAACTGCCATCGTACATTTTTGGATGACCATCTCTGCTGACGGCTTCAACCTGACATCTTGAAGAAGAAAAATGTATTTAAATCTTGTATATATGTATATTCTAACGAAAAGTTGATCTCAATTGTTTAAAAATGTAAGGTTTAAGATATAAACCAAAAACATTTTAATAAATGGGTGGGGATGGGGTTTAGGTGGCGTTATAAGGGTTGAAAATCAGGGACCTGGGGGGTTCCCAAATAAAACAAAAAACACTTTTGGTGTTTTTCAGTGTTTTGCCTGCAATGAAATGTACCACTCTGCAATTGTGGTCGATAAAATCACATATAACCATTTGCCCACCCATTGACTAGCCATGGCAATGCTAATCCCTATGGCCATTCCCACCCACTTCCTGTCCATCCCTGCCCAAAACACCTCCTCATGGGAACTCTTTGAGTTTTACTCAAGCTTTACCATCAAACTTTGCAATGGAAGTGCTTGCCAGTGTTTTTTCAAAGCAGTCTTCTGAGAGTTAATGACCTAGGGCCTGATTCATGGAAATGTGCGCAGGAATCCTGCAAGTGCTGCATGCCCAGAAGGACATTGCGCGAGCCGCGTATTCATGGAATCTACATCGGAAAGTAACCGCAATCGCAAGTCGCGGCCGGAACACCCCAACACGGCAGCCACATGCAAAGCATAAACAGCCAGAACAGCTACCTTTTTGCACTCCCGGGGGGGTCACACCCTTCAAATAGTGTGTGGGGACCCCGCACGCAGGCCTGCATCTCGGTGACCATGCGCGGGGTATGTATGCAGCACCCCGACAACATGCGTATAAAAAAATCGTAACTCTGTAATTACTCAGGAAACCTATGTGAGAACCCCCGTAAACATTTCCTGCACCCGGCTAAGCTGCGTACGTGCTCCCCTAAATTAGATCCGAAGCCCAGTTGGGTACATGCACCCCTAAATCTGACATGCACCCCACCTCTGCACTGCAAATCGTACGTGCAAGTGTACTTACGCCTGGCTTGGGGTGGCTTTAATATGAAGGACTTCCATGGACATTTCCCAGCCGAGAGATTGCATGATCGAATCCATGAATACCTCACGTGCTGCACAATTGTGGGCATGCCAGAGATTGCCTGCAGACCGTCCCTCGGCACGCCCACTTTTTTGCAAGTTCTTCCCCATTTCTGGTGTTATGCCCCATTCCCAGCCCTCTCCGCAAGCCACGCCCACGCTCTGCAGGGAGTCTCGAGCAAGGCCCTCGACAGCTCGCAGAGACGTGCTGAGTCTGTGCAAACTCTACACAAGTGCAGGAGAAGTACCACACATTCGATTCCATGAATTGACGAACGCGGATTTGCATGCAGTTTGGCGCACGCAAGTACCCTTTTTTCATGCAAATAATTCAATGACTCACAATTGTAGTTGAAAATGTAATACAGGTGCAATAAAAATGTGTTAACCAGCTCTGCCTTCGGCCACTCGATTTATAAGCACTATGTATATCTGTTGTATTATGTTTAGTACTAGTCCTTGTTGTTCCATTGTTGCTATGTATTCCTGTCTCCTTGCCTGCATGAGCGTATGTGAGAATATTGATGTTTGGAAGGACGGGGACTCGGTGAAACAGTTGGGGAGCGGAGTGGATGGGGTTGTATGAGTGAGGTGCAGGGTGCCGGGCTTTATCCATGAAGTAAATAAACCTTTTTTGTTAAGCATTTGGTCCCCGAAGTACATACTTCATTTGGCGACGAGGGTTGCCCGGCGTCAGCAATGAATCCACGGGGATCAGATTACGAGAGCAGCTGCTCCGAATGGACACTCCTGCGCGTCTGTTTGTGCTGAGTCTCCGATCGAAAAAGGAAAGGAAATACCTTTGACAACCTGGCTGTTGCTGGATTTAGCTGGTACACTGCTTTTAGGATTTGTTTGAACGCGTACACTTGTCGCATGCCGTGGAGTGAAGGATTTGACTTTTGAACTGCGTTTGAGATTGGTTTAAACGCGCACGCTTGTAACATGGATTAAAGGACCCTCTTGGAACACGTGATACGCACTCATACACATTCAGGAAGTCAGGCGAGGGTGAGGAAGAGATAAGTTTCTCTTCATCCTCTTCTCCCAAAAAAAAATAATAAGAAAAAAAAAATAAACATTTCTTTTTCTTGTCATTTACATGTGGGGACAGCAAGAATAAGTATCAGACACGCTTTTTTTTATATATCGGAACTCCCTTTAGAAACTAACATTACAACACATAATACTTGTTGTTGCTGATTATTCTACAGTTAAAAGTTTTATAAAATAAAAGGAAATTTATAAGTCAAAAATGCAAGGCATAAGTATTCAGCCACCTGCAAGCTTCCTTCCGACCCCGGGTCAACCTGTAGTTGCTTGGTCTGAATGGAAGGAGTTCTGCTTGAATTACATTCAGACTGTGGAACAAGAAGGACTCACCTCTCACAAAAAGAGGTTACTATTGCTTCATGCCTTAGGGTTGGAAGGGCAAAGGAATTTCAGAGAATTGCCAGAATTGCCGGGAGATGAAGCTGGTGATGCTGATGAGCATGAAAAGGCCATAAGACAATTTGACAAGTACTATGCTCCAGAGACTAATGTAGCTATAAACAGATACAACTTTTACACAAGAATTCAAAAGGAGCATGAGACTATTGAAGAATATGTGTCACGCACCTGCCACTTTGGAAACGGTATTACTCTTGATGAACTGATATGAGACCAGATCATTATCCATTCAAGAGACAGTTTAGTCCAGGATAGGTTATGGATGGTGGGTAACCTGTCTCTACCAGAGACTATTGCCATCGCCAAACGAATTGAAAATAGTCAATTATGTTCCAAAGAAATGAAGTGCAAAAAACAGGAGGATGCTCACAACATGCAGCAGCAAAATTGCAAAGTAACATCAGAAGCAGAAGTGCAAGGTTTGGTCAGTACCCTAAGGACCAAGGAACGGTTGGAAGTTACTACACTCAAAGGTAACAGAATGAAGGGTTATGAGAATAAAGGAACTTTTTCCAAAGGAAGGAATTGGCTGAAAAATGAACCCAAATCTCATAATGCACAAACTAAAGACGGGGACAGATGCTACAATTGTGGTAGGTTTGGCCATTTTGCATATGCAAAGCAGTCCCCGGCAATAGGGCAGAAATGTGGAAATTGTGGAGTAAGAGGTCATTTTGCCGTCACTTGTAGAAGGAAAAATAGAATTTCCGCTATTCAAGATGAGGAGGAAGAATCAGATGAGGAAAGAGTGTTTATGATTCATGAACCACCAGGGGGAGAATTCAAATGCCCAAGTTGTGAAGTGATATTTGACAATTGGAAGATTAAGGTGAAGGTAGATAGTTGTTCACCATGGATGATCATCACCAAGAATACTTGGCAAAAGTTAATAGCATACGGTCTCAGAAGTAAGTTGAAGGCATCGGACATAAGAAACCCTGGTGGGTTCGAAGGGTCGAAGATTAAGATAATTGGTTGGTTCTCATGCATCATCCAATTCAAGGACAGGTGTGCCCAAGTGAAAGTCTACGTGGCGGAAAAGGGTGTGAATATAGTAGGTTGGAGAGATCAAGCTGGATTAAGAATCAGATTGGATCCATGTGAAGAAGAACACATTCTGATTGCTAATAGTAGACAAGGGCAAGGAGACAAAATGTCAACAAAAAGAAGTGAAGTGCAAATTAATCTAGGTTTGTTAAAAAATGTTGCACACAGGATCCGGCTTAAGAAAGGAGCATTGCCAGTCAAACACTCAAAATCCAGACCCATCCCATTTGCCATTGCTGATAAGGTCGAACAAGAATTGGCGAGGCAAGAATCAGAAGGAGTCATAGAAAAGATTGAATCGTCGGAGTGGGTGAGCCCCATCATTGTGGCATTGAAGAAGAATGGCAAACCCAGAATTTGTGTGGACCTAAGAGATGTCAACAAGAACATCATAATTGATACTTTTTCTCTTCCGATAATATCTGAAATGCTAAATCGTATTGGAAATGCAGATGTATTTTCCACATTGAATCTTTTGAGTGCTTATCACCAGACATCACTCACGGAGGATTGTAAGGACAGCACAGCATTTATTACTCCACATGGATTGTACAGATATAAACGCATGCCGTTTGGTTTAGCATCCGCAGCAGCGTTTTTTCAAAGAGTGATGATGCATGTTCTTAAGGGTTTGAATGGGACACTTGTATATCAGGATGATATTATTGTATTTGGTAAGGGTTCTGAGGAACATGATAAAAGGTTGAGAGAAGTGTTGACAAGACTAGAGGAAGTAGGACTGAAGATTGAACAGAGTAAATGTAAGTTTGGAGTGGAAGAAGTGGAGTAATTGGGACACGCAGTGAATAGTAAAGGATACAAACCTAAGTGGGATGCCATGAAAGCTATTAAGGATTCACCTACCCCAATTGCAAAGATGAACTTAAATCTTTTCTTGGGTTATGTGAGTATTATAACAGATTTGTAGAGAATTTTGCCAGTGTGACAGAGCCTTTGAGAAGACTGTTGAGAAAGGATGCTAAATTTGAGTGGAGTGATGAGTGTAATGTAGCAGTAAATTGCATAAAGGAGCAGATTTGTAATTCTGCAGAATTGGGAGGATTTGTTTTCGGTAGGTTGACCAAGGTCACAGTGGATGCCAGTGGGAATGGGTTGGGAGCAGAGTTATCCCAAGTTAATGAAGATGG
Source organism: Ambystoma mexicanum (assembly GCF_040938575.1). Lineage (NCBI taxonomy): Eukaryota > Metazoa > Chordata > Amphibia > Caudata > Ambystomatidae > Ambystoma > Ambystoma mexicanum. The sequence goes on from NC_090923.1 coordinate 191,990,104, forward strand.
AATTGAGAAGGTAATCAGTCATGCCTCTAGAGCTATTTCAGACACTGAAAGTAGATATTCACTCATTGAAAAAGAGTTGTTGGCTTGTTCCTGGGCAGTGAGTTACTTTAGGAAGTATCTCTGGGGAAGCAGGTTCTTTACACAGACTGATCACAAGCCTCTTATTGAAGTTCTTACAGTGAAAGGGATGTGCAGAGCTTCACCTAGGTTGGCTAGATTGAGCCTCAAACTGCAAGACTATCATTTTATAGTGAAATACATGCCTGGGAAGAGAAATGTTATTACTGATTATTTGTCGCGTCTACCTTTAAAAAATGTTGAGACAGAGGTAGAAGGGAATGAAGAAATGGTGGCAGTTGTTCTTGAGGTAACCTCCAAAGAAGCATGGTTAGATGAATTCTGTAAAGATGAGGTTTTACAAGAGACTGGTTAATGAGGGGTGTGTGAGGTTCTGGGAAGTAAAGAATGAGTTGTCCATGGAAGATGGATTCCTACTAAGGGGGGACAAGTTGATTCCTCCACAAGTGTTATGTGGTGAGCTCATAGAAAAGGCACACCAAGGACATCCGGGAATTACTGGAACTAAATGTAATGTAAGGTCGAAGTATTGGTGGCCAGGAATGGATTTGATGATTGAGAGTTTTGTTAGAAACTGTTGGCCCTGTCAGAAAAGTGACAAGAGTTGCAAAAGTGTGAAGTCAGAGCCCATTAATATCACCAAAGGGGAAGCACCGTGGGAGAAGTTAGGCATTGATATCGTTGGACCGTATGCAAATTTGATGGGTGAAAAGAGGTTTTGTTGGTTTTGGTCGACTATTTCTCGGGCTGGTTGGAGGTAAAAGCGGTTAGCAAAATTGATTCCTTGGAAATAATCAAATTTTTAAGGCAAATTTTCAGGAGAGAAGGGTTTCCTAAAGTGATCATTAGTGATAATGGTGTTCAATTTAAAAGTAGAGAGGTTAAAGAGTTTGCAAGAATGTCGGGTATTGAATGGATGTTTTCGGCATTATATCATCCTCAAACTAATGGATTAGTTGAGAGATGCAATAGAGTGGTTGTAGGAACGGTTGAATTAGCATTAAGAAACAACATGCCAGTGGATGAGGCTCTCAAGGAAAAACTGTGGAGTGTGAGAATGTCTGTCAAAAGAGGGATGGAGGTATCTCTGTTTGAATTAATGAGAGGTAGAGCTCCAAACACCTTGCTTAACCCCGAGTGGGTTAATCAAAGGAGAATTGTAAAGTCTGAAGAAGAAGGAGGCCATAAACATCAAGATAAGCCAAGAATTTCTCCAGGTGATTTTGTGAGAATAAAGCTGGGGTGTGTTGTGAGATAAGGCGAAAACAAATACAGCAGCCCAGTGGAAGTGGTACAAGTGTTTAAAAGGGCAGTCAAAGTTCGTGATGGCCCTGTATGGAATTTGGAAGAGTGGGTAAATGGTTTTGGGAAGGTGAGTGTATGAGAGGTGGACAACATAAATATAACAGCAGAGCAGTTGATTTGTTTGGAGATGATGTTCCTTTTGGAAATGTGAATGATGATACTGAGGTCCAAGCTGGAGAGTTAGACATACAGCATACAAACAATTTTGGTGCTGTGGCTGAGAATAGGACCTTGCGTAGCTCAAGAGAGAAAAGATTACCGTTTTGGTCCAGAGACTATGTCATGGAGAAATAAGGACCATCAATTGTCCAGAGGTTTTGTCATGGAAAACCAAGGACCAGCAATTTCTTTTCTGTCTTTGGTCATCTGTAAATTAAGTGGTTGCTTATCTATTTTGTGTTTGAGGAAATAGTAATAGTAATGTGTTCTTAGATGTTACATTGTTTCTATTATTTTTTTCTTTTTATAATTTGTTCAATTTCTATAAGGAGGGGGATGATGTTGTATTATGTTTAGTACTAGTTCTTGTTGTTCCATTGTTGCTATGTATTCCGGTCTCACTGCCTGCAAGAGCGTATGTGAGAATGTTGATGTTTGGAAGGATGGGGATTCGGTGAAACAGTTGGGGAGCGGAGTGGACGAGGTTGTATAAGTGTGGGTGCAGTGCAGGGCGCCGGGCTTTATCCCTAAAGTAAATAAACCTTTGTTGTTGAGCATTTGGTCTCCGAAGTACATACTTCAATATCCTTCACTGAAGCCTTGTTAAGAACAAGTATTGACAAAGCCAATGGTTTTAGCATGTGTACAAGTATTAGCATTTGCGAGGCACTGCTATCAGAAGCTCAGGTACTTGCACCATTTTGCATCCGCTACCATCTATCACCAGCTCTTTTTGGCTCAAGTTATTATTCTTTTCAAAGTTTGTCTGTAGCTTTAATAATGCAAGTGAGCGGCCGGTGGCGGCACACTGGGCAGCCTTGGTCGGATGACCTAGGCAGCCCTAGGGCCTCTAGATCGTCCGACCAAGGCAGGCTGTAGTGCTGCTGCTGGCCGTTACTTACATTATACATACATAGTCTGCAGGCTAAGCCGCTGCTCCCGCTTGCATTGCCTCGCGGCCTGCCAGCTCGGGTCAAATCCCGAGCCGGGGGCCGCGGGCACACGATGAGCAGAGCAGACTGCAGTCAAAGTTGGGGGGAGGAGGGCAACCAGGCAGGGGGCCCAGGGTCTTTCATTAATTTATTATGGGGTCATCATCTGACCAACATTATTGAATAATGTTTTATTTGCGCCGCCCGCCACCGTGGATGTCATGTCAGTTCACAACATATTCATGGCAGAGAGCACGCAATAATAAAACAAATCATGAATCCGACAGAAAGTTTAACTTTCACACTGACTTACTGAGTTTTTAGCAGGCCAGCCAGGCCTATGGAACTTAAGCTAAAGCTGCGCCTGCAACTAGTAGGCCATGCACAGGGCCACACATTCAGGGGCAGGGCAGGCTTTCCCTTTTGCGAGTCACGCGCCATGCCTTAACAAATCAAGCGTGCCTCGTGAAGTGAAGGTGGCCTGCCTGCCTCTGCAACAACAGACCCACGTGACCCACCCCCATGCACGTCATGTCATTTCACTGGCTGGAGAACCGCCAATGAAAAATAACATTCTGTGTTACTATATAGAATGTATCAAATACTGCATAGTAACAACAGAATGTTGGTTTCCATTGGCTGTTTGTTGCTGTACTCCGAGGCCCAGCAGCCAGCCATGGCCTGCAACTGCAAGAAGAGCCACAGAGCAGAGTCGTGATTTATGATCTTGGAATGTTTAAAAAACAAAGTAATGACACGTGCCCAGGCGACCCCACACATGTTCCGGTCCCCAAAAAAGACTGCCGGTGTTGGCCACCACCAAACACCGGCACAAATTAAGCACTGCTACCTTTACTCCAGGGCTTCATCAGCACTTCCCCGGCTGTCTATCTATGATGACCTCAATACAAACAAATGGGACTTTTTATCTTCCTCCGTTGGCTATTTCCCCCTATTTGCCCCTTTCATGCTTCCTATTTCAAAGAATGCTAGTAATTTAGGGTTCATTCTTGATACCTTTTTTTCTTGTCATTGTCATGATGTATGTCGATTTCAACGTCATAACATTTCTAAGATTTCAGCAACTGAACTATTGTTTAAACTCGTAGTTTTTCATGGCTTAATTATTGCTGTTCCCTCTGCATTGGGGCATCAGGTACCGCTATTATTCCCCTGTGTCCTGTTTTACATTGTGCTCTTCATCTCCTTTTTTTGTTTAGGTTTCTCTGTGTCTTCTTACTTGGACCAGATTCATTGACTTTCTATTCCTGAGCTATTCCTGAGACCCTCCATGATATTGTGGCATGAAATATTTACAGGCATAAAAGAATGCAGGTTTTGCAGCACAAAATTGCATTTATTGCAGCATTTTTGCAGGGCCTCGTGATCAGGTAATCCGCTGCAATAAATGCAATTTTGTGCGGCAAAACTTTCATTATGTTTTGCCGCTAAATATTTCATGCCCCGATATCCTTCGTGCTCAAATAGATTTTCATTTTTAGGTATTGCTTTTAAGTGCGTTCACGCCTTAGCTTCTGTTTACCTTTCTGAGAAAGTTTCTCGTTATCATTCTTCATCGTGTCTTTGCTTTGCTTCACCATTTTTCTAAACATCCTCCTTGTGCTTCCACTCGTTTCCATTATTTGCGACCATGTGCCGCTAAAATGTGGAATTGTCTCCCACTTGCGATTTGCTCCTCTCCAACTCTGTCTTTTTTTAAAAAGCATCTGAAAGATTATTATCCACTAAAGTTTGGTTTTATTTTTCCTCCCTGTGCTATGACTTCGGAATGTGCTTATGGTCTTTCTTCGATCATGATTGGCTATACGTGTATGGTGATACCATTGGCTACTCGTTAATGCCATGCTGTTTCCATTGGGATTGCAAAGCACTTTGGATAAAGGCGCTATATAAGAAACTGTAAATAGATAGATAATTCTATGGGCTTTATGAATGGGATTGTCCATAATTCATTAAGTGCAGTCATTAAGATTCTTATGGAGGCTGGTAAAGATGAATGATGGTGGTCTATTTGCTGTTGGTTTGAGGGGTGAAAAACTGACATTAGAAAATTGGGGTTCGGGAGATAGATGTGTCGATTCTACTGTGTATTAGAGACTGTACGCTCTGTCTTATACCTGGATGAATTGCTGTTGAGTTTAACACGAGGGGTTGTGGCATCCCTGCATTTGGTTGAGTTGTGGTTGGCCCCTCCAAGAGATCAGCCCAAGGCGTCAAAACATCCTTAAGATGCCCCAGGGCAGATTCACTAACATATATGTGCCCCTGAAACACCCTTAAGGCTTTGACAGGGTCCTTTCACTGGCGAGTGAGTGACTGAATTTTCCCCAGCCCGGTCAGTCCTTCAGAAGCATGAACTCTGTGTGTGCGTGCGTGTCAGTATTTCTCTGAAGGCTGAATCATGAATTGCTTCCCCCGCTAGATACGTTGCTAGGGTTGTTTAACAAGGCAGTGTAAAGGAAGCAGCATGGAGGGGCCAGCGTCACAGACGGGACAGGATCACGTGACTGCTGGCTAATTCCCTTATGTGAAAATGTGTTTTTCACTCAACATTTTCCTTCTATACTGTATGCAAATCAGTCAGTAAAACATGACTTTGTTTTCAGTCAGAAGAGTATGCCTTTATTTAATTCTGTGCTACATACAATTAAATTAAAAAAAGCTGTTTTTTATCATTTGTTGTCAGAAATTGAATTTCATTGCAGGATAGATGGAAAGTATTTAATGTTACGCAAGAACTTAAATATTTACAGACAATGGTTTCACCAAGTAGTTTATCTTTTTCAACACAAATCATATTGTTGGCTGTATTTAGCACAAACATCTCAGATTACAAGATAATCTGTACACTTTTACATCATATGTCATGGGGATTTGGAGGCTGTGATATAACAATTTCACCATGCAATATCATTGTTACGTCATATGATATCGCCATTTTATCCTGTTATATATGCAATAAAGTGCAGGATTTATTGATATGATACGATGTGGCATTTATAATGCACCTGTACACATGTGATTCTAGGCGCGACAAGACAAGGGGAGGGAAACAAAGTGAGGACAAAATAACAATATTACTAGGCCTCGTGTCAGTCTGATCGTGCAAGTGCGGGGAAGAGGAAAGGGGAGAATTGCCAGGGGGAAGGGCAAGGGGGAAGTGCAGTGAACTCACAAGGGCTCCATGTGTTAATATCCCCGCAAAAATATTCCTTTCCAAAAATATCACCATATTTCTGCATGATATTTAGGCATGAAACCTGCAGGGGACACCCCTGCAAACCCTGTATTATTTTAAAAAGAGCAGGGGACACCCCCACCACCCACGCTCCCAAAAAACCCTAATTTTATCCCCACTAAAAATATCACCTATGGCCGTTTCCGACGACCATATATACAGCGATATTTTTGGTGGGGATAATATTACCTGATACCCTCACGAGTGCAGCCAGCAGGTGGCTCATAAGTGCAGAGAGAAGGGAGTATAGGGTTGCAGATAACGACCCTTAAGTACTGGGGAGCCCAGAGGCAGTGTGAGGGCAACTGGACATGCAGGAGCCTGGGTCCGAGTTCAGAGGATGACCAGGTGACCAGTGCACAGAGCAGTCAGGTGCATGAGCAGGGGAGAGGAAGAGAGAAAGCGGAAGTGAAAAGGAAGGTCTTGAGTTGCTTCCGTAACTGGAGGTGGTACTGCTCAAGTTTGAGAGAGGCAGGGAGGCTGTTCCAGAGGGAGGCCCCAGCCGAGGAGATAGAACTGCCCTCAACTCTCTGCTTGGAGAAGCATCTGACCCTCAGAGAGTTAGATGAGAGGAGAGCCCGAGAAGGAAGATGTTTGAGGTAGCCCTAGAAATCCTTGTGGACGATGCAGAGGGTCTGAAAAATTCACTGCATTATATCATATATACTTTTAAGTACATAGCATATTGTTTTTGTAACAGAAATATGTGTCTGAATATTAGTTTGTTTCAATGTTAAATTTGTTACAAAGCCACATGTGTCTAAATGCAACATTGCTCAGATTCTTTCCTGTTTTAATGTTACATTTTGTTTCTGGGGATACCGAACAATACTAGTAGACTACTCACCTTTTGTTTTATGAGTCATGTTGTAGGTGTATTACATTGTATCACACGCTCCATGCACATGACACATATAATATAAAGCACTAGCTTTCTGAGCCTCTTGGAGGGGCTCGAGCTCTTGTTCCCCAGCGGCCCTGTAAGGAAAATCAATAGATTTATGAGCATTGGGTTCACATTCACGTGGCGCTGCCAGGCCCATGGGAGGTGCTAAGAAGCACCTGCTCTCGGAATGTATTCTCCCCTTGTTAATGTTTCCAATTCCACACAGAGACAGTTATTATATTACCTGTCGTAATTCATATTACGTGAATCCAATGCAGAGGTGTCAGCTTGTTTCTCATGCCTGGCAGAGGTCGATTTAACACTTGGACAAGGGCCAAACGCACACGGGCACCCTGCTCTGACTTTCTCACCTCAAAGTCAAACATCCCGGCTGCATAGGGCCTCCTGCTGAGAACGTATCTTTTTATAAAGGCTCAGCAAGCCCGCCATTTACAATGAGAGGTCATCAGTGATATTAACAGGTTACCCTGCGTGGCTGTGCAGAGGAAAGCTATGTTTGGGCATCCAAGTTGACACTCTGCCTGTGAAGCCTTAGTACAACACAACACACTTTGTATTGGTTTGTGGGGCTGCGAGTACACTCTCCCTATTTTTAGGTCCTTTCTTTTTATTTTTTGTATTAAATTGTATTGAATAGATTTTGTAATTAATTGATGACATTTTAGGGTTTCTTCCAACTGTCGAATCAGGTTGATTAATAGTAGTAGTGATGTAAAATCTTTCAATTCTAACCGAAAAGCACTTTATTTAATGTATTTATTAAATGTGTTGTCATAAAATGTTTTAACATTTGATAGTACATTTTTATATAATTGTATGTAAAATAAAGTGCTATGAATGGGTATGCTTTGGTGGGCAGTGCCTAAATAAAGGTAAATATGATTGATTGATTGTTAGCGGGTTCACGTATTGTATGTAATCTGTTAACAATCAATCAATCATATTTAGCTGAACATTTGTCCCTTAAATTCGCAGTTGGGATTAACTGCTCTCCTTGTACTCCGGATCCTCTGTTAATCTTGCCTATGGGGCTCTTTGCCTTAAAGCTGCCACTGATGCCTGGGTCTGATTTATGCTCTGCTTCACTCTCATGGTGACAGTGAAAATAATCTAGGGAGAGATGTGTCACTCTAAATTAATAATCAAGCAAATTGTAAAAAGGGACCACAAGTACACAAATGTTAAGAAGTGAGAATTTGCTTTAAAAGAAAACTGTGCCAAACTGTGCTACATGACCCCGATCCAAAAACACGAGTCGAACAGAGACGTGTGTGGGAAGAGAAAAGGGTGTAACACTGCTGGTTTTGGCCTAAAAGCCATGGTTTGTGTTCCTGACTATCAAGAAACATCTCTCTCTTTGTTTATGATCACCACATAAATAGAGCAATCAAACCTTTGGTCTCAGTTCATAAAACCTTTTCTGACGCAAGCGAATGAGGGATGTGTTTGTACAACCCTTTACAAAAAGATGTGAGCATTTGCATTATGGTTATAAACCTGTCATGGTCAATTGTGCTCACAGTTATTTGTAGCCTATCAATACAACAGTGTCAGTCACATGGGTACATAAATACAGGACCAAATTAGCAGTCAAAAAGGTCCAGGACATTTCAAAAGCCATCATCTACTTGATACACTCCACTTAAATAATAGGAGTTGCAAGAATTCTCCCAGCCACTGAACAAGCAAATGGAGCAAGCAAGCCACCATTTCAAAATGGATCCCTGGAGGGCCAAAGTCCCAACAAAGGGTTTAAAATTGGAACCAAAAGGAATATTTGTTACATCACCTTTTTTTGAATATATTGCCCAACAAGCTGTAGGTGTTCCAGATCTCTGTGAGCTGGAACTGATGAAATGATTCAATGGGCCTCATTACACGGTAGGCGGTAGGGGATTACCGGCACCGGTAAGGGCACCAGTGCCGTTAATCCCCTACCGCCCTACTACGAGTTCCCTTTGAGGGTCCTTCCTTAACACCTGGTTTTTCCAGGCGTTAAGGACAGGACCCACAAAGGGACTTTAGAGCTAATAACGGTACCGCAATTTGCGGTACCGTTATTAGCGCCATCGCCATTCCCATTGAGCCCTAGAGGGGCTCAAATGGGAATGGGGAAGGGCCCTGGTGAACGGGGAATTACCGGTCCCGCCAACCTTGGAATGGACCGGTAATTGCTCCATTCACCAGGGCGGAGTCGGTAAGGTTTTGGAGGCAGCCATGGCGCTATTAGCGCCATGGTTACCTCATACCGTGTAATGAGGCCCAATGAATCAGCGTATGCCACTGTACTTAGAAGCATATAAATGCGTGTCTGGTAGAATATATAAACTTATACATGAGAAGCTGTCAGCTATTGCGATATATTCCAGTGAGGGCTTCCGCGAGACGTCTGATAGATAACGAGAGTAAAGCTCGAGTTGTCTATAATGTCGCCTGGAACACTGAGGAGAAATGCATCCTGTAGTTGAAAGCCACCTACTTTTAAAGGCCCCCATTTCCAATACTTGTGCTGACACTTATGGACCAGCATCGCGGGGGATGAAGCATGAAGGCATGAGGGACTATATGCAAAATAAAACAATTTGCAGTGGTCCTTGGTATGAGTTTGGTGTTGTACGTAGGCGTACCAGCTGCTACCCCTGTCAGTCTCTGTGTTGCCCCTGGCACTGCCTCTGTGACAACTGGCTTACATGCCCTCACATTTACAAAAAAGCATGAATTAAATCCATTGTTGCTAACCTATGTTTCTTCTTTTCGTGATTGCTTTATTGCTTCTAGACAATTTATCAGGACAACCTCTCCTTAGTAGTACATGGGGCTCCCTTTTCAAAGCGATGACATTTAGACAGGTGAGAACGTCCCCTGCTTCCAGTATTAATCCCACCCTTTTGATATGTTTTTGATATGGGCTTGATGCAAATGTAATATAAAATTGATATCAAAGATAATATGTATTTTATATCAAATTCATATAAACTTGATATACAGTGTTTGTGTACTTTGAAACGATTTTGAGATGAATTGATATAAAGTGTATATAAACTTTACATTAAAAGGATTTGATATAAACTTTATATAAAATGTGGCCAGGAGAGCGCATGTGCGCTGTTGCCTGGTCGCGAACGAAGTACGTTGTGAGGAGATAGACTGCGAGTGATAGGTGGTGGTGACGCTTTGATGATGCGGGTGTGGTTTGGGTTTTGTAAATATAATGCTGATGTCATGATTTTATATAGATTTAATAGAGATGGAATATAAAGCTAGGCAGATTGGGTGACAGCTTGTATATAAAATTGAAGTACATTTGCTAAGAACTTTAATTATTTTATATATATATTATATTATTTGTATGTAAAGCTGGTGGACATTTGATAAGACTTTTGAATAATGTTTTTATAAACTTTATATTATTTTTATATAAAGGTGGCACACATTTTAAAAAGGCCGCTAATACATTTTATATAAACTTTAGATCATTTTGATATACATTTGATAGAAAGGGGCCGGCTTAAGGCTTTGACGGTGTTGGGGGCTGTCTTTACAACCCGGATATATAGCTTTATGCAGTGAGTTGGAAAACACAGCACTTTTTAAGCTTTACTGGGTATATTCAGGAAACAGCTATTATGAACAGCTACAGTTATGATGAGGGAAAAGCACCCCACATCATCACAATGAGGTCTGGCGTCTCCTGAACTGGGTAGCAGCATTCCTGGTCTCGAATTGGATGCGTAGGCTGGCCACTTATGCAACCCCCTCCTCGTCTTGGTCCTCTGTGTGCCAGTCATCCTCCTGGGTGCCTTGCAGCCAAGATACCACCAGGGCCCCCTGTGTACCAGTCCCACCATGTCGGCCAATGTGGTGGAGCTAACATCCCTGCCTGAGTTAGGAGTCATCAGTGGTTCAGCTGAGGTGGTCACCACGCCAATCACGGCTACAACAGGAGCTATGGCTATGGAGGGAGAGCAGGCACCCTGGAGCAGGGCACGGGCCCAACACCCCCGGGTGATGACATCAGCCCATAGGGTGTTCATACGATGCAGGCACCAAGCGATTTGGCAACAACAGGCTCGAAGTAGGAGGCTATTGTACTCAGGGCAGCCCATCTCAAGGAGGCAGGTATCCGGCATCAGGCAGGACGCAAATGTGGGCCTCAGGATGAGGATGTATTCTCTGTTCATGCAATCCGGGCCGCGAATCGGGGCAGAGAGGCAGCGGGTTCTGGAGGCGAGAGTCACCATGGCCAGGGCGGAGATTGCACTGCATCGGGCAGAGAGGCAGGCTGACATCCTCGAGGATACTTGCAGGGAGTGGGAGGAGCTGGATCGGTCCATGCTGGAGTCCCTGCAAGCCCTCGAGGAGAGAGCTGAGGTCTGCCTAGGGGAGTGGACGCAGTGTTCGATGATGCCCTGGCCGAGACATTGACTGACATTGGTGACAAGCAGGACTAGCCCGCTGCCTGTGTAAATAGTTTTGTAGATATAAGTTTCCTTTCTCTTTTCCTTTTATTTGGAGCTTGGATCACAGACATTACTCCATTTTATTGTACATAGTTCTGTAGGTGTAAGTTTCCTTTAATTTAATTTAATTCTTTTGGAGTGGACTCTGGACTATCCTTCGTGTTTTCTTGTACATAGTTTTTTGGTGTGTTTGAGTTGTTATATTCGTAATTATATGTATATTTTAGTGTACACATGGACATTTCTTTTTTCTATTTTTACATGGACAGCTTTTAAGATTATGATTTATGATTTATGATTTTATTTACAGTATGTATGGTTTAAATACAACTGTTTAATATATTTATTTTTTATTCTCACAGTCATTGTCGGTCACAGTCATTTTTGCAGTGTGCCTGTTTGGTAGTCCATGTTGTAGCCCTGATCCTGCCCATTGTTAGGTATGTGTGTGGTTGCTTACTTGCATGTGTTATGTTCAGTGTTTATTTCCGGGGTGAGTATACACATGGGACGGACCGGTGGTGGTGTGTGAAGTGGGATTTTTTGTGTGCACACACAACTGGCATTTCCTTTCACATGTGCAGCATCACTGTGTAGTTGCCCTCACTGTGTTTGTGAGTGAGGTGGGTGGGATGACTATGGAAGTGTTACATGTTCAGGACATTTGCACATGATTTGCTTGATGCTGTGTAACACACAGGTGGTGCTTTCCCTTTCACCAGCATGTGTTTTTACAGTTATCATCATCTCTGGTGTTAGTCACCTTCTTGCACTGGGATACACTATTGGCATTTCATTGTATTTACACATTGGCTGCCAATCTGATTGCCATGTCCTTCACACATGGGCATAACAGTGATTTGTTTATTGGGCATTCTCTTCTCTTCTAGGAACAGCAGCTTAATGAAGGTCAGGCTGTGGGACACCAGGCCAGTGTTTGTTCATGTGGCACACATTGAGGGTGGTTTGGATTCTGTCATGGTGAACAATTTGTCCCTGGGTATTGATGCCATGACATTGTCACATGGCCAACAGGCCCTCACATTTACTTTCAGTTGTTACATGTGTATGTTGGGAGATAGTTGCGGACAGCTATTCTGTTTGCCCAGCTGACACACTCATGGATGTGGTCCGGGTGAATGCATTCATTTTTGTTTGCATGATACATGTTCCGGTGGATATTCTGACTGGTGTCACTACACGGCAGTGAAGGTGCACGACACACAGTCGATGGAGTGATGATCTGTCACTATGTCAAGGTTCTTCATGCAGGTGATATCCCATATGGAGAGGGCTTCTTGCAGGGTTGGGTCATGGGTAATGGGGGCTGGGGTATCCCATGTGGAGGGGGCTGCCTGCAGGGTGGAGTCATGGGTGATGGGACTGGGGTGTCCCATGTGGAGGGAGCTTCCTGCAGGGTGGGATCACAGGTGATGGTGGCTGGGGTATCCCGTGTGGAAGGGGTGCCTGCAGGCAGGGGTCACGGGTGAAGGGGGCTGGCTTCTCCCATGTGAAGAGGGCTGCCTGCAGGGTGGGGTCACAGGTGACAGGGGCTGGGGTGGGTGTGTCCCATGTAGAGGGGGCTGCCTGCAGGGTGGGGTCACGGGTGATGGGGGCTGGGGTATCCCATGTGGAGGGAGCTGCCTGCAGGGTGGGGTCACAGGTGATAGGGTTGGGGTATGCCATCTGGAGGGGGCTGCCTGCAGGGTGGGATCACAGGTTATGTGGGCTGGGGTGGGGGTGTCCCATATGCAGAGGGCTGCCTACAGGGTGGGGTCACGGGTGACAGGGGCTGGTGTAGGGGTGTCCCATGTGGTCACTGGTAATGGGGCTGGGTATCCCATGTGGAGGGGGCTGCCTGTAGGGTGGGGTCACAGGTGAACTGGCTGGGCTATAACATGTGGAGGGGCTGCCTGCAGGGTAGGGTAACGGGTGATGGGGCTGGGGTAGGGGTGTCCCATGTGGAGGGGGCTGCCTGCAGGGTGGGGTCATGGGTGATGGGGGCTGGGGTGGAGGTGTCCCATCAGGAGTGGGCTGCATGCCGCAGATTGCGAGGTTCAGATGCACAATTTGGCTGGGGTGTGGCCGGGGATTGCAAGGTGTTTTCGCGCGAATACGCTGGGGCGCGGCGGGTGTCGCGTAGTGTTTTCATGCAATTTGGCTGGGTGCGGCTGGGGATCACAGGCTGTTTTCACAGGATTATGCTGGGGTGCAGCCAAGGATCGCACAGTGTTTTCATGCGATTTGGCTGTGGTGCGGACAGTGATTGCGAGGGGTTTTCGTGTGATTTGGCTGGGGTACGGCCAGTGATTGCGGGGTGTATTTGCACGATTACGGTGTGGTGCAGCTGGGGATCGCGCAGTGTTTTCACACAATTAGGCTGGGGTGTCCCGTCAGGAGGGGGCTGCATGCCGCAGATGGCATAGTGCAAACGCACAATTTGGCTGGGGTGTGGCCAGGGATTCCAAGGTGTTTTCGCACGAATACGCTGGGGTGTGGCCAGGTTCACGTAGTGTTTTCACGTGATTTGGCTGGGTGCAGACGGGGATCACGGGGTGTTTTCACAGTATTATGCTGGGGTGCAGCCGGGGATTGCACAGTGTTTTCATGCGATTTGGCTGGGGTGCAGACAGTTATTGCGAGGGATTTTCGTGTGATTTGGCTGGGGTTTGGCCAGGGATCACGCTGTGTTTTCACATGATTTGGCTGGGGAGCAGTCAGGGATTGCGTGGTGTTTTCACGCGATTATGCTGGGGTGGGCTGTGGTTCGTGGGTTGTTTTCACGTGATTATGCTAGGGTGCGGCCAGGGATTGCGCAGAGGCTTGCGCTGTGTTAGGCATTTCACTTGCTTTTTACTGCACGTGGGGGAGTGTTGGCAGTGTTACTCATGCAGCTTGCTGTTACTTGCACCACAGCTACTGATGCATCTGGAAATCCATGAATACACGTGCTGCGCAAATATTTCCCCAGACTTTTTCTCTGCGCGCGTCCCTTGCGCCTTCTATTCTCCCAATTCTATGAATCGGGCCCTTGGTGTTTGTGTGTAAATAGCCTAGACAAACCACCATGTTTTCAGGGCTTTCCTGAAGGAAGGATGGGAGGGATCTATTCAGAGTGCGAGCGGCAGGGAGTTCCATTGTCTGGCCGCAAGAAGCGGAAGCTGGCTCAACCTGCTTTGGCACGTTTCACCTTGGGAAGTACGAGTCAATGAGAGTAAGGTGTTCTAGTGGGTCTGGATGTGCCTGCTCTGGTTTCTTTATGGGCGAGGTAGGGAGTGGCTGTGTTGTTGATGCACTTGTGAGTGATGGCCAGTTTTTTGAAAATGATGCGTTCTCTGATCGGCACCAGTGAGCTTCCCGTCTTACTGCAGATCTATGTTCTCTTTTGGGAATGCTGAGTGAGTCGCTAAGAGCATTATTTTGGTGAGGCAGTTTTCAGGGGACAGGAAGGGTTTGGCAGCATTTAGTAATTTGGTAGAGTATGCTGCAGAGGATGCAATAGTGCTGACTTGTTGAGACATCGAAAGGGTAGCGTACCGGAATACTCATAGGGTTTTAACTGAGGATGATACAGGGATATGTATGTCATCTAGGGTGAAGACAGTGTATTGAATGTTGATTTTCTGTAGTGTCTCCAGAGGTCCTATCGATATGATTGATCTTTCGTCTCCACTGAGGCAGAGCCAGTTGGCTGCCATCCAGGCCTGTATGGCAGAGTAAGCTACGTTAAGGGCCTTTAAGTCTTTTCATAGATACCGGTGAGTGATAGGAGGACTTGGGTATCATCGGCATAGTTGGTATAGGCTATGCTGATGGTGTCCAGAGTGTCGAATAGAGGTCTGGTAAAGATATTGTAGAGTGTGGGCGAGATACAGGAGCCCTGTGGAACTCTGCAGTGGATGGTGGTGGGGACAGTACATGCCTGCCTTGAGAATACCCTCATAGCTCCTCCCTCTGTGAAGGAGGTGATCCATGATTTGGCTTTGGGTGAGAAGTGAGCCGAGGTAGTGAGGAGGTGACAAAGTTTTTGTGGTCAACACAGTGAAATGCAGCTGATAGGTCAGGTAGAGAAGCAGGGCTGGTGTGCCTGTGTCTCTAATCTCATCCAGCTGGTTATTAAAATCAAGCAAGGCTGATTTGGTGTCGTGGCTGGGAGGAAAGCCGGATTGGCATAGTCCTAACATGTGATTGGACTCAAGGAAGTGTTGTACCTGTAGATATGCTGCTTTGTCAATAATGTCTAGTAGGAACGGGACTGTTGTGATGGGTCTGTAGTTGTTAGGGGACGCAGGGTTAAGTGATATTTATTTTAGGAGGGGTCGTACCCAGGCTTCCTTAAGGGGAGGGGGTATGAGTCCTGAGGTGAAGGAAGTGTTTATAAATGCGGTGAAGAAGGGTGCCAGGGTGGCTGCACAGTCCTTAATAATTGTGGTGGGAGAGGCATCTCCATTGCATTTTGAGGGTTTGAGGATTTTATAAGACTGAGAACTTCAGGCTCTGAGATGTTTCTGATGGTGAATAGGGGGAGGTCCTGAGTGGAGGTGTTCAAGGTGGTTGTTGGGGCTATGTGAGGTGGGGAAGTCAGGTTATTTTGGCTGGTATGGATTTTACTGTGTAATAAGTCTATTTTGTAGAGCATGGCCGATTGGATGTTGGTGCACCAGGCTTTGTCTGTAGTGATAGACTGCAAGGTTGGGACCGGGGCTTCGAGTTCCCTAAATATAGAGAAGATTTCTCTGGGGTTGGATATTGCGTTGGCGATCCTAGTATTAAAGGATTAAGCTTTTGCCAGGATCATTGCCTCTTTGAATTTTGGGGATATCTTGTTGAATTCTAGTTTTAGATATTCTACAGGTTTTTGTTTGCCATGTAGTGAGGGCGGCACGTTTGCTATTTTGCAATTTGAGTAGCTCTGGGTTGTAACCATGAGTTCGAGTGTCAGATGGTGTTCGCACAGTTAGTGGGGCTATCAAGTCGACTACTAGCTTTAGCATGGAGTCGTATATGTCTGCGAGGATGTTAGGATCATTGGGTTAGGGAGTCAAAGTTGGGGACCTCTAGGTATAGTGTGAGGCTGTCTTTGGTGAGCTGGTGGGTGCAGCATGCTAATGCAGGTGACAGAGAGATGGTTATTTGTTTCTGTTTCTGCGTCGGGGGATGGAGTTGATGGATCATCCAGGGGCATGGGGAGTTAGAGATAATGGAAGACAGACAGTTAAAATCTGCAATCCAGTTTAGAGTGCAGCCTTTGCAATGTGTGGGGGCGGTGATACATTGTTTGAAGCCAAGGGTTTCTAGTGCCTTGGGTCACCTGGGTTATTGAGGCTGAGGTTTAGGTCACCCTGTAGGATGATCTTCGAGGAGCTCTTGAGCTCTTGATATTGTCATCTAGGAGCTTGTAGTAACAATCTACCAAACAATAATTGATATGATTATTCTAGGTTTGTTAACATGCTTTGTTCAGTAAGACCAGTGTAATGTACTTATTAGGACTATAGTATGTACTACTTTTGATGGATATAAAAAACATTTCTCAAAATGTCATTCCTACTTGGAAAGGGTTGTGATCAGATTAATACCAAATATCTGCTCCTTCTTTGAGCACGAAGACAATGTTAAAATTTACATTCTATCAACTGATTGGTTGGTAGTTGTAATGGAGGACCCAAAATGCCAGCCCTGCGCAGCCCAGGTAGGCCACAAAATCCCAAGCCCAAAAACGGAAGAGTTAGAGTAAATGAGAAAGGCCTGTTTTATGTAGAAATTGTAAAAACGGGGAAAGCAGTTAAGCACACAAGTCTCAAAGGTCTCTAACTTCATAATGTAAAACAACAGTTTTAAAGGCAAAGGCATGTCCCTTCTGATGTCACAACATTATCTGGCTTAGTAAAACCTACTGTAAGGTGGGATTGGGTTAGTTGTTTCGTATATGTATATAATCTATAGGGGTCTGCATTCTGATTGGTTTTACTCTATCTGATGGCTCCACCTGGGACCACCTGTAAATTGATAATGGTGAATACATTTCATCCCTAGGTTCCTTGATTGGTTAATCCAAGTGTTGCAAAACAACACTATTTGGGCACAATGATTGGTCGGCATTGGCTTTGCTGACCTTGGTTACTTGCCAGATCATCAGCACATGAGCAGTAATTGATGGCAGGGGGATTGACATCCAGGTGCTGCCTTTTCCAATTATAACCCACCATCTCTGATTTCCTAGGCCAGGAGCCAGGGCTTTTGTTTTAAACTCGGTTCTATATCGTTTCTTTTATTCTCGGAATTTGAAGGGAGTGAAGGTCTTGTCTTCTCTATGTCTGGACCTAATGAATAGCCCTTGTCCTTCAACTTTGTCACCTGTGAGGAGACCACATTTTGAATTATTATTCTTGGCTTTTACCAGGATTTTAACCTTTTTTACTATGGGTGCTGTTACCCTCTCTGTCCGCTGGAGAC
The DNA here is from genome assembly GCF_040938575.1 of Ambystoma mexicanum. Lineage (NCBI taxonomy): Eukaryota > Metazoa > Chordata > Amphibia > Caudata > Ambystomatidae > Ambystoma > Ambystoma mexicanum. The sequence goes on from NC_090923.1 coordinate 192,007,660, forward strand.
TAGTTCGAGCTATTCTTCTCTCAGTATTAGTCTGAATTGATGAGCACCTGGCTTCGAAGGTTGTCTGTTTCTTTGATATAAGAGAAATATGTCTTACACTTGGGAACTGTTTCTCGTGCGCTCCTCGTTACTAGTCGAAAACCTCCCTTTTCTTCAATAATCTTTGCATGCTGTGCTACTGTTCGGTTTGTTCAACTCTGTGGCCCGCAGGTGTTAAATCCGCCATGGCGCTAAGGGAACTCGTACTCAGGCGGTAAGGGTCGGCGAAGTTTACGCCGGCGTAAACCCCTTACCGCCTGGGTCGTAATGAGGGCCTGTGTCTTTTAGCTAATTCATCAGGTCTGCCTGCCCTGCAGCTTTGATGCTTCTTCAAGCTCTCCCATTCATTTAGGCATGGCAACGCCGTCCATTTTATCCAAGATGTCTGCTTTTCACTGTTGCTCTACTGCATTAGGCAAGCATTTTATGTGTTCCTTATGCATCTTCAGTTACAGAGTATATATTTTCTAGTGTCTATTTTGCGCAATGTGGGTTCCTCATGTATAAATGTAAATTGACCTAATGTTCGTGTAGCTTCAATATGAATGCATATCTGCTTCATGTATAGTGCATCTAGTACGTCTACATGTATCAGAAGTGGGATGACGCCTTTTGCTCTCATTATTCTCAAGCTCCAGCATGTCCATACATGTCCGTACATGACAGATGTTGCAGGTTTATTGCTTCTTCGATAATTCCTGGGTAAGGCTGATAGAGTCGTCTTAGTGAACAACTCCTTTCATGTCTGCAATATGGCGCTGGAGGGGGGCAGTTGTCAGGACTGATATGCTTCTCTCATTTCTCCGATATGTAGGAAGGGGATGGCCTAACACTGGATGAAACATTAATATGCCTCTCAACGTAGTGCTAATCAATGCGCAGATTTCTTTACCATATGCATAAACACAATTAACAAACAGTAGAAATGAGTAAAGACAGTTATAGACCCAGGACGGTCTGCTGGTCCATTACAAGTTCTGTCAGAAGCACAACACATTCGGCATATCCTATCTGTATTTCCCTCACCTTGCCCCCATGTGAACAATGTGGTCTCCTTGTGATGGCAGCATCCCTGCAAGCCACTAGCAATGAAAATGTACTCCTCCAACTTTATTTTGTGAACAACAGATAGACATGCATGAAGTGCGTGTGACAGCTGACATGATACAAAAGGCACAATAGGCACAAGTGTGAGACATCCAGTAGCTGTACATTTCCATACATAGGGCCTCATCACGAGTATGAAGGTAGCCATGGTGCTATTAGCGCCATGTCTGCCTCTACACCGGGCTCCAATACCGGGTTCCTGCAATGAAGAATAACCGGGTCATTCCGACATAGGAGGACCTGGTAATTCCTCCTTGCAGGAACCATTCCCCATTCCCATAGGGCTCAATGGGAATGGGCAGGGAGGTAATAACGGGCACATTACGAATGGCCTGTTATTACCTCCCTCTTCCACCCGCGGGACCCGGAAAAGAAGTCTGGTTTTACCAGATGCCTGGTCCGGGTCCCGCAAAGGGAACCTCATAATCGGCGCTCCCGTAATGAAGAGTGCCGGTCCCGTACCGGCACCATTCATTGCGGGAGCGCCACCCTTGTGATGAGGCCCGTAGACTCCATGAACAATAATTAATTAAACCCTGTCTGCCCATAATTCCCATTAGTTTCACATTATACATTTAACCATAAGTTAACACACAACCTGCGGGCCATGCAAGATATCTGTACTGTTTTAGTATGTTTCCCCAGTTGTGCTGCTGTCAGCAAGAACTGTTTTGTAGTTGAGGAGCATCTGTTAACAATAACCTTGTCTATAGAATTTTGAATGACGGGAAAGCATGCCTAGTGTGGATGCAATGATAATGAAGCATAGAATCATGTACTACCAGGGGTTGTTTTGTCTGAATTCGTGGCAGAGGACCTGTGTGTCATCATTAATCCAAGATGGACGCCATTATGGATAATAATTTTGTTTCTAGAGCTGAAACTGCTTTTAGGCTGGTTTTATGAAAACTGTGCTAAGTAGGTTTTTTGCTAAACATCATCAAAGTGAACTGGGGTCTTCCAGCCCTTTAAGATGAGGTAGCAATACCCTTGAGATGGATGGGGATAAAGAAATTATTCAAACATCAATAATCAAAACGACTCAGGTAGTTGGCAAAAGGATAACTGTTTTAATATCAATTATCTAAAACAGGGTGTACAACAGACATCAACGGATGTCTCCCCAATATGTATGGACTCCCAAAAGCATTTTTTTTAAAAAGCGTACTTTTATAGCAAGAAATTGTCATAGGTGACATCAACCTATGTATTACTAACGTCATCCTACGTGGCAAACTACAAAAACATATTGAAGAGAGTGCTAGGTTCTTATGGAAACATCTAAGTATACAATCCATACTCGTCTAAGGCAGTGGAAGAAAGTGATTCATTTCTTAACATCAGGTGCGGCAACTAAGCCCTCCCCTTAAATAGGTCACTATGAACATCACTAAATACACAACGTCCCCTTGGCTAAAAAACTATAGGACAGTTAATCAGGCGGCCCTCTAACATTGGTTTGCTTCTAACCTCTGTCAGTATCTTTCCACCTATGTTTAACAGCACACAGGCTGAACTTCCAGGTGCTGGTGAGCTAGTCTTAAGCATAGCTTCCCACTAATTAGCATACTCATCTATCATCACCTCAGTGGTCTACTGTAAATTATGGCTTTGAATTTGTGAGTGGTCTCTTGCTCTAGAGAATTCAGGGGAGTGGAGGTACGCTCTGCCCTCATGTTTAGGTGTGACCATCATGCTGTCGAACTTCTTCTCTCCACGTGACTGAAGACCACAAAACGGAGCATTTTTTTATTAGACTTCTGACGTCTTCCTTGTTTTTATCCAAGCATCCTGAACTGGAGCTTCGTTCTTTCACACAATTTGTTTTTTGTAAAAATATTTTTATTGAAATATCGAACAGACATGAAATTCATCGAGTAAACTATCATAGAAGTAAAATAGTAGCCATAACAAATCATCAATGCTTCGACATTTCATTTTCATTGTAAAAATTAATCCTCTCAAAAACGTCATCATTATAACGCTCATAAAGGAAGGTTAACTGAACATGACTGGAAAAATACCAGGGAGAGAGAAAAAAAAAAAAAAAGGGGAAGGTCCACAGTACCCATCAGTGCAAACAGCAATTTGAACTTCTACCAAAACCATGCTAGGTCAGAGTTGCGAGCATGCACTGGTCCATATCCATAGCTAAAGTTGGTCAAGATTTCAGTAGAAATGTAAGCAGTTTTGGTTGAAAAAACATGTGCTCATTCTCAGCCATGTGATCCAGGAATGGTCCCCAGATTCTAGAGAACCTGGAAGTCCTGCCTTTTAATGTGGCTGTTAGCTTCTCCATACCAAGTAACTCCCAGATATTAACCCACCAGTAGGCTATGTGGGGGCCCTCTGTGTCTTTCCAGAACCTGGCTCAGGTGAGACGGGCTGCCATAAGCAAGTGGGTTATCAGCTCCACTCTAGGACCTGATTGCGGGTTGGACCCATCTTCCGGAGTATCTCCCAGCAGCATTATGAGCGGGTCCATGGGGAGGAGAACTCCAAAAATGTCTTTAATCCTTGATCTAACTTCAAGCCACAAAGACTGGATGATCGGGCAGTGCCACCACAGATGACCCAAGTCTCCCACCCCACCGCACCCGTGCCAACAAGTATCAGGGTAGACAGGGTTAATAGCATGTAATTTTTGCAGGGAAAAGTACCAGCAAAAACATATTTTAAGCACACATTCTCTTACTGTTGTACACCTAGACGATTTATGAGCTCTACCCCAGATCCTCTGCCAGGACTCCTGGGCAACGTCTATCCTCAGTTCCCTCTCCCATGCTAGCATGTAGGGCAGTTTTTCGTCCACCGAGTCTTCTTCTAAAAGGCGGTAACACGTGGTTACCCTGACAGAATGTTGGCCTTCCACTGCAGTTAACTCCAGTCCCGTGGGGGACCTAGTAGCTGCCCTCTTATGTTTGGGTTAGTTATCCAGTGACAAAGCTGAATATATCTAAAACTCTCGGTTTCTGGGAGATTGAATTTGTCTTTACACTGTGCAAATGTCAGGGGGGAGTTGTCTATGTAGAGTTCACCCAGCTTCAGTGGGTTCTCCTTTGACCATAGGAGGTATGAGTTGGTTTAAAGCCCTCCTATCTCCTAGTTTCTATTTGGGTCCTGGGGGTCAACTCGCTCTCCAGGACTCTACAGGGCTCGAGAAGGGGGGCCGCAAAGAAGAACATAATGCAAGCAATTTAATGTTCGTTCCGAGTATTTTCACTGTGTTTTCGAGACACACTGGCACCTGTGGGCTGATTAGGATGCCTCGCTGCCCTCTTTCAAGGATAGCGCGTGAGAGGAGACCGGGTATTTCTATCAGGGTTGCTACGTTATGTTTCAGCTTATTTCCCTTGCATTGCACACTGGTAAAGCAGAATATCATTTCAGCGAAGCATTTAGAACAGAAAGCAATAAGCAAACATTAGAGAAAACAAGATGGCGATTTCTGTCACATTGAAATGGCCACACTTCGGTCAAGCTTATGATTATGTACTACTAACACTAAGAGCATGAGACGGTTGTTCTTCGGCCAACATAGTACATTTCCCCATGATCGAGGGGTGTCTGTTTTTCTGGATCGACAAACCCTCCTTTTGGCCGTATGCCAAACGTCTCATCCGTACATTGCATTCTCTTCCAGCCACGTATCTGTTTCAGATTCTGATTCTGAATCAGGCTCTGAATCTTGCATATTTTTAGTTTCCTCCTCATTGTCACCTATGTCAATGGACATGAATTCTTTGACTGTCTTTGTCTCTTCTCTACCAAGGATACTTGATCTACTAGTGCTCTTTTTCTCTGTCATCTGTACACATCTTTCACTAATTTCGGTGCATATCACAGGTAGGCAGTGTATGCAACAACATGTCATGAATATCCCTAGTACTGCTATCAGAAGCGCAAATAGTTTCCATCCCCATGAATATAATAATTCCCAGAACCGGGAACTTATATTCCAACCCCCTTCTTGGGTATGGAGTACAGAATTTAATAATGTAATTTTCTTATTGCCTCGAAAACCGTGTGAGAGGAGTCGTTTACAAATACACAGCACGCTGATCCCACGATTTTGCACACACCACCACGATCAACCAGGATTACATCAATAGCCATTTTTTTATTTTGCAGTGTCATCAATCTAACCCCTTTCTCCTCCAACATCATGTTGTATAATATATCTGTAGTTCCGTTTATTGTTTTTTCTAAGATTATGGATAATCGTCGAATATTATAGGAGTTGATTGCTTGGGCCAAAAATGGTATAAATGATTTTGCTACATCTACTGCTATTAATCCATCTTCATTACTTCTTCGTGGCCTAGGTCTAGATAGTTTGGCTATGTCTTTTGTTTCTAAGAAAAACACTCCTGGGAACAGTAGTCTTAAATAGCATGTACCTCCCCAATTTCTAGGTAACTAAGGATACGCTTTATCTCCACATATGAAATACACCGGGTCACCTACATACACTGGCTCTACTTCCCTATTAATAATCGCTGTATTTATACATCTAGTGAATGTCCCTACAAAATAGGAGCCCTTCTTTTTTAAACATAAAGGAACAGAATGAGGGCTGTAGTTTACTGTGTAAGAGGGGGGCACTGCATCTTTATTTCCTTCTGATCTTATGCGAAATACGATCACAGATGACTTTTCTGGTGGATACAGTTTATCTTGTGGCATTGGTTTGGGCGTAGCTTTTGGTGTTATCATCTGTGCTTTATGAAATATTGAGCAACCTATGGGTCTCATAATAATTTCTTCAAATTCATTCCTGTTTGTGCTATCTAATTGACCCGTTTCACTTTTATTCCATTTTCCATAATGCAATGTACTCAGAGATGCACTGCATGCAGAACTTAATGTCAGTGGCTGCGCGTACCAACCTATTCCTTTGCCACCATGCTGTGGCAAATGAGCACACACCCAACAGTTGTTCTTTTTCAAAATTGAATGTGTCATGTTCATAATTTGCAGTAATGTATTATTAACATAACCCTCTCTATGTCTCTCTTCCATTGGGGACAGAGTGTAAGTAATTACATAAACAGGGCTTTCAGTGGTGGAGAAGTTCCTAATTGGTAAGATAATTTCTAAAGGGTGCATCTCCTCTAAATACCACAGTACCAGTGCTGTTATTACTGGGGCCATTATGCTCATTATGCATATGATTATCATCAAGGCCAGCATGCAATTCTTTTGGTAACTTGTTTTATGCATTTTTTCAGTTTCTATGTTTGATTCATTATCAGCATTGTCAGCAACGATGCAGGAGGGGACAAAAGCTAGTTCTGGCATCTTCTCTCACGGTCCTTCTTCCTCAGTGATTCTCGTCGTGGATATCCCTCCTTGCGGCACTCGTCCGAATGTCAATGAGTTCGATAAATGTCAGCTGTCTATTCTGCCAGTTCTCAGCAGCCTGGATTGCTTACATGTTGGGCAAGATCTCTTATGCGTTAGTATACTGCTTAAAGAACTTCAGAGCAGTTATCTATTGCCTTCTCTACCATGTGCGCCCCGCTTGTCCGCTCGGGTTCAGGACACATGGATTTGATGCTAGCACCGAGGAGTCTCACATTTGGGCTGTCTGACTTGCTCAACCCTCACGTTGCTCTCCTCTAGGCCTCCAGTTCCTACTTCATTCGAGAATAGGAAACAGAGGCAACAAAAGATTGATGAAATGAAGATTTGATCACTCCTTTTCCGACTTCGTAGATTGCACCGCCTTGCTCCTGGTACCGTGTGATGAACAAATAGTGTGGGTGCACTTCCGGACTCAAGCTTGGAGTTATCCTAGGGCGCAATGACAGATGATGATGGGTGCCGAGGCGACGATGCAGGCTGTGGTGCAACAGAGGATGGTGGGTGCCACAGAGGTACTCGCTTGGTGTCGGCCAGCAGTGATGCAGAATCTGCTTGTCAACGTTGGGGCATTCTTTGCCCTTCCTCTTTTATGGCAATCTCATCAGGCTTTGTTTCAGAATCAGGCAGTTACTGTGGCAAAGAACTGGCAATTTTTTCTTTCATTTCTGGAACCGCTGTTTCTTTCCGGTCGCCTCGATCAGTCAGTTTTTCAGATGGTGACGGCAGCTTTTTTGCATGGGTGGCATGGATCCACGCTTTACGCCCATCCACACGAATGGCCGTCTGCGTTGTCAGGGTATCAAATAGGGACCACGCCACCTGGGTGGCAACGATGTTTTTCATTAAAATACGTTAAGCATCACCCAGTCACCTGGCTCCAGTGCGTGTCCCGGGCCAGTATATCTGATCGGTAGCGCCTCCTGCACCTGCTGATGAATCAAATGCAATTTTTGAATCAGGAGATTAGAATAAATGCTGAGCACTGGGTATTCAACTTCGTTCAGTTTCTTCGGCCGAGGTGCACACCAAACATTCGCCGGTCTCCCCATTACTATCTCATATGGGGAGAGCCCAGTTCTCGCCTGCACAGATGTTTGCATGCATAACAGTGCTATTGATAACGAATCTACCCAACTTAACTTGCTTCCTGCACATATCTTGCTAATCTTAGATTTCAGGATTCCGTTGTGGCGTTCAATAAGACCGGCCGACATCGGATGTCTCGAACAATGGAATCGCTTATCGATCTGGAGACCTGCACAGATCTGTAGTACTACTGCACCTACAAAATGCGGACCATTATCTGACCATATGACACGGGGCAGGGCAAAACGAGAGAAATATTCCTTTAACATCAGTTTCGCTGTGCTTATAGTAGTACAGTCTTTCAATGGATATGCTTCCACCCATTTGCTGAATGCACATATAACCACTAGGACATACTTCAAGTTTTGGCATCCCTCCATTTCTATGAAATCAAAATGGATCATCTCAAATGGCATAGAGGGAGGGCCAAAACTGCCTGTTGGAGTCACCGTTCCCTTCCCCACATTGTGTTGTAGGCAAGTGATACAGTTCTGTACCAACCTCTCGGCATTCTTCTTTATGAGTGGATTCTCCCAAACTGTGGCTAGATGTTGAATTATTTTCTTTGCACAGATATGCGTGGGGCTGTGAGCCATTGTGACCATTGCATTTACATAGGCATTTGGCAACATCCAATTCCCGTGCTTCTTGTCCACCCAACAACCCTCTAGATCTAATTCTGCAGAGACCTCAGCCCACCCTTGGATTTCATCAACAGTGGCTTCCGCCTGCATCTCTTTGACGGTAGCAATTCCATTCTCTATCATGCAGGCCACCTCTTCAGTCTGTACTGTAAACATCTTTGTATCATTGGCTGTTTGTTTTGCAATTCTGTCTGCAAACGCGTTTCCCTCTCCCACTTTACATGTTACCTTTTTGTGCATCTCGCATTTCATTATTGCTCGGTGCTTTGGACACGTGAGTGCAGACAGCATTCGTACAATCAAAGGGCCATGTTGGATTCTAGCCCCATGTGATGTTAGGAAACCTCTCTCAGCCCAGAGTCGGCCACAGTTATGAACCACGCCAAAGGCGTACTGACTGTCAATATATATATTCACGGTCAGATTCTTAGCTATCTCACTAAGCTCTGGTTAATGCTATTATTTCTGCTGTTTGTGCAGAGTTGTAAGGGATTCTTTTGCTCTCCACAATACTTTTTAACGTGGTGATGGCATATGCGGCAGTTGAAGTGCCGTCAGGTATTTTAAAGCAGGAACTGTCACAAAACAGTTCTCTATCTGGTTCTTTTGGTGGGGTATCACTTAAATAAATTCTACCTTTTGTTTCTTCCTCAGTAACCATTAAACAATCATGTGGGGGTGATTCATTTCCACCAAGGTTTTCCCCGGGCATTGGCATTAATTCTGCTGGATTCAAAGTGCTACACCTCATAATTTGGATGTGGGGTGCAAAAAACACAATTTCATATCTAGTCAATCTAGCAGAGGTGAGGTGTTGCATCTGCGTTCTATTGAGTAGAACGTCTATGGCATGTGGCACCATCAAAATTAAGGTGTGCCCCAATACCATCCCTTCTGTTTGTTTCACTGACGCAGCAGCCGCTGCAACAGCTCACAAACATCATGGTAGTGCGCGCGCTACAGGGTCCAGAGCAGAAGAAAAATAGCTGCATGGTCTATTTCTTCCACCTTGTTCCTGTGTTAGAACTGCCAACGCGCAGCCGTCATTCTCATGCACAAACAATTTAAAAACATTTTCATAATTTGGTGTCCCCAAAACAGGAGCAGAACACAATGCAGTTTTTAGCAAGTCAAATGCTCTCTGACATTCTTCATTCCACTGCAAGGGCATCACAACATCTTTCTTTGTCAACTCCACTATCGGCTTCACAATTAAGGCAAAATTCACTATCCATTGCCGACAATAAGAAGCCATGCCTATTATAGCTCTGACTCCTTTTTGTGTTTTTGGAATAGGCATACCAGAAATGCTCTCTATTCTCTCTGGCGTTAGTCTTCTCCCTTCTTTCGAAAGTAAGTAACCCAAATAAGCCACTTCCTTTGGACAATACTGAAACTTTTTTAAGCTGGCTTTGTGGCCATGCACAGCTAAGTGTGTTAATAGTAAAATGGTACGCTCTTTACAAATCTCCTCTGTGTCTGCTGCGATCAACAGATCGTCTATATACTGTAGCAATACACAACCTGTTGGTAGCTCTAGCATATCTAGTTGTTCTCTTAATGCTCTGCTATAGATGCTAGGGCTTTCTGTGTAGCCTTGAGGAATGCGCGTGAAAGTAAACAATCGCCCTCCTAGTGTGAAAGCAAACAGATATCTACTTTGTATGTGTACTGGAATACTGAAGAAAGCCTTTTTCAAATCAATAACACTAAAATACTCTGCGGAAGCTGGGATCATTGTCAAAATTGTTGTAACATCCAGAACCAATGGGAATTGGGGATCTACTACCTTGTTTAGTGCACGCAAATCAATTATGAAACAATATGGTAACTCATTAATTCCTTTCTTATACACCGGAAGAATGGGTCTGTTACATATGCTGCCTGTAATCTCTTCAATCACTCCCAATTTTACCAAATCAGACACAATACTTTTCAATCCTTTCTCTCCGTCTGCTGAAATTTTATACTGTGGAATACATGGCAACGTTACTCCCTCTTTCAATGTAATCTTCACTGGCTCTATCTTCAAGCATCCCACATCATTATCATCTATTGCCCATATACAAGTTGGCACGTCGCTTAATTCTCCTGGCAAAGGTTTGGACAGAAATTCTGACACTGGTACATTCTGTGGTGAAATAGTTAAAAACACTCCATCTGGTGTACAGTGAATAACTGCACTCAATTTTTTCAATAAATGTAATCCCAAAAGATTCCCCCACAATTCTCTGTTAACAGGAATGGACAGTATTCAGTGAATGGGCCTAATGTTAAGGCTACTGGTTGGGACACTGGATTAATCACTGGGGTGCCTGTGAACCCTACTGAAATATTCTTATGCCCTGACAGTGGTATCTCTGGAACTAAGTGATGGTCTATCGAGCACTTTTGTGCCCCCGTATCTACAAGGAATCTAAGCTCTTTATTCCTGACTTTCATTTCTATGTAGGGTCCTTTCTGATTCACGGGAATAGATACATTCCGACCCTTGTCTTGGGCTGTCTTATTGGGGTAACAACACATCATCTGAAGTGTAGTCACTGTTATTATTGTAGTATGCACCTGTTTGAGTATCAAAAATGTTCCCGCCTCTTCCTCTATTTCCATTTTGCATACCCTGATGATTTTGATTCTGGGTAAAAGTAGTTTGATTCAGAGCCTGGCTTGATTCTGTGCTCCATTCCCTTGACTATTCTGGTGCTGCTGCATATGGTTTCTGTTGTGGCCATTTGTTCCTGGGTGCCCTCTGTGCTGTCTTCTCTGACCGTATCCACCTCTATTTTGTAAATGTGGACATTGCACTCGCCAGTGTCCTTCCTCTCTGCAATACACACATTGATATAATCCCAAGGGCCCTCCGTGCATATTCAAATTGCTCCTGCTCTGTGCATTTCCCCTTCCCCTGTTGTGTCCTGATACTTGCTGGAGTAACACCCCTACTATCATCCGCAGGGCTTCTATTCTTATTTGCAAAGGATACTCATTGCATATCTCATTTATCTCCCCCACGGAAGTCCTAGGGCTCGACATCCATCTCATTGTCTCTCGTATACACACTCGTAGTCTTTGTCTATCACCTGTCTGCCTTGGTGGATGCAGGAATCGCTGTTGTCTATTGGGTACCGTTTCTTTCCTACCCCTCTCAATATCTTTCCTACTATACCCCAGTGTGGCTAGTACTTCAGAATATTCTTCATCAAGTTCATTCTTTTTTTTTTTGTAAATTTGATTTTATTAAGTTTTACAAGTGTGAGTCATGGTACAACAATAAGAAAAGCAGTAAATATCTTATAACAGTAGAACTAAGCCATAAAACTCCATGTATTCTGTGTTTGTCCGGCAGACACGATCTTCATACATAATGTTCGAGTGTAAACATGACTTCCCCCCACCCCTATTGCCCACCCCCCTCCCTCCCGTGGTCAAGCAGCAATTGGTACAGTTCTTGCAGCATTCATCTTGTGACAATCAGAGTTAGTATGTGTTGTCGGGGACTACCTCAATCCTGAGAGGACATTTTAGTGGGGGCGGACTCAATATTATTTAGGCCTCGTTTCTCTCTTCTGTTCTTGGGGTGGTCAGTTTATGGCTGAGGCTTCCGTTGGGTAGGTGTATGTTCTTGTATTCCATCCAGAGGGCTTCAATCTGCGACGATCTTCCGTGTAGTGGCGCTGTGATATGTTCCATTATGCAAATATTGTTGGCGACGTTGATCCATTCGCTTTTCGTAGGGGTTGTGGGGGCTTTCCATTTCATTACCAGCGTTGCTCTTGCCGCTAATAGCAGTTGTGGGGCTACATCCTTTATTTTGATCCAGTCATCCCCATCCTTCTCGAGGCCGAAGAGCATGAGGTAGGGATTAGCTGTTCTGATAATGCTGTCGACTTCTTTGATCCAGCCCAACACTTCAGACCAGAAGACTTTTATTCGGGGGCACCCCCACCACATGTGCCAATAGTCCGTGTTTTCCCCACATCCCCTCCAGCATTTTGGCTTGGTTGTTTGGAACATCTTGGATAACCTGACTGGATCGTATTGCCATCTATGCAGCAACTTGATTGCGTGGAGCTTGTATTGGTTTGAGATGGATATTTGTATGGCCGCTTGGCATATGGTATTCCATAGGTCCGGTGTAATCTCTTCAGCGAAGTCTTTTTCCCATCTGCCTTTCAGTGCGTCCGTGTTCGCTCCCTCCCCTTCTATCAGTGCCGTGTACATGTCGGATATTAGGCCCTTCATTTCAGTTCTTGAGTCGAGTATCTTTTCAAAGGGAGTGAGGTCTCTCATGAATTTAGGCTTCCACAGAGGTCTCGTCAAGACGCCTTTGATTTGTATATATTGGAAAGTGGATAATGGGCCTATTCCGAGGGCTTCCGTTAATTCTGGGAGAGGGATGAAGGAGTCTTTTCTTTGTAGTTGCCCAACTCTTTCCAATCCTGCCTCATACCATGCTTGGTATCGTCCTACATTTGGAATGTGGTCGTTGATTCCAGGGGACCATAAGTGGCTTAAAGGGGCTGGCCAGGTGGTAATGTTTTGCATATTCTTTCCCTGTGTCCAGATGTCCCAAATGGTGCTCAGTATGGGGTGACCTTTGAGTTTTCTTCGGATTCTTTCCTTCGGAGCCCAGAGCCATTCCGAGACCGTGGCTGGTGAAAAATAGTGATTGTCCATGTTGACCCAATGGATGACTGTTCGATTACGCAGATGTGGGATTAGTACTCTTAGTTGAGATGCTTCATAGTATTTGTGTAGGTCAGGGAGTCCGACCCCTCCCTTGTCTTTGGGGAGTGTTAAGATCTTATACGGGATCCTCGCTTTCTTCCCTTGCCATAAGAATCGGAGCATGGCCCTTTTGGTTTCAGTAAAGAAACCAATCGGGATCCTGATGGGTAACATTTGGAAGGGGTATAGGAATCGAGGGAGGGATACCATCTTTATTGCATTAAGTCGACCTAGCCAAGATATTGTGAGCTTATCCCATCTTGCCAGGTCGGACCGGAACTGGTTTAGTAAGGTGGGGAAGTTAGCCTCATATAGGTCACTCAGCTTTTTCATAATTTGTATCCCCAGGTACTGTAGTTTTGTGTGTTCAATTTTAAGGCCCAGGGGAGAGAATTTGGTGTTATTTTCATCTTCTGAGCCTTGAAGGGGAAAGAGTGTTGACTTGGTTCTATTTACTTTGAACCCGGATAGTCTACCGTATTCTTCCAGCAGGCAGAGGGCCCGAGGGATGGAAGAACGGGGGTTCGTAATGTGGAGGAGGATGTCATCTGCATAGAGGGCAATTTTGTATTCCGTCGACCCCATTCGAATACCCTCTAGGACGGGGTCGGCTCTCATCGTTATTGCCAGGGGCTCTAGTGAGAGTGCAAAGAGAATTGCTGAGAGGGGACATCCCTGTCTAGTCCCACGCTGCAAGTTAAACCATCTGGAATATTCACCGTTCATGAATATTGAGGCTTTAGGATCTGAGTATACTGCCTGTATTGCTGTCCTAAACCTCGTGCCCATTCCCACTTTACATAGTACCGCTTTTAGGAATCCCCATTCTACCCTGTCGAAGGCCTTTTCTGCGTCGATAGAGAGTAGGACCGGGTCATTATCTAGGGTCTGGGATGTATGGATGAGATGGAGGGTTTTGCGCATCGTGTCAGCTCCCTGTCTCCCGAGTATAAATCCAACCTGGTCTGGGTGTATGAGTTGCGGGATTAGCGTTTCCAGCCTTGCAGCCAAGATTCTAGTGTAGATTTTCACATCCAGGTTAAGCAGGGAGATGGGGCGGTACGAGGCACATTTCGTGGGGTCCCTCCCTGTCTTGGGGATCACTGTGATCAGTGCCCTGGTAAAGGAGTCCGGGGGTTTCCCCGTATCCATTATCTCATTGAAAAGGGTCGTCAGGAAGGGAGACAGTATTGCAATAAAGGTTTTATAGAATCCGGCAGTGTAGCCATCTTCTCCCGGGGATTTACCTAGGGTTAGCCTCTTTATGGCAGTTTGGACTTCCGATTCTATGATAGGGGATTGTAACGATTCGGATTCTTGTTGTGATATACGGGGACAATTATTGAGGACAGGTACGTTTCTGTATCTATTTGTTCAGGGTTCGCTTCCGAGGAATAGAGTGCCTCGTAAAAGTTGGCAAAGGATTCGGGGATAGTGGTGTGAGCGTATGATGTTGGGGAGTTATCCTCAGAGATTTCTAGTACTCTTCGTTCAGCTCTCTGCTCTCGAAGCCTGGCAGCGAAAGGCGCATCTGATTTGTTCCCCTTTTCGTAAAATTTTTGTTTCAGCAACCTTAATTTGCGCACCACTTGTTCGTGTTCTAATAGTTTCAGTTCGTTTCTTTTCTCTCTGGCTCTACTCATTTTTATGGGGTCTAATTCCGCGCCTGGGTCAGGTTTGCTCTCCAGTTGGTGGATTTCTGTTCGTAGCCTCTGTTCGATAAGGTTACGTTCTCTCTTTTTTGAGGAACCCTCTCGTATCAGAATCCCCCTCCAGGTAGCCTTCCCTGCCTCCCAGACGGTCTGCTTGGACGTCTCCCCATTGTCATTTGTTTCGAAGAATTGGGAGATTTCCATCTCCATTTCAGCTTTGAAGACAGCGTCTTTCCAGAGGCTCTCATTGCAGCGCCACTTGCCACTCCTGGTCGGCAGATTCGCCCACTGAATGTCTGTGAGGACCATGTCATGGTCTGACCATGTGATCGGGGTTATGCCTGCTTTAGCTGTAGCCTCAGCGAGGTCTCTGGATAAGTATATGTAGTCAATTCGGGTATACGTATTGTGCGGAGCGGAATAGAAGGTGTAGCCGTGTTCTTCGGGATGATGTGCCCTCCACGCATCTATCATATTATACATTTCCATCATTTGCGCAAGCTCAGTTGGCTCAAATCTGTTCTGGTGACTCGTGTTGGGGTTCCCAGGTTTACGGTCTTTGACCGGGTCTGCCCATTGGTTAAAGTCTCCGCCTAAGATAATGTGCCCGGTGGCTTCTTGTATTATCTTGGGAATCGTTCTGGAGAGGAATCTCAATTGACCCGTGTTAGGGGAATACAGGGTCGCAATTGTTACGTTCACCTTACCTATTTGCCCGTTCACGAGCAGAGCTCGTACTTCCACGTCAGACCATGTCCTGGTAGGAGTGAATGCTATGCCTTTCCTGATGAGGATTCCCACCCCTCCTTTTCTAAGCGGGCCAGAGCCCCAGTATTCATTCCCAACTCGTTTCCCAAGGATCGGTCTTTCTTCTCCTTTTATATATTTCGTTTCCTGCAGGAAGAGGATGTCTATTTCAGCCCTACGGAATTCTCTGGCGACGAGGGACCGTTTCGTCGGTGAATTGAGTCCTTTTTCATTGAGTGTCCCGAATCTCAAGGAGACATTTTTCCTTGTGTTAGTGTCCGTTGTCATTGCTCTTTCTCATGGGAAACAGTCTCTTCGTGTGTGATTGGTAATGCTTTGTACTCGTGGATTGCTTGCTGCTGTGCTTGTTTTGGTTTAATATGTGCGCTGCTTTGACCTGCTGTGGCCTTTCCCTCACCCTCCCTCCATCCCTTCCCCAGTCCTAATTGAAGGCGTCCGATCGAACCCGGCATGTTGCTCCAGGTCGGCATCGGACCACTTTGGGGGGCCGTTACTTCACGCCCCTTAACCAAATAGGTCATCTTTGTCCGGAGTGAGCCCCTCCTTGGTTCCCCCCTAATTTTGGTCATTAGAGTTAGGGAAACGTGTATGTGTTCATATCTCCTCATTACATCATTCGCTTATTTAATTGGAACTGTCTTACCAGTGTCGCTTGGATTCAATTATCTGCTTCTGGGGAGATGTTGCCTCTCCGGAATTTTCGTGACCCCTTTACTTTCTTTCTCCTGGGGCCTTGGATTCGCCACTCTCGTCCTTCCCCATGTGTCTCTCCCAGGCCGGCCACCTCTCCCTGAGTGCCAAGGAGGCTAGATATGCACGTTCGTATTTCCTTCTCGGATCTCAGCCTGACCCTGGTTCCCTCATATTCGAATGAAAGTGAGAAGGGGTAGCCCCACCTGTATCGAACATTCTTTTCTTTGAGCATCTTTGTGAGCGGACCGCATGTTTTCCTGAGAGCCAGGGTCAGGGAGGAAAGGTCTTGGTAAATTGAGATTCGTGTTCCTCCTAGCGTGATCTCGTTGCTCCTTCTGGCTTTTTCGAGAATTCTGGCTTTGTCTCTGAAGCGATGGAATCGGGCAAGAACCGATCGTGGACCACCCGTGGGGCCACCTGCTCTGTGTATTCGTTCCGTTATTGGTTCATCCACTTCATCATCTGCTGTGAGGAGTTTAATAATATTGTGAAGTGTTTCCTTGAGGTCTGCCTCCGTTTCCCCCTCCTTCTCAGGAATTCCAAAGATGCGTATATTGTTTCTTCTTTCTCTATTTTCCAAATCATCCAATTTGAGTCTGAACTCATCTTCTTTGCGTTCCAGGTCCTTTATTCTCTGTTCGAGTTGTATCTCTAACGTATCGATTGAGGTCTGGTTATTTTCCACCCCTTCAAGCCTGTCCTCCATGCTATCGAGTCTTTGGGTGATCCTGTCTATTTTGCCTCCTATGTTAGTGCCCAAGTTCTTTATTTCGCCCAGAAGGGCAGCAATGTCTCCTTTCGTTGCTGCCGCTAGTTCATTTTCCGTAGTGATGTTGTTTGCCATTGCTGGTTCAGTCAGAGCGGGAAGGGTGGGGGCGTAGGCGAAGTGCAGGAGCTTGTGCTTGAAGTTCATGCAGGGTTTTCTTCAAAGCGACAGGCAGAGGAGGCACACGCCCCTGTTTTGGGGGCCTTACCCTCTGTACTGATCCGTTAGAAGGCACATAGGGTAGTTCCTTCTTGGCAGTGGTGGGTTGGTTGCAGCTTTAGGTTTGGGTGTTCGAAATACACTGCTGTGATGCTGGCGGTGAGTGTGTACTCGGTTCCTTTGAATAGAGGAGGCACACGCCCTGTGTCCAGGGGCCTTTCCCTCCGTTTGATATGATTTCGGTTTCGCCAGCAAGGTGTACACCGGAGGGGCCTCAGGTCTGGAGATGCCTCGCGCGTGTTCTCAGGAGAGTCGGAGCACTGTTTGGTTCACGTGCCGCGATTTGGGGTCTCACCTCTGGTTTCCCTCCGGTGTCGCTCTCCCCGTTTGACACTACGGCTTTCTGTGCCGGGGTTCTGAGGGTTGTCCCGTTCACCTCCACTACTGGTGGGTCCACGGCAGACTATACTTCCGGGGGTTTCTCGTCTCGGTTTCAGGAGTGCGTGTGATTTACCGGTGGGGCCCCTCTACAAGGTGCAGGGGGGCCGGACCGCGGGTGCACCTCGCTTCTGAGGTGGAGCCGGGCGCGTCGTGTAATCTCTCCTCGTTTTGGTTCCCGGGTGATCCGTTAGGTAGTTTGTTGGTCGCTTGAGGGGGAGGCCTCCTCTCTGGTAGGCGCTTCGGCGCCGTTATGTCCCCCTCTGGAGCGTCAGGATCTGGCAGGTCTGCACCGGATAGTCGCGGGGGGGCTTTTGGGGGAGGGGGCCAAGATGAGGCGTCGAGTCCCGAACCACTCACGAGGGATGGGTCCGCGGCCGCTATCCGATGCGGTCCGGGGGCGGTGGGGTGCAGATGTCGGGCGGCCCTGAACTCTGTGTTCGGCTGCTCGAAGGGGGGCGGGCAGTTAACAGGCCTCGCCTCGCGTTGTGGGTCCTTCGTGGATGCCAGGCAGGGGAGGTATCTCAAGCGGGGGTTCAGGTGGGTTCAGGGCTAGGGCACCCACCTGGTTATGTCAGGTATCTGCTCAGGGCCGTGATCCTCCGCAATCGCGTAGGCTCCGTTCGCGGGTTCTTGTTGTGGGCTATTCCCGAGAATGCCCTGCAGCGCACGTGTGCCAGGTTGGTTTCGCTTTCTCTCCGGTTCGGATGGCCGCAGCTTGGGAGTTGGATTTCGTCGGGATCCCAGGTCCGTTTTCGGTCTGGATTTTTCCGAGTGTTGGGGCAGATATTCGCACAGCAGCTTCACGCTTTTTCTCCGGGGGGGTCCAAAAAGTGGGGGCTCAGTCCATCTTTTGGGGCGGCTGCAGCGGAGCTCACGCAGAGTCCATGGGTGTCTCTGCGCCCCCTGGTGGCCGTCATCAAGTTCATTCTTAAGTTCAAAAAGTGGGTCCACATGCTCTTTTATTTCTTCATCTCTCTCTCTACAACGGGCTAATGCATTCAAATCCAACAATCGTTGTGGCGGCAACTTCCCAATTAACTTTTTCCATTGTGTCGACAAATATTCCCCATGCATTCCAACAATACCTGTCTTTCATTGCTTCTCCTGAAATCATACATCGACGCTAGCGTGGCCGCCTCATCATTCTCGTCTATATACATTTCCGCCTGCTCTTGCAACTCTCGCTTTCTCTCCTTGATGAACGCGCTGCGGGTCACTCTCACACATTCACTTTGTTCAAGTCGCTTATTGGGGGAGCAGTCGGGACGGAGACACCCTCTTGGGCGGAAGGTGCGGAGGGGGCAGTGTAAGCGAGAGATGTCTGTTGGGGCTGTGGTAATTGTGAAACACTCTGGACGGACTGGCTAGTGGGCGGCGCGGTTACTGATGCAGCCTGTGGCTGTGCTGGGGTTGGGAGGGGCTGAGCAGCAGCTACTGACGGAGTCTTTTTAGTTTCTATTCTCGGGCCTTGTTTCGTTTCAGTTAATATTTTATTTATCAATTCGTCTGATGAGTGTAATTCTCTTTGTGGATATATTTTCTCGATATTTAACTGGTCGCGTCTATTTGCTTCCCTCAAGCTATTACTCCACTTCTCCTCCTCCTTTTCTGATTTTGATTTATGCCTGCGCGCATGTTTCTCGCTACTTCCAAATCGGACCATCGCTTCCCTCCTCCAATCTCTAAGGATATCGAGTGCTGCGGGGAGTGTTTTTTTACTTATCAAAACCTTTTCCAGGTTATCTATTCGGTCCATCTCAAAACTCCCATTCCTCGGCCACTGAACATCTTCCTGCTTTCTGGTTTGCTTATGCCAAATTTCACAAAACATTATCGCTCCCACACCATATTAGACATACATATCATAAGCCGGCGTTACCCCCGCAGGTGCAACCTGGCCAGTTTCCAAAGATTGTCCGCTGCAGCGGAAAAACCCCGCTAGGGTGGACAATACCCTAGGCATGTTTTAACCTTACCCTTGGTTAATCAAACTTACTCTGGGTGTTTGATTTTGCAAAATCAACTCTAAACGAATATCAGGATTACTTACGAATCGGGGCACGACTCACCTGATTAGCCAATTTGTCTTTCCAAGACACAATTCATCCGTATACTGACGCAACCAATGACGTTGTGTCTGCATATCTCGGCTCTGCCTCGTTTCGGGACCCTCGCCTCCTTCTTCACTGGCCGGGCACGTTGATTAGGGATCAGCTGTGTGCAGATCTGCAGAAAGGAGTCTCATTGCTTACGCAGGGGCGCCCCAAGCACCTCTTGATCCCGGCTCGATCGTTCCCATCCTGGCCGTTCTTACCGCCTTCCTTATTTTGCAACGCACACGATGGAACAAGTGGGGGAGGGTCCCTATTCGGGCGCCATCTTGAAGGGGCCCCTGAGGGACCCTCGAATGTGGAAACAAGACACAGTCACCACACACAAACTGATACACCATACATGAGGTTGTATTCCCAAAGGCTAGGGTTTATTGCAAAGTAAATAGTCTCAGTTGACCAACTGGTCTCACGCCCCGTGACGTGTGTCTAACAGACCTCAGGAGACGCAAGAGACCGAGACACAAACATCAGTTACATATATACAAAATTAACATCTTACAATCAGTAGTGTCACATCAAAAAAGGCCCCGTGCACATCTCCTTTGAACTGAGCACGATGATTGACAATCGTGACGAGTATGACACCACAAACATTTGTTTTAGCAACAGTTTGCAATGTTGTAAGGCTGCAGACATAAGTCTTTGTTGAAAAGAACAGAATGCTTCTGTTCTCGCTAGCAAGCTGCATGTGGGGGGGGAGAGCCACATTCCAGGCTT
The DNA here is from genome assembly GCF_040938575.1 of Ambystoma mexicanum. Taxonomy (NCBI): domain Eukaryota; kingdom Metazoa; phylum Chordata; class Amphibia; order Caudata; family Ambystomatidae; genus Ambystoma; species Ambystoma mexicanum. The sequence continues at coordinate 192,027,941 of NC_090923.1, forward strand.
TCCTATCTCCTAGTTTCTATTTTGGTCCTGGGGGTCAACTCGCTCTCCAGGACTCTACAGGGCTCAAGAAGGGGGGGCGCAAAGAAGAACATAATTCAAGCAATTTAATGTTTGTTCCGAGTATTTTCACTGTGTTTTCGAGACACACTGGCACCTGTGGGCTGATTAGGATGCCTTGCTGCCCTCTTTCAAGGATAGCGCACGGGAGGAGCCCGGATATTTCTACCAGGGTTGCTACGTTATGTTTCAGCATATTTCCCTTGGCCTTGCATTGCACACTGGTAAACCAGAATATCATGTCAGCGAAGCATTTAGAACAGAAAGCAATAAGCAAACGTTAGAGAAAACAAGATGGCGATTTCTGTCACCTTAAAATGGCTGCACTTCGGTCAAGCTTATGATTATGTATTACTAACACTAAGAGCATGAGATGGTTGGTCTTCGGCCAACATAGTACATTTCCCCATGATCGAGGGGTGTCTGTTTTTCTGGATTGACAAAATGGCTCTATCTGCTGCAACAAAATGATAGCATATCCATGTAATATCACTTACCTTGTTTGTTTTTTTATCATAAATGCCCAGTAAAACAATGTCAAAACCCTGCACCACCTCCCACCTCACTCTATCATAATAAGTACCACATTCCAGCAAACACAAGTGCACACACAAACACACTTTCACACAACATGTACTCTCTCATTCACAAACAGAATTCACTCTCTCATTCACACGCACATCCATTCATCATATAAGCAGCAATGCAGCCATACAGCCCTCGCCTGCATGCAGTCAAACATTCACTGTGATTAAAAAAAAAGAAAATGTGCATACACTTCCCATTCATACACTCACTCAATCAGCACTATTCATTCACTCTCATATTCACCAGCATTCATTACTTCCATTTCCCTTTACCTTGTCCCAGAACTAACTAATAAGTTAGATGTTTCTAAGTGCGGATTTGGGGATCGTACCTGTGTTGCTGCGCATCGTCTTGCTTCCAAGGGGAGCGTGTTGCCACTGAGCTATCCTCCTGAGACAATGACCTCACATAAGTACTGTGAGTGGGAAGATTAGAGCTGGGAGTAATAACGATTACCAATAAGTAATTCAAACATTCACTCACACATTCCCCATTCGTCCACTCGTACACTCACACAATCAGCAGCATTCAGTCACTTATTCACTCACTTTTTCAGTAACCATCTATATTCATTCACGTGCACTTTCAAAAGCATTACACCCTTACTCACACATATACGTCCTGCACTCAGAGTACCATACGTACACGTGGAAATGGGGGTGTATTCATCACAAAAAAAGCCACGCAGCCATACAGCCGCTCGCATGCATGCATGCATGCATGCAAACATTCAATCTGATAAAAAAAGAACATTCAGTTGCATACATTTCCCATTCATACATTCGCACAATCAGAACATTCATTCACTCATTCACTTTCATACATTCCCCATTCATAAACTCACGCAATCACCAAAATTAATTCACTTACACATTCAGCAATGACTTGCATTTATTCATATGCACATACATGCATTCCACCCTCACTCCCACATATAGACAGTCACTCACATACATATTTATAAGGCGCTTAATACCCAGAGGTTTCCAAGAGTGGACCCGGGGATCAAACTTGTGATGCTCTGTGTCTTCTTGCTTCCAAGGTGAGCACGTTGCCCCTGACCTATCCTCCCGAGACACACAAGCACATGCACACACACATACATAATTTTAAAATAAATGCAACATCGTCGGTGGCATGCCTCTAGACCCCTGCTAGGCTGCTCCGGGATTCTCTCCCTGCAAATGCCCCAGGCATGAAGCAGGGAGAGGTATCAATGAAAAACCTCTCCCTGCTTCTCGGTGCTGGAGAGTGAGGGTGAGCGACAGGGATTGCCTGCCCCAGGCCCCCCTAATACACTGGGAGATGCAGAAGCGCCCTCTGTGCATTTTGAGGGTTCAGTAATCCAGCCAGCATGGTCAGTGGGCAATGAAAGGCTTTGGAAGGAACATGCCCCAGCCTTGCATGGCTCATTGCCCATGCATTGCTGGGTTCATGGACCTAAGGGGAAACTTTGGTTCCCCACAACACAGGCCAACCCAGGAGTGCTCCAGCAGCTGCACACTGTAGTGGAGGGAGCGCACAGGTTTTGACTGGGCTTTGGCTTCAGCTCCTCCATAATGGGGGTGGGTGGGCGCCCAGTCACTCATTATGGAGGAGTCCACCCTGCTGTTAAACGTTTTTCGCTGAGGAGTCTGTCTTTTAGGGGACTAAGACACATTCAGCTGTGATTGTGTGGTGTTTCCTGCTCTTTGTGTTATCCGCTGCTCGTGGGACTATGAGGACTGTACGGCTGCACTGAGAATGTCCTGTGATCAACTCTTAATTTCCTTTACGAAACATAATTTTCATGTTTCTTCAACCACTTTATCTAGATAGGTTTGTTGGGTCACGTCCTGGCGCTATAGGTAGATTCTATCATAGGAGATGTCATTATATTTGATTACAAATACTTTCCATCTAATTTTGCCACAAATGTATGTGAGGGGGGGTTAGAGAAATAATACATGTGGGTGGTGTGGGGGAGCTGCAGGGGATCAACCCCACATGCATTTGCAATGAAATGTCTTAAAAAACGATGGAATCGAATTCGATAAAATGGATTTGATAGAATCACATATATCTGTCCTTGTCAGCATTGATATTTTTGACTATTTGGCTCATCCATCTAAGGGTGCATGTCCGTAAAAGCCTATTTAGCTGGTGCATGTCTGGGAGACATTCTTAGGCCAGCTGATTGGTTGGGCAATCACAATGTCCAAACGTTCTATTGCAAACGTATTTTTCATGCAATTTCTATGATTATGGCAAGACTTTGAATTTACATTTTAGGAAGCCTCTGTTCCTTGCATAACAATTTTGATTGTTCCTCTTAAATTTATGAAGGGCAATATGGATTCCATTAATGGAATGGAGGGGAGTATTATCCTACCTAGCTCTCCTGCCCTATTTGTTTTCATTTTTTCAATTAGTGGGTTGTTCATCGAGTCCAGGCGGGCAGTTTCCTCAAGGCTCACTTTTGATACGATTGATTTACTACTGTTTTTTCTAAGAGGTATTGCCCTGGGGGTAGGAGAATCAAAAGGAGGACTTCTTCTGTGTCCAGAAACTGGAAAAGCCCAGATGGTTCTGCGAAGGACCGATATGGATACATGCATTCATATCTGGATAACAGATATGAATGCATGATTTGTTATTTGCACACACTTTGGTTCTGAAACTCTGAAACACGTATAATGCATTATACTTGCCTTGGTGTCATTAATGGAATCCCTATTTTCCTTCAAAATGTACGAAGAGCAATAAAAATTAATATTAACACGCACAGGAATAATGATCTGCTTTACACACCATTCCACACTATTTAAAACTGGTGTTATTTCTACTGCTATATGATTAACAATTGGCTTTTTCGCAAAGTGGTAGTGGCACACTGGTCACTGCTTCAGTGAGGTGTCCCAAAAATATTTCTTTCTTCATCAAGTGTATTTATTAGACACCACATTTTCTGAAAGGTACACTCTGAGGAATTTGACCATCCGTACTGTGGGTGTGCGCTCATTAGGGATTTTTTGAAATTTTAAATGAAATTGAATAATGACAGCTCAACCTCCGAAAAATGTGTGGGGCTAATCTGCACACATTTGTATATGCTCATTGTACGACATATACTCTGGGTGGGCATAGCCTACAGGCACAGTCCTCCCTGTCATATTAGATAGGATATGACTGGTGGAGTACATGGTGCATCTCAGAAGGGGGATGGCCAAAACCTTCCTCTTGCCATGGCCAGCCTATTTAACTATCAAAGGATTCATGGATCCACCCTGTCTGTTTGTTTACCCTCGGCAGATGGTGGCACAATTAATATAATTACCACACTAATAGAGTATACGTCAAACAGGCCCACATGGGGCCTGGCTGAAGAGGCTAAACAAAGGAGACAGGAAGCCCCAACCCACCTTTAATATGCACTGTGTGAACCTAAAGCCAGAAGGTGATTCATCACACACACATGATTTCCTGCAGCGAAAAGCTCTGGTATACTGTCAGTGAGCTGACAACTACATTTCTGTCATTGAAAAATGTTATATCAACCCCCGCCCCCACACGAAACTGTCTCTGCATCCTATTGATCTTTCTCTAATTGCATCAAAAATGGAAAAAAATCACACAATTTTGACAATTTTTCTATTACAATTTTTGGTGGAGGGGAGACACATCCAAACCTCAGAGTGTGTTTGCGGGTTCAGTTACTGGCACAACGCATTTTCACTATTCACTATTCTCCACTTTGAAAACTCAGCTGCCATTGACGAGGTTGCAATCACATAGAAATGGAAAGAGGTGGGATCTGATTCACTTTCGGAAGAGACACTGTGGTGATCACTTTTTTATGTTGAGTTGTTAAAACAGTGGCATTGACCTGCTGTACAAGTTCTATAAAATAGCTCCCACCGTATTTGTATTGGATGCATATATTTGTATAGCGCTTTGCGCCAAAGTGCTAAACAGAAAAAAAGAAAACACGGTACATGAAAATACATTCCAGAAGAAAAACAATGAAAACATTGCAGTTAATTGGGGAGCTGGGCTAGGAGGTAGGTCTTCAGGTTATTTATGAAGCGGGGTATATGTCCAAATAGAAAGAGAGAGTTGCAACGCTTGGCGGAAAGCAGTGTAAAGGATGGTAAACGTGAAGAAGCGGAGGGTGTTTGGGGACAGAAAGGAGGAATTGGTGTTGGGAGCGTTAAGCATGGAGAGGGGAGTAGATAGAGATTAATGAAGAGAGGTAGCGAGGGGCGAGACCAGGGACACGCTTGAAAACAATACAGAGAAAATGGAAGAGCAGCCAAGATTCAAAGGGAAGAAGAAGCATAAGTCCTAGAGAGGAAACAACGAGGAGGGAGGGCATAAAAGAAGATGAACAGATGGATTATACACAGACTGAAGATGTCCAAGGTGAGAAGCAGGGAGGCCATGAAGAAGAGCAGAACAATGCGAGAAAAGATCAAACAGATAAGATTAAGCTTAATAGTGTGAAAACAGAGGTTAGGATGGGCGTGTCAGATGTTGAAAAGAGCGAAACAACATGAGCGTGCAATAGAGGAAATGTGGAGGGAAAACATGAGGGTGAGATTAAAAATGACACCAAGGTTTCGTTCAGAAGGGGAAAAATTGCTGGGAGGCAGGAAAGGAAAGAAGGGGAAGAAAAAACCCTCTGTTTTTGAAGGATTAAGATGAAGGAAATGAGACGACATCCAAGATTGCATAGAGACAGTTTCAGACAGTGGAGTGTAATGTATTGGAAAAGGAGACAAAGATTTGGGAGTCATCAGTTTAAAGATGGAGAGAGAGATTATAAAAAGAAATTAGCGTAGAAACCAAAATAATGTAGAGAGAGAAAGTAAAGGACCTAGGACAGACCTTTGGGGGACCCCAGAGAGAAGGAGACAAGGTGGAAAGGTCAGCCCCGGTAACAGAGTACGAATGATTTGAGAGAAAGGAGTGTAACTACTTGAGGGCATATCAAGAAAAGCCAAGAGAAGAAAGGTGGAAAGAAGAAGTGAGTGATCAACGGTATCAAATGTTGTGGAAAGATCAAGGAGGCTGAGAACAGAGGAAAGCTTAGAATGCCGAGGGGTGAGAAGAGTGTTGGAGACATGTAGAAGGGCATCTCAGTCGAGTGCGAGGGATGGAAATCGGATTGAAGTGGAGGCAGAAGGGAGTGAAAGTTAAGATATGTGGAGACCTGTGAGAATGCAGCACGCTCTAAGAGTTTAGACCGAAAAAGAAGAAAAGAAATAGGGCGGAAATTAGCAGGTATAGAAGAATTAAGGGAGGCTTGGGAAGAGTGAGTGCATGTTTGAAAAGGGATGGGAAGCAAACATTATTGAGAGAAGAGTTGATGAGGGAAGTGAGGTAGGGGTAAACGATGAGGATAGGTTTGTGGAATTAGTGCAGAATGGAGAGGGTCAGATGGGGAAGCAGGTGAATGGTCATGTACAAGAATGGCAGAGGTATCAAGGTTAGAAAGAGTGGTGAGTGCAGATAAAGAGTGGGGAAGCAAAGTGGAGGGAGAAGAATAGGGAGAGTCAGTTGCATGGAAGGAGGAACGAAGTGTGACAACTTTAGAAGAAAAGTCATTGGCAAAGTCGGAGCAACATCACAAGGTCGCGGGGATAGGATTGTGTGCAGGAGCTGGAAGAGAGGTGGGGGTGATGGTGAGAGCGTAGTGTAAGTTCTGAGAAGTAGACTTTTCTTTAGCAATGAGCAAAGCTTGGTCACAGGAGGAGTGCAGAGAGGAGAGAGCAGGAAGGTCGTGAGGGGGAGTGAGACATTTTCTAACGCTGTTGAGCTTTGCAGAGACTAGATCGGAGGGAGGTGAGAGCAGGAGTAATCCAAGGCTAGGGGAGTCGGCGGGAAGGGGAGAAAGGGCGAGAGGGGTGACTAGAATCAAGAGTACGAGATAGCCTGGTACCAAGGACAACTACGAGCACGGAGAGGTAGTACTAGACAACTAGATTGCGATTAATGATTTATTAGTGCCTTATTCACAAATGACAGCCCCACAAGAACGGGTCTTTTTCAAGGATGCGCCAATGAAACATGTAAACCAGCATTAACAATAATAATAAACAAGCGCCAGGAAAGTTGAGTTCCAATAGAAAATGTTAAAATACCTGTGAATAAACAATGAGAAAACGAAATTAAGTGTATGGCATGCGAAGCAGAAACATATAACACATATTGCTTTGCATAAAGACTGTCATCGTCAGATTGCAACAGGGGAGAAAAGAGCAGGTGGGGCGGGGAGCGGAGAGATACACATGAATACAATTGAAAATACTTCTCTGCTACACAACAAAGAAATTCAATGTGCACCCTGGAAGTTCACCTGGAGTACACCTCTTCTGCCTTACCTGTGCTATTATGTGCTGAAAAGCATGCACGCAAAGGTTCTAATAGCAAATAGGTTTTGCCAATGCAATCTCACAGCATGGGTTGGGGCTTAATTACTAGAGTGACATTAGGAACAGGCTGCCTGGAATAGGTCTGGAAAGCAGACACAACTCGCTGCTATTGAAGGGGCATGATAGGCCTGCCAGACCAGATCCTACTGCAGCTTTCTGAGGGTATGGGAACATACCAAGGGCACGTGCAGTGGGGTTCAGAGGGGTGTATTAGGTACCAAACCAGGGGTGATGGTGCAATAACTGTACGATTTCTACACAAAATATATGACATGAAAGCTGGTGAAAATACAGTGAACGTGGAATTAAAATGCTGCAAATTCAAACATAAACACTCCTATATGAAGAAATGAAGCGAATTAAAGAATTAAAATGACAACACCTGCCGGGTTCAACTCCAAGGCAGCATCAGGTCAGAAGCGGGGGCCTCCTCCCCCTTCTCTTCCAGGTGTCACAAAGTATGACAAACAACTCAGGAACCAACAGGTAGCAGGACGAACGCTGTGCAACATAAGGGTTCCATCGGAGCTTACAAACAAGCAATGGGGGCCGGAGGAACTTCAAGGCTCCAAAGGGTTTCAGACTTCTGAGCAGAGAAATAAGCAAATATAGGGCAATAGGGGGGGGGGTCCGAGGAGACTTGTTGGCTCCAAGGGATTTCATGGTATTGAGCTGAGGAGAGTTCCAGGTCTTGTCTCGGGAGGATAGCTCAGGGGCAACGTGCTCGCCTTGGAAGCAAGATGGCACAGAGCACGCTTACAAACCTCTGGGTATTAAGCGTGTTATAAATAACCTATCAAATCATGCTGAGTGATTATCAATTGTTGTCCATTCAAAGGTGTTGCTGTCCATGGCATCATATATTTTTGTTTTTACTAGCATTCCAGTCCAGTCCGAGTCTGCTTTAAGAAGCACATGGACACATCCCCAGTTGCTGTTTGAGCTATTCTATAGAGCTCAGATAGATTTTGGCTGCAGTTCCGTCAGGTCTTACACCGAAACACAGGTCTACTGGTAACTCCCAGTTCCTGTTTGAGCTATTCTATGGAGCTCGGATAGATTTTGGCTGCAGTTCCGTCCGGTCTTACACCAAAAAGATGTACTGGTTACCGGGCCTCCCTGCCAAACATTAGAAAGCACAGGGGTAGTCAGTCGCATCATTCCTGCTACGTATTGGCACCAGTGCAACATGTGTTCAGCATGCAGGGTGCCAAGCATGTCAAGCTGAAATCTATTAAAGCACTCAGCTTGCACATCCCTCTGTGGGTGGTAAGGGGAGGTACAGATCCTTTGGACACCCATTAGCTTCAGCACCCATTTGATCAGATGGGATTGAAAGTCGGGATCCTGAAGAGAATGTATCCACACAAGCCAACCATAATGGACAAAGAATTTCTCCCACAACACTCTTGACACAGTCACAACCTCCGGTCTTTAGTGGGAAAGGCTGAGAGTGACTAGTGAAGTGGTACATTATGACTGAGATGTTTTGAATGTCGACACAGTACATTTCTATTCTCAAAAAGCCAATGCCCAGCAGAGCCCTACACAAATGTTGAAGATAAGTTGCAGGCCAAGTTGCGGGTCTTCCTGACCAGGGAATGTACACTCTGGTGTTGGTGGTTACATACATCATCTGCTAGAGGGGGCCAGGAGAAGTATGAATGTCTAATCACTGCTTAGATGTCCTTGCTGTTTTTGGAGGGCCTCCATGACAGCAGCTCTGAATTGGTGGGACTAAACCAGATGTTCGGAGGACCTGATCTTGGATGTGGCTCTCCACATAAAATAAAAAAATCCCTTCAATACAACGGTCCTCTTTTCCCACATTAGAATGGCATGCTCCAAATCAACCCTTAAGCTCATCAGTTCACAGCACCCTTCTATTTTTGGCATGGGTGAAGTGCTTGCCTTCAGATGTCCAGGAATTGACCGAACACAAAATGTCCAAAGGAGAACAAAAACAAAAGTTATTTACATGAAAATAACTTTCGGTTTTCTCTCCTGCTGACATTTCCGACAACCCGCTCCTCCAACCCCTTACTTACCTTGGGGCGGCACACTTAGCTGTGTGCCGCTGCCTCTGCCATCCCTCTGCAACATTGTTTCCCTTCACTTATGTTCATGGGAACTGGTGCCGCAGGGTTCTTTTTTCCTTTATTTGACTTTATTATGTGGACAGCGGGGACACCAGCACAACCACTGATGCGGATACAGTGAACAAGGGTGCGGAGGTCAAACCCGCAACCCCCGCTCACCTTGTTCACTGTAATCGAATGGTAGATGTTTTCGAAATTCAAACATATCTACCATTCGTTTTTTTATTTTCGTTGTTTTATGCGTCTACCCTTCCCTTGCCAGCCGTGATAGCTCACAAGCTTCTTCGCTTGCCAGGTGACAGAAGACCTGTGCAAGTCCTTCAGCCCTGGGTTCCAGACAGACAATGCCAAGGAACTTTTCGGGGTTATGATTGCTTTGGGTGTGACTGATGGACCTGTCTCTGGCGTCAGGACATTATTCCGAAGACGGTGAATGACTGCGGTGGCACAAGGCATCAACATCAGTGATTGTTCTGTCTTGATGATATCAAAGCTGGAGCTGATAATCAGAGGATTTGTGGCATCCAGTTTCACTGTTTTCGGGACGTAGTTTACTGGGTTATTGGCCGTTATTACAGAAAACTAAGCACCGTATAGTTAGTCATGAAATAACTCAGTTACTGTTCATGTAAGCAGAAGGAATTTCAGCTTGTAGACTGAGTAATTCCTCTCAGACTCGTGCAGTCCTGGGCTGGCATTGCAGACTGATCTTATGTAAGGTGGACATCCCCAATGCAATCCATACTGGCATCCACATGAAGTGTATATGCCTGCTCTGGGTCCACATATGCCAGCAGGGATGCCACAGTTAAAGGGCTTTAGAGCTGGAACAGCCTTCTCACAGTCGGAGGTGGACTGTGGCTCATTAGGAGACACATCGACCTCAGCTGAGTCCCCATAACATTAATCAAGTCTGGTTGCAGGATAGGACAGGACACAGTGCAAAACCCCAGCTAGGAGCCTTCCGGGCAAGGTCGAATGATGGTCGGGAAAGCACAGATGAAAGAGAAGCAAGCTCCTATGGAGGGCATGATGTGCAAGGCAAAGTGTCTGGGAGCATATCCAAGTTCTGGTGCAGTTTGAGTTCAAGAATAATGTACCAAGAATCAAATCCAGGGTGAGGGGGAAATACTTTGCATTTTCTGCAAACATTTTATTGCCAGAAAGCTGGCGAAATGTTGAACTAAAGGGAATCAATGAAAACATAGCCTGTGCATCCGCAGTGCAGTAACAAGTCAGGTTTGGTGCATTCTCCTTCTTTTCCAGATGCCAGGAAGCATGAAAAAAGGTATCCAGTCACTGAATCGAATACAAAGCATTGAATGCCAAAAGCATCGAAAAAAATGCATTGAAAAAAAATGGAATGCATTTTTTTCAAAGGTAACGGTTTTATATTAATTATAATGGGTTTTAAGTGGTAAAAAACAGGGGTTGGAGGCCCCCCCATAAAAAAAGAAAAAAAATGCATTCAATGCTTTTTTTTGTTGCTTTTTTTTTTAGATGCTAAGGCATTCGATGCTTTGGCATTCAATGCAATCACTATAAATCATGAAAAACAACTCATTGTTAAGTATATGAAAGGAACAAGTGGCAGGAAGAATGGTGTTCAACATTAGGGTTCCACCTGAGCTGACAAGCAAACACAGAGCAAAGATGGGAACTTAGGAGACTTAATGGGTCGGCGGGTGGTGTGGGGGCAGTAGAGGGGAGGTTCAGAGCACTGTACTGACAAACAAGGAAACTAAAAGCAAAGTTGGGGTCTAAGAGGACTTGGTGGCACTTAGGGGCTTATGAGCTCTGAGCTGAGGAGAGTTCCAGCTCAGCTGACTCATTGGCCATTGGAACACTTGCTGTCCATTCAAAGACATGGCTGTAATATACTTCAATTTACATTTAACGCTCACCATTTCTCATCATTTTATAATCCTGAAAACAGGGTATTGCTTCCAATATAAATGGTCGTTTTATTACCTGCTCTTAGGGCAGGCCTGGCCTGACTGCAGTTTCAGACTATCAGTACAGGCAAACTGGGTATGACAACCCTGTCAGGGTCTGGGGTCCCACAGACCACTGACTCTTTGCTGCTGAAATACTGTTCCTATCATCTGTATTTTGCAAGAGGCTACATATTGTTGCTCCAAGCCCCAGATGGTATTTAATGCAGCTTCTTCTACTGTGTTGGCAGGCTAATTTCTTGGTTGAGAATCGTGCTCTTTGTACCAGCTATTTTGTATACCCTGTCCATGGTGTTGGTGCTACTATTCTCACTGTAACGTTATTCAGGCTGATATCTTGTTTGCCTGCATAGCTCCCTGTTACAGAGGTCGTTGGTGCTGCTATTCGTGCTAGAGTGTTGGGAGGAGCTCACTCTTCAAGAGGTGGCTGAGGCTTTTCCCAGGTTGTGGTGTTCCTTCTGTGTTGTCATACATGTCTTAATTGGGTAGGTGTGTTTTTTGTTATGAAGGTTGCGGTAGAGCGACTATTTCCACAAGCATGGCTTCCTTCCTGTTATTTAGTACTTTTACGGTCCCCATATTTGCTCCCTGTTTTGGATGCTTACCTTAATTAAGTTTCTTCCAATCTATCCGTTAGTTGGTCCTTCTTCTCTTTCAGTTAATCTCTGGCACCTTTGCTTAATTGTGCTAAACATGTTCCCTAACTTTTCTGTCATTATATACTTTTTATAGTTCTTCATTTTTCTGTGCAGGTTCATAGGTCTGGCATTTCAGTTTTTGGACATAAGTCTAGTGTTCATTGTTCTATTTTGCAAGCTGGTGTATAGCTCATTATTTTTCTGTATGCGGTCGTGGGTCTGGGAGTTCAGCTGCTGTAAAGAGATTTTTGTGATTGTCTTCTTCTTTAGTTTATCCTATTCTCTTCCTCTTACATAGTGATGTCTTGGGTTATGAAAGGTTATTTGATGGAGGCACAATTTGTGTTCCTCTATTATGTATAACTGTTTTGTGAATTTATTTCTTTAAAATTCCAACCCATCCTTCGATCCGCTTCTCATGTTTTTCTGGTCTGTCTCTTTACCACCAGTCTTTGTAATTATCTTGTGCTTTTCAGCCAGGTGCTTTTAAGCTAGTGGTTTTCAAACACTTAATTCTGAGTCCCTCCTTGAATAAAAATATTGTCGCTGAGCCCCCGACCCCAGTCAGCAGAAATAGAGTTGCAGGGTCCCCAAGATGCCGTATTTACTATTAAAGCAGTCACCAGACTCCATTTTTGAAAAGTCTTGCACCCCCACTGTACTCTCTAAGGTAGCCAACCCCACAGTTTGAAGACCATTGTTTTAGTCTCATTCATCTGAGCATCGACAGGCACGGTCAGACTAGGACAAGAAATAGTCCCAGACACCTAAAGAAACTGGCCCATCAAACCATCATCCGTGAATCGCGCCAATTGACAACTTTACGGAAAATACTACTTATGGAGGGTTAATGGTGTTTGTTGCATGTAATATTTTGTGTAAATTCTTGAGAAAGTAATAACATTCTTTTTGTTCTTTTTTACAAAAACTTAATTATCACATAGCTAAATACTATACTTATTTTGCACAACCAGACTCAATGCATGTCTACTAGTTGCCACCAGTAATGGAAATAGAGTTGCATTTAATAGGCAATACAGCCAAATTATTATTACACCGGAAACTGTAGTTTGAGTGTGGAGGAATAGGATAGGAGTTTTGCCTGGTTACTGCTGCTTATAGACTGGAATACTGGAGACTAGGGTGTTATGTTATAAAAAAGTTGTTAAAGCGCACGTACACCCAAAGGCATCTTGGCGCTGGCTACTGAAGAGGAGTCAAAGTTCAGAGTGGCCGACAACACCATAAGAGTGAGATGGCCTAAAACAGAGTGGTTTTCAACAACCGGCGGAAAGTAAGGTGGTCTTCAGTTGCACGGAGAGCAGTAGGCAACATGTTCCAAGCTATAGCAGCCGCCACCGAAAAGGCACGGCCTCCCATGCATGACAGATGATAGCGGGCGGCAGTGAGAAGACACGCAGACTGTGAGCGCAGTAGACGGGAAGGAGTGTAATGAACAAATTTGCCTGGAGATACTCAGCAACCAGGCCATAAAAGGCACGATGCACCAGACACAATGATTTAAACAGGATCCGGCTGGCCATGGAAAGCCAGTGTAGTTTCTTGCGCAGAGGGGAAATATGAGATCCAAAGGGAGGGAGGAGTATAGAGCGAACGGCAGCATTTTGCAGCAGTTGAAGCCTTTGGATCACGTAACGGGGCTGGGCCAAATAGAGAGAATTGCAGTAGTCGAGAGTGCTGAGAACCAAGGCTGCCACTACCGGGGCCTGGCATTCAGCATGAATAAAGGGCAAGAATTTCCGCACAATGCAGAGTTTAAAGTGCCAGTACTACATACCCTAGCCACCTGATTGTCAAGGGACAGAGAGGCAGAGATTTTGACACCGAGATTACAAACTGATTGAACTGGAAGAGGGCCAAGGCTCGATGGCCAGAATTGTGAGGTCAAAAAGAGAAGGGGGGACGAAGTACCCACAACCAGGACCTCTGTCTTACTGCCGTTTAATTTAAGCCAATTAGTCATCATCCAGTGTCCCAAATCCTCCAAGCAGTTCCTTAGTCGTGCAGCGGTCTCAGCTTGAGTAAGAGCGGTCTTATGTGTGTCGTCCACATAAGAGTAGTAGCAGAAACCATGTGAGTGGATAAGAAGCAGAAGAGATCTAATATAAATATTAAAAAGGATAGGAGAGAGTGCAGAGCCCTGAGGAACGCCACAGAGAAGTGTAGCCAACTTAGATCAGAATGGGGGAAGAGAAATAGACTGAGAGCGATCAGACAGAAACGATGTGAACCAATCAAGGACCCTGCCAGAAAGACCAGCATTGGAAAGATGTGAGAGCAAGATGGAATGATCAACGGTGCTCCGACACCACCCTTGTCCAACAAACATATAAGGTCATCAAATACCGAGCTCAAGACAGATTCAGTGCCCCTCCCGAGCGGAATCCAGACTGAAAAGGATCAAAGAAATGGGGGGACTCAAGAAAGTTAGTGAGAAGAGGGTAAACCAATGCCTCCATCAACTTCATGAGAAAAGGAAGAAGTGAGATAGGACGGTAATTGGACAGAATATTGGGATCAAGAGACGGCTTCGTAAGAAGAGGGACAACCAGGGCGTGCTTAAGGGAAGGAGGAATAAGCACTGTGGAGAAGGAAGTATTAACAGCAGTAGTGATATGTTCAATGAGGTCAGGAGATACCTCTTTTAAAAGAGGGAGAGGTACCCCCGGGGTGACAATGGTGTGCATAATAAAGGCTGCCAAAGTGGCTGAAGTGTGCTAAACAGGAAGCACCACCTCAGATTAAACTGCATTGAAGATATACAATTACTAGTGGTTACTTACCCACAGGGCTGGGTTTGTCTGGCTGTCTGTTGGTAGCTCTGCTAAAGCATGGCTGGAGTGGATTCTTGAACAGCAGCCTGCCTGCAAAAACAAAGTAAAGATGACGAAAACCCAATAAGCACAGTATATATCATGTAAATACAGTGCAAGACTTGTAACAAAGATAGGAGGAGCACCACCTGGATATGAAGCATCACCCAATAACTAGGGGCTAAATCATAGTTAGTCTGTTACAAAAAAATGAGTAGAGGGTCCAGGACCATAAAAGCTGTGCACTAGCACTAGTAGCCGAGCAAATAAACGATATCTTCCCAATTCTCAGTGATAACTAGCAAATGGTGGGAAATATACCAGAGGCACCTCAATCAGCATGCCGTGCGGATGAACCACAACCAGAGATGTATGTGTAATGTAAATCATTGGTACGCCGTACCACTAGTCCTTTTAATTTTTACAGTATACCTTTAGTTCAAAGGCTCAAGAAGAAACACAGCCTAGGTGCTCTCTCATTCTGCCGAGCCAGTTATAGAATTGGCTCAGGCCAGACATTCATGCACTGCCAGTTTCCCAAGTCGCAGCTAGGCAGACACGCACACACATAGCGTCTGTGGCTCTGCAGGTGGTTAACGTGCCCAGGTTGCAAACCTTTATCAGTGGCAGAGCCTTTCATATGCATGATGGAACAATTCCAACTCACTGAGCTCATGAAGCACCGCAAATCTGTGATAGTTAGAGTGAGCAACCTAAAGCACCCATGGAAAGATTTGTTGATATCCATGATGTTGCTTTAAGTCACTACTCAATTGAATATGAATAACAGCGAGCTGGAAGTTTGTGACTAAGAATCTGCATTCTATCTATCTTTGTTTATTACAGACACAACTTCTCGTATTACGTGTCTTAAATCACTGAAAGTACAGTGAGGTTAACTAGATTTTTCAGGTTCGCATTATCTTGAAGGCCTAAAACAATTCACTTGATCTTGAGTATGTTAGTCTGATGTGGAGAAAACTGCTAGAGGGCAAATGCATACATTGGATTTACCATTTGATGACATTTTATTAACTATGTTTGAATGTACTTAGCCAACTTTCTTATGGCATATTTGAGTGTGTATCACTTTTAATTGTTTTGTAGTACTCATCTAGGACTGTTTTTATTTGTTTTAACTATGATGTCTCTTGATGAATATATGTAAAGCCATTGTTGGCTGAATGCATATTATTAAATAAATAAATGTTTTTAATCACAAGCTGCGATTTAGAATCCACATATCTATCTATCTTTGTTTATTACACACACAACGTCTTGTATTACATGCCTTAAATCACTGTACAGTGGCGTTAGCTAGATTTTTCAGGTTGGCATTATCTTACATATAGTTTACCATTCAGGAAGTGAAATTTAAAGCCACAATGATATTCTTTTGGTTTAACATGTTGCTATGAGGATTTATATGTTGTCATTGTAGCTTTATTATGCAATTTTTGTAAACCTATCATTTACCAACACTTCATGTGTGTCAGGCCGCTGTTTGCACATAACCAATCTGCGTGCCGACCCCCTATCAGTACGGCAAAGCTAAGAGAAAACCTCTGGGTGGAGATGCACTCAATGCCGGCACAAAAGGGAGCTGTGCGACCAGTGCGTGAAATTGGTGGAAACGGTTGGGTATTCAGCATAGAGGCTAGTGAACAGAAAATAAAATCCTGGGGAATCAAAAGAGACAAAACAAACAACAAAAGCTTTCACAAGATGGCCTGACTTGCTAGTAACTCCATGCAGATTCTGTGGGAAAACGACCATCATTCCCTATGGCCCTTGACTAAATATTTGTTAATTGTGGCACACTGCAACAATTGGAATGCAAAGGGCCTCATTCCGAGTAGGGCGCAAAGGGATACCGGGCCCCGTTAAGGACATTGATGCCGGTAATCCCTTTGCGCTCTACTACGAGGTCCCTTTGCGGCTCCGTCCTTAACGCCTGCTTTTACCAGGCGTTATGGACGGGATCCGCAAAGGGACTTCAGAGCTAATAACGGTACCATAATTTACGGTACCGTTATTAGCACCCTCCCCATTCCCATTGAGCCCTATGGGGGCTCAATGGGAATGGGGATTGACATTTTCAATGGGGACTTACCGGTCCCGTAAAGGTCGGACTAGACTGGTAAGTACCCATCGAACCGGGGCGGACACGGTACCGGTATTGGTGCTAGTCATGCGCCATGACTAGCACCAACCTTGGAATGAGGTCCAAAGACTCAGTGTACTGTTCAGGAAAACTGTTATTTATAACTAAACTAGGCAACAATGCCCAAGGGCCGCTTTATAAATGTAAAAAATAAATTAATTGGCTTGGCCTGCTGGTACGGATCATGGTCCACAAGGCCACGGAACCACTCCACACCAGTCTTCCCCACTTTGCATCTACACAGGAAGATTCATGTTAGGAAACCTAGCTGGAACATCAGCACATGCTCCAAAAGGGGGACTCTATTTTTCAAATCGGCAAGTAGCCACTTACAAAGATTCAACCACCCCCAAATTTCTCCTGGCTCGCTCCATTCCTTTAACTCCCTCGGAAACCACCAAAACGTGGGCTAAAAGATCCCCCTTGGCCGGATCGCAACAAGTACTGTCTTGCTTGTAGCAGGTCATCTCATCAACATCCATTACACCCCATTGTGATGCGAACCATGGTCCATAGCCACCATAATATTCTAAACTCGACCCTTTCTGCCCCTGTCCTCCCCGCACCATGTATAACTGACACTATATACATGCTATCACCCTAATAATGCAAAACTATATGTATATGGCTACTGCAACCAGCCACTATGTTATACAATATTGGGGCACATAGTCTGCCCTCGAAATTGTCTTGATCGTAAATGAGCCTCTCAGACACAATACTTTTGTTTTTCTTTTTTTCCCTCTGAAGCCTCAGCGGGCCTGCAATCGCTTTCTCTGCGTACCCACCACACACTATTTGATGAAATATTCACTACTGCTGCTTGGCAAAAATGTCTTCAATGCGGTTTCCAGGCCCCTGTCATCACTGCCTCAGCCAGGATGAAACACCTGACACCACACAATCGTCCCCACTCACCTTCTTCTGTCCAGGCAGCACTGCACATCTGGCCCGCGGCTTTGACTCAGGTAGCCCTCACCTCCCCACCTTGGCCATGACATTCTCAGGCAGGGAGGAGTAATACCCGTCTCGAGTGGTGAGCTGCAGTCAACCTCAGACAGCCGCTGTCTCCTCCTTGACCAGGCACTCCATACATTGCCCGGGGGTGGGGGCAATCTTGGCTATTAGCGATTATTTCCCAAAAGGTAGTGGCTGCTTCCCCTTCCAACACAATTCTAGCTGTAACATATTAGATTGGTTAGGTGAGCATCTGTGAACACATAATCAGTGCTGGGCAATAGAGCACTGTACAAAGTCTGGAGGGAGACACACAGCACTGAGGAGCAAATGTCAAGAAGTTTTCCAAGTTGTCAGGAGCACAAGCAGGGGGCGTCGTCCATATCCTTGAGTCCCCCCTGCTCCAGAGAAGCTAAGTTATTAGCGCAGTAGCGCTCCTAGCCACAAACTAATACAGCGCAAGGGGGGGTACCCAGCGATGCACGAACTTGAGTGCAGTGCATATCATTAGCATGTGCAATTAGCCTTGTGGGCTGCCTATAGAAAGCTGAGCTTTTACCAGGCGTTATGGACGGGATCCGCAAAGGGACTTCAGAGCTAATAACGGTACCATAATTTACGGTACCGTTATTAGCACCCTCCCCATTCCCATTGAGCCCTATGGGGGCTCAATGGGAATGGGGATTGACATTTTCAATGGGGACTTACCGGTCCCGTAAAGGTCGGACTAGACTGGTAAGTACCCATCGAACCGGGGCGGACACGGTACCGGTATTGGTGCTAGTCATGCGCCATGACTAGCACCAACCTTGGAATGAGGTCCAAAGACTCAGTGTACTGTTCAGGAAAACTGTTATTTATAACTAAACTAGGCAACAATGCCCAAGGGCCGCTTTATAAATGTAAAAAAAAAATTAATTGGCTTGGCCTGCTGGTACGGATCATGGTCCACAAGGCCACGGAACCACTCCACACCAGTCTTCCCCACTTTCCATCTACACAGGAAGATTCATGTTAGGAAACCTAGCTGGAACATCAGCACATGCTCCAAAAGGGGGACTCTATTTTTCAAATCGGCAAGTAGCCACTTACAAAGATTCAACCACCCCCAAATTTCTCCTGGCTCGCACCATTCCTTTAACTCCCTCGGAAACCACCAAAACGTGGGCTAAAAGATCCCCCTTGGCCGGATCGCAACAAGTACTGTCTTGCTTGTAGCAGGTCATCTCATCAACATCCATTACACCCCATTGTGATGCGAACCATGGTCCATAGCCACCATAATATTCTAAACTCGACCCTTTCTGCCCCTGTCCTCCCCGCACCATGTATAACTGACACTATATACATGCTATCACCCTAATAATGCAAAACTATATGTATATGGCTACTGCAACCAGCCACTATGTTATACAATATTGGGGCACATAGTCTGCCCTCGAAATTGTCTTGATCGTAAATGAGCCTCTCAGACACAATACTTTTGTTTTTCTTTTTTTCCCTCTGAAGCCTCAGCGGGCCTGCAATCGCTTTCTCTGCGTACCCACCACACACTATTTGATGAAATATTCACTACTGCTGCTTGGCAAAAATGTCTTCAATGCGGTTTCCAGGCCCCTGTCATCACTGCCTCAGCCAGGATGAAACACCTGACACCACACAATCGTCCCCACTCACCTTCTTCTGTCCAGGCAGCACTGCACATCTGGCCCGCGGCTTTGACTCAGGTAGCCCTCACCTCCCGACCTTGGCCATGACATTCTCAGGCAGGGAGGAGTAATACCCGTCTCGAGTGGTGAGCTGCAGTCAACCTCAGACAGCCGCTGTCTCCTCCTTGACCAGGCACTCCATACATTGCCCGGGGGTGGGGGCAATCTTGGCTATTAGCGATTATTTCCCAAAAGGTAGTGGCTGCTTCCCCTTCCAACACAATTCTAGCTGTAACATATTAGATTGGTTAGGTGAGCATCTGTGAACACATAATCAGTGCTGGGCAATAGAGCACTGTACAAAGTCTGGAGGGAGACACACAGCACTGAGGAGCAAATGTCAAGAAGCTTTCCAAGTTGTCAGGAGCACAAGCAGGGGGCGTCGTCCATATCCTTGAGCCCCCCTGCTCCAGAGAAGCTAAGTTATTAGCGCAGTAGCGCTCCTAGCCACAAACTAATACAGCGCAAGGGGGGGTACCCAGCGATGCACGAACTTGAGTGCAGTGCATATCATTAGCATGTGCAATTAGCCTTGTGCGCTGCCTATAGAAAGCTGCGGCTGGCAGAACACGACTTGTACTGAAGTCGCACCTCGCCACAAGTGGCTAGCAGAACATCCAAGGCCCATACTATCATGGTGATTGTTAACACATGCTCTTCCAAGTACCGCAGAGCCACGTGCGGCTACTTTACTGCATGAACAGTGTATGAACCATCACGGGGCAAGCAAAACAATACGAACGAAGCAGCAGACAAGAGGGCTTTTTTGGGGAGGAGTCACTAAGTTTGAGGCATGAATGGTGTTATGTGTGTGTGAGGCAAGACCCACAGAATAGTAACTCCTGCTCTCTTTGCAGCATTGAACTGCTCCTGGTACCGGACCTGAGAGTGTGCAGGCAGGAGGCCAGCACTCACCCCAGAGATAAGTCTCTCTTTGGCTCACCTTTGAGCCAGTTTGTACAATGTGCATGAAGAACATGGTTTCTCTAATTGAGTATGTGTAATTGTCAATTGTTGTCTTTTGTATTTTCCCTACTTTCTCTTGGCCATCCACCTCCCTTCTCCTGACCCTCTTTCCAGTTATCCTAAATACCTATACTTATCCAACCAACAGATCCCTAGCCCTCTTTCCCCGCCGGGGTCTCAGAGGCCTGTGCAAGTTTTAACTTGCAGGCGCCCAGACCGCGGAGGGGGTGGTTGGTTCGTGCCACTCCTGCGCCTGGAGACCGGAGCTGTGACACTACCCATCAGTTGTGGCATTCTCATTGATTATTGTGTACTCAAATTGCTATCCATCCTGTTGAACCATTGTTCAACTGTGCTACCTTGGTAGTTATTCTATCATTCAGCTTGGACATGTGCTTGGCCATGTTCTGTGACTTAAAGTCATCTACTGGAGATTCTTCCAGGGTTTATTGGTGCCTTGAGGCTTTTTCCCGGGTTTGGGGGTTTGGCTCCTTGGAGTTCTCTGCGATTTGGTATTTTTAAAAGTCAAGGTGGCCTCTGAGGGGGCTGGACCCTATTTACACGAAAGAAAGAACAAGGAAACCAAGGGGAAGGGGGATCCTGAAGCCAGGTAGACTACAAGGAAGAAGCCAACGGACCACAGACACAGTTCTTTTGAAGGTCATGTTGATAAGGAAATGAGGGAGGGGCTTTTGTTGTTGGACAGTACGCTTGGTCTCCAGTGATTGGGCACTCTCTGGCATTGTCATTGTGGGGTACTATGTACATGATGTGTTCTGATGGTCAATGGCTGTTCCTGTGTTGGGTTTACTTTTCAGGTGTCAGGGGATTGTTGTGGTTTGACATACTGGGGTTTCCACATGGACAATGTTCACATGTGATGTGTACAGGACACTGAGGGTAACTTAATTTCAGATGCATGTATTGAGTGCATGTCCCTACTGACACACACACTTACACAATGCACCACCACACATACAACCACACTTCAATGCCCACACATGCACACAGATTGCCTTCTCTGGCATGCTGTGTCCCTGCAGTGCATGATCACTTAACATTTGGGGATTGTGTACATGTGTCATTGATTTATTTTTGTTGCTTGTCCTTTTGATATGATGGTCAAGGTGTATCCCCAACACAATGGCTGCTCACTCTGCTGTGTACTGAGCGGTGTGTTGCAGGAGACACACACAGCACACGGTTTAGGGATGTGCGGATTTGGATTGGGCAATGTGCATGCCAACAGGCTTTCTGTCTTTTGTTGATGGTACTGCTGGTGGCATGCATTTGTGTATGACTTTGTATGTGTGGGAGGTTGTTGGTCAGTCATTTCATCTGATTCCATGTCAGGTGTGATGGCCTTAGGCCTCTTTCCATTTATCACGTGTCACTTCGTATCTAATTGGTCATGTATTGTGCTTTTGGTTTGCTCTTTTGCTGCCATGTCATGGTGTGGCCGACGAGGGTGATGGGGGTTGGGAGGGTTTGGGTGACATACCAGTGATTTTCATGGCCTGTTTTGCAGGGGGTGGTGTGATATGCACCTTGCATGTGTTCCTTTTGGTCACACAGTATTGGTTATGTTAAGTAGCTAGGGATGCACACAATGTAGCACTTCCATGGCAACATTCTCAGGGTGGTAATGTTGTGACAGTTGACTGTCTCTTTGTCATCATCGATTGTCACCTGGTATGTTCCAGGCCTGTGTGCACTTCGCAGGGGTGGGAGTTTAGGTGAAAAATGTGGCCACAAGCTGGGTCCGGGCAACCTCGCCACATGCCCTTTCCCCTCCCATGAGCAGCACCTGTGCCTGTGGTTGGGGATGTGGGGGCACCACCATGTCCACTGGTACGCCCTGCCGTGTTGCAACATTGTGCAGCACATATGCTGCCACATTGATCCTGCACACTACTGGGGGTGCATATTGTAGCTGCCCACCAGAGCGGTCAAGGGAGCGGAAGCGTGACTTGAGAACTCCGAATGTGCACTCCACTATGCCCCTGGTTGCAATATGGACTGCGTTGTATCTTACCTGGGGTGGTGTGGTGGGGTTCCGTATTGGCGTCATCATTTGGTTGCTCAGAGGTAGGCACTGTCCGCTGGGGAGGTGAGGATGGTTGTTATTAGTTGGGTTTGTGTATTTGTCTGTGTGTGACATGCATGCATGTGCACAGACATTTGTATGCACCAATGAGCCATGTGTCACGATGCTTCCCAGCTTCCAGGTCCCCGCTGAGGGCAGACATTCTGTATATGAAACTGTCATGGGTAGACCCAGGATAGTTTGCATAGACAGAGGTGATGATTCCATGGGCATCGCATACAACCTGTACTTTGATGGAATGCCAGTGCTTGCGGTTGCGGTAGATGTTCTCAGTGGCCCTATGTGAACGTGGGGCCACTTGGGTGCAATCTATGGCACCAAGCACTTCGGTGAAATGTGCCACCCTGTAAAAGTCCTGGACCACGACCTGCCTTTCTGCGGGTGCTCTAGGCATGTATATGTGCCTGCGGACTGAGGGGCGTGCAGTCATGATTGCCAACACCTGGTGTAGGCAGCATGACTGCGTGGGCTGTGAGACACCCCCGACTATGACAGTTGTCCGCTGAAATGACCCAGTGGCCAAAAAATGTAGGACATTGAGCACCTTTTCCAAGGAGCTCAGTGCTTGAGAGCACAAGGTGGGTGATGTGAGGTCATCCTCCCACTCAGTGACCAGGTCTAGGATGATACGAGGTAGAAATCTATACCTGCCATAGACCTGGTCATCAGGCATCCCAAAAAGGCTGGTCCTGGGAAAATAAATGCAGGCCTGGCTATTCTCCTCCTCTTGCGGTGTCCTGTGATCAGTGCTGCGGGAAATGGGACATTCATCGTAGCTGTGTATACGTGTTTGTTGTTTGCGCGCACTTTTATACTGTGCAGAGACGCTTCTGCCTGCCTGCGTGGGTTTTCCCTATTCGATTCCATGAATACGTGTTGTTTGCGCATGTGTGGGCGTTCCGTGTATTTCCCAGCAGTACTTCTCCAGTTATGCCCTCATTTTCACGTGTTGTTCCCCATTCCACGTGTTCCACCCCCTTTTTGGTGTGTGGGCTACACGCTATGTGCTTTCGCTATGTGCATCGCGCACAGCGTTCAGGATGTCGCAGTGACATGTGCGCCCATGTGCGCCACGCGGGTATTTGGCGCACATCCCGGGAAAAACATGCGCAGGGCCTTCCATGAATGGCACGCGTGTGTGTGCGCTAGCTTTTTCACGTTTGCGCCAGCTAGCGCCACAAATTTCGGTGCATATTTATTCCATGAATTAACCCCAAAATCAAATGAATTTTAGCTGCATGTGGAGGATGATAATATAGGGCCATACATTTGCTTTTAGAATGGGTGTTGAGCAAGATCTTGTTCAGACAACTATTTCTGGGGGTGAACATTGCACTCAAGGGCATCAAAGCAAGCAAACTATTAAGTCTCAAACCCAATGAACGCTGCCTTTCACACACACATCCACCTACGTCAAACAAGCTGCATTTTTACATACCTATTGTATTCCCAAAAATGCCTACCCCTTGAACACTAAAAGATCGCAAAACACTGGAACTCTGTGGAATACATTTACTTTTGTAAAAGGTTGAGAATTATTTATTCAGAAGTCAACTTTTCTCGCAAAGCATTTGACGCAGGTGCAGCAGATAGGTGTTCGGTTCATGGTAGTACAACTTGTCCCCAGAGTAATTTCAGTTTCTGATGTTTGCTTGAGGCGGTAGAAGCGCTATCTGGTCTGCAGATGGATAATTGGGCCTTTGTGTTGCACTGTCCATGTTACTCAACATTTGAAATCTTGTACTTCAGACTCTGGGGGTTTATTCACTCACACCTACGCAACCAGGGAGGTGCGTCAGTACGCACACATTGTAGCACTTACACTTCGCAAATAGAAGCTGTGCTTCTGACCAAATCAGGTAATTTTAGAATCAGCATTGATAATACAGAGTATGGCATTTCTGGGGATTCATAATGTCTTCCTATGTAGCCCTTCATGCTGGGATCCTTCTGCTTGTAAGCTCTATAATCTAATATTATTGTTAATATTAATACCCCATTCAGGAAAGCTTTCTACACCCAATGTTAATGTCATTTTAACTGCAGAGCTGAAGCGTCAGGAAGGATTTAGCATCAGAGCTCAGGCTATGCGGGGGTTGGCGTGGTCATCACATAAAACTCATACTGGCAGGAAAGAGGAGCAACACTCACTGTAAGATCATTGTCTGCCCTCGTGTTTGTTGCAAAGAACTTTAAATAGGTGACTGGAGGGTAGCACTGGGGTAACGTACTGGTCTTGGAAACAAACCACAGAGAGCAACAGAGGTTTGAATCCCGCAGCTGTGCTTAGCAACAAAACTCAGGTACAGGTATTAGGTGTGTTATAAAAACCAATTAAATAAGTTGTGATTTGTTTTCTTCCCATGGGAAGAACTTTACATATGTAAATATGTATTTACTTACAGTGCTTTATAAAGCATTTTGCACACCCTTACAGCTGCCTCAGATAGAGCTGAGGCTTTAAAGGGTAAGTATTAGCATGAGAAGGAAAGAAAGCAGATCACTTTTACAAATGAAGAGAGATGCAACCTTCTTCTGGCAAGAGGAGGATAAAAGTGATTATTCTGTGGCCAGGGTAGATAATCTCTGAAGGTTTGCTGCATCAATGATGAAGCCCAAGAGTTTCATGAGCCATACTCTTTTGTCCATGACAAGCATGGAAGGTAATGCTAATCTTAGTGTACTTGTGGGCAAATCTAACTTGATGATTGTTCTTACATGTTTCTTACAGTGGCATTGCATAGAATTGCATGTTTTACTGGTATTGTGTGCAAAGTCAATTTGAGGAGAGTAATTATATGGGGGCGGAGTGGAGGTACTACGTTGGGATAGCAAGTAAGATGTCTTTGTACAGTGGAATGGGTATTTTACTAGAACTATGGACAAATTCAACATAATATGTGTTCTTATGTGGCTATACTGACCTGCAGTGGTGCAACCATTCTGGACATGTTTTCTTACAATGTCATAGCCTTTTCTTACTGGGATTATGGGCAAAGCCAACATGCGTACATTCTTATGTGGGATACTGGCATATATTAACAGAGGCAGTTTTTCTTACATTACTGGCATTACGGGCAAAGCAAACATATGCATGTCGTTATGTGGGATTATCAGCCTATATTGGTGCAGTCAGCATTGAAATGTGTGGGCACAGCTACCATGACATTTTCTTATGCTGGCAGAGTAAGCAAGACAGGATTTTAAACTTTAAAGCAAAAATGGCTTACACATCTGTGAAAACAACAACGGGCTTAAAAAGGTACAGTGGAAAAGGATAGCACTGCTCACACAGAAAATGTCAGGGAAATATGATGGGGACAGTGACC
Source organism: Ambystoma mexicanum (assembly GCF_040938575.1). Taxonomy (NCBI): domain Eukaryota; kingdom Metazoa; phylum Chordata; class Amphibia; order Caudata; family Ambystomatidae; genus Ambystoma; species Ambystoma mexicanum. The sequence goes on from NC_090923.1 coordinate 192,053,757, forward strand.
AAAGTAAATGTATATTATGTATCAACCCACAAAACTCCAGTCACCTTTGAAGAGACACTTACTGCAGGAAAAACCAGTTTGGGCTGAGGCAGGAACTTCATAATGATAAAGCCCCACTTCGCGCTGGTTATCACACATATCTTATAACAATCCCACAATGAAATGTGATACTGCTGAGGGCGTCACAATTCCCTATTCTGCAGACATGAAGGCAGGAGCCCAGAGATTTCAAAGAAGGCAAAGTGTGGTTGAAGCATGACCAGGAGGTGTGAGTCCTTCCTGCACCCACTTTAAAGAGCAAACTGCCAATTTCAAAGGGACTCATAAACATCTATGGTCAAAGGCTAAGCCCAGAGGAAGACAGATGGATGTGGGGGATGAAGTGGCCCTCCCACAGGTGGAATAAGACACTCCCAATTAACATTAGGCATTTGTCACAGCAATCCGAATGAGAATACATTTTGTTTTATGCCATTTTTTCATGTAAATTCCAGGCGGTTATAAAGATATAAATTGCATTTACCTAGGACTTTGTGGACTGAAATGGCCAGTTCGACTAGTTTTCTGGCTGATCTGAACATGTGACCTACGTGACAGTTGGTGAAAAGAAGGAAAATTAAATTAGGAACATGCTTGATCTTTTTCAGATTCATAACTGTTGTACATTTTATGAAAAGGACAGAACTATGCCAAATGGCCAAGCTACATTGTAGAGAGTTGGCGATCAGCTCACCTAATTCCTTATTACCTGCTAAAACTGAATATATGTTTCACATGGCAGGGGCTAGTATAATTATGAAGTTATGATACATGGAAGGTAATAAATGCACACAGACAGATAGTGCTCTCCTCCCCTGAACCAGTCCTGACAGGGGGCGGAGAGAGGGATGGCAACTGTCTAATCTGAGCAGCAGGGATAATTACAGGGTACACCCCCTAGATTGTAAAGTTAGTGATGTCATTTCTGCTGTATAAGGGGACTGTCCGAGGACTCAAGACAGACACACAAAAACCAGGGAGACAGGAGAAGGAGGACGGAAAGAGGCTGCTGAACCTTACCATCTGGGGAAGAAAGTTCCTGATCAATATCAAATAAGACTATTTACTGGAATACTTCAATAAAGGACGTGGTTGTGTTTAATTCATTAGAATACATATAAAACGCAATTTTTCATTTAAAGAGCTTGTGTGTTTGCATTCCATTGAGTGTCATAACAATGAACATATGTTTCCAGCACAAGATTCCCGACTAAATTGAAGGCACCTTCTATAAATACACCTGTTATGTTACAAGCTCACATTTAATATGCACTGCATAGCGTCAACCTGTCACCTTTTGACCACATCTATCTGCTAGGTGACACAGCAAATTAACAGGAAAAAAGCATGTGCACTAGACGCAAGAGTGATAGGAGACCTGCAGTCAAGAAAGGATAAGCAATAACTACAGACAGACAACAAAGGCAGTGAATAGAAAGTGGCAGGGAGTAAGACATCTAACATGGTTCCCACTTTGAGTGCATGCAGAATGGGGGAAGTTTTTTCCACAGGGCCTGGGGTAACCTTAGCCTGCTGAGCAGGTTGATACTACAGGGCCCCGGCTGGATATGTGCATCTGGGACCTAAGGCACAAACAAGGAAACAATACTCACAAAACTGAGGCTTGAACAGGTCTAGCAGGAAATAGACAGTGACTGCATCTTGAAACAGGAATCAGCACACAGTTAACAAAATGACATGAGGCACAATATTGAAATGCAACAAAGGAAAGAGACAGAGGTTGCCTGGTGGGAATACCAGCAACCAAACTCTACACACACAAATTACACAAGCAGAAGTGAGGACAAGAGAAATATCCCAGAAAAGAACAGGAAGACAAGTGAGCAAAGTTCAAAGCAGAGAACACAAAGGAAGAGCTTAAGCAAGAAGACAATAATCTAAGCACAAGGGTACAGGGGGCTGGAACGGCAGACACTGGAAACTAAGGACTTGAACCAAGGAACAGGAGACTGAACTATAGACCAGGAACAAGAAAACTCAGGACCAAAACTCTGCAGTAGTATAACATGGACTGAACTGCAGGCTGCTAACAAGGAATTGTAACTCTGGACTGGAATATCAAGGGCAGGGCTACAGACAGATAACAAGGAGTCTCAGGACTGGAATCTAGGAAGCACCGGCCAGGCAACATGGACTATGGGCATAGAACAAGGAACTGGATGCCGGGAACAAGAGAATTGGTGGTTGAGAGCAAAGGGCTCCTGACAGGGAACAGAGGACTGCAAGCAGAGGAGCAGGATGCACAGGGGTACAGGGCAGGATACACAGGTCAATGGAACCGGAGCAGGTTCTGGATACAGCTTCAATAAGACACAATTTAAATCTAATGATTAATGCATGAGGGGCTGGCAACAAACTCAATGCAAGAGTCCTCTGTTCCTTCAGACAACTGCTTATATATTGACTTACCCTATGCTGAAGCAGACTCTTTAGCAGCACCTCAAGCACCACACCTCAAGGTAATCTGCCTTCACTCTCTCTGGTTCTGAGAAAGTGAAAGCAGCATTGATCTCTAAGGCTTCTGGGGATTGTATTTCTAAGACTGCTGCATGGGAATAGTCAGGTAATGAGCACTACTACAAAGTGCATTATGGGATATGTCATTTGTGAAACAATATAAGGAAGTACCAAAGTCTTGCAAACAGAAAGTAAAGACAAAGATATAAATAGGTATTGTCCGGGAGGATTATGGTGGTGATATTTAAGTCCAAAATAGTTCACAATAGGTGCCAAATGGTGTTCCAGCTGCACTGTCGTGACCAATGTTCCCTCTAATTATTTTTCTTTATGTGCGGAAAACGGTTGGCTGTTGTGCGCACATTATTTTCCATGTGCGCAACTGACTAATGAGGTAAGCCACTTTGTGAGCTACCGTTGCAGAGGAGCGTTTGGAAAGCTATTTCCTCTTCCCAGCCACTGCAATTCTTTAAAAACCTTACAACACTTTTTCAAAACACATACGCTAAATTAAATATGGCTTTGTGATTTTACAGAAAACTCATCAACCAGTCCAAGACTACAATATCTGCCACAATACCTTACAAACGTACTTCTGCGCAGAGAAATATATCGGCCTCATTATGAGTTTGGTGGTAAGTGGTAAAGTTGGTGGTCACTCCATTACTGCCAACTTTACCACTACACCAAATTACGATTTTGGGCCTGGAGTGGAAGATTTGCCTCCAGCAAAATCTTGGACGTAAATCCTCAACTTGACACAGAAATCGTCAGAATTTCTGCTGTGATAATTCCACCAAAAAAGCCACATTGAGTCCAGTGGATGCAATATGAATGGGGAATTACACCGCTTCCACCAGTTGCAATCCGGCGGAATTTCCTACGGACCAAGTGCTGATAACAGTAATTTGTTTGGGTGGTATTCTGGCGGATTAACACTGGGATACCGCCCCAAATCTTATTGAGGCCCTGTATGTTTTATGTCACTGGAAAATCACTCATTTATATTACAAAACACACATATCTCTTAGTTGTGTTCCCAGATATCTTGCACAAACAAAATTTATTCTTAAAGAAATGCTCTTTTGTATTCTTATTTTTCTTTAAAAGGGAATTTTATTCTTGAAGCGATCTCATGGTCAGACAACAAGCGTTTCGACCCAAGAGGTCTTTATCAGGGCTGGTGCATTATTGTTCATTGACCGTTAGGTAGGTTGGCTCTTGGTTGTGTGTTGGGGTAGGTGGGTTCCACACCTTGAATAGGCTGGCTTGTCAGCCTGTTACTGCTGTGAACGACGTCCCTGGTGTTTGTGGCCCTGAAATATCTCTTTTTAACTGATGTAGCTGTCAAGAAACTCAGACAGAATTCATCAGCCGATGGATTAATGGCAATTAAAAGCAATTTGTCAAAAACATGCTGAAAGGAGTTCAAGTGCCGCTTTAATGAAGTAATTCAAGGGCCAGGAGAACATGTATCTAATAATTTGTGTACGGATGATAACTGCATCAGAATAACTGCACCTTCGACTATGATGATCCAAAATTCCTGTGCCTCTGCTTACTATGCACATTATTTTCTACTGTGAGTAGTGAGAACACCAGCCTTAGAGCTAAGAGATATATGCACCATGCATTTTTACTTCCTAAAAAAGTAAAATGTGCTTCAACCCACAAAGCTCCACGGAATATTATGGGGAAAGAACATCTTTTAATAAGCAGAAAGTATCCCTATTGGCAAAAGCTAATAAGTGTTTTAATCCCTGAAAAAACATTTGACTCCAAGTAGGGAGCCAAATCTGATTAGAGCCCTGCTTGTACTCCTGAAATAGGGAGTGAAATGACAGAGCGGATAACAAAGTGTGTAGTTTTGCCCATCCTTCCACACCTCAACCTAGATAAAAATAAACAAGCGCCTTAATGAGGTTTATTATGGAGCCTATTGAAAAAATTCACACATTCATGCCTTTTAAGTTAATTGCATTAATTCATCAGAGATACAACTTCTTCTGTAACTATGGAACCTTCTTCTGTAATTCTTTGTGATCACTTAAATAGGAAGCTGAGAGATGCTAAAGACACAGAACACATGGTTATATTGAAAAACTCTCAGCAGTTGAGCATAGAAAGAAAAAGAAGTTGCTGTTGTCTAGATGGGTACTCCTTTAGCAAACACGCTACACATTTTCTCCAGTGTACTGCTGAAACGTCTGGCTTGGTCTTTGAAATGTGATGCTTCGTTCATTACCCACAAGGAGTGATGCATCCTCCCATACCCTTCCCCAGCCCTTGTGCTTGCCTGTAATACTAGTTGATAGAGCACTGTAAATAGTGAGGGATTGTAGCAGTAAACACCAACCGGGATTTTTGAAGACCCACAATACTTTGCAATGAATTCATATTTAAATGCCTCAACGTATGATGTACGTTTTAAGAATGTCATGACTCTGCATGTACACAATTCTTTTGCAGTGCATACAAGATTGTTTGAAACATACCCCACCCTTATATCATTGTGTAGGATTACACAAGTGTTCAGTGAAACTGTTTTTGTATAGAAGCAAGTTACTATATAATGTGTGAAGGTCTATGTCCAAAGGAACTCTGAACACTTGGAAACGATGCAGATTGTGTGATAAGCATTCTCCTGTCTGAATATCAGGTGCCCTGATATTATGGACGAGTAATCCCAGACATAGTCCATACCCATTATCCCTTGTAGGCTAAGTAAATGATATTGCAATGTTGCTCTCTACTTGCAGGGTAATGTTAGTAATGCTAAAGTAGGAAGAATGGGATTTGGTAACACATCCAAGTAGCCTGCTTACCTATAGTCAGTATCCGATATTGAGCTGGTAGTTCAATTGTATTGTGTGGATGATGATTTTGGTAAGGCATAATGAGTAACAGAAATTCTGGTACGTGAATGTTATTCATGTTACAACAAACATAAAACAAGTGAATGTAACTACACGACTGCTAACCTTTCAGAGAGCCAAGAGAGGAAGAGTCAAGGTTGTCCGGTAGTATCTTAATGTATTCTAGGGCAGAATTTAGAGTCATAAGGTAAAGGTGTGGTGGAGTCATACGTGGGGAGGGATCATTGTTGGTTAATGTGTGCAGGCATATCTTGGTTAGATTCTTCCGTTTATGGAGCCAGTTTTTCGTTTTGTTTTTAACCTCTTGTGCTGTATTTTGTTGTTAGGGATTTTAGTTGCATAGTAGTGTAATGCAAATTAGCAGAATATCAAGACTATTTGCTTATTTTAAGAGAAAGAACATTTCAGGTAATTGCTGTCTCTTGCACCTTATTACATCTTTTTTAATAGGTGAGAATTGTCTGTGTGCGCTGCTAGAAATCTTCTGAGCGGCACCCAGAAGGAAGCTGGGCAAGCGCTGCTCTAGAGCTATGCCCGCGCTTTAAACAATAAAAATAAAACATTATAAAAAAGGCTGTGGTCTTCACAACAAGAGTACTGACATACTCAAGTTAGGCTGACGTGTTATACGCAGGCAGATCAATCTCCCAAATGAGTTCAAGCTGTCTGCTCGGATAGGTCTGTAAAGGAACCCACAAACTAATTAGTGCCTCAAGTATTGACAAGAAGAAAAACAAAAGTGCTGTGTGGGGGTGGGTTGCGGCACCCCCACCGATGCCATGGAAATGGCCCCGCATCACTGTTGCGTCAGCACCCAGTGTCAATGATCTCGTTATTCGGGAGCAGGTGATCCGCACACTTTGGAGTTCTGCATAGTGAGTGATTGGCAAACGCTTGGAAAGGAAGCACGTTGGAACACGGTAGTAGCTGCATCCACATTTAAACACCGGTCTTCTCAAAGTACTTAATTGCTGTGTCACAACAAACACAGATGTAAAACAAAATCAATGCATTAAAAACAGACCATCGCAAGATTACGAATAAACAAACGAGCTGTATTATAGGTTGGAAATACTGTCACGCTATACAAACATATTGCGTGCATATTCGTCTCGCAAACCTCTCAAATTACACCTCATGCAGAACACAATATTTATCTCTTCACTAGATATGCTTAAAAAAAGGGACCTGCTTAAGGCTAAAAACTGTTGATAGGAGCACGAGGCCTCACATCCAATCTTGCTTTAACAGTACCATTCATGACCCGGGACAGAAGATCACTCAGAAGCTTTACCTATGTGTAAAAAAAAACACTATTGGATTTTGGCTTAAAACAGATGATCGATTTTTACAAACACATTCAAACACATCCAAAACAAGCAGTGGCAAAGCAATTAGTTTCGTGTATCCTGTTTTTCTTTGCATTTTACATTTTGCCAGTGTACAGAGAGGAGAGTGCACCGATTCAGGCAAAGATGCAAGATGACAGATGCAGGTGTTCGAGAGAATGAGAAGGGGAATCGAGCAAGGTAGGAAACCATTGAGAGAGGGTGGCTTCGATGGTGAGCTGGAGGAGATATGGGCAAGTCAGGGTAAGATGGAAGGTACAAAATAAAAGAGGCTGTGAGAGGAAGGAGTAGAGAAAAAGTAAGGGCTGCGATTAAATGTGAGAGTAGGAGATGATGGAATGAGGGTGCAAGAGGGGATATCTTTAATCGCACCAAGGTGAGAGTAAGAATAAGGGTGCAAAGTGACAGAATGATTGTACAAGGTGGGAGAGAGAGTGTGACAGAGCAAAATGGCAGAGCGAGACAGTTCACAGAGAGTAAGTGAACGCACAAGGAGAAAGAGTGAAAGCGCAAGGGGAAAGAGTGTACATGCAAGTAGAAAGAGAGTGAAAATGCAAGGAGAATGAGTGAAAATGCAAAGAGAATTAGTGAAAGGTCATGGAGAAAGAGAAATTGACAGCGCAGAGAGAGAGAGAGAGAGAGAGAGAGAGAGAGAGTCACAGCGCAGAGAGAGTCTGACAGCACTTGGAGAGGTAGAGTGTGGCAGTACATGGAGCAAGAACGTGTGCATTATTTTCATACAGAGAGTGTGGCAGCACAATGAAAGGGAGTGTGGCAGCACACTGAAAGAGAGCGCGACAGTGCTCAGAGATAGAGAGTGTGGCAACAAACAGAGAAAGAGAATGTGGCAGTGCACACAGAGTGTGGCAGTGCACAGAGTGTCACCGTGCACAGATAGAGAGTGACAGTGCACATGGAGTGTGTGTCAGCGCATACAGAGAGTGTGACAGCAAAGAGAGCAAGTATGGCAGTGCAGAGGGAGAGTGTGCGAGAGTGAAACAGCACAGAGAGAGAGAGTGTGGGAACATGTTGACAGTGCAAGGAGAGAGTGTGGCAGAGTGTTACGGTGCAAGGAGAGAGTGAATTAGAGAGTGACTGTGCAAGGAGAGGAGCGAGGCAGTGCAAGGAGAGAAAGACATTGCACAGAGAGAAGAATAGAAAGGCAGTGGAAGGACAGGGAGAGCGAGAGAGAACAGAGAGAGAGAGAGTAGGAGGAGAGACAGTGGGAGAGTGTGCCAGTTCAAAGGCAAACAGCAGGAGTATGTGTCAGTGGCAGGGGAAAGGTTTAAAAAGTGTGACAGTGCAGGGAAAGTGAGACAGTGACACTGCAACAATAGATTGAAATAGAGTTTGACAGAGCAGGAAGAGAGTGTGACAGTGCAAGGAGAGGGTGCAACAGAGTGTGATAGCAAAAGGAGATTCCTGGGGGAATGTGGCAGAACAAGGAGCGAGTATGTGAGAGTGTGACAGTGCAAGGAGAGAGTGTGGAGGGTGTTACAGGGCAAGAAGAAAGAGCTAGAGAGAGACATAAGGCACCCCCTACACACAGTCAGTCTCACACACATTCTCAAGCACACCTACACACCACCCCACACACATACATATACAGACACAGACACACACAGACAAGTGGTCTCACACACAGGGACTCACACATACACTCACAGCTTGAAATACATTTTAACATGTATGCATTCACATGCCAAAACCTTTTTATAGTATTTACAACATGCATAATACATGCAAACACTTTTATTTTACTTACCTTCACATTCAGCTCTGCTCAACCTGCAGTCAGTTTCACTCACAGAAAATATCTCTCTCGCTCTCTCACACACACACGCACACAAGTCACACAGACACAGTCAGTCTCACAGTCGCATATACAACCACAGATTGAAATATATTAGAACATGCACACATATACCAGGTGTGCGCAGCAATCATTCAGATCATTTATACCTAAATCGAAATCCGTACATGAAAGCATTGTTTTACTTACCTCCACATGCTGCTGCTTCAGGGTCTTCTCTCAGTCCTGGTGTCCTCTCACCATTGTTGTTGATTTGCACATGAATTTCCCCTCTTTTTAAGGGAATTTGGGCCTACTTCCATTTATATGGAACTAACCTATCTAAGAACTACTGACATCCTAAACGAGAGACAATCTGGTTTTCGGGAAAAATACGGCACTGAGACTGCACTGCTGGATTTAAAATCTAGGCTCCTTCGCCATATGGATCAAGGTAGCCCCTGCATGCTGATGTTGCTGGACCTTTCTGCCGCCTTCGACCTGGTAGACCACTCAGTTTTAGTCTCCAGGTTGAAGGAGGTGGCAGACTTCTCAGCCCCGGCGGCCGCATGTGTCGCCTCTTTTCTCAAAGAGCGCCAATGGCGAGTGAGCAGTAACATATCAGAAGCTAACCCCATGGATCTGACGCAGGGAGTCCCGCAGGGAGCCTGTCTTTCACCAATTTTCTACAACATCTTTACGGTTCCCTTCCTTGACTTTTTGGACAGTAATGACATAGAGTTCACCAATTACGCTGACGATACTCAGCGTATCATTCCTATTACGGGTATTTTCTCGGTTGATGAAACCAAAATCAACTGGATATATTCGCTCATCCAAAGTTGGATGTGTGTTAATGGATTGGCCCTTAACACCAACAAGCCAAAACTCATGCTTGTGGGCACTGATCCAAAAATTCACAAACTGGAAGACTTATACTCCCAGCTTGTGATTGATAATTGTGTCATAAAGATTAAGATAAAAGTTAAGACACTGGGGAGTTATTTGGACTGTAATTTGAGCATGAAAGCGCAGGTCAGTAATTTGGTGTCCTCAACCTCGTATTATATCAAACTACTTTCTCAGTCAAGCCCCTTCCTCTCCCAAACTAGTAGAGAGACGTTGGCCCGCGCACTCATTAGCTCTAGGATAAACTACTGTAGTAGTCTTCTGATCGGTCTTCCAAAATGTGAAGTGAATAGACTGCAGGTAGTGCACAATAACGCTGTCAGGGTTGTTCTGGACAAAAAGAGATCAGACCATATCTCCCTGCCAAGAAGGGAGCTTCATTGGCCTCCTATTAAGGAACGTATTCTCTTTCGTCTCTTGTCCATCTCCTTCAACTGTTTGAAAAACTCTGGTCCTACCTACCTTAATGACGAACTTAGGCTTAAAACCAGCAACTATAGCCTCAGATCCAATGGTCTCCTTCAGCTAATTGTTACAAATTGCTAAATTATCTCAGACAAAGGTTGGAGCCTTTTATTCTGCGGCTCCCATTGCTTGGAACAACCTTCCATTGAAACTTAGAACTGAAAGTTCTTCAGGAAAGGACTTCAAACCTATCTGTTCAATTAACGTCTTCCTCTGGTCTGAGATCATGCCTTCTGGCACTACTGTTATCATCCGTGACCCTTTCTTTTGGCCTTTCTGTTTGTTTCTGTATGTTGTCAGTGCCCTTAAGCCTTAGGGTCAGTGGATCTGCGCTATATAAATTATAAATAAATAAACTAAACCTGAATTCAAGTGGTCCCTGCTACAGAAGTGGGCGAGCAGGCAAAGGAAGAATCACTATGCCAGTACAGGATTAAAGCACATGCTTTCAGTCAAGACTCATGATTTGGAGAATCATTATAAAACATCCATGCATTTTGTCAAAATGACCCAGGGACATTGGCGCCCCAGACATTTTTCATAGGGGTGGCCTGATCTGATGAAGTCACTGGAAATCTTGGGGTGGCACACCAAATCAAGCACATAACCAGCAAGCGGGCCGTTGGAGAGGGGCAGCATTTTTATAACGGTGGCCGTGGACCCCCTTGGCAAACCCTTGGTGGTACCTCTGTCGAGGGATACAAACATATCATTCTCTGATGCAGCAAATGCATGCCTTAGCATTCCCAGTCGCCATGTGTAGAGAAGCAGCTGAATGCCTCTGCAGGAAGTCCCGCCCCATTCTTCCTATAGGGTGGAAGCTGGAAATCACAACATGCACAACACCAGTGATGGTGCATTTTCCAGGGAGAGCCTTTGAGAAAAGGTATCTATTGAGAATACAATATATGATGTATCCCCGTAGAGATGACAATCTCTTGGAGGAGATCCCCGAAGGAATATGAAAAATGAACGATAGAGAAAATGGTGACGTCACAAGAAGCAAGCGTGATGCACTGAGAAGGGTGGCTGAAGAAGAGAATGTATAGGCTTTATGGGATCTGATGATGAAATAAAAAATCAAGTAAACTTTTATATGCGGAATGAACATTGCACATGCGACGAGTACTGCAGTAAATGCAAGCTGTTTTATAACTGTACAGATGCAGCAGCGCAAGTAGACTAAGTGATCTTAAAGGCTAGCTATACGTAGTGAAAAGACTTTAGGCGGCGGCGGCATTATATAGAATTCTGGATATCGGTGTCACATATATAGTAAACTAAGACCCACAGAGAAATAAGGATCAGAAGGATGTGTCAACTGAAGATCGAGGAAAGGCCGGAATTAGCTGTCTGGCCTGGTGTCAAAAGATGGAGCGGCCAAGAACTGGTTATCTATCCTTAAAGAACAGTGAATGTCAGAATCTGAATCAGCCGTTGTTAATGTGCAAGGGGAGCTTGTTAATGGAACCGAGTTCCTTCACTGATTCCAGAGTATTAGTCCAGTCCATCTGCGACTGAGCTTCTTTTTCTGCTTTCTCTCAATGTCTCTTGTCATTTCCCCCTTTTCTGCTTTCTCTCAATGTCTTGATGTTTTTTGCTCTCAATGTTGTTGTTTTCCCCTGAATAACGCTCTTCTCTGTTTTCTCCCAATAGATGGAAATGCAGCCTAACTACGGCGGTGGAAGCGTGGAATGCGCCTGAGCGGAAGATGGATGCGACCGAAAATGTCCGGCAGCTGGTGAGGGATGGCCTTAGGAAGGCGCGAGGTTAAATGGCAGCCCACCTTTAACGAATGTCTGTTATGTGTTTGACCTTGTCTTTTGCCTTTCTTTTGCAGGTGTTGCGAGTTTGGATGAATCGCGTCGTGCCGCGGTGCCCAAATGATGCTGTCTGTGTTCCGAAATGTTTACAGGCGAGCCGCAGTGCCAGGAAGAAGATGACTGCGCTCTGAGATGTTTGCAGGTGAGCCGCGGTGCCAGGAAGAAGATGACAGTACTCCGAGGTGTTTGCAGGTGAGCCGCGGTGCCAGGAAGAAGATGACTGTGCTCTGAGATGATTGCAGGTGAGCCGCAGTGCCAGAAAGAAGCATTCGGATGAGAGCAGGAGCCTCCGGATGGTGGGTATTAATGTAGATGGCAGGATCTCATCAGGTAAGTTGAATCGGAGGCTACGGTGAGCATTACGCTGCACTGAGGTGCAGAATAACGTGAAGCGTGTGCCTTGGGGTTGGGCTGGCTTTTATAGCTGAGCTCTTAATGCCACCCCCCCTGGCACAGTCCTGCATGCCACACCCTGCCACTCTTAGAAGTTGCACGTGCAGATGCAGATGGAGACCCCACCTGGACTAGTTACACTCAAATGAGAGTTCTTCAGAGTATTCTTACCCATAAAAAAAAGAGTTCCTGTTCCATTCTAAGCACTTCTGTCCATAATGAAAGTGTCTTGTTTAAGTTCTTCCATGAGCATGGAACCACAGGCGCCAGGACTGTGTCCAACCAGGCCCTCCATGTATAAACGTCTCAAAGGGGCATGCGTGACCCATGATGCTCCCTGCTCCCTCCACTTGATGGTGCCACTCCTGTGATTCTGGGCAAGTGGCCATGACAATGGCAGACGGCATGAGCAATGAGAGAAGTTTGTATAATTGGGTGGGGAGACACGGTCAAGACCGCCCACTGACCCCGGGAGTACCAGTTTTCAGGTTACGTTCCGCTAGTGAGCTGAATATTCCCAAAGGGTATAAGCATGCCAACCAATTGTAGAAGGCTATATAATGAAGGGCCTTATAGTTTGAGAGCCAATAATATACTGTTTATCTAATATAATATAATAATATATACTGTTTTGAAGATGACTTGCACTAGGGGGCGGCATAAGTTGTCCACCTGACTGAAAAGACCCAATCACAACCCGTCCCTATATAAAAGTATACTTATATTTTCCCCATAAGCCAGTCACAACCCCCATAGGTTTTTCCTAGTTTTCCACGTAGTATGACGTCACGTATGACGGATTTTCTTTATAAAAGTATTGTTTTTTTATGAAATACATTGAGAGAATGCTGTGCGACGTCCGTTGATGTCTGTTGTAACTCCCTGTTTTAGACAATTGATGATAAAACAGTTGGGAGAGACTTTTTGCCAACTTCCTGAGTCTGTCTTATTATTTTGGTGTAAGAGGTATGATGTGTAATTGATTTAAGTACCAGCCGGGGTTCACATGTGAACCAAATCCTGCATGTTTCTTCCATTAGCAATGCTTTGTCACACCGGTGGTGCGAACGCCATCAAATGTGCCGAAACCAAGAAGTATGGTAAGGTGCAGGATGTAGACTAGAACGGACACCATGCAAAGTGCTTCTAAACCTTACGTCACTCTCTCATCCGGGGATCTCTCCCATATGCCCCAGAATGCAGGCCAGGTTTAAGCCGTCTTTGACAGCATGCCAACCAATGCCAAGCCACACTGGACCAGCAACGAGGATGTGAGTGTAGAGCAACACACTCCGCCTCGAGCCTGGAGCCAGTTGGGAAACACCAGGCATGAGGAGCCCAGGTTGTCAGTCACAGATACCTAATCCGAAGATGGATATAGCAGGGTCCGGAGGGGAGGGGGAACACATGGAAATAGAAGAATGTCTGAACACGTTGTTTGATGCCACCTGATGTCAAGCTGACATTCATGTCAGCTTGGAGTATTCACCCGTCTGAAATAGAACGCGGGTTCCGTACATTTACACTTTATTTGCAGCAGCCAGCTCAAATCGGATATAACAGGAATCTGGCAGCCATTTTAGAATTAGTAATGTTTAGCATTCTTCAAAAATAAAAACATTAATAAAGACAGGACTGTAGATTTTGCTCGGACATTATGGCTTGAGATGTACTTTGACAAAATAAACAGAGGCGGTTGTAAGATGCAACATAAAAGAACAATGTGATACAACACTGAATTTGGAGAAAAAAAACGGTGGACTAATCAGTAGGCAAACACAGCCTGCAATAACAGCAAGTTTCATTCTAATTAGATAGTTTCATTTGCTGTTAAAAAATGGCAGCTGCTGGTAATGAGCTTTCAGAAGGATGCAGTGGTCATGCTTGACTGAGCAGCTGTCCTCCACTTAAGCATGTGCCTGCAATAGGCTGGCAGAGAACAGGCCTAGAAAGTATTAGGAATCTTTTACAGAAACATTGGAACGTTTCAACACAGGTGTAAACATATCCTAACATGGAAAAAAAATGTCATTCAACTCGCCTTCCCTAATTGCACAGGACAAAAGAGTATTTGACTTACAGAAAATTAAGAAACACCCAAATAATAACCTGAGAGAAGACATTCTCCTGTAACATTGTTAGCAAACGCAAACACCTTTTAAACCCAAGAATCTGCATCAAACTATTTCCAGAAGAGCAACGAACATGCACACAACTATTCATACAGGAAACAAACTAGCTTTGTTGACTGCCCGCTTCAAAACACAAAGGCGGTAAAAACCCACCCTTCCAAAATAATGGCGGATGTAGTTCACCCACGTGTTCTCTCGCCAAGTGCCCTGTATGTGGATGGAGTCTGCATCAGAGACAGATATAAAGTATGTGGAAAAACATCCATACTGAATTCAGTGAAGTCAGGGACAGTCAAACAGCAGGAACAAGTGAAACCCCCACTCACATAGTAAAGAGGCAGCCGCACAACGGGTGCCATATTTGCACCAGGAGTGCAGAGAGAATGTACAGGTATTTAAAACAAATGTATAAGCATACATTGATTGATTGATTGTATAAGCACCCTGTGAGGAATTCGACCATCCACACAGTGGGTGTGCGCTCGCCTGGGCTTTTTAAATATTTTTAAAGGATATTGAATGATGATAGATCAACCTTCAGAAAATCTGTGCGGCTAATATATATATACATATATATATACATTATTATATAATATACATTTCCCTATGCTCACTGCTCAAGTCCAACTTCATATTTAGTTGGGATCTGACAGGTGGAGTACATTAGGCATCTCAAGAAGGGGGAGGGCCAAACCTTCCCCCTGCTATGGCAACCCTCATTAACTAACAAAGTCGTTACTGCTTGTTTCCAGTCGGTCTGCAGTGTCAGTTGCCAGTGGGAGGATCTGCTAAAACCCCCGGCAACATGCGAAGCGGTACGCAGAGTTGGTCGCAGAGTTAATCCGCAGTCTACGGCAGTCGACGGGATCCAGGGGAGCCATGGACCCAGCGGTGGATCTGGGACCTATTGCACACGCTAGGAAAAAAGACAAGCCCATTGAAAAAACGTTGTTTTCAGACTTACCTAAGAGTCCCCTGGGGCGGGTTCTAAGAAGCCAGCATGCCCGAGTTGATGGACAGAACAGGGGCCGTGGAGGTCTGGTCCCAAGTGCAGCGGACGTGTCAGATGTCCTGGTGGCCACACCGGTGAGCTGCTATCTTGATCTTTCGCCGTCCCGCTTGATAACAGAAAAAGGGGCTCCACACCGATACCTGACTGTGAGATAGAGGCGCGCAAGGGTGCGACTTGGGTGGTCCTGTCCGATAACTGGGCCCCGGCACTTCCTGCGTGCCCTTCACATCTGCCAATGGAGCGGGCGGACCAAAAAAGCCTCTTGGGGTGGCAGTCACAGGTCCTGCTGTCTCTGGGGAGCACCATCGGAAAGTATACAGCGGAGGGAGATCAAAGAGAGGTGATTTCTCCCGGCAAGCGGGCCGCCACTGCGGCGAGTGGTGTCATGACTGACGGTGTTTCAGGACGCCAACAGTCTGACTCCAGTCCGCTGGCTGAGCCCAAAATCACCCACCAAAGTCCCGTTGAGACCAGCAGTCAAGGTGTTGAAAAAAAAACAAAAGTTAAAGACCTTACCTCGAACTCCACAACCACTGATTTGACCGCAATCAGGAAACAGGATGCCCCTGTGATGGAGACGCAGGCTGTTGTACATGACAGGCCGAACTCGCTTTTTTTTTTGTTTTTGCCGATGAAGTGCTGGCTGAGGACATTACGTCCTATCCGAGGTCTCAATTAGACAATTATTCCACTGGGTTCTCACCCTGTGCAAATTGCCTTGAAAAAGAGGGAGACCGAACTGGCGAGGACATGGAGATCTTATCGTCACCTCGCCAAATAAAATTGCCAACTGAGGATATATACGCTCATAAAAGAGAAAAAGCATTTGCAATCTACAAAACAATATCTCTTTACAAAAAAAAAGGGAAAGATACAACGGAAACAAATGTTACCAGGGTTCAGCAAAGAAAAAACGTTGGCTTAGCCAAAAAACCAGACCCAGGAAAAACTCCTTTCCCAAATCCTTTAATGACCAATGCCTTAAAAGACTTTTTTACTAAACAATTTAAAAGAAAGCTAGAATCTGGGGCCGAATTATCAGATGCCGAAATTTTGGATGCCATCTTGGAAATTCCATCAGCGCCAAAGCAAAGGAAAATGCTGGAAAAAAGCACGCTAATCTACAACCAGACGGTTCAGTACGGGTATTAGTTGATACCACACTACAACCATTATTCGGACTAAGTAATCCTATGGAGGGCAATTCCAAAAACAATCATGGGTGTGTGGCACCTGAAAACTTCTCTACGGTCGGGAAGGGAGACTCTATAATCGAGCCATGCCCTTCGAAATTGCGTGCGGCAATGCAACAAGCTCCTGAAAATTCAGATCTATTGCAATTTCCAGAAAAACACACCTTGGGGAAAAGTAATATACACGCAACAAACAAAACATTAACATATGAAAAGGAAACACGGGACAAACGGCTATTACTGTCTGGACTTTTTTTGCCCCCAATAGCCGCTGATAAAAATAAATGATATAGAACCCCTCTGTGTGCACTCGTCACCACATGGTGAACAGCAAAAAGAAGACTCCACACCGGTTAAAAACAGAAGACAGAGTAAGATCAACGCAAACACATATAAAGACTTGCAGGCAAAAAAACGGACTTAATGACATTTAAGTCAGCGATTACCATTGGACTTGCACCTTTTACAAAGTTGTATGAATCCATAAATTACACCATGAAAGATTCACTTACAATAACTGCTATGATGAACTCAAAATTAATTTTTGTGGAAGGTTTCATAACAGCCCTGGAACAAAAAACCTCTGTCCAGGATCGATATTGGAACTCAAGATTGGCGGCACTTGAAGACCAAATTAAACTGCAAAGCACTGCAAATACTTTACCAGCTCAAAAACAAAAATTAGCCAAAGAAACTCAAACAACGTTTGACGGAAACCTGTCCCAAAATCCAGAGCTCATAAGAAACAGTACCCAAGTGCCTCTAAAGACCACCGAGATGGTTCAATTCTCACACACAACGGTACTAGGAACGGTGGTCCACGGCAACACTGAAAGTACCAATCGAGGTCCTCAAAAGAAGCAATGTACAAAAATTCCAGTAATTTTTCAACCTTCAACACCATCGGTCAAAGTTCTAACCAAACCGTTAGCCATCAAGCTACTAAATCAGACGAGCACTTTAAAAGACATCCAACAGATGGAATTAGAGGTCATTCATTTGGATAAATCACCTGCAACGGCAAACGATTTCATGGCCAACTCCTCCTCAATGAATTTAACGCTCCATTTGGATCAGGACGAAGAACTGGAAGCTTCCCCAAATTCAACACACAACTTGGGCTCAACACCAAACACAGAGGAGCCATCTGTTGGCTCAAAGCAAAATAAGTTCCTCCTCTTGAGCTCTACTCCACCGAGGCAACTCCACATGAAGCAAATAAATACAGACATAAGAATGGTGGCACAAGCAGAAAGATCTAATCTGGTCCCATAAAATAAGAAAAGTGGGGAGAACGACGCCAACAAGACTTGTGACCCAGTCCATGAGACGGTGGTGAAATCTTCAAGAAGCCACTTAGAAAAACAACAAGCGCATGCCAATGCTCCATCACAGCAGATACAGAGAAACCACACTTGCATCTTTAAGATGGAACAAATAGCACCAGGAAGGAATTACCTGGTCTTGAACTGAAAATCAGTTAGCAGAATTTTAACCAAAGTTCAGAAACTGCATACATTGAAGACAGAAGATTTCATCCTGATCGAGCCGTATCACAGGGAAAAAAAAGCCGAAGCCTATCTCCATATAAAAGCGTCAGCCCTGTATGAAATCTAAGAAGATGTCTTTACAGACCTTGAACAACTGGGTTTTCGCTTATCGGAACTTCCCAACCATATCCGGCGTCGCCAACCTTTATTGAAACATCAAGAACCCGCTTTTAGTCCTGAACAGAAGACCTGTATAAAAAGAAAAGACTGGATAGCTATCAGGCAGTGGGGGAACCTAAACGGCCAAAACAGCAAGGCCCAGACAGATCCAGGTACGACAAACCAAGCAATATAAGAAACGAAAACTGGGAAAGCACCAAAAGAAGAAGATTAAGATCTGATAGGAATTATGGCCCTGCAAAGTTTTCAAGTACAAGGCAAAAACGGCTAACTAAACAGGATCAACTAGAGCAAAACCAAAGTAAAGATCGCGGGCCGGTGGGACCATGGAAATGGTTGAAAGATGTTTTAAAGCCAAATTCAAGAAATTAGCAACGAAAGCAACAGGAGGACCAATTTAACAACTTCGTCCACCACCATCCCGACGGGAACTCAGCGAAATTAATAAGTATGGCCTCGTGGAACACGCAGGGTCACGATCACTCAACAAACCCGGAGGCACAAGATCTAGGAATGTTCAACATAATTTGTCTCCAAGAGACGTGGTCACTGGAAAAGCCTGCACTAGACGGTTATGAAATACAAATGTCACCGGTGGTCTTTTGACTGCAGTCCGTTGTGGGTCCGGAATTACCATTACAAAAAAGGTGGTTGAGGCCTATGGAATTTTGGCACTCTTGACAACTTGGTGGCATGAAAAACAGGAACCAAGACCTGGACCAAAATTAATTTAGCGATAATAAATCTTTATTGGAACCCCCAAAGAGTAAAGAATGCTGATTTCTGTGCTGCAGTGACTGTCACAATAGACACATTTTTAACTGAACTAGAAACAACGTTTATCATCATTTGCGTTGATTTAAACGCAGAGTGTGAACCAGCTGTCGGAAATACTACCATCACATATTCTGCCGCAGCGGCAGTGGAAAGAGGCGTGATGTGGATGAACCTTATGGAGGCAAGAAACTTCCACAACGCTGCAGTATCTCGAGGACACCAGCGATCCCTTCCAACATGGGAACGGGCATTTTCAGCAGCAACTTTAGACTACATTTTTGTGACCCACGCTCTGTTACCATATCTCGACTCTTTTGAAGTCCACAGAAAAAAAGAAAGTGACCACAATCTCTTATATATGTCATGGAAAAAGTGTCTGCGTCCAAAAACAACGATATAAAGCAAACATAGAGTCAACCACACATCAGTCTCATCTTAGATTAACAGCGGGTGACATAAGAGAAATAACAAATAATTATAATGCAAACCCATTGATCAGTACCAATACTATAGCCAGACAAAGCTACGTACCATTGCTCCAAATCTATAGAAAAAAAATGGGAACACAAACAATCTAAAGAAGCAAGGAATACACGAGTATGGTAAAATACTAGTCCAAAAAAGAAGAGAGCTAAGAAAACTCATAAGAACCACTAGATTTGATGTCCCAGATAAAACAAAAAAAGCTCGGAATGAAGCAACAAGGAGGTATAAATCATGGATAAGGTCGCACAAAGAAACAATGTACCAAAACGATGCCAAACAAATGTTGAAGGTCCTAGCCACAAAAAAATACAAAGACTTTTGGGCCCTGATAAAGAAAAAAGACTTACAAACGGACAATCAACTGATAAATGCTGTTCCCGAAACCGAGTGGAAAAATTATTTCACTAATCATTTCGCTCTTCTGGCACCTAAAATCGAGAGGGTACCATTCCCAGAAGAACTATAGTGGGTCGACCTAACGGATCCCAAGGACATCTTAACAACGATCACAAAAGTTAAATCATCAAGAGCCCCCGCGCGGACGCTTAACAAACACAGATCTGAAGCAGTATCCGATGGAATGGTCCATTTTCATAAGTACAATCTTTGAGCAATGCCGAATCACAAAGCAGATCCCGACATCTTGGACTGAAGCTGTGGTGGTCCCAATTTTTTAAAAAGGCAAAAGAGAGGACCCGGCAAATTACCGCCCAATTGCTCTACTTGACATCATGGGCAAAATCTATGCCACTCTACTTTTGCCAAGATTTCAAAAATGGGCCAGAGCATCACCTTCCTCAGATCCTTTTCAAACAGGTTTTTTGAAAAATGCAAACACCAGCGTAAACATCATTATACTGAATATAATAAAAGATAACATCAAGACTGGTGTGCCAAGAGTCTTCCTAGCTTTTGTAGATCTGTCAGAGGCATTTGACAAAATCAGCCGTCAAACTATGGAAGAAGTTAATCGCCTAGAAGTGCCCGCCTGAAATTCTCAACCCAGTTATCACTCTCCACACGGATACCAAACGCTGGGTTCGACTTAGTCAACAGGGCCAGCTATCAGATGAGATTAAATCAGAACAAAATGTGAAAGAAGGCTGTCCTTTGGCCCCGGCACTTTTCATCGCCTTTTTGGGGGATTTCAAAGACACCAAAACTACTGTAAGATCTTTCCCCCCGAGAATAGGCAATCAACCAATATCAAGAATTCTTTATGCAGACAACTTGATCCTATTGGATCAAACGCAAATTGGACTTCAACACCAACTTTCAAACTTGACAGCATACACAAAAGAAAACAACCATGAGATTAACATATCCAAGACAAAAATTGTGATCATGGGAAAAAAGCCAAAAAAAAAAAATATGGAAAAATGCTGTTGGTCTCTCAATAATAAATAAAGGAAGTTGTGTCCAGCATTAAATACTTGGGGATTATGGTCGATGCCACTGGAAATGAGATGGCGATGCAACAAACGCTGTGGACTAAAATAAAACTCTAACTACTCAAACGAGACTAGTAGATAAGAAATATGTAAAATTCTCTCTGATGCCAGCTATTTAATATTACAAAACAAAGGTCGTGCCTTCCCTGATTTACGGAATGGATGCAGCCCTGAACATCCAAGTAACTCTTTGGCTGAAGCTTGAGGGTTCTTGTGGAAATCAGTTTTGGGACTCCCTAAATCGACCTCCATGGCTGCCATCAGGCATGAACTCG
Organism: Ambystoma mexicanum; assembly: GCF_040938575.1. Lineage (NCBI taxonomy): Eukaryota > Metazoa > Chordata > Amphibia > Caudata > Ambystomatidae > Ambystoma > Ambystoma mexicanum. The sequence continues at coordinate 192,074,877 of NC_090923.1, forward strand.
GGCTTCTATATAAATATGCTACCAACACAAGAAATCTGTGCGATCCGAGCTCTTGCAGCTTCTAACATGTGCAGGCTCTGGGCCGATGAGTCAGCACTGGAATCAGTAAGACATCTGCTGCTGAACTGTCAAAAAATTGACCATCTTCGGGAAGCTTTCCTATCGCCGCTCTTTGGAGAAACAACTCTTAGGGAAGAGGAGACATGGTGGTGCCACCTAATAGCAGGAGAAAAAAACAGATGGTCATGTGCAACTGCTGAGATACTCGAAGCTGCAATGAAAATGACAACAGCTATACCAGTGACTGACCTAAGGGCTGAGGTCAAATCTGTTGAAAACAGCCCCTTCTCATTTATTTGGATAAACTACTTAGTCCTTCTAAAACTGAAATTAAAATCGAAATTGAATATTTCAAGATCTACGGCTTCGCAATAACGGAAAACCTTGTAAAAATCTTTTCTTTTTTAAGATTATACAAAAGTAAATAAAAAGAAAACAAATATAATTAATTAACAAAGGCCCCATGTATCCACCCTGTCCTTTTGGTGAGGTCTGCAACTGGTGGCAGTGATTTACATGATTAATGTACCAGTAGAATGTACTTCAAACGGGCTCGCATGGGGTCTGGCTGCAGAGGCTAACAAAGGGTGGCAGGAAAACCCAACACACTTTCATATGCATTGTGCCAACCTGATGCCAGCTCCCACCATTAGTATTGATTGACAGGGAAATGCCATGTCTGATCCTGCGTGTTTACAGTGGTCATCCCTGCAGGGAGACCTTATTCAGACGGCACGAGCATGTGGATTGATGCAGAAAGAAAGTCTGGTCTTGCTGCAGCTTCAAGGGAGACCTGTCACTTTAATCAAGAACCACAGAGAGCTCCATTAACCAGAGAGACCCTTTGGTCCACTGCAGACAGGAAGTTGGATGGGACTTAGTATTACAAGGTTTGACCCCTTTACCTTTTCTGTTGCAAAACACTGTGGTTATGACCTCACACAGACAGTAGATTGTTGGTGGGACACAGGATTGGTTCATTAAGGTAGGTTTAGCCTATACCGATCATTGTGGCCCATTTGGCTTTAAAAGGGGGCTGAATCCCTCTTTTGGCAGATCATCTGAAGACTTCACAAGGAGTAGAAAGAAGAACTCAGCATTGGACCCTGGCTGAAGGTACAGTCTGCCATACATCTTCTGCCAGTGAAGGAAGGCCAGGACATCCAAGTGGGAAGCATTATCCCTCCAAAAGACATCTCCCAGGGAACAGAGGGAGATACTGAATCCAGAGGACCTTACAGCAGCTCCAGAACTGGCACCCAGCCCAAACACAGGGTGCCCTGCTGTGTTCTGCAGCAAGCTTCCTAGGTGAGGACTGCTAGAGAGTCTCTGAATCAAACCAAGGACAAGGCAGATTGTCTGCAACACTCTCCTCAGCTTTGGGCCATCCACCTTAAGGGACACAGGACCAGTGAAGTAGCTAGAAGGAGTGCATCAACAAGCATCTACCAACATCCACCTTAAAGAACATGTTCGAACCACTCAAGGCCCCTCCAGCTGCAGCCGACAGCATTGCTGACTGTTGTTATGCCGCAGTCGCTTAAGCCACCCCAGACATCCCAACCAGTTCTTTAGAAAACACAGACAAGCACTGAGATTATTCCTGATCCTGAACCGCCATGTAGGCCAGCCTCAGTCGTACATCCAGCTTCGCTTGCTGAACTGCCTGCCGCCGGATACCCGCAGCTGCACCCATCTGGAAACGCTGTCGCAGAAGCTGCAAAGCGTCCTGAAACCGACTCTACCCTATCGAGCACCAAGAACTCCTACAGCACAAGGTAAATTGTGGTTCTGTCCCTATGGTCCTTCCCTGAATACCCACAGGGACATTTTACGAGTCATTGGTCTCTTTGTGTTGAAACCAAGTATCCTTGAACTATTGCAATTAATTACTGTCCCAACTACCCTCCTGTCAGTATACTGAGTGTATTCCTTTTCCTTCTTTGAACATTTCTATCCTCTACATTCCTATACAGGGTGGGTTGTATTTCATAGTGTGCTAGACCTTTCTGTTGTGATAATAATAAAGTAGATATTGTTATATAACCTTCACTGGACAGCCCCTTTTATCATTGGGTAATAATTGTACTTTCACTGTGTCGCAACTAACCAACGATCCACAACCTTTAAGAGATAAGCCTGCCGTTCTGTCCATGTTACCAAAATTGGACAAGGAGGTTTATAATTTGCTTGTGTTTCCAAAATGTTCAGATCTGTTCTGGTGTATTAGAGGTGTGGGGCTGATTGATGGTTTAGAAACCGATATTCATCCCTGGACCAATTTTCTCCCGTAAATTGATTAGTCACACACCCCGAGCGGAGAAACGAGAAGGCCATAAGGCAACAAGTGTGAACAAGAAGCCGCCCCTTAGCAGGGAATGCAGTGACAACAAGAGGAATATGCAGCAGGGAGTGTAGAAGCAAGTGGAGAGCAGAGACTTAAGGTACAGCTACATAGTAGTGAGTTCACAGATAGGAGGCAGTCAGAGAGCAGAGAGTACACATATTCATAACAGAGAAGTGTAGAGGCAAACAGGAGCTAACAGCAATGAGTGACAAGGATGGAATGCTGAAACAGGAGACTTGCAAACACAGGATATTGCTGAGAGAAGACACCGGCCTAAAAAGCAGAAACATTTAAAAGACAGCTAGCAGGGGGTAAAGGGAAAAGACAGCATGACCAGAAGTTCAATGAGAGACACGGAGATGGAATTGCAGTGCAAGTGGACTGTCAACCAGCACAGAGAGAAATTCACAGCCATATATCTAATATAGACCAACACGATCAATACACGGGCGGCTTGGGGAGAGCTTTACTTACTAAACACTTACCTTTGTCAGGACGCAGTGCTGTTCACTACTTTTCTGCTCTTGGTCAATCCTAGATCAGGCATGATGAAGCTTGTGGCAGGGTGTTGCAGCGTGCTGCAGAATGCACAGCTGTGGCCAGCACAGAACGAAAGGGGCCCTCACCTGGCTGCCTCAGTGACTATTCCATCAGTGTTCTGCAGGGGTGTTGCTAGCTCTGGAAAAGATCCGGGTCTGCGCTAATGTCGGGACTCGGGCCTAGCTAGCCTTTTGGTTGTAGCCCCATAGCTTCTATCCAGGGCTACAACCAAAACACCCAGGGCTATAGCCTGCTCAGACCCCACCTTGAATGTATTGATTACATTATTTACAACATATGACAAAATAAACAAAACTGTAGCAGGGGTATGACAGGATGAATAGTGTGGAAAATGCGTTTTTTTTCCTTGTACCCTCCTCACACATTGTTTCACCTGAAATGCCCCAGGCGGCCACGGGCGTAATTTTAGAGGGGGACAAGGGTGTATGTCCCCCCCAACTTTCATGGAATACCATTTTGTCCCCATTCATTTGTTCATTTGGCTGGGGCACCTTTTCTTCAGGCCCATTCTGCAGGGGGCCACCAGGACATCTCCCAGTATCCTGGTGAGCTAGTCTGCTAATCTGCTAATGTATGTTATCTGGAATATGCCAATGTCACATACTCATGACATCAGCACAACACTACAAACAATACGATATCATCATGTGTGGAGAGCTGATAGAGAGGAAACATACAAAAACTCTGACTGCGCTGTCAGCATTTTAGGGTATGCCGACTCCCATTATTGCACCCAAGTGGAGCAGGGGTTGTGGTTGCAGTAATGGGAGTCAGGGATTGCGGGGGTGTCCTCTGCTTACCATTACGCTAAGCGGGGGAACAGGAAAAAGAAAACAAATGTTTTAAAAAGGACCCTGCAGCTTCAGCACCACTTCACATAAGTGGGGGTAACTGATGCCGCAGGGGTACAAGGGAGTTGGTGGTGCACACAGAAGTGTGTAACGGTAAAGGTAAGTGGGGTCGGGGTTGGATTATTGGGGGGGTGATCTAGGTGATCACCGCATTGTGCCGTAATTAGCGTCGACATTTGCGTCGGCGCAGTTACGGGTGGTGCAGTGATAATATAGATTTGATACAGAAACTCAAAGAGAATGGGTGAATGACAGTGTTTGGAAGCAAATCCCAAGAGGGAATATATGAATGATATTCAATGAGGAAAAAGCATACAAGGGGTGCCGAGATGCGGTTTAGTCCATTCAGTATGCCGTATAAATACCCAATACCAATACAAGTGTGGCAGAATGCCTCCTGGAGAGGGCTGAATAGCCCAAGCTTTCCTTGACTTTCATTAACATTAAATTACCTTGTTAATGTTTCTGAAAAGGACCTCTGCTTGTCAAACATTATAGTGCGCACATGTACCTTTGTTGTAACCAGCCTCCTGACATTTGTGCGTGCATCTCGGCAGTAGCACAGTGCAGTTTCAAAGGGCACATGGGCATCACTAACAGCTGCTGGAATACAAAGTCCTTGCAGGCAGAGACGGCTTTTTTGATTGCCCTTCTGATGTAAATTATAATAGTTATATGCCTTATACAGTCAGTGGCGCATTAAAATTTAAACATATACCATGCCTTGTTTGTCGCAGGGTGTCTGATAAGAGCACACATATCTATCCACAGCAATTTGATATCACAAATGGGTCAACTCTGTGACAGGACTGATGTGCACTGGTGTCTAATCTGACTGTCCCCACTACAGCCACGTGTAACAATAGCTAGTATACAACCAAGCATGATTCACACACACACATGGTTACACCTTCCCTGAAGGCATCTGAACTTCTACTAGAGGATCTTCTGGGTTAGGGGGCTTCAGGAGCAGCACTATTATAATAAAGTGCATCTCACAACCAGATGCTGATTACTGAATCTTTTTAATGCCAGCAGACTTGGTAAAGGGGTATAATTAGAGTAGTCAGAGAGGCGAGATGGGTTGAAACAAGGGTCCCGCCCCTATAGTTCCTGTTAGGTCTCTCTTCCTTTCCTGTACCCTCTATTTCCTGCAGACAAGGTACTCTGTGTGCGATGACTTAAGTCAATTGACACTTGTTTCAACCACCTACATAGGATGCATCATAGTAAGCTTGCTTTAGACCAATCCTTTGTGACAAGGACAATAAGGATTCACTGGGCCTCTTTTAAAAGTACTGGCTACTTCAATGTCCTCTGCCATTGAGGGAAAGACAACATGCATCCAAGGAAGAGGAGAACCTTGTCCCCTAACCATCTCCAAGGAAGAGTGTGGGTGAACTGCTGTGGACTAAGGCCTGCCTCCCTGCTGGATGCTCTGGAACTAGGCTCCTGATCACTGAGGGTGAAGGATCTCTGGTAGGTGCCAGCCGGCATGCAGCAGTGGAAGAGAAGAACTGATGGTTACCTGGGATGAGGCCTCCCCAGCAACCCAGAAGTCAATGAACAGCTCTGGACCCTGATTCCCCCACCGACCAGACTTCTGTTGCCTGTCCCAAGCTTGTTAGTGCCACGTGTTGTTGCTTCTTGTGAAATGCACCATATGTTGGACTCCAAACTGATGCTGAATCACCATCTCAGAAAGCATATTGCAGCCCGGCTTGTCACTGTAGGGCCACAGGAGCAAGACAAAAGGGTATTTGAAGAGGCGCTATCACTGAGAGACACTTTTTGGGACCATAGTGACTAATATACCCTCCTTCTCTCTGTTGATCTTCAAGACATATCCTTTGATCATTGACATGGTGCCAGTCTTGCGCCTGTGCACACATTCTCATCTACCCAGAGTGCCCTTTTCACAAATGTCTGCATTCTCTGTGTTCATTACAGAACTGGGTTCTCCTGATGATCTCTGATTGGTTTGTTTGCATTTTATTGTTCGATTGAAAGTGAATATTTGTATAGCATTTTGTTTGGACATTCTTTTATTTTAGACTATTATACCTAAGTTGTTTGGATTGCTAATGCTATCTGCTCGCACCGCTCCTGAAGTGCAGTCTGACCACATCCTGTGCTCCCACAAAAGGCAAATGAGATATACCTGATAGGCTGTGTCTCCTTACACCTTTATGATTGAAGTTATTGCTGTTTTGAGAGTAGTGTGGGGCTGAGTAGGCAGTAATGGCATTACACACACTTCTCAGAGAGAGTGTGACAGAGAGAGAGCGCGAGATGGAGCTTGTGGGGTGAATCGCAAGAGATTAAGAGTGAAATAGAGAGCAGGATGAGAGCATGAGAGTGAGAAAAAAGAGGTTGGTACAGCAAGAGGGAGAGAGAGAGAAAGAGAGATTAGGCCTCATTACGAGTCACCCGGTATGGAAATAACGGTGGCGGTAAACCCGCCGCCACCGTTGTTTCCATACCGGGTGATCTCGAGTCCTGCAGGCAGAGGTGTCATCGCCTGCAGGTGGACGTGGAAACACCGGCACCATCAAGAGATGGTGCCGGTGTTTCCACTTCCCCTTTCCCTTGAGTCGTATGGGACTCAATGGGGATTTACCAAATTCCGCCTCCGGAATTCCCGGGTCACCGGGGTCGTAATGCCCCAGTAATTTCGGGAATCACGGAAGCGGTATGGTAATACGAGTCCGGCGGTACCTGCTGGAATTTCAGGCACCGTTACGGCCGGACTCGTAATGAGGCCGATAGTGTGACATATGTCAAAGAGCTAGTGTGCATGTGAGAGACTGACAGAAAAGTGAAACGTGTAGGATTCAAGACTCACTAAAAGAGAAAAGGTAGACCCAGGAAGAGAGAGAGAAAAAGAGGCACTAGAAATGAGGCTATTTTTTCATCCACTAGGGGCAGTATTACCAAAACCGTGTGCAGTGAAAAGGTCAATGCGTCCAGGAAACACCTCATTGTGAATGCTCGTCTCGCTCCACCTGCACGTTCAACTTTTCACTTACACTAAACAATATGGTAAGCACTGCTATTACCAGTGTCTGTTCTGAATCAGAAGAAACTATAAGGCAATCAGCAATGGAGTTCTGTATGTTTAGTGGCTACTTATCACTATTTTAATTGAGCATAAACGATGCAAAATGTATAGATGTATGCAGCAATATGTCTCCCTTCTTGACCTGGGGAAAGGGGACAAAAGCACGTCATTCATTTAATAGAAAGCCCAACAGCGCTTGTTATTTATTGGGAGACTGAATTTGCTGGAATGAATACATGGCTGTAAATAGAACAACCAGGAGCAAGTGCGGTGCAGTGGAGGCAGGGATCAGAGTTCTTTTAGTGGTCACTGAATGACTGGCTACAGAGTTAATTTGATTCTGGCACATCTCGTACATTGATAAATCTGTGCAGTGACTCAGTTGCGTCCTTTTCCCCTAAGAAGATGGTCTGTTAATTGCTCCCACCAAGTCTGACTCTGCAGCCGCCTGTGCTGTTGCCTGCAATTAGCATTCCGCGTCTATCGCCCACCCACTAGTGCATACCCTTGAGTCGGAGTTAGACAATAAAGGGCACGTGGAACAGGTACAATGAGGGGATCCTGGGGCAGGGGATGCAACTAGACCCAAGCGTTGGTGGTGGAAACTGCCTTCACATCCTTTGTGGGGCTAGGGAATACTTACTTGCATGGATTCCACTTCCAATTAACGTCCAAGGATTGCCCGTGGGACCTTATGCCACATCAGCAGCAAATTGGCCAATGGCAGTGCACTAACCATGATGAAATATAAAGCCAATGGACCAGATTCCCCAATATTGGCGCTGGAGCAAATCCGGAGATTGTCTTGAGCATCTCAGATTGGCTCCTGGAACAGATCTGTAGATCTGTTAAATGCCCTTGAGCAAACCTTTGTAAACATACCATCTACTATTTCATACAGGCTAGAATCAAGATGAATAACTTCTAGCCAATAGCTAAATAGAATTGAAGGTTGACTATGGGAAGCTGCTTTGCAAACACCTGTTTGCACTTCTGTGAAAAGCATCAGAACAGATTTTACTGCAAAAATTGGCTTCTATATGGACATTTTATTTTATTTTAATGTTATTATTAATTTATAACGCACAAGAGGTTTCTAAGCGTGGGATCGTGTTGCACTGTGTTGTCTTGTTTTCAAGACAAACGCGTTGCCCCTGTGCTATCCATGAAAATAGTGTCATCAACAGATGATAAATTGCTGATATACTTACAGGGATGTGTAAAGGAAAGGTCTTACCCCATTTTATATATTTACTTAACGAATATATTAGGCAACCATCCAGTCAGTAACACCTTCATTAGGGATCCCAACATCCCCATCTTTGATTTCTCACCCATTTCAAAGGAGGGGTTGGCCTCTATCATTAATAAACTCAAGGCAACTAATTGTACAGGGGACCCTTGTGCCTCAACAATCATTAAAACATGTCCCCCTTCAAGGCAACTAATTGTACAGGGGACCCTTATTCCTCAACAATCATTAAAACATGTCCCCCTTCTCTTGTCCAAGCAATATGTAAATTTGTAAAAACCTTGTTGCAGAACTGTATGGTCCCAGACGATCTGAAACAAGCATGGGTTACCCCTCTATCCGCTCTGGAACACTTTGCCAGACCAACTGAGAAACTCAGCTGCTCTAAGCTCCTTCAAGAAGGGCCTTAAAACTTTCCTTTACAAATAGTCGCTCTTTAGTCTGCAGTTACTTTCCTTAGATCTTCCGGACTTCTCTCTCATCTTTTTATGTCTTGTCTGCGCCCTCACACCTATGGGTCTATGGATGCGCTTTATAAATGTAATAAAGTAAAGTAAAGTAATTTGTGTTAGTAAAATAAAATGGAAAATTGACTGCGCCATGAATTTGGTAGACCTGATTACATTACTGGCTACACCTTGGGATCGGAGTAGTAATGCAACAGTTCTGCCCACAAAGGCACTAGCTAGAGAAGTAGGATCTTTATTCCCAAAACATTTAGTACAACATTTTTAAGTATGTTTACTTGACCGGAAGTTGCTCTGTTTCTATCATGTTCATTATTAACTCACTGGGAACTATGCACAGATTGGCACCCAAGTCCACACAATGAATGGATGTCAAATTGATGTGCCTTATTCTGAGAAACAAAAGAATGTGAAGCTATACGACACTGTGTCACTCGTTCTGAAAAACTAGACTTACTGCACAGAGAATGTGCAGGTAGATTCATGCATGATAAGTGAATGCTGAAGAACAAGCCATGCTGTATGTAATCTATAACAGGCTACGCATAAATAAATAAATAAATAAATAAATAAATAAATAAATAACCTTTGCGAAACACATTTGCACATTAGCATCTCAAAGATGCTCCAGGCAGCTCAATGTTTGCCCTCCAGGGCAAATCTTTGTGAATCAGGCCCAATAAGGCTATGATCGAAATCTTTCGATGCGGTGTGAGGTTCGTTTTGTGATCCTCATCCATGGTGTAGGTAGCTGCAGGAGCCATGTTCCCATAAAGGACACAGTGATGGCTTTACAGATGGAGTGCCTGTGAGGTGTCAGTGGGCAATTGGAATGGAGGCCCCTGGCATTATGCCATACATTGTAAACCCTGTGGTTAGGCCCCAGTTTACTGTCACATGACGTAGCATAACCTGGCCTAACGTCCCAAAAATGCAGAACATCAAGACACAAGACGGCTCAGCAAAGAGTTTCTTTCTTTCTCCAGTGGATTAGAGAACTTTGGAGCATGGAAGCAGTAGATGATAAAAATAATATAGCATTAATCCTAAATTTTGCGAGCTACACCAGCCAGTAACAGCCTGGGGCCTGAGTCACAGACCCAACCTTTGCCATTTCCATGGCACTGAAGCAGGAAGTTGTGTGGCCCCGAGGTAAGGAATGTTGGAATGGGGGCGTTGGGGTGTGGAGGGTATGGATTGGGGGGAGGGAAATTGGCAGTGCTAGGGGAGGTCAGGTGCGCAGAGCGCCCACCAGTATGCTTCTTACACAGTAAGTCGACTATAACAGGTTCCTGGCTGCTCTACAGTGAAGGAAGAATATCATGTGATTCTAAGAGGCATGGGACTGAGGCCGGCTATTGCTACGGTATACACGCATTTCGTCAACCTATTTTTGGTCGTGGGACTTTTCATCGCCGACCCTTTCATCGCCAACATTTTTATTTAACATTTTTTTTTAGGGGGGGGGGGTGTTTGTGCGGGTTGGGGTATGATTATTTAAGTAAGGGGGGGATTGGGGGGGCGCAACCCCCCCTTAAATAAAAAAAATAAAAAATAAATGTTGGCGATGAAAGGGTCGGCGATGAAAAGTACCAAGTACCACGACCAAAAATAGGTCGGCGAAATCACGTAGAACCATTGCTACATTAACACAATTGTGACAGCTGCTAACGTGGCCACCAGCAGAGGAGTACCATGGGACACTGTTATGTCACTAAAAACATAAAATATTTCCACTGTAAAGGTGGGTTGTGACAAATGTCACATTGCAGGCAGGGGGGATACTAAGTATACCACGTTCAACTTGGTGTATGATATCCGCATTGGTGGAGAACCACAGAGGACATTATGAGTTGCTACTAAGTATTTGTTTTCATGTCACCCGTCCCATGCCTAGAATCAATGGCGTTTTAACCACACGGATACATAGAGATCATAAATGATGTGTTTCGGCAAATAGACAATAGCATTGTGGTGTAATTGAAGCATGCACCAGTATTACACCTCTGAGCGTTGTCAACAGTTAAAGTTGAAGGTGGTCGTAAAGAAAATTTCTCAGACCCCATTGCATCACGGTAGATGGGTATGCACTGAATTCAGTGAATACAACACACGTAAAAAATCTGTCAGCCCCTGATGAATGTTTAGCATATTAAAGCCTGATGGACAGAAACTTGGACAAGTCAGGCTTATGAATGAATAAGAATTTGCACATAACTTGTATATGACTTAAAAAATCTTATAATAAGAAAGTGAACAGTGTCATTTTTGTTGGGTCTTAAATATGTGTGTGCGATTACATTAATTGTATTTTTTAACTGTTTGTTTGTATACATGTTTTAGGATCAAGTGCATACATGTTTAATACAATTTATTTTATGATAATGAATACATGATTTGACAATTTTATGAGCTAGCACACACCTACATATTTCAATTGAGTGCCCTTGAGATGAATTCATTGTAATAATTTCCCAATCATTAACCAAGTAAACTGCAAGGAGCTGCATTACCAGAAAGTAGACCCTCCCACCCACTAGGCAGCATGGAACTGAGGAAACAGGACACCTGCCTTCTGCCCTGTCAGACTGTGAAGAGCTAAGGCTAAGGAAACATGTCTTCTAGCTTACGTAAGTATAGAACAGAGAAAACAGGGAACATACCTACCTGGGAGATAGAATGGGCCATGGTCCATTATGTGCGTGAAAAGTATTAGAGACAAACTACTGCAGAAGGAAATACACTGTTTCCTGCCAATGGGATGATGTAGACACAGACAAAAACATGCGTGGAAATGGTGAGGATAGAGCGCAGCAATATGATGGAGGGGAACAGTTTAGTTTGTCACAGTTCAGGGACAGGCATGGTTAGCTGCTACTCAAGAGTGGTGGGGAATCCCAAATAACACTAAATAGTTAGTGACATCCCTATCTTTCTTTGGGGTTATAGAATCAGAAAAATCACTCAAAAGATAGAGGAATAGTTGAACAGTTCATATTAGTAGTAGTTGAGTAGTTGAGAAAGTACATCAATTGTATTCAAACATAGCAATGTACACATCATATCATCCATTTAAAACAAATATTAAAACGATAGTCTTGTGACAAAAAAAACGTCCTGTCAATGGAGTTCAAAGTCACTGTCTATGAGGCAGTTTTTGAGCTGACCCCAGGGTATGTTAGTATAGATTGTCCATTGGGGGTGATGTATGTTAGATTTTAATAACTATCTCGTCTAGTAAATTCTAGAAGGTTTGGCTCAAAATGTTTCTGTTCTCTAGTTGGATAAGGAACATTCTTCTGCAGAGATGGTTAGGGTCACTTTGACTATGAGGGAATAGAGTCTTTTTCTTGCCTTCTTTTTAGTTATTCTCAGGTTGGGTTCAGGCAAACTGTTGAAAGGACACATATAGATAGGTGTAAGATATAATTGCTTAATTACCTTTTCTCGTATGCTGAATTCCTCGAATCAGTTATAAAATGTACCTGATCCAGTAAGTGGAAGCAGTCCTTGGATGGATTCCTATTCACTGGGAACACCATGCACAGGGATTATAAATAAATCAATTCTGGAAATGGCATTTTGTATTGGACCGCTTGTTCAAGCTGGTACCTACATTCCTCTTTTTCTCTCATATGTTTTATGCAGTTATTTACATGTGCTTACTTGAAACCTTTCAGGTTATTATGAAATGAGGGGTTGATCAATAATCGATTAAGGTGTCAGTAGGAAGATGACATTTTCTCTTTCCTTTTCATCAGGTTAACTGTACAGTCGTCATCCTGTAGAGCCTGTCACTTTCTGGCTGATAAAGGGACATATATGAAGTAAGATTTAGGTTGTGTCCAAATTGGATGGAAGAGTTAATAAAAGCTAGGTGGACAGATCGTTCTTGTTCTAATGGATAAGGAAAATAGCTTACCTGTTTGATATTAGCTTCTCTATCATGATTTGCATAATTTTGTAGTAATTATTACAGTCAGCTTGGAAACGAAAAGTGAGGTCCTCTTGAACAATTTTAATGCATGAGCCTCTTATCAGTAATACTGTTGTGCTCTTGGGTAGCTGACGAGGATTCTCCTCGGTTCGTCGGCAAACTTGACTTTCTTCGGCGGGACAAAGTTGTCGATGGTGATGAGCAAGGGAGTCCTTGATTCAAAGAGTGTTGTGGCTCTGGTCATCGGTGGCACAGCATCAAGCTGTCCCAGCTTCTGGGCAACACGGCTTCAACGGGCCTCCAGCTGTTACAGCGATCCTTCGGATCGTGGTCGACGATGATGGACTTCGATGGCCTCGATGTATGGGTGCTGCGCTTCGAGATTCCTCTGCGATCCCTGTCTCCGGTCAGCAGCCTTTCGAGGACTGACTTCCAGGGAGCCTTGGTGAAGGTTAGCTCGTGCACAATGGTCCCTTGTAGCTCAGGAAGAGGTCTCCTAGCCAGGTCCTCTCTTGGATCAGTTTCTTGAAGGCACGGCAGCTTTCAGATTGTGTCAAGGGGAAATAGCAGTTAACCTTCTTCTTGCGGCTCGGCTTTGAGATCAAGTTTCAACTTCAGCTTCTAAACAATTTCCATCAGTGAGAGCTCCCCAGATATATTGTTTGGTCTCTCATTCACTCTGCTGGTCACACTCAGTGAAAGTGAGCATCCCCCAAAAAGGCATTTATAACTCCCCAGTGAGAGTCGATGATGGACACACCCCAGCTGGGAATGATACCAAGACCAAGTGCGGGTGAAGTCAAAAAGTAAAAGTTCATCCAAACCAATATAGGGCAAGCAGAGAACACTGCAAACTCTGAGAGCGCTCTGCCCAACATCAGCAAACATTCACATTTTGTTACAAAACCACACCACCTATGACGTGAGAGCTAAGGGATACATGAATCAATGAGAATGGGCAATGGGGAAGGGTACATATGATTCTGTAGGGGCAAAGCTTCTGGATTGGCGAGGCTCCTTGAGGTGTCATGGTGATGGTTGCAGGTCAGCTGGACCCATCAGGGTGGAGCTCTGGTCAGATGGTGGTTGATTGATACATCATGACTGTACTAACATTTTGCCCTTGTGGCCACACATGCTCATTCAGTGTTAATTGTAATTTATGATGCCCTGTAAATCCTGCAAATCGTTAGTCTAACATCACAAGAAAAATGACACATAACTCTAGGTGTGAGTATATCATTATTACAAAATGCTATACAAGGGGTGATCAATAGATGAGCAGCTTTAATGGGTTTAGGTGGCTTACCAAGGGGGCACAGACAGGGATGCATCTATCATTCCTCTTTGTTAGATCTAGTGGGGGACACCTTTGTAGTATGTTAATACAAGGGAAAATATATGGCCTCTATGGTCAGTCGGGGTTAGGGTGAACTGGTATACTATCGGGTCAGAGGGCACTTAGCCGGTATTTCAAGAAGTGGTGGGATGAGAGCATTCTGGGGGGCAGGGGTGGGTAAACACTGCGTGCTGGCTCAGTAGGAGGGTGAGAGGTTACATTCATAGCATCACATTGTCGGTAGGACCAGGGCTTTACATCTTATCCTGGCCAGAGGGGGGAGGAATGGGGGATGGCTGAGCATGCAGCATTTCAGGAGAGGGGAGAGAAGGCCCTGCAGCTTGTTGTGCCATGTCTCGTGCATTTTGCGGGGGGTACACATGAATCATATAAACGAGGTAATAATAGGCCAGTGTATGTATAAATACATTGAGAGGTGTGCGAAGTAAGTTTTATTTGCAATACGGGGTGCATGCTTTCAATACCCGGGAGGTTATACACATGCTACAATGGACACTCTATTATACAGATGACACATATCATAATAAACCATACATATTACGGTACTTAATTGAATATATTGGGAATCGTACATTTTTAGAAAATCATTGAGTATATATTGATATTATGCATTGCTTCGTATAGTCTGTAACAACCACTAATCCCTGCCCGTTAATGAGGGGCTTGAACATACAATTCATGGCTCTGCGTGCAATCTGGAATGGGTGAGGGTCACCTTATTTGACTATAAACAATCAATCACGTGGCATACAACAACAGGAGTAAATTTATAGTTTCTTCAGATGGATTAGCTGTATGGGTGGAACAGGGTGGCACACAGGCTATGTATGCGTGTCTGGCACTTCAAACGGGGATCAGGGTTGGGGGATTATCCACAGCATATGTCATAAATGTGGGGTCTGCGAGGGGACAAGACAAGTTTTATGGAGATAGCTTATTTTTCTCAAACCCCAGCTTCGGCCCGGTCATCTGCAGGTCAATGACTGCGGAAGGTGAAAGATACAGTGTTTGTCATGTAACTTGTTTGCGCCTAGTCTCCCGTGAGAACAGGCCTGCAGCAGGGACACCAAGGGGAGCAGGGCGAGGGAAGTGCCTGGCTCGCTATGCGTGATCAGGAGGGAAGAGCTGCAGCCCTGCAGTCCGCTTGTGTTCATGAGGCCTAAGTTATTATGTTGAAAATGGAGTCTGAGAGTGCCACAAAATGGAGTCTGGTACCATGCTGCAGCCACATGTGTTGACCCGCAGCCACCCCGCATCCCTGGCCACAGGCGCAGTGGTGGCTGCTGGACGAGTCATCACCTGTATGTCGGGGAGAATGAAGGGGAGGGGGTCCTTTAAGACCTTTCCTTCCATACATTCTCCCCTTTCGTTACATAAGTAACAAATACTGTAGTTCACACAACCTCTTTTGTTCTTCCTCCTCAGCCACCGCTTTGTCCCATGCAGGTGTTCCCTTGTGGAAATCGAAATAATATTGTACCCCCTATCGCATTGTTTGAATGTATGTTGCCCTACGCCAAGCTGTCTAAAAAACATCGTGTACATAGATTCCGCGACAAGGTCTTGACCTTAATGTATTGTGCAAATCGCCATCTTGGATTAAACCGCCATTTTAGGTACTCTTGCAGTGTGGAAGTCACCCTGAACAACAAAATGGAGGCCGAATGACATTTCGAGTGGGATTCTGGCCGTTGTGACCTCCGCACACATGAATAAGTAATATGCCCGCAGGCCACTTGTTGGGGTCGCGAACTGAGACCTTGTCCTATCCCTGACCTATGTGTAAATGAACAACTGTATCAGCGGAACTGATCAAATTGCATACATTATGGGATTGACCTGGCAACGAACCCTAGGCCTGGTCCGAAGAATGGTTAACCCGTGAGGGGGTTGGCCAAGGCTGGATAAAAAGTATAAAAACCCGAGTATCCCAATGTTCGGTCTCTCACACTAACACGGCGAACTACCGTTGATGGTTCGTTCTGTTACTCTGAGGGCCGAATAGCTATCCGTAAGTCAATTGACTTTTGGTAATTGTTGTAACTTTGAATAAAGCGCTTTGTATGTCCTTTGTAACCTGTGTTGGTGTGTTTCCTTTGGGCTTCCCGGCCTCATATCAATTTTTCTGTTTCCACAGTTGGCGCCCGAATAGGGACCCTCAAGATTGATGCCGGATCATTGAAGGTTGACGCAGACTATCGAACCGGGATCGGACGGTGTGATTCTGCGGGCCCGATCGATCGAGACGCGATACCTCGGCAGCGCTGCACGATCCGATCCTTGGACGATAGTCGTGTGGTCTGACACGGCATCTTGACGAGGGTCCAATTTGAGGCGGGCAGATTTGCCGAAACCACCAAACGCAAGGTAAAATTTGTTAGGTAAGTTCTTTGTAAACCGTACGGTCCTCCTTAGGTTTGGTCAGGTGCAGTCGTGACCCGGCTCTTAATTTAACCCTGACACTTTGAATTTGGCGTATTGTATCTGCAGACACAATTATTGGACCAGGTAACACCAATTTTTTGAGAAATGCCTGGGAAATTGTCTAGCTGTTTTAGGGCTCTGTTCCGCAGCGATCGACAATCCTTGGAATTTAGCCGCCCGGCACCACAGGAGGGGTCGCCGGCGTGTACTATGTACTGTAAGTATGGCATTGGAAGTATAGTATTTAATGATATTTGGCACAGACAGACCAGACATGCCTCCGAATTTCAGTGGCCAATTAACGGTAGTTTTGAGATCCCCCGTATTGAATACTTAGAATCGATCTTGTTAAAGAAAAAGGCTAGACCAGCAGCCTTTGATGTGTTACAAAATTGGAAGAAAGAAGCATTGCACCACCTCCGTATGCTCCTGTTTTGGGCACTCTTCCCATTCCTGCTGTTGTTCCTGTTGCTATTCCTGTTTCCCCTGTACAGCCTATTGTTCCTAGTCCTTTGGTTGTCGTTCCTCCGCCTATCGCACCGCCCCTTCCCCCTGCACCGATAGTTGCACCTTTGTTAAATTTACCTATACCTCCGCTCCCGAGTGCCCCCCTATTGATTGGAGTCGATCCAGGTGCAGGGTCAAAGATTGTGACTCGTAGTACTGTTTCTGCAGATAGGAAACAGGAATTGTTTGCATGTATGCGTGTCTGGCACTTCAAACGGGGATCAGGGTTGGGGGATTATCCACAGCATATGTCATAAATGTGGGGTCTGCGAGGGGACAAGACAAGTTTTATGGAGATAGCTTATTTTTCTCAAACCCCAGCTTCGGCCCGGTCATCTGCAGGTCAATGACGGCGGAAGGTGAAAGATACAGTGTTTGTCATGTAACTTGTTTGCGCCTAGTCTCCCATGAGAACAGGCCTGCAGCAGGGACACCGAGGGGAGGAGGGCGAGGGAAGTGCCTGGCTCGCTATGCGTGATCAGGAGGGAAGAGCTGCAGCCCTGCAGACCGCTTGTGTTCATGAGGCCTAAGTTATTATGTTGAAAATGGAGTCTGAGAGTGCCACAAAATGGAGTCTGGTACCATGCTGCAGCCACATGTGTTGACCCGCAGCCACCCCGCATCCCTGGCCACAGGCGCAGTGGTGGCTGCTGGACGAGTCATCATCTGTATGTCGGGGAGAATGAAGGGGAGGGGGTCCTTTAAGACCTTTCCTTCCATACATTCTCCCCTTTCGTTACATAAGTAACAAATACTGTAGTTCACACAACCTCTTTTGTTCTTCCTCCTCAGCCACCGCTTCGTCCCATGCAGGTGTTCCCTTGTGGAAATCGAAATAATATTGTACCCCCTATCGCATTGTTTGAATGTATGTTGGCCTACGCCAAGTTGTCTAAAAAACATCGTGTACATAGATTCCGCGACAAGGTCTTGACCTTAATGTATTGTGCAAATCGCCATCTTGGATTAAACCGCCATTTTAGGTACTCTTGCAGTGTGGAAGTCACCCTGAACAACAAAATGGAGGTCGAATGACATTTAGAGTGGGATTCTGGCCGTTGTGACCTCCGCACACATGAATAAGTAATATGCCCGCAGGCCACTTGTTGGTGTCGCGAACTGAGACCTTGTCCTATCCCTGACCTATGTGTAAATGAACAACTGTATCAGCGGAACTGATAAAATTGCATACATTATGGGATTGACCTGGCAACGAACCCTAGGCCTGGTCCGAAGAATGGTTAACCCGCGAGGGGGTTGGCCAAGGCTGGATAAAAAGTATAAAAACCCGAGTATCCCAATGTTCGGTCTCTCACACTAACACGGCGAACTACCGTTGATGGTTCGTTCTGTTACTCTGAGGGCCGAATAGCTATCCGTATGTCAATTGACTTTTGGTAATTGTTGTAACTTTGAATAAAGCGCTTTGTATGTCCTTTGTAACCTGTGTTGGTGTGTTTCCTTTGGGCTTCCCGGCCTCATATCAATTTTTCTGTTTCCACAGTTGGCGCCCGAATAGGGACCCTCAATATTGATGCCGGATCATTGAAGGTTGATGCAGACTATCGAACCGGGATCAGACGGTGTGATTCTGCGGGCCCGATCGATCGAGACGCGATACCTCGGCAGCGCTGCACGATCCGATCCTTGGACGATAGTCGTGTGGTCTGACACGGCATCTTGACGAGGGTCCAATTTGAGGCGGGCAGATTTTCCGAAACCACCAAACGCAAGGTAAAATTCGTTAGGTAAGTTCTTTGTAAACCGTACGGTCCTCCTTAGGTTTGGTCAGGTGCAGTCGTGAGCCGGCTCTTAATTTAACCCTGACACTTTGAATTTGGCGTATTGTATCTGCAGACACAATTATTGGACCAGGTAACACCAATTTTTTGAGAAATGCCTGGGAAATTGTCTAGCTGTTTTAGGGCTCTGTTCCGCAGCGATCGACAATCCTTGGAATTTAGCCGCCCGGCACCACAGGAGGGGTCGCCAGCGTGTACTATGTACTGTAAGTATGGCATTGAAAGTATAGTATTTAATGATATTTGGCACAGACAGACCAGACATGCCTCCGAATTTCAGTGGCCAATTAACGGTAGTTTTGAGATTCCCGTATTGAATACTTAGAATCGATCTTGTTAAAGAAAAAGGCTAGACCAGCAGCCTTTGATGTGTTACAAAATTGGAAGAAAGAAGCATTGCGCCACCTCCGTATGCTCCTGTTTTGGGCACTCTGCCCATTCCTGCTGTTGTTCCTGTTGCTATTCCTGTTTCCCCTGTACAGCCTATTTTTCCTAGTCCTTTGGTTGTCGTTCCTCCGCCTATCGCACCGCCCCTTCCCCCTGCACCGATAGTTGCACCTTTGTTAAATTTACCTATACCTCCGCTCCCGAGTGCCCCCCTATTGATTGGAGTCGATCCAGGTGCAGGGTCAAAGATTGTGACTCGTAGTACTGTTTCTGCAGATAGGAAACAGGAATTGTTTGCATGGGCTAAGCATTGCATGGAGAAAGGTGATCAAGCTAATGTTTTTTCTACATTATCTAATTTGAATAGTTTTCCCGAGAAAAATGTTTGTATCGAAGGTTTGGGGACTCATTTGTGTGTGATGTGGGGTAGATTATAAAATTCGGATCTTCCACAAGGGGTGAGAGATCTGAATGCTTTGGCACTTTCGAGGGACACAGAGCAGAAAGTATATGGACATGTTGAAAGATTGTTTGAGTTTAGGAAAGACTTTGAAAAATCACGAGATGAGGATGATGAGGACGATAGAATATATGTACAGAAACGGTTCCTTCCGTGCCGAAGAACAGCACCTGAGGAAGTACGAATTTGTACCAAAGATGCGGTTCGATGGATCTCAGATTCATCGATACCGCCAGACGAAGTGTATGACACGTATAGTCAGTATACAGTAGAGATGCAAAGAGGAATGTGTAAGGAAGAAGGTTAGTTGCCCCATAGAACTATTGGGGATTTGTAAAAGGGCTTTTTCGCCCGACACTTCTACAGCTGCCTTAGCGCTCGACCTGGCTCTATTGCTTGGTAAGCGGCCGGAGGTACCTATATCCTATATCTCAGTTGCCTATGAGAGAGGTTCCTCCGACCTTTGTCCCAAAAGTTGAGATCCCTGCCAACTCGGCGACTGGTGCCCCCGCGGTGGATATCCCTGCACATTATGTATCACAATTCGTTCACGTCCCGTTTTCACGACAGGAAGTGAACACAATTAGACAATCAGTTCCCGATATTAGGAAAAACCCGACGGGGGTTTACAAAGAAATAGAGTCCGTTCTACAGTCCTCTGTGTTCACCTTGAGTGACATTGACTTGTTATTTCCTGTACTCCTACCCGTAGATGTATGGAAGCAGGTTCGGACAGTAGACGATGTGCTGGGGTTGGGAGATACGTGGGCAAATATGATTAGAATTGACAGAGAAAGACCAGCTGGTGAGAAACCGCCACAGGTAATACTTACTTTACCTGATAGGATTGTCGCTAAACTAAAAACTATAATCCCAGAAAAAAGGATTATTTGGGACAAGCTTACGGCCTGTGTTCAAGGGAAAACTGAAGGCGCCACCGAATTTTTCAATAGATTCGAGCAGGTATTTTCTGACTTCAGTGGACAGGATTTAGGTACAGAGTCGGGGAAGAGGTTGTTCGTGGACAAATTTGTACGTGGATTGTTACCTGACATCCAGTCACAAATTATGTCCTCTGAGAGCGCTTGGCAGGCAAAATCTCAATCTGAGGTTTTGCACATGGCTCAGTATTATGAGAACCGTGTTAATAATGAGAAGGAAAAAATTGAAAAGAGAAAGGGAGATTTGAAAACTAAAGTATTATTACAGCAAATTATTAGAAACCCCAGAGGAGGTACGACATAGACTAGAGGTCAGTTCGTTCCAAAAGGAAATGCTCCTCTGAGTCCTGTAAATATTAATCAATGTGCTTATTGCTGCCAGGAAGGTCATTGTCGAGCACAGTGCCCTGTCCTTCGCCAGAGGTCAAGCAGTGCGTTTGGGGGTATGGGTAGATGACCTAGGGGCCGCCCTGGAGCAGGGGGCCCTGACAGAGGTCAGCTTTTGCAAGATTCTCAGCAACCTTTTTCACGGGAAAATCAGACCTCGAGTATGGACTCGAGAAACATATTTGATCACCCTTCTGCTGCCTACCTTTCTGAAGAGCTTCCTTCTGATGAGGCTCCGTTTTATTAGGATTGCCCGAAGCAGGGTTTGGAACCTTTGCCTATTCCCGTTAATCAAAAAGGCCCCTACGTTGAATTATTAGTGGGGAATAGGAAACACCAATTTTTGATTGACACTGGAGCACAGACATGCTCCATTGATCATTCTCGGGTTCCAAACATCCCACTGTCAGGGCAAACAAATGTTTCCATAGGGTTTTCTGGTATACCAACTGTCTGTCCGGTTTCTGTGCCGGTATCCGTTTCTTTGGGTCCCTTCACGGACCATTGTCCTTTTCTTCTCACTTCAAACTGTGGAGAGAATTTGCTGGGGTTGAATTTGTTAACGAAATTGAACGCAGTAATTCATTGTTCTTCGGATGGAGTACGGCTAACAGTTTCACCACAGCAACTTCCTAATTCTCAGTTCTTGATTCGACCTTTACCTCCCAAGTTTAGCATTGTTCCGGAATGTTTGTGGGCGGTGGACGACAATGATGTCGGAGTGTTACAGATTGAGCCCGTTAAAATAGTCCTAAAACATGGGGTGAAACTGCCACGCCTCCCACAGTATAAAATATCAGTCGAAGGTGAACGTGCTTTGAAATGCATTGTCTCCGATTTTGTACATCGTGGGGTGATCGAGGAGATTACAGGTAGTTTGTGTAACAGTCCGATCTTACCTGTATGTAAGAAAGGCGACAATGCAATTCCATATTGGTTTATAATTGATCTTCTTGCTATTAACCGAGTGGTCGCCCCACAATTTCCAATTGTGCCTGATGTGACGACGATATTAACAATGATCCCTTCTTCGGCTACGCACTTCAGCGTTGTGGATCTAAAAAACGCTTTCTTTAGTATCCCTATACATAAAGAAAGCAGATATTTGTTTGCGTTCACCTTGGGGGGATGCTCATTTACATTTACAAGGGCACCTCAAGGGTATACTGAAAGTCCCAGTATTTATAGTAGAGCTTTAAAAGAGCAGCTCGACACCCTTGAATTGCCACCTACTTGCACGCTGCTTCAATATGTTGATGATTTACTTTTGGCTGCAGATTCTGAGAAGGCCTGTAAAGAAGGCACTATACTATTGCTTGTTCATCTAGCTAAAAATGGTCACAAAGCTTCGCTTCAAAAATGTCAATATTGTTGTCAGGAGGTTGCCTATCTAGGCTACCTCCTGTCAAAGGAGGGGAGAAGATTGACACCAGAAAGAATAAAACACATTTCTGGCATGTCTGTTCCAAATACACAGAAGGAAGTCAGAGCCCTGATAGGGATGGCGTCCTACTGTAGGTTGTGGATCCCGAATTTCGCACTAGTGGTAAAACCGATGTTGGCTTTGACGAAGAAGGGCATTTCTCTGCCACTGCCATGGGAATCGGAACATCAACGATCATTTGAGCTTCTCAAAACTGCGCTATGTTCGGCACCGGTTCTGGGTACTCCAAATTATGACAAGGCCTTTGTGTTGTTTGTGCATGAATGTGATGGATGTGCTTTGGCTGTGTTAACACAGGAACACGGAGGGAAGAATAGGCCATGCGGCTACTACTCCTCCGCCCTTGATCCTGTCGCATGCGCTTTGCCAAGATGTTTGCGCGCTGTTGCTGCTGCTGCCACGTCTGTAAAACAGAGTGAGGGAATGGTCCTAGGCCATGATTTGATTTTGATGGTACCTCACTCTGTTGATATCCTATTGAACAAAACCCAAACGCAACACCTCACCTCTGCACGGTTAACAAGGTATGAACTAATTCTGTTTGCCCCTCATATTCAAATTAAGAGGTGTTGTGTTTTCAATCCGGCTGAACTCTTACCTTTCCCGCAATACACTGTTTGCGGTGACGAAGAATCACATGACTGCCTGTATACCACCGAGCAAGAAACGAAGGGCAGGATAGATCTCATAGATACTCCTTTGGATAATGCAGAAGGGGAGCTGTTTTGTGATGGCTCCTGCTTCAAACTTTCGAATGGTACATCTACAGCTGCTTATGCAGTTACTACATTGAGCAAAATTGTTGAAACTAAGAGAATTTCGCATAACTCCGCGCAGGCCGCAGAGATTATAGCGTTGACCCGAGCTTGTGAACTTTCCCAAGGGCGAAGATTAAATATATATACCGATAGCCAGTACGCATTTGGGGTGGCTCACAACTTCGGAAAACTTTGGTCGGAAAGAGGGTTCCTGACCTCACATGGGACCAAGATTCAGCATGGCCCTTTGATAGTGCAATTACTTTCGGCGCTCTCACTCCCTAAACGGTTAGCAATCATGAAATGTGCAGCACATCGCACAGTCATAGATGATGTGGGCAGAGGGAACGCTTTTGCAGATTTGATAGCCAGACAAACGGCCACAGACCTTAGCACAGACATGTATACCTCGAGGGAAATGAGAGACGTTTGCATAATGGATGAAGGTATTGGGCCTGTGCGAGATATTCAGACTGATGCCACGATGGAAGAATCTAGAAAGTGGGCTGAAGGAATGGGGAAACTGGATGACGAAGGGTGTTGGGTGGATACATCCGAAGGGAAATGGTTGCTTCCTTATTCTTATGTATTGGCGATGGTTACGATGGCACACGGTCCTACGCATGTGTGTGCCCAGCAGATCACAAAAATGTTAGAACAGGTTTGGGTAAATGACAAAATTCTGGAAACTGCAAAGAGGCACGTCCAGAACTGCATGATCTGCCTACAGCACAATGTGGGTAAAGGGACAGTGACTCCAAGGGGAAGTTTCGGGCCCCCCTCTGACCCTTTTGAGGTCATTCACTTTGATTTTATTGAGATGGAACGATGAAATAATCTAAAATATGTTCTTGTCCTTATTTGTGCCTTTAGTAAATGGGTTGAGGCTTTCCCCGTCAAAGATGCTACCGCTATGGCCACTGCAAAGATTATGGTAAAAGAATTCTTTCCTCGATTTGGGCTCCCGAGGATAATCTGGTCGGACAATGGTCCTCACTTTATCGCAGCAGTAATTTTGCAAATATGTGCAGCCCTGGGTATTGAGAAACGATTTCATTCAGCTAGGCATCCTCAAAGTGCTGGGTTGGTAGAAAGACACAACGGTATTTTAAAGAATGAACTTGCAAAAACATGTGCTGATACCAAACTAAAATGGCCAGATGCTTTGCCTATTGTGTTATTAGCTATGCGTACCACACCTCAGACTAGAACTGGGCTTTCTCCATTTGAAGTAGTAATGGGGAGGCCTGCTAACATTTGGGGTCTCCCGAAGCCTAAAGCCCTGAGGGAGGTGGAGAATGTATTGCTTGTAGACTACTGTAACCAGTTAACTAAAAACCTGTATTTCATCTACCACCAGGTGCATGCTGCTTTACCTGTACGGTTCACGGGCCCAGGACACGATATACAGCCTGGAAGTTGGGTCCTCATGAAGGCCTACGAGAGGTCTTCCTGTCTCACGCCTCGCTGGCGGGGACCCCACCAGGTATTGTTTGTCACCAGGACAGCAGTGCGGGTGGCTGGAAAGAAGAACTGGATTCACGCGACGCACGTCAAGAAACTTCCTCACCCGACGCCACACGCTATAGAAGAAGCAGAACCCCTCGCTGATGCTACAGTCTCTGATCTCGGAGTAGCAAACAGCGCTGTGAGTGCATCGGAGAAGGTCTCTGAGCCTGAGGAGCTTGGGGAACAGTCCATCTCGTCTCCGCACTCTCTTGAAAAATCACTTTCGGAAAACACTGTTTCGAGCTCTGCGACTTCCGTCGCCACCGACACATCGCTTCCCTCAGGAAGTGACGATACTTTGCTTCTGGACCAGACAAATTTGGGTACCATCAGGTACAACCTTCGACCACGGAAATAGAACTACGGCACGAGTGTCGTGCATCTGGAAAAGGAAGTGATCGGAAAATTGTTTTGTTTTGTTGAACAAAAAAGGGATTCTGCTGGCTAGGGTTGGGAAGGACTAAGAAATCACGCGACCGTAGTGTCGCCAGCAACGAACATTGGGGCCGTCGATCAAGGAACTACGATGCCTGCCACCTTCACCGCTGCTCCCCGCACTGGACTTTTAGATAAGGGGGTGACCAAATCGAACAATGAACAATGTGCCTGGGCCCCGAAAACGTACTGTTGTGTTTTGATTTTGATTATTGTTATTTTTGCAACTGCTGCTGTAGGACTTTGGTATTTCGAAGAAATCTATCCTTTGAAACCTTTATTACCGACCAAGATCGTACCAACTGCTTTGACTCCCTCTGTACACCTTCACACTCTGTCCCCTAGAGACTCCCAACATAGACAGAAGTATCATAATAACACTCTGATGATAGTAATGAATGCTACTCATGCCATTTTTAATAAGAGTAATTGTTGGATTTGTACTCACTTACCGCAACATGGGAACAAGGGACTGGGATGGTATATACATCCTCTACCTTTAACGACTTCTTGCTATGCCTCTCTTAGAGCACTATTCTTTGGCCGATGGAATGATAGCATCTCAGGGAACTTTGATGGAACTCATTTGAATGATTGCGAGAAACGTGAATTGACTCCCCTGGGATGCTCGCTTTTCGCAAATAGAAGTAAACCTAACGTTGCTTCTATTAGGCCGTCTGACAAACTATCTGTTCCTTTTCAAACTCTGATTTCCTTTAAAATGGCTCCGATAGGCAATAAGGACGCTGTACCTCCTTCTTATTCTGTAAATCATAGTCCCGACTCAGTTCCCTTCTGTGTACAGAGAAATGGCACTAGGCCAATGGGAGATTTTGAAACTTGTAAAAATATTGTAAATTTGACTGGGGAAAACAGGCCTCTGTATGTAGGAGGGCCTGTTTATTTTGTTTGTGGTAGTTTAGCATTTCCCTGGTTGCCCAAGGATTGGCAGGGAACCTGTTATTTAGGAATATTGTTACCCGGGGTATTTGTAGCAAGTACCTTGGAGGTTTCTAAGGCTCGCCCACGGCGAGACAACAATGGAGATACCCCTGGGCAAGTATTTGGGGACATAGCTAAATCGGTTGTGCCCTTTTGGGGACAAATAGCAAACTCAGAGAACATTAGGGGATTAGCAAGGGTATTGGAGAGAACGATCAATCGGACCACGGACATACTCTACAATATGACCTTAGAGCAAAAGGCGATAAGATTGGTAGCACTTCAAAATCGGATGGCATTAGATGTCATCTTGGCAGAACAAGGTGGAGTATGCAAATTAGTGGGGTCCGCTTGTTGTGTTTTCGTACCAGACTCCTCACCAACAATTTTTAAAGCAATTCAGAACTTGCATACTCTCAGTTCTGAAGTCCATATCCCTGTAGGAGACTGGAACCTTAGTACTTGGTTTTGGGATTCTCTGCGATCTTGGGGTTGGAAGGTGCTTTCCGTCATTCTGGTTATTTTAGGGATTCTGTTATTCCTTTGTTGTTGTTTTCAATGCCTCCCAAGTATATGTGGAATGATAGGGGGGTGTTGTGCTCAAGCAGTGAGCGCAATAGGGCATAAAATATATAACCCAGATACAGCATCTAAAGAATTCATGTTACAAGAGGTTCTTATGAGGGACCTTATGGCTATAGACATTACAGACAATGATGCGGAACCTATGGATGATAATACATGGAGTCATTTTCGAAAGCATTAGGAATGATGTTTAGCACTTGGCATAGGCCAAAAGGAGGGTCTGTGGAAATCGAAATAATATTGTACCCCCTATCGCATTATTTGAATGTATGTTGGCCTACGCCAAAAAACATCGTGTACATAGATTCCGCAGCAAGGTCTTGACCTTAATGTATTGTGCAAATCGCCATCTTGGATTAAACCGCCATTTTAGGTACTCTTGCAGTGTGGAAGTGAACCTGAACAACAAAATGGAGGCCGAATGACATTTCGAGTGGGATTCTGGCCGTTGTGACCTCCGCACACATGAATAAGTAATATGCCCGCAGGCCACTTGTTGGGGTCGTGAACTGAGACCTTGTCCTATCCCTGACCTATGTGTAAATGAACAACTGTATCAGCGGAACTGATCAAATTGCATACATTATGGGATTGACCTGGCAACGAACCCTAGGCCTGGTCCGAAGAATGGTTAACCCGCGAGGGGGTTGGCCAAGGCTGGATAAAAAGTATAAAAACCCGAGTATCCCAATGTTCGGTCTCTCACACTAACACGGCGAACTACCGTTGATGGTTCGTTCTGTTACTCTGAGGGCCGAATAGATATCCGTATGTCAATTGACTTTTGGTAATTGTTGTAACTTTGAATAAAGCGCTTTGTATGTTTTTTGTAACCTGTGTTGGTGTGTTTCCTTTGGGCTTCCCGGCCTCGTATCAATTTTTCTGTTTCCACACCCTTTCGTGGCATCCAGACCCTGCACACTCCCCGGAGACTCTGTCCAGCTCTAGCATATTCATCAGGAGTGCAGGTCATATATATACACCCCCCATCTCCCTCCAAGTCCACCCATACTTCCTTATACCACTGTAGTGTGTGGGGTTCTTTTATTGTAGTGTGATATAATCTGTCTACTATGTACCCATCATAGTACAGTAGTACCATTCTATATTTAGGCCCCGGGTTCTCTCCTGTTTGTACATGTGCATTGTGTGTCCTCTGCATCACTCCCTCAGCGTTGCCCATTGTCACCATCATCATGGCACTGCAGCACCGAACACCCAGCTGGCACACACAAAAAATCATGAACAAAAAAACGATGGTGGGTACCAATAGTTTAACAGCCATACCGAGCCAGGAAGGTACCCACGAAAAAATGGCATAGAACCAGGAGCTGGGATGCACCCCTCCCTCTTCCTTCATCCGTTCACCAAGGTTGTGCACGACTGCAATAACGTGCAACAGAGATCCATTGTCCGCGTCTGCAGAAGGTACGAAAGTGCAACATGTGATCCCGATTTTTTAAGCAAACACCTCCATCCATGGCCGTCAACAGGTCTAGGATGTACCTGTTCTGCATCGTCATTAGTTGTAGGGCCCTTAGCTCCACCTTTATTACGTTGAATCCTTCTTCTGTGTCGTTGGCCAGTTGAATCAGCTCCCAGCACCTAATTTGGAGCCATGTTGTGTTGGCTCGCGCTTGGATACTTGGGATGAGGGAGGCGAAAAATGTTTCAGCGGAATTGAACAAACAGAACCTGTCTGGAATTTGTTCCAAAAGTTCTGTGGATGCCTTGGATATGTAATTGAACAACCTTCTTGTTCTGTATACTGCGCTTTGCATGTTCCCCGTGGACAGGGCATACACTGGGGCCTCATCAGTTGGTTGTGGAGCCTTCAGTTCTTCGACGGCTGACAGCTCCTTCCCACCTTGAATATGACTTTCAGGGACCACCATCAGGGTAGAATGCAGTGTTGCCAGGGAGCATGTGCCCCTCCATGACTGTGGGAGGTGCAAGTAAGCCTGTTTACCGCAAACCCAGTATGTATCCATTAATGCAGCTGTCCCTTTCTTCATGTCTGGGATGATGAACATTTTGTTGCAGTTCTTGTTTGTGCCCATATTTAGTTTTCCTTCTCTGAGAAAACATAGTTCGTACGTAATTTCTTTTTGCAGTTTGTTGGGCTTTTCCAGGGCTGTGACCCAAGTGAGCTTTGTGATGTGTTGGGCCCATATCGGAGCACATATTTTCTGGATCCACTGCAACTTTTCGACTGCCAACCCTCGTAGTGCTGCTGCCTTGCATGTGATTTGCTCTTCTTGCCATTTATTGTT
The DNA here is from genome assembly GCF_040938575.1 of Ambystoma mexicanum. NCBI lineage: Eukaryota > Metazoa > Chordata > Amphibia > Caudata > Ambystomatidae > Ambystoma > Ambystoma mexicanum. The sequence continues at coordinate 192,103,627 of NC_090923.1, forward strand.
CTAATACAATGTTCCTTTAATCACTAAAAATGGCTCCTTCAAGCACCCCACTCCTTTTGATCTTGAGTGGCATGTTTTTTCATTCTGCAGCATTTCAAAAGAGACTATGTGTGCCTGGAAGGCGTTCTTTATTCTGCATAATGCGTGATAAAGGAGACATTTGGCATCTGCAATGGGTGACTCTTGTGGCAGGAGTACCTTGGGGATACCCGTGGCATAGGGGATAAGAGAGCACACATAACAGCTCTGCGTACCATTTATTAGACTGGTGCGGGTGTTGTGGATCTTCTATTGTGTCTAGCCCTAACCGGGAATATTCATCATACTTTCTCCTCCCCGCCCCCTTTCTCCGTATTTTCTTGCCTTTAGAATGTTCCATTTCTTTCCCTGCTTCATGCTGCGTTAAGGGTGTTCTCCCCTCCTCCCCCTGCTCCCACTCATTGTACAGTGCAATAAACCTTTCAGCTGTCTTTGCATTTTCTTGTTCCACACTTATGGGGGATGGTTTCCCTATAGTTGTTTCAGATAGTTGTGTCTCAGTTGGAGTGGTGGCATCAGATAACCAGGGTATTTCAGAAAAACTCTGATCATTTAATTTGTAAATATTATATTCAGAGGCATTGTTTGGGGCAGTGGGGCGTACTGTTACACGTATATCACTTGTACTGTTTGTATGCCGTGTTCCACTGTGTGTACGGTGTCCCCAGATTAGTTTAAATCCATCCCATATGAGGTGGGTACCTTGTGTTATCATGCTTGTTCCATTGCCTCCCCCTCATTTATATCTATTGATATAAATGCTATTGCCCAATATCTTACCAGTCCAAACATCATTGAGAAGAATATCACGGCACACATAAACAAACCGCATTCATAACTATTTCTATGCAAGTTCCTGTCTATTCTAATGCTGTTTATGTCGGGGGCCCCCTCTATTGACCTGCTTTCTCCTACATGATGAAACATAAAAGTGTATTAAACAACTCATACACAACAGTTTTTCTTATTTACATTCTTCTTCCCAGTATGCATGTATCATTACCATTTTTTTAACTCAATTATTGTTAGCACATTATGGCATGTTCTAATTATTTTTAAGAGAGAGAGAGAGAGAGAGAGAGAGAGCAATTTGTGTTTGTCACCTTAACTTTGTCAGAAACATCATTTTACTTTTTACTTTTAGTGTTTCTTTTTCCTGTCACAATATGTACCTCTTAACCTCCATCTTTCCCATTCTACGTTTGCGTTACCTCTTCTGCCATTCCCATTTCTGCTTCCTGTGCACGCTATAATTAGCTTTTCGTACGTCCGTCAAATGTATCCAGTATCTCAGCCCTTTCACTTTTACAGCAGTTGGTGTGCAATACACCACTTCATATGGGCCATCAAACCTTGGAGAGTTCCACTGAAGTATGAAACTTCTCACATATACCATCTCCCCTGGCATGAGCTGACCTGTCAGACTGTCTGTTGCTGGTGTTATTGTGTCACTTGTTGCTTCTTGTGTGAATGGGGGAGCTAGTTGCCTGGCAATCATATGGGCTGCTTTAGTGAGCTTTGTTAGGTACTCATTGAATTCTTCTCCTAGTACTGTTGCACTAATATGAGCATCTGAGTGTCTGCGGAGTGGGAAGTGTGCTGTATGCATGCGTCTTCCTGTCACAATCTCATGGGGGGACAAATGATGGTCCTTGCTGGGTTGATTTCTCACTTCAAACAAGGCCAGGGGTAAATAGTATACCCAATTTTTCTTTAGCGAGTAATACAGTTTTGAGAGTCTCCCCTTCAGGAGGCAGTTTATTTTCTCAACCACGCCGTTCGATTGTGGATGATAAATTGTGCAAAATGTATGTGTTATTCCCAGCATTGCTGTTACTTCTTTGCACAGATCATTGACAAAATGTGTCCCGTTATCTGAGCCTATTACATCGCAGATTCCCCAGCGGGGAAACACTTAGCGCATTAGGAACTTTGCTGCACACTTTGCCTCTGGGTGGGCGCATGGGCCCGCTTCCACCTATCTGGGGGATGGGCAAACCACTACTATCATGTAGCGTGATCCATTGCATCTTTTGCCCATGTCGGTGTGATCTATGTGCAACTCTCTGAATGGGCCAGTTGGTTTTGGCAGTGTTCCTCGCAGTGTTCTTAGTGTCATCCCTGAATGATATGTCTGACATGTTGTACATTCCATGGCCATCTTTGATATTTGCTCCTGGAATCCTGGTGCAAACCAATTTCCCTGTATCTCTGCTGCAATGTGTTGTTTGGCATTATGAGCTGGGAAGTGAAGCTGTTGAAACACTATTTCTACTAGATTATGAGGCATTACTACTTTACCTGTATTGTGTTGACACCACAGGATGTCAGTGGATGACTGGCTACACCATCTATTTTTCCCACAACTCCTTCTCTCAACAGTCGCTCGTTGTTGTAATTCTAATATCTGAGAAATGGGCATGGAATTATATCCATCCAGGTGATCTTCTTCTGCATGTTTCCGCAATATGTACTCATCTGCTATTTCCTTAGTTAAATATGATGCTTCTTTTGCGGCAGCATTGGCTGCTGCGTTTCCTAAAGAGATTATGTCATTGTTGTTTGTATGTGCCTGCCATTTTAATATGGCCACAACTGTAGGTTCCTTTAGTGCCTCTATCAACTCTTTTAGTAGCTCGGCTTGCTGCACTGGGAGTCCGTCTGCTCTATGGAATCCTCTACTCCCCCATCTAACCAATCCCCCATGTACTGTTGTTGTCATGTATGCAGAGTCTGTGTATATTGTTACTACCCATCCCTTTGCTGTATGTAGTGCTTCAATGAGTGGTACTAACTCTGCTGCCTGGGCTGAGTAATGGGCAGGTACCCTTAGTTGAAAGAGTACTTCATATTCACCTTCCTCTAGTCATAGAACAGCCACCCCCACATGCGTCTCTCCTGTCTCTGAATTAATTGATGCTGATCCATCTATAAAGTATACCTCTCCTTCTGATAAGGCATCTTCGCTCGCTGTGGGTGTGTCTCCATCCTGTCCCCTGTATGTAGCACAATCGTGTGTTTGCATGTCTTCCACAGAGCATGCTTCTGTGAGAAATATTGCAGGGTTCACTGTTTTAAATCTTACTATGTGTATGTTAGAACTGGATAAGATGATCTCGTATGCTGTTGCTCTCTGTGTTGCTAGTGTGCTCGTTGATCTCTCTAATATTAGTGAATAGTGAATGTTCCACAAATAATGTTACAGAACATCCCATCACAATCGTTGCACTTTTCTCTATTGTGAACGCTGTGGCTACAAGAGATTGCTCGCAAGCGGAGTGCCCTTGCAAGACTGCATCTAGTGTACCACTGTAGTATGCCGGAAGCTTATGACCCAAAGATGTTTTTTGTGTTAGTACTGCTGTCATGAGTGTCCCATTGCATGCTAAAATAGATCACATTTGCATTCATAATCTGGGTTTGTGAGTACTGGTGCTGTTGAGATCAGTTCCTTCAGGGTACTGAATGCGTCATGCATTTCTGCTGTCTACCAACATCACTCACATTGGGCAGATCCCCGGGGTTGAGCTAACGATCCCTCTTTGTGCTTCTTTGAGTTCTGCAGCAATGGTTTTGTATTCTGATATCCAGGCACGGCAATAGTTGCACATGCCAAGAAACATTTGCATTTCTTTCACTGTCTTAGGCTAATTTACTGCAGGTACTAAAGCTGCTCTGTCTGGTATGATTTGTTTACCATCTTTTGCTATCAATTGTCCCAGATACAACACTTCTTTCTGGCAGTACTGTAGATTACACTTGTCCACCTAGAAAACTTTGTGGGCCAACAATGTCAAAAGTGTAATAGAATCTTTCCTGCACTCATCTTCATTCTTCCCACAGATCAGAAGATCATCCACGTATTGAATGATTGTAATCTTTGTGTCGATATTTCCTAGATCTTAATGTAAAATCCTGTTGAATATGCTTGGGCTCGCACAGTATCCCTGAGGTAATCTGCTATGCTCATATCTTTTCCCTCCCAGGGTGAATGCTCTCAAATATTGTGACTCAGGGTCCAGCGGGACTGGAAAGAATGCATTCTTCAAGTCTACTACTGTAAAACATGATGCATCTTTTGGTATGCTACACAAAATCGATGCAGGATTTGGGACCAAAGGAAGTTCTTTTTGTATGACGTCATTAAGAGGGCATAGGTCCTGGATCGTCCTCCATGCCCCACCCCTTGCTTTTTGATAGGGTAGATGCAAGTACTACATGGGGAATTTGAGGGTACTACTATTCCCTGTGCTAACAAGGCAGTTAATTGTCTCTTTTATTCCTTCTTCTGCTTCTCGGGAAAATCTGAATCAGTAAAGAGGTCCTCATCGGACAGGTCTCACAGCGCTATGTTAGCATTGATACACAATGCTGTTCGCCATTGACACCCATGTATGTCCATTCATGTGACCGCTATTCGTTGTGCGGACACCTGTATTCCATGTAAATCTAGGGACATTACTGTACCTGGTATAATTTCTGGGCGCGCTATAGGGCGGAAAACAAATTCCGCGGGCACTCTCCATTTTTGGTGCTTCAGTTCTGGTACCACTCATGCTATTGTCTTCAGCCCCTGGATGAACATGTATGGATCAACTGGTATTCCCCGCACCTCTGGTGCTGTGGCTCGTGTGTGCACTACCAACATCACTCGCATTGGGCAGATCCCCGGGGTTGAGCAAACAATCCCTCTTTCAGTGAATTATATTGTCATATTTTCAGTTTACTGAGAAGGTCCCTCCCCAATAAGTTAATCGGTGATTCTTCATAATATAGTAAAGGTGCTCGTACTGTCTTCTCGCCCACTGTTACATCCAAATCCTCTGTGTAAGGAACCTCAACCACCGCCCCAGAGAACCCTTGCGTTTACAATTTACAATTAGATAACGTAAACCTGCCTTCTCGTAGGCATGACTTTTCAGCTCCTGAGTCTACCATAAAAATGAATTGTTTATTTCCTATCTCCGCCCCCACGAGTGGTTCCTCTGCTGCATCGACGGTCGTTGATTGTGCTGGACATGCAGGTGCTCTCTGTGGGCTGTCCTATGCTGAGTATCTTGTGTTTCCCCCATTGTCGAAAACATTCCCTGACACCACTGCCACTCCACCAAATGGTGTAGGGGAACCCTTAACCGATGTAACAAAAGGGTTGCCTTGTACATGTGTCATGTGTTCGCGGGATTGTGGGTACTGTTGAACATTACGCGGTAGCGCCCTGCGCTCATCTGTGTACCTCTGATCTTGCTGTTCTTCTCTCCCTCCACCGCCCATTGGCAGCCCATGTGGGCTTCCTGGGTGGGGGTGGCCGTACTGTTGTTCATTTTGGTAATTATTCATGGGACTGCTTCTACACTCCCTTGAAAAATGTCCCCACTTTCCGCAATTCCAACAATTCCCTTGTCCTCCCCGTGGACCTGGACCTCCAGACCCTCCATATCCACCATACCCTCCATACCCTTGACCATCCCCTCTCTGTCCTCTGTACCCACCTCGTCCTCCGCAGGCACTTCTCGCTTGCCACTGTGGCCCTCCATATTGTTCCTCACCATTCCACTGTTCTTGTCCATTTCCTGCCCAATTAGCTGCCATTATAGCTTGTATTACTGTTGACCCTTCCTCCTCCTCTCGTTCCCTTTCTGTGGGGAGTGCGGCTACAGCCTCTGTGACCTTCACTAGTTTTGTCTGAATTAATTTTGCCTCGTCTGCCAGCCTTCTCTGTGCTATCTCTTTCTCCCTTTCTTTGATCCTTTTGCAATGGTGTACTATAATGCTCTGTATTTTGGACCAGCCTTTGGCTTCAATCCCAGCTATTTTATCAAGCACTTTCTGAACTTCCTTCGGGAGCCCTCTCTATATTATAAAATATAAGAGGAGGTTGATTGATCCCAGGCTGTGCCCGTCTCTGCTCTCCACATCTCCTGCACCCTTAAAATGAAGCCCATTGCATCTTCCACATCACCCATTGTGCATTGCATTACTGACTGCAAATCAGGCGTGTCTGGGAATGTGTCTCCTAATGCATCCCATATTCTTCCTCTTACTGTGTTAAAGGAAGCACAGTCATGGCGGTCACAATCCAATGTTATACCCGGGAAGCCAGCTTTCACCCAAACGCGGTCAGCTAAATCACCTACCACAGACACCAGCAAGCTTTTAACATCACCTACTGCCAAAGGGACCCCTGCAGTGCTCTTCTCGAATGCATATATCCATTTACTTGCACCTCCTGACAGTGGGGGTAATAACTTTAATACATTTGCTTTATCCATCTGTGCCCAGGGTATGTAATTTGGGCGCCCTCCTCCCCTGTGTATCAGTGGCAGCTGCAACTTGCCTTTGGTCCCTTTTCCCGTACTCACCTTCTTCCCTCTTTTTCCCAGTGCTGCCATCCTCCCCATTCTGTTTCTTAACCTTCTATTCCATTCTTCTTTCATTGCCCGCCCTAGAGGTGTTTCGTCTAACCTTACTGGTGCCCCTCCTGCTGCAATCCCTATACTCCTTCCTTCTAACTCTTGTCCCTCTATGTCGCACCGGAGTTCTTCTGCTCCTCCCGATGCCATGCCCTCTCCCATCGTTTCTCCCTCAGGCGTGTGTTGTTCTAACTCTATTATTCTTGTCGGCTCATCATTTATTCGAAATAGTATTTCCCCCTTCTTCCACCCTTCTTCTATGGACCTGTTGGGTGTCTGTGACATCTGTGTCTGATCGATCCTGGAAGTACCTGATCAATTTTTTTTGCACATATCTCTTAGTCTGGACAGATCACTTCGGGCCATTGATAACCTTGAGTCTAAATCTTCTGTAAACTTTTCAATATCTATTGCCGGAGTACTCACCTGTCACCCGCTCTCTGGCACTCATATGGAGGGAGTGCTGTGGGTTGTGATGTGGTTGGGGAGGTGGGTTTTGACACATACACCGGGTCACTGTATCCCTCAGCAGGAACTGGTTTTTGTAAGAGGGGGTATATTAGTGCAACCTCTACTGGCCCTTCCTTTTCTCCGCCCTCCATTCCATTATTCTCCATTGCCAGGGGAGATGCAACCTGTTCTTTTAGTTGCTCTTTTCTTTTTATTGGAGGTACCTCTTCAAATAACCTCCATAGATCTAACATCTCCCTTCTATTTTGCAATTGTTTTCCTTTATATTTTACAAATAGGCGTGTGGCTACCATGTCCAATACATTTTTGTCAAATGATCCTCCCTGGGGCCACACCTGTGGTAGCCCTTCCCCTTTTAATTCTGTGATCCATTGATCATGGTACTTTGTAATTCTCTCTGCGTAACCTGGTAGACTCTGACAGATGTGGGCCAATGGTGTTTCCGTGCCCATTCTAGCCCCTCGCCCCCCATGTTCTCTTTGCTGGTATGTATTATACAGTCAAAATTCTAGCTATAGCAGTGTTATTTGTCGTTTGTATACCACTTTTACATAACACTATACGCTCACTCTTCACGGTGTCACACTTACAATTATGACCACTATTTATGGGACTACAATGCAACAATTTTAGTCATCACCAAAATACAGCGATCACAAAAAGACATAGCAAGTTCAGTACATAACATTGACCAATAGACAGTTCACATACAACATGTAACATATACCCTCCCTACCTCCTCCCGTGTTCTACTGCAAAAGATCTCCCTTGTCCCAATGCTTATACCCTTTACCCCTTAGTTGTCTGAATATTTTCTCATTGATCAGAAAAGAAAGAGTGAAGTGTTTCTAATTTATATACCGAGTCTTCCCCTTATGTGAGACTCCCACTGATTCCTTCTATTTTCCACTTATTCCCAGTACTAGTCAAGATAGCACTATGCAGCGTCACCTTCTACCCCCTCATGGAGCTAGGTTCCCGTATTCCCTTTTCATATTGTAATGGCCTTAACTCATCCTAATGGCCATATGCAGAGAAAGAAAAAAGAATAAGATAATATCTATAATACCCATAAGAGCCCCCTTTCGATCTGACCCTGTATGTTATATTCTATATCTAACTCCTTTTAATGTCGCTCGCACTTGGTACTCACGTGTCCGTCTTGATCCGAGACCCTCCGGGTCCGGTCCGTCCGGCGCTGCCCCACACTCAATGACCGCCCCCGGCTCCGGAGAGTGATACGGTGGGTTTTGCAAAGGGGGACCCGTACCCTCTCGTCCTACTGCGTGTGCACGTCTAAGTGTACCAGTTGCCGTAGGCGGGCAGCTCTCTTGAGGGGACACACCCCAGATGGGAATGAGACCAAGACCAAGTGTGGGTGAAATCAAAAAGTAAAAGTTTATCCAAACCAATGTAGGGCAAGCAGAGAACTCTGCAAACTCAGAGAGCGCTCTGCCAAACATCAGCAAACATTCACATTTTGGAGGTCATTACGACCCAGGCGGTAAGTACACCAACTTTACCACCATAGTGTAAACTATGTTTACACCATGGTGGATGGCGGATTTACCGCCCCATTCCAAGGGGAGTGGGGCGGTAAATCCCTATTTCCCCTTTACCCTTCCCCATTCCCATTTTTGCCCCATAGGGCGTAATGAGAGTGGGGAAGGCGCTAATTATGGCACCATAAATTACGGTGCCGTAATTAGCACCAAGGCGGTTTAGCGCCATGGATTTTAACGCCTGCTGAAAGCAGCCGTTAAAATTGGAATCAGGCGTTAAGGGTAAACGACGGCGTTAACCCTTAACACCTGAGTTGTAATGAGGGCCTTTGTTACAAAACCACGTCACCTATGACGTGGGAACTAAGGGATACATGAATCAATGAGATTGGGCAATGGGGAAGGGCACATATGGATCTGTAGGGGCGAAGCTTCTGGATTGGCGAGGCTCCTTGAGGTGTCATGGTGATGCTTGCAGGTCAGCTGGACCCATCAGGGTGGAGCTCTGGTCAGATGGTGGTTGATTGATACATCATGACTGTACTAACATTTTGCCCTTGTGGTCACACATGCTCATTCAGTGTTAATAGTAATTTATGATACCCTGTAAATCCTACAAATCGTTAATCTAACATCACAAGAAAAAAGACACATAACTCTAGGTGTGAGTACATCATTATCAAAAAAATGCTATACAAGGGGTGATCAATAGGTGAGCAGCTTTAATGGGTTTAGGTGGCTTACGAAGGGGGCACAGACAGGGATGCATCTATCATTCCTCTTTGTTAGATCTAGTGGGGGGCACCTTTGTAGTATGTTAATTCAAGAGAAAATGTATGGCCTCTATGGTCAGTCGTGGTTAGGGTGAACTGAGACACTATCGGGTCATAGGGCACTTAGCCGGTATATCAAAAGGTGGTGGGATGAGAGGAGTCTGGGGGGAACGGGTGGGTAAACACTGCGTGCTGGCTCAGGAGGAGGGTGAGAGGTTACATTCATAGCATCACATTGTCGGTAGGACCAGGGCTTTACATCTTATCCTGGCCAGAAGGGGGAGGAAAGGGGGTTGGCTGGGCACGCCAGGAGAGGGGAGAGAAGGCCCTGCAGCTGGTTGTGCTGTGTCTCGTGCATTTTGCGGGGTGTACATATCAATCAAACAAATGAGGTACAAATAGGCTAGTATATGTGTAAGTACATTAAGAGGTGTGCGAAGTAAGTTTTATTTGCAATATGGGTGCATGCTTTCAATTCCTGGGAGGTTATACACATGCTACAACAGACACTCTATTATACAGATGACACATATCATAATAAACCATACATATTACGGTACTTAATTGAATATATTGAGAATCGAACATTTTTAGAAAATCATTGAGTATATATTGATATTATACATTGCTTCATGTAGTGTGTTCAAACCACTAATCACTGCATGGTGATGAGGGGCTTGAACATACAATTCAATGCTCTGCGTGCAATCTGGAATGGGTGAGGGTCACCTTATTTCAATATATACAATCAATCTCGTGGCATACAACAACAGGAGTGAATTTATAATCCCTTCAGATGGATTAGCTGTATGGGTGGAACAGGGTGGCACACGGGCTATGTATGCACGTCTGGCACTTCAAATGGGGATCAGGATTGGGGGGTTATCCACAGCATGTGTCATAAATGTGGGGTCTGCGAGGGGACAGGACAAGTTTTATGGAGATAGTTTGTTTTTCTCAAACCCCAGCTTCTGCCCAGTCATGGTCAATGATGGACTGCGGAAGGTGAAAGATACAGTGTTTGTCATGTAACTTGTTCACACCTAGTCTCCAGTGAGAACAGGCCTGCAGCAGGGACGCCGAGGGGAGGAGGGCGAGGGAAGTGCCTGGCTCGCAGTGCGCAGTCAGGAGGGGAGAGCTGCAGCCCTGCAGACCGCTTGTGTTCGCGAGGCCTAAGTTATTATGTTCAAAATGGATTCTGAGAGTGCCACAAAAAGGAGTCTGGTACCAAGCTGCAGCCACATGTGTCGACCCGCAGCCACCCCGCATCCCTGACCACAGGCACAGTGGGGGCTGCTGGACGAGTCATCATCTGTATGTCGGGGAGAATGAAGGGGAGGGGGTCCTTGCAGACCTTTTCTTCCATGCATTAGCCAACCAATCATTCAGATGGGCATTTATGCAGGCAGACAGCCAATCAGGCTCACAGTACATTTAGGCCATTCTTCTCCCTCCAGACACTCACAACAAGGAATGTGGATTGGGACAAGCACCCAGCCATTCAGCACTCCACACTGCATTCATACCAGTTTCGGGCAGGGGTGTCTCAATCTTTGTGTCTCATACCAGAAACCAGACACCCATAACATGTAATACATTTTGATCACACACTCCATTCACCCAGGTGCCACCCCAAGGGTGTACCCACAACATACAGTCACTGGGAAGGCTCCAGCCAGTCTGGCCATGGACTTCTCCACAATACCATATATGGAACTTCCACCCAACAGCTAGTCTGGGGAAGGGACAGAGTCAGGGCTTCCCAGGACTTTGGGTAAACAAGGTAACAGGCAATAGAAAGCAAGAGGCCACAGGGCCATCTGGTCTCCTATGAGGAATCAACTGATTCCAATGACAGGGCCTGGGTATCCCAAAATGGAGGATACTCAGAGCACCTGTCAAATTCAGCATGGATCTGCCACCAGCCCATACCCTGCTCTGTGGGCCACACACAGGTGCCCAGAAAAATACACTAGGGATAAAGGGTTACCCACCCATGGGTGCCAGAAGGGATTCCCAAGGGTCTTTTCACCAAACCAAAAAGAGGAAGAGCTGCACTGCCAGGAGTTCCACATGGACTTCTGTGCAGAAAATAATGCAGACCACACATGATAAAAGGACTACAGGACAAGGACATGGAGGCCATGTCCATCCAATGCATTTCCAGCATCACACAAACATTACAACATTGCTGCATACATAGCCACCGCTGGGATTCCTTTTTTCCTTATTTGTGACTGCCATTGTACCTGGTTTGTAGTTTGCTCAGAGAGGCATGCATTACAGCAATAGTCTTCTAAGTCTGCCATAAAACTATGCACATTATTTCATTATCATCATCAAATCCTTATTTCTGAGAACATCTCAAATTTGATCACAATACAATAAGAAGGCTTTTGAAGTTGTGCATAACACATTCATAAAACGGATCAATGACAATTCATAACAATAGGTTACAGAAAATAAATTTTTCACATTTTAAAAATAAAATTAAATGTCTAACATAACTCATGAATTTCTTTTTACTTTTCTATTCTTTGCCCCTGACATAGAGTATTCTTCTAAGAAAGTGCATCCGTGTCCAAGCGTCCAAGGCAAAATCTGCCCACATAAGATCTTTCTTCTAATACAATCTGTAACAATTGTTTTATATTAAATACACTTGCCCAAGAAATAATGTTGCCTTTCATGAAAGCAGATTGTTGACTTAGCAAAGGTAAGTCGATTGATAGCAAAGATATACCTCTTTATATAATTAATGTAATTGATTAAAGACATTTTCCTCCCTCTGATATCTGCTAGGATAACTTGGGATAATCTGCCTTTAGTGTTACTTTAGATCAGAGCTCTTCAACCTTTGGTTCTACTGATCATTTCGCACAAGTCACATCATCCCCAGCCAGCATAATGAATGATGTGAAATCATCGGAGTCACAGTCCAAAACATCTGGAGACACTCAGGTTGCAGAATCCTGCTGCTGACATTTAAGTACAGCACCACTAATTAAGTTAAAAACATAGCACACATCGTTAAGTGCAGACAACCGAAGTTCCTGAAGTGATTTTCAGAATGTATTCTAATTTTTCTGAAGTGTTTTCATTTTCCGAATCCCCAAACTCCTGAGACAGCGATTTATAGCCACTACCTTTACCTACGCTTTGTAAACCCTCCAAATAAAGTTCACAGGTGCGTGTGATACTCTTGGAAACTCTAAATATCCTGCCAGTAGCCTGTGATATAAGAGCATATTGTTTGATCACGTGAGACCCAATACCCATAGGTGTTGGAAACTGGATTCGTAGCCATTCATAATACCTGTCCCAATTAATTACTTAATTGTTAGATTTAGCGATTACTGCCTGATCACTACTTAAAGATGGTGCAAATGATTGTATTGCAGAGTTAGCAATATTTATTCTTAGGTTAAACTTGCTCATAGTGGTTTAATTATCAGTCATTAGTGTTTGAAGTGAGCATTGGGCAATCAGTACAAAACCATCGGCATATACCAATATGGGGACACAAGTGCACCCATATGCGGAACCCTGGCCCCCGGTTTTGTGAGAGTGTAATGAAAGGCATCTATGAACCAATTAAAAGAGGGGCCAAGGCAGAACCCTGCAGGACGCCATGTTGCACTGGAATCTGGTGATACCACACTACCGCCGGGATTGGAGAATATATGGCCATAATCATTATCAAGAGAACAGTTTTTATACCTAAATCATAAAGAATATTCCATTGTGTTTCCCTATTGATCAAAAGAAGGGCTGTTGCCAGGTCAACAAAGGCTGCATATATTGGTTCCTTTTCTATGTAAATTGATTTAGCCAAAAATAGATACAGATTTAACAATTGGTACCTCTAACACCATATGGAAAGCACAGTCATAATTATTCAGTAGACTGGCCCTCCATGTGGGTTTTGCTAACATCTAAAAACAAGACATGACATTAACATGATTGCAGACTGAACTGACTCTTTCATTGGATGATCATAAATGCTCCATTCTCCAAATAATAATGAGTGGGGGCTTTAAGTACCGCCATGGTTAACCACTTCTCAGAATTTGCCCCCTGCAGTATTCCCAGATTACTTTCAAATGCTCACAGTCACAACTCTTTGAGTGAACACTTTGCCTGGGAGCCAACCCAGCCAGTACCCGAAGATTCAGGTTAACAGCCAGGTATTGGGTGAGAGGGTGAAGCTTTCAGATCTTCACGGCTTTGTCTGAAGCCCCCCAATACTGAATGAGGAAACTTCAGTAGAGCATGATGTAGTATTCCACGTCCCGAGGCTTCTTATCTCGAGGCCTCGAGCAGTGGCATGAGTGAATGTAGAATCGGTGACGTGAACGAAGAGACGGTTGGGAGGAGAGAACGAAGGTGGGAGGCTGATTACAGGGCGCCGGTTGAAGATTGACTATCTTTATGGGCAGACAATAAAAGAAGAGTTTTACTGTTTCGGCTTGTGTCCCATACTTCAAATGGCGACGAGGATGCCGGCGCCTTGAGAGCCCACTGGTCGGAAGGAGCGGCAGACACAGCAACAGCGGCCATACCGAGAGCGGGTACTCCGAGTGGCTGCACCTGTCGTGCAGACTTGTGCAGACAGAGAGCAGATGCTCCGAACTAGCGCATTGGTATTGCGTTGGTTCGTGCAGTAAAAAGGAGCCAGAACAAGAGCGGCTGCTCCGAACTAACATCCTTCACGGTGGTTTGTGCTGAACTGTTCCCCGCCCTCTAAGTTACGTGCCATTTTAAGCATTAGAGTAAAGGACCCACAGTTTAGCGAGTCACGCGTTTAGGAGAGCAGGAAGGGCAGGCAGAATGAGGAGTAGACAGTGATCCACTCCCCCTCCTCACAGTACTTTAAAAAAATAAAATTATAAGAAAGAACTTATAATACATAGCTTATACTTAAGGAGTACAAAAGAGTTTATGCAGATACTATAATCAGTTATCTACAGGATTATGCAGGGCATCAGCATACAACTGCCAGCAAGTTTTCTTCCAACCCCAGGTCAACCGGTAGTTTTATGGTCAGAATGGAAAGAATTCTGGTTGAACTATATCCAGGCAGTAGAACAGGAAGAACTCACATCCCGAAAAAAGAAGTTGTTATTACTACATGCATTGGGGTTGGAAGGGCAAAGGAAGTTCAGAGAATTGCCAGAATTGACTAGAGATGAAGCTGGTTATGCTGATGAGCATGAAAGAGCGATCAGGCAATTGGACAAATATTATGCTCCAGAAACCAATGTGGCTATAAACAGGTATATGTTCTATACCAGAGTACAGAAGGAAAATGAGAACATTGAAGAATATGTCTCCACACTGAGAGTACTATCACAGACTTGCCAATTTGGCAATGGCATCACTTTGGATGAGTTGATCTGAGATCAAATCATTATCCACTCGAAAGATAATTTGATCCAAGATAGATTGTGGATGGTGGGTAATCCGTCTCTGCCAGAAACCATAGCAATAGCAAAGCGAGTAGAACACACTCATTTATGTTCGAAGGAAGTGAAAAGCAAGAAAGAGGAGGCTATACAAAGTATGCAAAAACATAGCCAGAGCAGCAAGGAGGTACAAGAAAAAGAAACAGAGGAACAAACACAGATCAATGTAGTTCGTCCGAAAGACAGAGGAGGAGGAAATACTAAGATCAAAGACAAGATTGAAGTCAATGCACCAGGACGAAATAACAGAATGAGAAATTATGAGCAGAGAGGGAATTCATATAGAGGAAAGTCTTGGGTGAGAAATGAACCCAGACCCCAGAATGATCAAAGAAATCAGTATAACCAACAGAAGGAAGGAGACAGATGTTATAGTTGTGGGAGAGTTGGTCACTATGCATATGCAAGACAATGTCCTGCGTTGGGACAAAAATGTGGAAACTGTGGTTTAAGAGGCCATTTTGCAGTCATGTGTAGGAGAAGGAAGAAGATATCTGCCATTATGGAAGCAGAAGAAGAATCGGATGAAGAAAGAGTGTTTCTAATACGGGAACCACCTGATGGAGAATTCAAATGTCCGAGTTGTGAAGTATTTTTGGACAACTGGAGAATAAAAGTAAAAGTGGATAGTTGTTCGCCATGGACAATTATCACCAAGAAAACTTGGAAGAATTTAGCAAAATGTGGCCTAAAAAGATGGAGGCATCTGACATTCTGAACCCTGGTGGATTTGAGGGATCCAAAATCGAGATGATTGGGTGGTTCTCGAGCATCTTCAATTTAAAGGCAGAAGATCTCAAGTAAAGGTATAAGTGGCTGAGAAAGGGGTAAATGTTTTGGGTTGGAGAGATCAAGCTGGACTCAGGGTCAGGCTGGACCCAAACAATGAACAACAAATTCTGGTTGCCAACAAGAGCCAAGCAGTAAAAAGCAAGGAAGTCAAAGAAAAAGAACAGGACAAATCGACTAAATTGGGTTTGTTGAAAGATTTTTCACACAGAATTCGTTTTAAGGAGGGTGCAATTCCTGTTAGACATACTAAATCCAGACCCATTCCGTTTGCCATTGCTGAAAAGGTGGAACAGGAATTGACCTTGCTAGAATCTGAAGGAGTGATAGAGAAAATTGAGTCGTCTGAATGGATAAGCCCCATCGTGATTGCAGTAAAGAAAAATGGCAAACCTAGGATTTGTGTGGACTTGAGAGACGTCAACAAGAACATTGTAACAGATGTTTTTCCACTTCCTATCATATCCGAGATGCTAAATCGTATTGATAATGCTGATGTGTTTTCTACGTTAGACTTATCTAGCGCTTATCATCAGATATCTCTAACAGAAGATTGTAGAGATATTACTGCTTTTGTTACGCCTCAAGGATTGTATCGATACAAACGTATGCCGTTTGGTTTGGCGTCTGCAGCAGCAGTATTCCAGAGAATTATGATGAATGTGTTGAAAGGTTTGAAAGGGACACTTGTATATCAAGATGATATAATAGTGTTTGGCAAGGGGTCTGTGGAGCATGATGGGAGGTTGAAGGAAGTGTTGAAGAGGTTGAAGGAAGTCGGTTTGAAAGTTGAAGATAGTAAATGTAAATTTGGAGTGGAGGAAGTAGAGTATTTAGGACATACAGTGAATGGCAAGGGTTATAAGCCGAAAGGGGATGCATTGAAAGCCATCAAGGAATCCCCTGAACCTAAAAACAAAGACGAGTTAAGGTCATTTTTGGGATTGTGTGAATACTACAACAGATTTGTAAGAAATTTTGCCAGCACCACTGAACCATTGAGGAGGCTGTTAAAAAAGGATGCAAAATTTACATGAAGTGATGAATGTAGTAAGGCAGTTGGAAGTATAAAACAAGGAATTTGTAACTCTATAGAATTGGGAGGATTTGTTTATGGAAGATTGACCAAGATCACGGTAGATGCCAGTGGAAGTGGTTTAGGGGCAGTGCTGACACAGATTGATGAAGAGGCAAATGAGAAAACTATCAGTCATGCTTCAAGGGCTATTTCTGAAACAGAAAGTAGATATTCGGTGATTGAGAAGGAATTGTTGTCTTGTTCATGGGCAGTGAACTATTTCAGAAAGTATTTATAGGGAAACAAATTTATAGTTCAGACTGACCACAAACCATTAATAGAAGTTCTCACGGTGAAGGGAATGTGTAAAGTTTCACCGAGATTAGCTAGATTGAGTCTAAAATTACAAGATTACAATTTCTCTGTAAGGTATGTACCAGGGAAAAGGAACACAATTGCTGATTATTTGTCGAGGTTACCTTTGAAGAGCGATGAGACAAGCACTGATTCTGACGAAGAAAGAGTAGCGACTATTTTTGAGGTCACATCCAAAGAGATGTGGATGGTGGAGTTGGACAAAGATGAGGAGTTGCAAGAGATAAAGAGATACACAGAGTCAGGTTGGCCAGAGAAAAGGGTCATTAGCGAAGATTGTAGAAGATTTTGGGAAATTAGAGATGAATTGTCAATAGAGGATGGATTTTTAGTTAGAGGAGATAAATTAATTCCCCCACACAAATTTCGAGATGAACTCATCGAAAAGGCACATCAAGGTCATCCCGGCATTACAGGTACTAAGAATAATGTGCGTTTGAAATATTGGTGGCCAGGCATGGATATTATGATTGAAAGATATATCAGGAATTGTTGGCCATGTCAAAACAGTGATAAAAGTTGCAAGATTGTCAAGTCCAAGCCAATTAGCATGGACAAGGGCGATTCCCCATGGGAGATGTTGGGGATTGATATCATTGGGCCATATGTGAAGTTAGTGGGAGAAAATAAATTCCTAATAGTATTAGTAGACTATTACTCAGGTTGGGTAGAAGTCAAAGCGGTGAGGAAAGTTGACACAGGTGAGGTAATAAAATTTCTGATGCAGATTTGTAGTAGGGAAGGATTTCCCAATGTAATAATAAGTGATAATGGTGTTCAGTTTAGAAGTAGTGAAATGGAAAATTTTGCCAGGAAGATGGGAATTGAAGGGAGGTTTTCGTTGTTATTTTTAACAAGGGGGGTCCTGGGAGTCCCTCTGCCAGACATTAGTCCTGGTTACGAGGGACTTACCCAGAGTCTTTAGCTCACTATCTTTCACAGAGAAGAAATATCCCAAACATATCAGTCTTTGTCCTGCCCTGGGGCAGTCCAGCACCGAAATGCGAGGCAATTCTCCTCTGAACAAGAGTACCAACAGAAACCCCAGACACGTGTTTCGGTCTGGTTGGACCTCATCAGTAGGGTGGATCTGTGCCTCTCTAAGAATAGTGAGCAAGGGGTCCACGTCTGGATTCCCCTAGTAACTTAGGGTGAGACCCAAAGTTACTTAAATATGCAGATTTAACAAGGGGGGTCCTGGGAGTCCCTCTGCCAGACATTAGTCCTGGTTACGAGGGACTTACCCAGAGTCTTTAGCTCACTATCTTTCACAGAGAAGAAATATCCCAAACATATCAGTCTTTGTCCTGCCCTGGGGCAGTCCAGCACCGAAATGCGAGGCAATTCTCCTCTGAACAAGAGTACCAACAGAAACCCCAGACATGTGTTTCGGTCTGGTTGGACCTCATCAGTAGGGTGGATCTGTGCCTCTCTAAGAATAGTGAGCAAGGGGTCCACGTCTGGATTCCCCTAGTAACTTAGGGTGAGACCCAAAGTTACTTAAATATGCAGATTTAACAAGGGGGGTCCTGGGAGTCCCTCTGCCAGACATTAGTCCTGGTTACGAGGGACTTACCCAGAGTCTTTAGCTCACTATCTTTCACAGAGAAGAAATATCCCAAACATATCAGTCTTTGTCCTGCCCTGGGGCAGTCCACCACCGAAATGCGAGGCAATTCTCCTCTGAACAAGAGTACCAACAGAAACCCCAGACACGTGTTTCGGTCTGGTTGGACCTCATCAGTAGGGTGGATCTGTGCCTCTCTTGTTATACCACCCTCAAACCAATGGGTTGGTGGAAAGATATAACCGTGTGATCGTAGAAGCAGTAGAATTGGCATTGAGCAACAACATACCAGTTGATGAAGTTTTAAAGGAGAGGGTATGGAGCACGAGGATGTCAGTTAAAAGAGGAATGGAGGTTTCTCCTTTTGAATTAACGAGGGGAAGAGCTCCCAATACATTATTAAATCCTGAATGGGTTAATCGGAGGAAAGTGATGAAGACAAAGTCTAAGAACTGCAACAAACGGAAAGGTACGGTTGATTTACATAATGCTCCTCCTGAGAGGGTTAGGTTGAGAATCCTACCTGGAAATTTTGTGCGAATTAAACTTGGGCGGAGTGTCAAAAAAGGTGAATCTAAGTACAGCAGACCTGTTAAGGTGGTACAAGTGTTCAAGAGGGCAGTTAGAGTTGTTGGAGGATCTGTTTGGAATCTGGATAGAGTTAGTAAGTGGATGTGGAAAGGAAACGATGAAGGACTTATACAAGCCAAAGTTGGGAGAAGAGTGAATGATTTATCTGGTGATGAGAATATTCTAAAGGGTATGGAAAGGGTGAATGACAATGTGGTTAGAGTGAGACAGTCTGGCTCTGGTGGAGAAAATGCACAACAACAACAAGTGGTTGGGATGTCTGATAATAAGGGTGTGCGTAGTGCAAGAGAGAGGAAATTACCATTTTGGTCTAGGGATTATGACATTGTAAAGTACTTATTTTTTACAATTGTGTTTAATTGACGCTTTAATCTCCTGATGACTTAATAAGTTTGCATTCAATTATTTATGTAATGTTTTTCCAATAGTTTGCTTTCCTACATTAAGTTCCTTATTGTTATGGATAAGTTTGGGTAACTTTCAAGTTTTTATTTGTTTTTCAAATTTGTGTAGAGGGGGGATGATGTAGTATTCCACGTCCCGAGGCTTCTTATCTCGAGGCCTCGAGCCGTGGCATGAGTGAATGTAGAATGCGGTGACGTGAGCGAAGAGACGGTTGGGAGGAGAGAACGAAGGTGGGAGGCTGATTACAGGGCGCCGGTTGTAGATTGACTATCTTTATGGGCAGACAATAAAAGAAGAGTTTCACTGTTTCAGCTCGTGTCCCATACTTCACATGACTCTGTTCTCCTTGTTTCTGTGCCTTCCTATTACCTACCCACTGCCTGGCGTGCTCCCTCCCAGGGGTTTCACTGCCCCTGCCCATCTGTGCTTTCCCCCTCTGTGAAATCCACTCTCCCGCCTTGCATGGTAGCACAAGGCCGTCTATTGTGTGCTCCGGGCAGGGGTGGAGTACATGTCCTTTCATGTGGGACATTCCTGTGAACTTGTCATTCCTTATGGCGGATACCCCTATGAGCCCCAATTCTTTTTTCTTCCTTTTTTGCTACAGTAACATGGTCTGTACAATCGTGGTCACGAAATACAGACCTGCACACGAGGAAGAACCAACTTGAACTGCATCAATGAAAAACCAAAACTTATTTTGGTTGGAACAGAGTACTGCCAGAAGATTCTCATTTTCCATCTCTCCATCTTGGGCATCTCTCTTTCTATGAATCAGGGGTGGACTGGGAACCAACAGAGGCCCTGGAAATAATGTTCAAAGTGGCCCCATCTTACACATTTTTAGCAAGCCCAACCCTTTTCCTATGAGAAAATGTGGAAATAAAATAGGTTGCCACATAAAAGAGGCCCAGGGCGCAGAGGCCTACTGGGAAATCTACAGAGTTCCCTATAGGTCAGTCCACCCCTGCTTTGAATCCTAGCTTTTAAAAATCTACGATTCATTTCTAATGCATTCAAGACTTCAAAAATGTTATTAGAAAATTAAAATGCTGGGAAAGATTACTCTGCTGCTTAATATGATATCTTTATAGACTGAGGTAGGGGTCAATTTCGCCTCGGGCCGTAACTTAGTGGCTGGTCACTATCCCCAGTGTTAATGACCCCTCCCAAGGTATACAAGACTATTATAACATAGTGGTACTAGCAATATATGGCTTGGAGTTTCAGTAGTGAATCACAACATGTTAAAATAGTAACTAAAGTAATGAGAAAACTGTATGTCATGATCTCTGCTTCCAAAAGGTCAGGGTTTTCCCAACTCCCTTGGAAGCAGATCCATAACCCAGGTTCCGAGTGCCAACCAGTCCCAATTGGGACCTTTTGGACCCAGTCCTGGCGCCAGTGGCACCAGGCTCATAAATATGCCCAGTCCCAGCGCTGGAAGCGCCGGGCTCATAATGCTTGGGTGGACTTACCTGCAGCAGACCATGCTGCTTACTTGCCTGCCAGTTGAGCCTCTGATCCTCTTCTGTTTGGAACTACTTTTCCTGTTGGGTGGGGCAGGAGCCACTCCCTAGATTCAGAACACTGGAACTCTTCTGGAAAGCAGGAACTCTTTTCTTACCTAGGCGTGGCTGTGGAAGGAGACACCTAAGCACTACAGGAGGCTATTTAAATCACACCCGATGGATGAATCTTGGTATGCGTTAATCTGCATCCTCTGCAGCAGAACGCTCATCGTGTCTTCTGCATCTGATCCTGGGCCTAAGGAAAAAGGCTTACCATCCTGAATCCAGTCTTCAGCAACACCTTAAAGACAAGAAAGAACAGGTTAGCATTACGGTCTTCAGTGACAGCTCTTCACTTACCTGGTCCATCGGCTGACACCAACGCCGCGCGCTGCATTCCGGCAGCTGAAAGACAAAGGCTTACCTACTCTTCGTGCGCTCCGGAGGTCTTCACACTGCATGCCGGCATCTGAAAGACAAAAGCTTACCAACTCTTCGCACGCTCCGGAGGCCTTCGGCGCTGCATCCCGCATCTGAAAGACAAAACAAGGTGCGTTTAAAGACATTGGGGAACTTTAATACTCACGTGCCATTACTCCTTTCCACATCTAACCCAGTGGGTATTCCGGCACCCTGCAGCCGCTCCGAACTTGTACCTGCAAAATAAAAAGACAGTTAGAGCGCATCGTGAAGCAGGCAACAAGCGCTTACTTACGTGCTTCCAGGCACTTCTATTCATCACACGGGCTCCATCTTCAACTCACTTCAGCCCGTCATCCGCCATCGCCGGAACCCTGCAAAACAAGAAACATCATTACTAAAGACTTTAAAGACATTAGAATTACTCGAAACTTACCGTTCGTGCAGTAAACGGCGGACAGCAGTCCTCTGAAGTCAAGAGGCCTGCTCCCTTTATCCAGTGAAGAAACTGGTTACAGCACCCTGCCCCGAGGCAGATGGAGAGCACGGCGTTCACTTACCTAAGGTGAGAGCGTTAACCTTTGGGGTTCTACAGGAGAAGAGAAAGGGAAGAAGAGAGAGACATTCAATAACCTAGTTCCTTAATCCCATATTTTCTATCTGCAGACATCTTACCCTTCGAGTCAGACATACAGTGCACAGAGGTCCAGCCCAAAGAGCCAGCCGTGTGTTACACATCACCTTTGAAGATACGGTATACGCCCAGTCAAGACCGGCGCCTCTCCGGGAATCAGGTGAGCGTTACACTGTATTAGTAGAGTCAAAGTGGTTTTATTTTGAAGTATTTAAATAATAAAGTTATCTTCATAAGTTAGGCGTATTAGGTGTAGGAAGGGGGAGAAAGGATAGCTCAGGGGCAACGCGTTTTTCTTGGAACCAAAACAACGCTGCGCAACACAGATTGAATCCTGATCCTGCGCTTAGAAACCACTTGCTGGTGTTAAACGTTTTATAAATGAACAATAAATAAATAAAAACGTAAAAGTAAATGATTTCTCTTAACAAAGTGAAAACATTTTCCCATTTGTTAGCTTTCGCTTTGGTGTGTTAACTAGAATGTTGCAGTGAAATAAATATCTTCCCCTGGAGGGAGTGAACTTTTGCATTGTTCTTGCACTGTCTGCTTTGGAAGTGAAAATGTTCAGAATGCAGTCAATACCAGTAGTTATTGACTGCTCTCTGAAGATTCTGATTGGCAGAGAGGAATTCAATTAATGATCTCCATGTGATGATAAACATTGGTCGCTTGTAACACGGAATGCATTCAATGGAAGGTTGTACTACACTAATACATTGTGAGCTGATCGCATGAGGCATCTAATTAACTGACTGCAAAGAACACAGAATACTGCAGTGTATTTATCCTACGTACATGTGATTGTGTCTCTGAGGCGCACACAATACTCAATTGGCTGAGAGTGGTAGATACAATCCACAAATGCTTTCACCTACTGCACCTGGTTGCCTTCCAAGTAACCTTATGCCTTATGTTCCATGTGTTTTACTTAGAGTTAGCATCTCCTATGTTCCACTTCATCATATAAACACACCTTGAAGAGGGGAGCGATGGGGGAGGGGCAAGGGAAGGATTACTAGTTTGTGTTTAAAG
The DNA here is from genome assembly GCF_040938575.1 of Ambystoma mexicanum. Taxonomy (NCBI): domain Eukaryota; kingdom Metazoa; phylum Chordata; class Amphibia; order Caudata; family Ambystomatidae; genus Ambystoma; species Ambystoma mexicanum. Next base: position 192,126,632 of record NC_090923.1, read on the forward strand.
CGATAAACATATGGAGTCAACTTCTATTTGAACTTAGACGCTTGTCTTCCTTGCTTTCCTACAGGGCTCATCTAAAAGCTGTCCTGTTCCACTGGGTGAATAGATGATCTGCGCCAAGAGGCCTCTTTGTATAAGGAAGCACATTATAGATATACCCAATCAATCAATCAATCAATCAATCATCCAATCAATCAATCAATGCTATGGAGAGAACTGGCAATTCTAGAATAGAAGAAGCAATATTCTTCAAATTGGTGTTTCTTTCCTGTCCTTCACAGTGCGAGGCCCTGCTTGTTCCTCTCCTTATGAAACAGGGTCTTTACTCACACACACACTCTAAAATGTGTGCTTCAAGCCCAATGTGCCCCTGGTTACCCTTGTCAAAGCGCACAAGTGCAAAAGAAAATATATAAAATTGAAAAAGAGATTTTTATTCTTGTCTTCTGTGGTGTGATGCCCTCTGGGGTTCTATCACTGTGCATCTCCTTGCATGCATGTTGCATTAGACAGAGGTGTTCCAACGGAGGAGGAGTACACGGGTGCATGCTACGGGCTGATCCCCTGATTGGTTAAAGACAAGCACATGCAATTAATGCAATAAGCAAGGTTCCAAGCCCAGGGGGTCGCCATAGCTATGGGATTCTAGGGTAAACAATTAAATAATTGAAAGTAGAGTTCCTGTCCTCTGTGGTGTGATGCCTCAGAGATAAAATTGCAATCAAAACTCACACGTTGACAGAAACATGTAGCAGGATGGTGGATGAAGTGCTAAATTAAGGATGGAGCAGTGACAGAATGGTGCTGTAGGGTTGTCCATGAAGGGTCTGGAAAGAGGAAAACAGGGTGATGCAGTAGCAGTGAGTGCTCGGAGACAGGTTCTTCAGGAAAAAGAGGGCTTTTAGTTGGGAATTAAATAATGTTTGAGTTGGGGTAGTAAAGAAAGGGAGAAGAAGAGCATTCCAGAGTAAGGAAGTGAGGAGAGCGAGAGCAGAAATGTGAAGTTGCACAGGGGGCTCAATTGGTGGTCAGGAGGTGAACCAAGGATGATCATAACGAGCAAGTAGGAGAATGGGGAGTGACTGAGATGAGCAGATATGTAGGGTGGGACACGCCCATGGATAGTTTTGAAGATGATGCGAAGTTTATACTTAGCCCTTTGTTTCATAGATATCCAGCCAATCTGGCAGAGGAGGTAAAGGTAAAGTGAGAAAGATTGAAAAGTGTGCAAACTGTGCAGCGGAGCACTTTGTCTAGAGGTGAAAAAGAATAGTTGGGAAGGACATAGAGGAGACTGGCACAGTAGTCAGTTCTTGAAATGACTAAATAGGAGATCAACTGTTTAGCAATATTGAAAGGACGAAGATTACATTTTTTCTTATATTGAGGAGGTTGAGTCTGGCCACAGTATAGGATTTGGAGATGAAGAGCGAGAAGTTGTTTGATGGGTCAAAGATGACACCAAAGTTATGAGCATAAGCAGAGTAAGGAAGCTAGTCAGGAGAGAAGAAGAGGGGGAGAGGAAGAGATGGTCTGTTTGGCTGGGAAGTAGAGAACTTCAGTCTTAGTGGAGTTGAGCATGAGCGAGTGAGACACCATCCCATATTTAATGGCAGAGAGACAGTTTGACATTTTTGAAAACAGCTCGTCGGATAAGGAGTCAAAGGAGAAGAAGATCTGAGTGTTGTCAGCGAAGAGTTAATAGGAGAAGCCATAAGAGGAGATTAAGGTACCAAGAGCTGAACTATGGAAAGTGAAGAGAAGCAGACCAATGACAGACTCTTGGGAACTCCAATAGCAAGCGGAATGAGTGATTTTGGAATAGTGTGATAGAAGAGAGACAGGGCGAAAGTTGGCTGGACAGTTAGGATCTAGACCAGTTTTCTTAAGGAGTGGGGTGACAGTAGCTGTCTTACAGGATGAGGGAAAAGTGGTATTGTCAAGAGAGGAGTTGAAGATGGAAGGAAGATGCAGAGCAACATTAGGAGCTATGTTCTTCACAATGTTTGGGGAAAGTGTGTCAGTGGGGGCACACGAAGGGTTACCATTGAGAAGTATGTCAATAATCTTATCAGGGTTGCTGTGGGAAAAGGAAGACACAGTGGGGGGAGAGGAGGGTAGGAGTGGTGGGAATAAATGAGCAGGTGGAGGGGATAGAAGGTAAGTGGTGAGTGTATTGTGAATGGTAGAAATGTAACAAGCACAGTAGAACGCAAGATCATTTGCAGAAAGAGTAGAGGAGTTTCTGGTGGGTTTAGCAGGTGAGAAAATTGAGTTGAGAGATTATTGGAGGCACCTAGGCTGGGAGGATTCGGACAAAATGAGAAAGATAGAAGTCATGTTTGGAGGAGTAAAGAATAGGGGAGTAGTTGTCAAGATCAGAGGAGTTTCTCGACCTTTGCCAAGTGTGAAACTTTATCCACATTATTGTTCTCAGGGTGCAGATAAGAGGTGTAAATCAGGGACATGGAGGGGGGATTTAGGAGTGATTGCAGTAAGAGGGTAGGGAGATGAAAAGGGAGCATAAAGAGCTGTGTGAAAGTTTGGGAACGTTTCTTCAGTGGATGTAAAGGTGAGTTCAGCATAGGAGGAGAGAGTGATGTTGTTAGAGTGGTAGTCAGGGAGTTTGGAGGAAGGAAACTAGCAATAGTTGTAGTAGATGAGCAAGAAGCAGGAGCGGAGTTTGAGGTAAAAATGAAAGAATAGTCAGAGGGAGATAGAGCGGTGGAGATATTACAGGTGGATATTTGAGAGGAAATGAGAATAGGGTCAAGGGAGTGTCCATTTTAATTTTGGGCAGAGAGTGGACAAAAGAGAGTGAGTGATTAAGTAGAAGGGAGTTAAAATCAGTGCATAGTGCAGCAAAGAGAGAGGGGAGGTTGAAGTAACCAATGACAATGAGTTGGTGATCGGAAGGGAGAGAGTCAATTAGCTTGGAACTGTGGTTGAAAAATCTACTTCTGGACCAGGTGGCCAGTAGAGAGGGAAACTATCTATGCCATAAGGGTTGGTGATTGAGGAGATAGGGGGCTGCATGGTGGATGAAACCAGTGCTATGACACCACAACACCAGTGGGGCGGGGAGAGTAAGAGAAGGTGTAGGCAGGGCCGATGAAGGGCAGCAAGGGCTGCAGAGCATGCAGAGCATTCACGCCAGCATGAAAATCCATGCCGACGCAAATGCTGGAGCATTTATATGTTGAAGTGGGAGGAGGGTGGCAGAAATGCAAGTTGCGTTCCACCCCTCCTCTCCACCATAGAAATGATTGAAAATGTGGTGTGGCATGAATGAAAGATGTAAAAGCATTGTTCAAGGCATTTTAGCCTTTCATTCACATTACGTCACAATTCAAAGTGAGCTCCTGAGTGGGATAATTTGGAATCTATTTAGGTCTAAACCCACAGGAAGGTGGGGAGCTGTGGCCTTCTAGAAAGTCTGCAGATGGGGGAATTCTGGAAGAGTAGATACATGCTGAAGTGGATAACACCTTGGGATGATGGAAGGACTTCCCATGACCTTGTTCAGAGGAAACCCCCTTAGACAGAACTTCATGTAACTTTATAAAATAGTTCAGATGTCCATGTATATTTTGTTCACCGTGCTCTGTGTAGATTTGTCGAACTGCATCGCAAGATTGACTCTTCGTATGGAAGCATCAACTTAACCATAACTAGAGTCACAACTCAGATGCAGCCAACTGTTGGATCAGCAATAAATAAAGAATTGCACAACAGAATTGCAGGGAATACTGTTATCTGGATGTCATCACATTAGCTATGTTTAATAAATGTGCAGACATTATTCAAATTCATTGACAGTTGTAGACAACTGAATGTTTGCATCTGTATTACCAGTTTACTTTGACTGCAGTTACTTCAACCTCTGTTTGGTCGACTCCTGCAGGTGCACAACATAAATTGTGAATTTATAATAAAAAAGGGACGCTATTGGTGCATAGGCAATAAAACAATAATTTCAATAGCAAAGGAAAGTTTATTGAAGATGTCTTTTAGAAAGGTAGAGATCTGGCTGTGGGCTAGGCCTTTTGGAAATAAAAACGTCAACCACCACTTTGGCTTGTTTTTGGGGCTTGGTCGCTTCAAGACAGACTTCTGGGTACTTTACAGTTAGTCAAGTCGGCATTGAGATGTGTTGATTTGATTGCTCCCAAAGTATCACTGGCATTGAGAGAGTCAGACTGAGGTGGTGAAGCGATGCAGGGCGGTCCCCTAGCAGTGATCATCTCTAATTGCGTGCAGATCAGGCAAGCAATGGTCGAGTTGGTGTCTCCAATCGGCTGAGACAACTCAAATATTTCCAATGAAGCAATGCAGATCTCTGGTGGTAATCTGCTAAATAATTGCTGGAGTGTAGGTGTAGGCACTTGCTGTATCAAGTGAGTGGCTTGATGGCTTGGGTGCAGATCGAAAAAAAGAGTGTCAAAAGCTGCCATGTGTTTTTGCAGCATCTTGAAAAGTTTCTTGAAGCAGTCGAGTCAGCTGGACAATGGAATTGAAGTGGGCAAACAGTACCCGGAGTACCAGAGCTGGTTCTTGACTTCTAATGAATAGGGGACCCCATACAGGGCCTTCAGGGTCAAGGTAGATCCTTGTTCTGTACTTCCAAGGTAGGAGCTTCTCCACTGAGCAGATTCTTAGGTGCCAGTGGTCTCATCTTGCAGCAGGCCTTGTCCAGCCAACAGATCTCACCAAATGTTCCTGGGGATGATTGCACGAAAGGAATTGCTCCATTTTTGGAAATCTTTGTCTTCATCCCTATGAAAGATGACTTTGGGGGAGGCCATATCCCCAAAACTATTCTAGGTGAAATCCTCCTTCTTTTGATGTTCAAAAAGGATTCAACAGAGGGTGTGGTCTCACTTATTTTTATAGGCAATCTGTGACAGTGGATTGGTCCCTTTCTAGTCTTTTGTAAGGTGTCCAATCATGGCTGCTGTGTTCAGAGTATTTTACCTGGTGATATTAGTTCTAGAGTGGTTTGTCTGCGGAAAGAGTGGAGGGGGCACAGGATCCAAGATGATGGAATATTTCTGTGGAAGGGTGCTTCTCTTCTGATTAATGTAACCACACCTCTCTCCTGTCTGCACTGCATCTAAGAGTTCATGGTTGTTACTGGCCTGGTGTGAGCTCACTGGTGGCCTGGCAATGGTTCTGAGTTCATTCCATGGCGAAATTTCCTGTCCTCGGGGGATGACGATATGCCTTCCCAGAGAGATATAAAGGGATGTTCCGGTGATGGGCCCAAATGGTTGTTTTGAGTGAAAACCTGCACTAGATGCTGATACACAAAAGGCCCTGTTTATGAAGTGAGTCAGTAGCAACCACGCTGACAATAATTGGACGCAAACAGGTTTTCGTCAATATAATTGGAGGTTTCCAGAGGCCCCCAAGTAAGACCTGAACAGGGCTTGCATTTAGAGCTGAATCTGTCACCAGACTGTCTGAGCACACAATTATAGAATTCTGCTTGAGGGCTGCCTACAGTAAATGCAGATCCTGGCTGCAGGAACTTTGGGTTACATCAGGCTGTTCACAGGAATGCCTATTCCACCTTGTAACTGCCATGTTGTGTCATAGATGGCCTCCTCCAGTACACACCAACTCTTCAAGACAGTTAAGGATGTTATTTTCAGAATAGAAAGGGCTTGCTAAGGGTAGTCTCACTCTTACTCAGTTAGTGTGAGCCATTCCCTGTTTATGCTAGGTGTCCTTGAACCCCAGGATTGAACCTAGAGATTGTTAACACCCATTATTTAAGATAATGTCTGTCTGGCACTGATGCCCAATAGGCACACATCTTCTCAGACAAACGCCCTCTTTGGTCCACGACCAAAGTACCTCAATGCTGTGTAGTGTAAGGATTGATACCTTCCAGATGCTCAGACCCGACCTGGTAGTTTCCTTCTATGCTCCTGTATTCCTATCCCTGTACATCTCTCTGTGTCTCCCCCTTTCCTCCTCCTACTCTCCTATCTACTATTCCACTCACCATCTCTCCTCTCTCTTCCTTGCGATTCTTCTAATAGCCCTCCAATGTTCCCCTATAATGCCTACCTCCACCCTCTGATCTTCACCTCTAATACTTTCTCTTTCCATCTGCCACACTTCTCTCCCTTCTCCCTCCTACTACTCCTCTCACCTTTCCGCGCTACAACAATTCACCCCTTTCCACTCGGCAACGCCCCACCCACACCTTTTCTGACATTCGCTTTCCTTTCACTTCCCCAGTTACCTTCTCAGTCACTCCCTACTCTATCTCGGTTTGTTCCCTTATAGTAGGGGGAAGGTAGAGAAGTAATGGTGTGGAGGAGGCAAAGAAAAAGTAGTAGAGAGTAAGATCAGACCACACATTGCACAACACTCAAAACTATATTGCCAGTTTCTCCCACCAACCAATACCGTATCTTGCACACTTCTTCAGCAATAATCCTCTATGTTCTTCCACACTGTCTTATCTCTGCTTTGTCTGTTGGGCCTCCCTCTCCTCTCTTGAACTGATCGGGACGATAGCTCAGTAGCAACGTGCTTGCCTCAGAAGCAAGATGACATGGAGCACTACAGGTTTGATCCCCCGGGTCCACGCTTAGAAACCTTTGGGTATTAAGCATGTTATAAATATCATATCTGAATAACACACACCTTCTTTTTTCCTGTCCCCCTTCTTATGCTCCCCCTTCCCTCTCAATGGCTCTCCCAATCACCTAGTTCCACAGGTTAACCACTTGCTTTCCTTCTCCCAGGGGAGGTGCTACAGGTGAGCAAAAGCACAAAAGGGATCATAGGTCATGTCCCTTTCATCTACATGGGTCCGCTGTCTCCAGTCAATGGTGGCCCACTGCAGTGAGAATCAATTTTAATGTTCCAGTACTCGTGAGCGCTTTCCAGCGTGTTCAGGGTGCTGGCTAGACAGGGGAGCCTGCTCCACAGCTCTGTCCCAGTTAAGAGCATTGCCCTTGTGGGTTTTGTGGAGAGTGCTGCGATTGTGGATATATTGAATAGAGCACTGTGAGTACTCACTGCTGCTGGAGTCGTCGTGTAGTGTATCTGTATTTTTAGTCAGTGGCGCCAATCGCCCCGAGCTCCAGTGGCTCCAGTGGCTTCCAGGCTGGCAGGTCGCTCATTCTTCCACTGCAGAGTCTTCTGAGACCAGTCATTTCCATGGGGAAACAGAAACAGACCGACCAGCAGTATGCACAGCAGACATGGCGCAAGAAGAAGTGGTAATACTTTCAAACGTGTAGGAACAAGAATAAGAAACAGGGACTGGGGCACTCACAACTTCCACCCCCTGCCTCTGGGGGAGGACAGGCTCTCAACAAAACCTTTTTAGACCTCTCACCGCAGACTGAGAGGCTAACCCGGTGACAGTTGCCAAACTACAAGGAGGCTGTTGAAAGGTGTCAGTGGACACGTTCGGTAGAGTTGCACGTTTCCACTATACTTTTCAGCATTGAGTATTTTTAAAGTGGCGTCTAATTAGAATACTTCACTTTCATAGACAGATTTACCAGCAATCAAGCCTCAGTAGGAGACCTGTACTAATGGGACACCTGTAGGTTACCCTTGTTCATCATTAACACCAATTAGAGGGCTGGTGCACCCTCATTATTCCAGATTTTCCTTGGAGACCAAAATATGTAAATATTTACAGGGGGTATAGAACACACACTCTAAAACACATAATAGGACATGTGGGGCTTGTGACCATCTAAGAAGTTATAAGACAATACTCATTAAAAGTAACATATTTGACTGTTCTGTTATTTTGCCAGTCAGTCTGTCCTGTCACACCCTTCAGCCCCCGAGTCATACATTTTCCAGGGGCTCTACGTGGGCTACTCCACAAAAAGTCTCCCTCTTGTCCTCTTGTCATGCAAGCCAGTACAGGGCTGCCATTATACGTTGCAAGACGGTGCCATTAACATCAGCAATGTATATAGCCATAGTCTGTTACCTACTCACCTACAGGATTCTACTTGCCTCAAATTCTGCAAGTGCCACACAGTTATTGATTAAAGTGACCTGTCACTCATTATCACCTACAAATGTGATGACCCCTGTTATGTATTGCACTCTGCAACACACTGCCAACCTTCAGTGAGGAATCTGTTACTGTAGTCCAGGCAGGCTGTTCAGTGGAACCCCAGTGATGTCACAACACAATTCTAGGAAGTTTGACAAATTAACCATGTGTCCCCTTGTAGTCGAAGGCTACCAATGGATAACATGAAAAGACACAATACAAACTGTCTGTCATGGACCGACAGTATAAAATGAGTTTGAATTTGTATTAGAACCCTTGGTGGGTGTGCAAGCCAATCAAGTTGCCCCAAAACCGGGTTGAATCTCATGATCCAAGTCTCTGAGGGCTTCAAACCTGAGCTCATTTCCTGTGCCAAGTCCCTCAGACTCCACATTGACCTAAACCTCTCCTTCAAGAGACACATAACTAAGAAAACTCAGACATCTTGGTATTAGCTCTCCCTCCTGCGGCAAGTCAAGCTCTCCCTCTCGCCAGACAACTTTATATTCACCGTTCAAGCACTGGTCCTATCTCGCCTGGATGGGGCAATGCAATCCTTGAAAGCTTCCCTTTGTCGTCCCTTGTGCCCCTGGAAAGTGTCCTACAAGTGGTTGCACGCCTCATTAAGGGTCTATGCCGATACGACCACATCACGCCGGCCCTCATCGACCTTCACTGGCTCCCACTGCACACACAAATCACCTTCAAGTCTTGCTGCATCATCTATAAGGTAGTCTCCCTCAAGTCACTCAGCTACCTTGCGGAGAAACTCAGCATCTCCAGTGGACAGCACACCACCAGAAGACAACACACGTGCAGATTTGAAAAATCCACCAGTACAGGAAGAGAAAGGACCAGAAAACAAGCCTTCTCTGCCTACATGCCACCCACTCCTCTCCTCCCCACCACCCAGTACCCACCAAGCCGAATGCGTGGCCCCTGAGCTATCCTCCCGGGACTGTGTTTGGAGCAACCTGTTTGATTGGCATGACCGCGCCACACCCGGCATCTCCTGGCCCCCATTCATTAGTGCCTCCCGCGCCTCATCATCCCGTCCTCTCTCCTTACCACTGCCAGGCTGCAGCCAACAAAGCAGCTCGGCCAGATTTGTTTGCTTTTCTATTGCTATTAGCACGTTGCGGTTTTGCCTCAACGTGCTAATGGTAATAATCACTTGTTCTGTGGGCTTCACTGTCCTGGTAATGGAACTGGGGTCCGGTTTTAAGTCCCTCGCTTTCCTCGTGCCTATAACTTAGCCCTGGTCCTTCACTGGCCAGTGAAGCACACAGAACGTGTGATTAATGGTATAATACCATATACATTGGGCAGCCTTCTTAGACCCCCACTAAGGTCCAATCAGGAACCATTCCATTCTTACTTCTTTAAGAAAATGCAACCCAAGGTTTTGTATGTTTACCTATTCTTCCATCCCCTGGATCCTCCCACGTCCTTCTCACCAACAGCTTGTAGAGATGGAAACGATTCAGAGGGAGAACCCAACGTATCGAAGATGTAATCCTCTGAATGGCCCTGCTTTGTCACTCAGTCATGAAGTAGACTTCCTGAGGTTTTGCAGAGCTCTAAAAACTCACCTGCAGCACGGACGGAAGTGCCATAATATTTTGTGAAAATCTCTACCCTGGCACCTGTAACAGTCAATAAGATCCCTGAGACCAGACCAGACCTGCTAGTCTGCTGATAATTAACTAGTGTAAGGCTTAAGAGCATGTGCCCTCCATACAACAGGCCTTCTTTCCCTCTCCATTCCATAGTGAGGTATTTCGGAAGGTCAAAATGATATCTCAAGGATTTACACAGACCCTATGACCAATTTCTCTAACTTCCAAAGTAATTTAGTACATTTGTGTTTTTACATAGCGTTTCATGTCAGTTTCATCACACAACTAAGCACTATGATAATAGCTGTTTAATGACCCATATCCTTTTCTGATTACTACTTGCACTGGGCATCTCCAATGTGCAACAATTCTTGATTTCCGGCTTACAGGACTACACAAGACTAAAGTAGAATAAAGCTGTAAGTGCCCTCCTAAAGACCTGCAACAAGTAACACGTATGTGCCATTAGTTTATGCACAGAGCTCTTGATACCTTGGTGCTGTGTTGTGTGTATTCCTAGATACATGTGTGCCTTTTTAAGGTGGAATCTACCTGCATTATTGCAGGGGCTAATTTTACATATGACAAGATGCAATATTTGTGTGAGATTTGCTTTGTCGTGTTGCCTTATTGTCACATAAGTGTGCACCTCTCTCATGAATTGTTCATGTTGAGTGAACTTTACAAAGGTCCAGACCACTTACTGCAGGGGTCTACAACCTGTGGCTCTCCAAATTATTTGGACTACCACTCTCATGATCCCTCACAATTGACTATGCTAACTAGGACTGATGGGAGTTGTAGTCCAAAACATCTGGGGAACCAAAGGTTTGCACAAGTGCTAATAATGCAGCAAACACAGTTAGGACACATTTAGATGATTGTGCAACAGGGAATGGCGCAAACCTATTTTTCTCCGTCCATATTTTATAAAGATGTTTGCATTAGGACAAAAGGTACCTCTTTGACTGCTTTTGTGAGCGACAGTAACATTTTCTAAAATATTAGCTATAAACGTATGGCTTTAGGATTTAAACCAGGGGAAGTAAACTGAGCATTTAAACACATAAATGTATTGGTCTTGCTGTTTATATGAAAAAGGAAAGCAAATTAATTTTGCTCCACTCTTACAATGTGAAATATTGGACACGTGTATGCTAAACCTATGCACCCTATTTCTTATCACGTTAAGCGCCAGGCAGTTCAAGATCATTTGCTTCATGCTTGCCATAGTGCAAACATCTGTATGCAAACATCTGTATGTGCAACGCGTTGGAGCTAAAACTGTTTGCTCTGTTCACTTTTATGAAAACGCATCTCACTAAAATGCACTTGCACCGTTTTTTTGAAGCATTTGAAAGTATTCTGTCCCTCAGTGCTATTTCATTTGCCTGAAAATAGCAGTGCAGTTATTGGCTACCGATTATTTGTCCAGAAACCTCTGACATCGCCAATCCATTTCTATCGACCTGGCCAAACTGAAAAAGCTGACCTATGTCGGCAAATCCACCCGGGTTGAAAATCCCAGTCTGTGAAATGGAATCACATGGTCTGAAGCAGGGGTCAAGTCCTAAAAAAAAAAAAGTGGGGAGACTCCTCAAAAAAGTGGGGGGTTCCATCCAACCGCCTGTACCCTCCACTTGAGCCCTGGTCTGAAGACACCACTTTGTCAAATAAGCCTAGAATCTCCCAGCAGGATCGCTTGCTCAAGAAATGCACACGCCCACTGGAGCCACCAATAGACCGCACTGGTGTATTGGCATTTGGATTTGGGTTTGTGTAGCATGGACCTAGCTAGAGAGCAGTGGAGTGTGTTCTAAGTAACGCACAGTCCCACCAACATTCATCGCTGAGGGATCCGAAGACTGATTACAGAGCCCAAACCACCTGCCATCTCCAGCCTCTTTCAATCAGCTTTCAAGGGAAACAATTAAGGACATCGATTTTCTTTGCATTTATTTATGTAAAGCGAGATTAGTGGCAGTAGCACAAGGGTCCAGCTGATGAGGAGACATGGAATTAAGGAGGGTGAGCCAGCGCATGAGAAACCTAAACTAGGCTCAGAGCCATCTTCGTCAAGTCTCGGGAGTCTCAGGAGGATAGCTGTCTTGGGAGGATAGCTTAGGGGCAACGTGCAGGCATGGAAACAAGATGACACAAAGCACCACAGGTTTGATCCCTGGTTTCGTGCTTAGAAACCTCTGGGTATTAAGTGCTTTATAAAAAACGTATCATATCAAGTCCTTTTGCTATAATAACATTGCACACAGAAACAGTCTTGGAGCCAATCTAGTAAACCTCAGTTATGCATATGCATTCTTGAAATAGGGTTCCATGTGATAATATCGCCGCAAAAATTTCGCCATATTTTTGCGGCGATATTACCCCATGGAACCTGCGGGGGACACCCCTGCAACCCCCATATATTTTAAAAGGGAGCGAGGAACACCCCCGCAACACCCCCATCCATTTACCCCATAAATTATTCCCACCAAAAATATCACCTATGCCCGTTCCCGACGACGATACTTTTTTAAACGGCGATATTTTTGGTGGCTATAATATTACCTGATACCGAACATAGCACAGCACAAGACCTTTGAATATTCATAATCGCCAACGTGGTGTACAACAGTGTGGGTGGGCCAGCTGTTTGGGCCACCGTTGCAGGTGTCCGCTAAGCAAGAGTATCAGACGTGCATATAATGTTACATGCACATGAGTATCCCCAAAGGGATGTCACACAAACTGTGCATAGAAAGGGTAAGCGGTGGAAAATGGATGTAATAGGGGTCTTCCCAGTGAAAAAGTGTGTGTGCTGTCGCAGACTCCAAAAACTCACCAGCCACACCCACAAAAGAGTAAAGTGCATGCTCAGTAGCCTTATTCATGAAACCTCAGACACATCTGAGCAATCGCTAGAAGAATCGATGAGGGTGGTGCAGTACAAAACTAGGAGGAAGGTGGAGAGAGACACATGGAGTAAGGTGGAATAAAGGAGTAGGTGGAGAGAGAAACCAGTCAGAAACTGGAAAGGGACCAGAGGAGGCAGGACTACTAGAAGAGGAGAGAGGAGAGAGGAGGGAGACCCCACGAGAGACAGATAAGAAGGGAGAAAGGAAAACATCAGAGGGGGGCTTCTGTAGGATCCCAGTACAAGGTCGGTGGTAGAGGAAGACCTAGTGCTCTTTGAGGATGGTAAGAAAAGGGTATAAAGAGAACCTTTGAGAGATAGGAAGGCCACTGGAAGTGCTGGGAGAGAGAACGTAGAAGGCCTAGCCAAGATTGAGGGGGCAAAGGAAACGGGGAAGCCCCTTACTCAAGAGGCTGAAGAGAAAGGGCTGCCAGAATCTCTAGCTCAGCGAGTGCATAGCAAGGAAGCCAGAGCCCCCAAAAAGCTGAAACTCTGAATCTAACCCGCCTGAGAGGAAACAACCATAGTACATATCACGAAGAGAGAAACATGGCCCAAGGAGAGGGAAAAGAAGGAGTGGGGCACAGTTACCTTCTAAACCAGGAGGACGCAAACGGAGCAGAATCACCAGGGTACTAATCCAGAAAGGACATAAAGGAGAGTACTCACCTGTGGAGCGTGCCATCCAGTTTGTGTTAACTTGCGACACTAGACAGTGCCATTGTGATGACTTGTGTCCCGGGGGATGTGTTAACGATGCAGATGATCGCATCTGCCGTCAAAGTACCTTTCCCAACCACTTGCACAAGTTGCTCAAGAGAGCCTTCCGTGGTGGGCCTGCTGGTGAACCAATGTCTTTCCCTTATTCATTGAAGAGGATGCAACAGCACCATGTGCATGTGGTGGCCCGCCCTTAAGGGCTGATCCAGAGCAATGGGTAGGAACGCAGTCGGCTGTGCTGGCGCCATCTTCCTTATGATGTTGGGTGCAACATTCTATTGGCATACTGCTGCACATACAATCACCACCATAGCTGAGACACCCAGATGCTCTATGTGGGTTGTGCTCATTGCCACTCTGGTGGTGGCAGTGAGTTGCCAAATAGTTGGAGCAGATGTCGGGGCAGCAGGTGTAAGCCAATGGGTTTGGTGGTGCTAGGCTGCACTGGCACAGTACACAGAGCAGTAATATGCATGCAGTTGTATCTGAGGTTGGCATCATCTTGTTTGGGTGTGTGACACAATTGTGCATTGAGGCCCACAAACCTTTACTCTGGCTCCCAACCCCCATCATCTCTGGGGGAATGACATGCAGGCATGTTTGGGACTAGAAGATCCAGCTGATGAAAATGGCATTCCCTAGACTAAAGCTGTGTTGGCTGCATGTACATGGGAAGGTCCACTGAAGGGGAGGCAGTGGTTCACTAACTGCAGTGGTATGTCGGCTCAGGGTTACTGGTGCTCGTGTTGGTCTTTTATAAGCACAGTGCTGGTGGAAAACTAATGTGAATGGTCGGCTGTTGGGAGCACAAGACCCATCACAACGGGTGGAACATAGCTCACTGTAGCAGTAGTGTTAGGGTGTGCGATGCACGGCCATCCAAGACATGTCTTTTTGTTCATAGTCTATGTTGTACCACTGACATGTGCTGGGCCTGTTCAGAGGATTCTGTTGAGTGCCATTAGCCCAGCTGTTTCATAGACCTAATTCTCTGCTATATGTACAAGGTTCACCCAATTCACTGAAAAATACGCACACAAGTATTGCAAACATGTTTTATCACATGGCCGCAGTTTATTGTGAATCAATTTGTTATGATTGATTGATTGATAGTTTATTTCTATAGCGCCTATACACATGTGTTTCAAAGCGCCTGTGCGCATATGCGTATGTAAATATTGACTATGCTACACCACAGTTTGAATGCGACGAACATTCCCGATTGACATATGGGAGCACAATGCCTGATGACTAACCTAATGACCTGAAGATGGTATGGCAGACTCAGGCATGTTGCCTGCAATTTCACTGGTCTCTGACTGGTATTTGTCACTTTCATCTGTTTTGTGTAATACCCCCCACAGCTGGTGGGAACGTCTGTGTGGGTTTGTTGTAGTAAATTAAGTGGCGTGATAGTTTCATTCAATATATATATTTTTTTTATAGCTTTATTTACAAAACCTTAAAATTACATACATCTGAACACATTCGACAAGAAGTTAAAATTCCAAAATTATTGAAACGTTTTACATAGCAACTAAATACAAGATATAATCCCACCCAGAATCACAACAACTCCCCGTTACCACCCCACAACCCCTATATACACAAGTACAATACCAAGTCTAGTATAGCTGAAGAAATGTACTCCAAATTTTTTCGAATAAACCCAACTTCCCATCTCTACTGTAAAGTGTCTTCTCCATAGCCGCCATTCATTCAATATGTTGGGCTTCTTGACTGTGGTCTCATCGCTCGAGCTGTTATAAAGGTGGGTGTCATGTGCTGTTGCTGATTGATATTTGTGCTGGCTGTAGCTTGTTTATCTGCAATATTTGTAGCTTGTGCAAGACAATCGGTGTGAGCAGCGTTTAGCTACGCATGCTCATGGTGCATTGGTGTTGCTGATTGTGTAGAAATACACATGGATTGCCATTGGTGGGAGTGCTTGCTCACATCCGCTTGCACCCACTTAAACTGGCGTGGTAGATCACTCCTCTCCCTTTTGGAACTTGGAGGCCCTGGCATCCAAGGTACTCTCCTTAAAGGAATAGCCTCTTACCTCACACAGTGACCAGTCAAAGGATCTAAAACAAAAGGATTGAATGCCTTTTGTTTGACACCAAAAGGACCGAAAAAAAAGTGTCGAATGCTTTTTTATTTATATATTTTTTTAGTTTGGTATGCATAAAAAAAATGTTAAAAAGAAAACGGGGGTTGAGGGGGAACCCCCCCATAAAAAAATAAAATAAATTCGACCCTTTTTTTTGGTCCTTTTGGTTTAGAAAAAAAGGGCATTCGATCCTTTTTTTTCGATCCTTTCACCTACAACCCCTCACACACTGAACCTTCTCTATCCCTTGGAACTCTGCCACCTCTGGCTCAACCCCTTTCCATGTTGGGGTCCCCCAAAGCTCCATCCTCGGCCCTCTACTCTTCATGTTTTACAACTCGCCACTTGGAAAACTGATCACCTCCTTTGGATGCTGTTATGACCTCCTTGCAGATGATACTGACATTTTCCATACGCTTACTCCTAACCTCTCTGCCCAGAGGTCTTACTGCCTAACTGCTATCCACCATTGTATGGCATTTTCTTGCCTTATGCTGACCTCTTCAAAGAATGAAGTAATCTCTTTTCCTTCCTCTAATTCCCCCCTTTCCTTACTATGTTCACCTACATTCACTCTGACTTATTCTTCCCTTCTTCCACTGCTCGCAATCTGGGCGTTCGCTGTGATAGCAACCCCAACATTCAACACTGTTTCACCCAAACTAGCACTGCATCTTGGCGAAACCATGCTAATATCTGTAAAAAATGCCGCTTGCTCCCCTTCATTTCCACCAAAACCTCATCATAATTATGGAACTCAGCCACCTGGTCTTTTCCGGGGCTCACACGCTTCTCCTTCTCTATACTTGACAAGGCTTTCAACATTCTCTGGGAGTCATTCACATTTCAACATTCATAGGGAGCCAATGTAACTCCTTCCTGGCAACTAAGATAGGATCTCTCCCAGGAATGTCATAGACAACTCAGACTGCATCGTTCTGTACAATCTGCAGTGCGTCAATGCAGCTAGAGTTTGCCCCTTAGGGTAGGGTGTTGCAGTAGTCTAACCGGGGCAGGATAATGGCTCTAGCCAAGGTGGCATGATTATTCTGTGACAAGAATGTTTTAGCATGTTTTAGTTCCTTAAAATGGTATTGGGTGCTATGAACTACCCCTTTCACATGAGCGAGTAAGTTGACAGCCGCGTTCATGTGGACACCTAGCATCTTGACTTTGTCTCTGATAGCAATTACAGAGCTGCCTATTTTCAGGCTGGAATAATCAGCACGTATATTGGATCTGGATTGGGTGGTCCCAAATATCATCAATTCAGTCTTAGCCAGATTGAGACATACATTTCTGGTTCATCCAGTCATTGATAAGCCCAAAGGTCTCTTGTAAGTTGGCAGAGTCCAACTAATAATGACCACTCAGTTCCAGGATGAGCTAGCTGTAACTGCGTAGTCTGAAAAAGTGATTTTGTGAGTTTTCAAAAAATCAACCAAAGGCAGGATATACAGTGTGAACAGGGATGGTGACAGACAAGCTCCCTGTGGGACCCCTCTTTTATGCACTCTATTCTAGATGTTGCTTTCCCCATCCCACTCTCAAATGCATGTTACTCAAGAAGGATGTGAAACAGTTGACAGCGTCAGACTAACATTGGCCATGTGAGCGAAGACGGCTCACAAGGCATGAATGGTCCAGTAAGTCGAACGCGGCCGACAAATCCAACAGTACCAGCAGGCCAGCTTTGCTATTCTCTACAATGGTCAGCATTTTGTTCTGTAGATTCACCAAAGCAGTTTCTGTCCAATGTAAGGCCCTGAAACCGGACTGTTGTGTGTGTTAGATGTTCTTGGCCACCAAGTGTTGCTGAAACTGGGCAGTAGCAATTTTATCGATGTTTTCTAGCATAAAGAGTTAGTTATGGGGCGGTCATTGTTTGGGTTACTGGGATCAGTGCCTGGCTTCTTAAGTAAGGGGGTAACTACCACTCATTTCAGGCTGTCAGGTATAGTCTTATGGCCAAAAGAAGAGCTGACAAAACGTGCAATAAAACACAAAAAGATAGTGGTATTTTGCACAATAAACTTTGAAGGCAGCTTTTCACCATAACACGAGGTAGAACGCATCTGTTTCAGAGATTTCAGTACTTTGTCTTCAGAAATGTGCGAAAGGGAGAAATAATGCAGGGGCTTATAGGCACTTTCGCTGCTCTGAAAAAGTTGAGAATTATGTGGCTTAGGAGTGGCTGCAATCGTTGTGTGTGCTTTAGAGACAGAACTGGTAAAAGCCTGTTGGGTTTGATTGCAAGATTCATTGTTTGGTGTAGACTGCTGAGATTGAAGTGTGGGGTTTTAGAGACTACCGTAGATATGTCAAATAATGTCTTTGAGTCATTCTCTACAGACTCAATTTCCCTGTTAAAAAGGTTTTTCTTGGCCTCATAGATTTGCAGTTTGTAGGAATCTTTGATGAGGTTGAACACGTGTTGGCTGCGAAACCAGTAAAAGATACATGTCAAACATGAATGTTGTCAGATTTTGTTCAAATTGTTGTAAATTGCAAGTAATGTTAGTAGGGTATGGCGCAATTGGTCTAGTGTTTAACTTTAAGTTTGTCAATTTAGTGACATAGGGTTAGTGCCACTGTCTGAACCAATGCTGAAATAGGAGATGATCAAAATCAGATACAATTAGAAAATAATTGAAGAAGAACCTCAGAGGAGTAATTACCCATTTTTGTAAAACTGTTCTTGAGTTGATCTTTGGGTTTCAAGAATACCTACCTCTATTTACATTTTTTGGCATAGTGTATGTATTGCTGAATAAGCGGTGGTAGTCACAGATGTTATGTTATGTTAAAGGTTCTTGTACAACACACTGTTGCCACCTGAATGGTCTCTTGGCAAGGTCTCTTGGCGCTCTGATGGATCTGCAATACAAGCGGGTATTGGGGTTTGTTAGTCAGATTAAGTGGGAAAAGAGAAAGAGAGCTTTGATGTTCTGTTGGCAGCTTCAGTTCGGAGAAAACGGTCACTGAGCGTTGGTGCTTTTTCAGTCGGTAGCCAGCATTTAATGTTGAGGTAAGATTGTGCATGGTTTAGTTTCATTTTGGGTGTTATGAAGTGAGTGTGGTTTATGGTGCGGTAGATGTATGGTTGTGTTTAGTTCAGAGTTTGAGGGTGAGTATGCAGAATGGTGAGTTATCACTGTGGTTAGTTAGTAGCAATACATTTCCTTCCCTCAACAACCCATTTAAGTGTGTCACATTAATGGTCCCAAAAATCTATCAAAGTGTGGTACATTTCCTACCGCCAACAATCCATCCATTTGCAGTACATTTCCTACCCGCAACAATTAATCTAAATGCAGTACATTTCCTACCCCCAACAATCCATCTAACTGTGATACATTAATGTTCCCAACAATCAGTCTAAGTGTGGTACTTCTCCCCGTCTTCCCAGGCAAACACAGGTAAACATGGAGTGGAGCTACTTGATAGGGGGTTGCCCTTTGCCTCTGGCCCTTAGCTGACTGGCTACCCAGGCGTGGCTGCCCTGGTACCCTCCCTAAAGGGGCTACTTCCTGGGAGCATCCGCCAATCGCTGGGCTCTGTGGGTGGGAGTGGGGTAGAGAAGGAGGTGGTGGGGAGCCTACCAAAGGTGAGAGATGGGTCGGAAAAAGGGTGCCATTAAGACAACAGGTGTAGGCGGAAAATGAAACGATAAGGGTGGCGGGTGGGAAATATAAATATACAGGTTTGTGTTGAGCAAATAAAATGGGAGGAACCAATAAATAATTAAAGTGGCTCGGAATAAATAAATATAGTGGGCAGGTGATCAGGAAATGGATGCAGTGGCCGAATTGGCTGCTTACCGTGATACAGGGAAGCAGGGAGAGCACAACCTTAGCCCTGTGCATATGCTTCTGGGATCACTACCAGCATATATGCTATGACAGCGTTCCACCTGATCATTTTACGAATACCATTGCAAGTGTATGGTATGTTCAGAGACATGTCTGTCTGGCATTTCTTTATCTCCAGGGTGTATTTCTGCCTTTTTGGAATATTGACCCCACTGTGAGGTTAGGCCTTTAATACAGGTGCAAACCCCATGAAAATGAGATGGCATTCCTGGGATGCAGCCTATATCTCAATCTACAGAGTTGCCTGTTCCTAGTTAGATCCCATGGCACTACACGATGGCTTCCCTGCAGTGTTAACAGGATCTGTAGCCCCAGTAAACTTCCATCAGTCTTTTTTTTTTGGGTTGGTGTTGTGTGATCAGAAGATCAACAACTGCCCTTGGTTACATTGGTGCATTGCTCAGGGATACTCCCATTGCCATCTCTTGCTTAATCTTATAGTAAGCAAAGCCAAATAGAAAGCTATAGTCCTACAGTACTTACTACTGAGATTTCTAATTTCAGCCAATATACAATGTTCCCATAGCCATGGGCTCTTCACCTGCATATTGCTTACAGAGCACTCAATTTCTTTGCAGCCTCACGTGCTGCCCTGCCAAAAGCAGAAGGGAAAACAACTTTAGGAACAGTAGGTGCCATCTTGGAATAGTGATTTCAGCCATTGGTTTGTGTAACAGATACCAATTTATGAATGAATGAATTCCCTGACTCTATGTGCATTTAGAACAGTAAGTAGAGGATTGTATGTTTGGGATTTATAATGTGAGAAACTAACTGGCAAGCAATAGAACGCTGTGCATTGAAGATGCACCTGTCAGGTTTGGAAGGGTGCTGGGTGTGGACATGTGGCTGGAATGAGTAGGGGTAGCAGCAAAAGAAGGTTCTCTGAGAGAGAAGTGAGGTTGTGTGGAGTGATCCCCGATTAGCAAGGTGTTCATGGTGGAGTAGGGTCGCCAGGTCCTTCCTGACGTTTAGGGTGAAAACGGACAGTCTTAACTGCATTGCAACTTGTTCCAAAAAAGGGTGCATAGCAGGAAAACACCTGTTTTTTAACTTCAGTCCCTAATGAAGTTGCTTTTGTTTTCAATCTGGTGATATGTCTTTTGGTGGCATGTTGGCCTTCAGAGATGGTGACCTTTACAGTGAGATAGAGTGGTGTGAAGCGTGTGACTGCTTTGTAGGTGATGCAGTCTGTCTTGAGCATGATGTCGAATTGAAGGGCTAAGCAATGCAGCTCCTTGAGTATGTGAGTATGGGGTTGATGTGGTTGAATTTAATTTTAGTTGGGTGATGGGGCATGCTGCAACATGCTACACAGCTTTCACAGGGGCCAAAGTTGGGTCTTGGACTCCTGTGAGTAGAATGTTGCCTCTGTCTAGGTGGGGATGAATGGCTTGATTTAGCGCATGATTAGTTTGCATCTTCCTGGGGATCTGTCTTTTGAATGAGACGTCACAGTCTATGGTTAGGCTGAGAGTCTGCCCTCAGCGAGATTTGAGGCATGAATCCATCGAGCTTCATGACTGTCAGATAGTTATGAGTTAGGGCATGCTTTGTGAAGTTTCCTAGGAAAGTAAATTCTGTCTTTGTAGTGTTGAGCTTCAGAGAGGCACTTGAAATACAGCATTTGGTAAGGGGGCGAGAGTGCCTCAGTTGCGGTCATTGATGCACTTGGTAAATTGCCATTTAGGTAAAGCTAGGCACCATCTGCATATTGGTGTATGTTGATGGCAATGTTGACAATGAGTACCTTCTGAGTTTCCATTTAGTGGCTGAAGATAATAGGGGACAGGAAGGAGCCTTGGGTACTCTGCAGGTTATTCAACATGCCTGGGATCTGTTGGTGTCTATCTGTACGATTTGGTCTCTGTTGAAGAGAAAGGAGTTGAACTACTGCACGGCTGTTCAGTTAAAGCTCATGTGCATGACAAAGATATTAAATAGTGCTTCATGGCAAAAGCTATCTAAGGCAGCAGAGAGTTTGAGTAGGACAAATAAGCTGTGTAGCCATTTGTCCAGGACATGGAGAACATCATCAATACTTGAACAGTATCCATCTATGTGCTGTATCATGGTCCGAATCAGGATCTGAAGTCTTGTAGGACATTGTGTTGAGGAAACCTTTCATGCAAATCGATGACCCTAGTCCACTCAATCATTTGCCGAAGATGGGGAGATGTATAATGTAGCAATAGTTGGACACGTCATCCAGAGCGAGGGTAGATTTCTTCAGCAGGGGGACAATCGGTCTCTCTTCCAGTGCATCTGGGAAGGTACCATGGATGCAGGGTGGTTGACGATATTGAGAAGTGCAGTGAGGGGTTCTCATGTGACCACCTTCACAATGGAGGAGATGAGGATGTTATCACTGTAGGTAGAGTGTTAGAGGGTTGCAAGAGTGTTCATCAGGGCTTCGGTAGTATTCGTCCTGATTCCTGCCTATCTTGATATGTTGCTGGCTTGTATGTGCATGACACCTATATTGGATTTAGAGCTATCAATGGTTTGTCTATGTTTTCCATGAAGAAGTGGCGATGGCATTGCATTTGTTAATTAAGTGCTACAATGACCGCTTGAATTCTGCATTGTGCTGGCTCAAGCAGCAGGGATTGTGACATCACAACAACAGCATAACAATCTACTGCAGTGCAGTAGTGATGTCATTTTTGTATTACCGTTCAGTTGTGATGTCACAACTAGCCTGTAATAAGAACATTACTTACAGGCTTCATTACAGGTTTTGCAGGCTGCCATGTATTGTATATGTTATATGTGAAACCGAAGAGCCATTTACTTTGCGTACATTCCATTCTTAACAAATGTAGACTCATTAGAGGTATCTGTATGACATTTTCCAAAGTTTTTTGTGACCTTGACCCGCAAATTTGGGAAATGTTAGTGTAAACTCATACACGGTTTAAAAATTGGTAAGAGTTTTTGAAAAACTTTTTGCATTGCTTTTTCCCCATATGGAAAATGTGCCTACATTGAACAGGCCTAACGTGCAATATGGTTCAAATTCACAGCACATTTATCACACTGCAGTGCAGATGTTCTGTTAGTGGTTTGGTGAAAACCCATCCAGTAGCTTTTTCAAAAATTTGTGAGGAACTGGGTGCAACATCTTCTATATATCTCCAGCAATACATTGCAGCAAGGGGGGATTTTCAGAAACAAAACAACAATACCATTTATTGCACTTCTGCAACATGTTCTTGCTGGTATTCTCAGCATAATGAGAAAAGACAATGTTCTTATAATTATATCAGGAGTTGATGATGGAGATGTTTGCCTTCCGGGTGGATGTGAGGTGGCTGAAGCAGTAGCAAGTGGGAAGTTTAAGGGTTTGTGGCGGATTTGGGACAGTTTTTATGTGTGTTTTCACAGAAATTGTGATGTTGTCATGAGAATATGCTTTACCTTTTGAACTCTGTTACTGGAATAAGGGTTTTTTGTTTACAGGCAGCACACCACGTTTGTTTTCTTATAAGAATTGATAGTACATTTTTGCAGTTAATTGTCACTGCCTATGATGAGGCCCAATGAGGCCGAAACATCTTTGGAGATGTTTGTGGTCTCGTGCAGAGGTGATGTGACCAAGCAGTTCGGGCTGGACTGCCCTTTTGGGGCGGGACCAAGCCTGATTTGCATACGGTCTTTCCTCTTTTGTAATGACTTGGCTGGCGAAGAACAATGTCGGGAGTGTTGTCTAGAGCAATGCCAGAGGTTAAGATTAATTCTAAACCTTCCAGCCATCACATCTTTTGTTTTGCTGTAGTCTGGCCAGTGACCCATGGACCTGCTACATGGTTCCAACCACTGGGTCAGGCACAGTGACTACCTTTGGTGGCTTCACAGGGTGGCTATGCCCCAAACAGTGGGACAACAGCCATGACTTTCATCATTGTTGCAGGGGATATCATTTATTATGCTTATGACAGATGCCATATGTGTTGTCATAGGTTATGCCATCTGTGATTTCCTCAGTATGATCATAGGCTGTGCAGCAGGGGCTCCTAGGTAAGGTGGGGTAGCTGCCAACACTTGCTGAATGTCAAGGCTTTTGTTGCATTAAACTGTAACATAGATGCTAAACGGGAGCTCCCGGAGATGGGCCCAACATAACCCACTATGAACATCCATTAATATAAAGTATCAAGTATTGGTGTCTGCTTGCATGCTTAGTGTAACATTCCAAGTACAAGTGTTAAATGGTCCAGATCACTGAGGCTGCTGGCACCCACTTAAGGGGAAGATTTGTGATTACTCCACAAAAAACGAGTTTCTCTCGGAATTGGGTGAGGGACAGGTTCTAGCTCTTTATCCTGTGGTAAAATAAACTATTACAATTGGCAACACACACCGATTAAAAGCAGTTATATATAGAAGAAGAAAATGATGGACTCAATATGATGCACCTCGTGGGGGGCCTTCGTTCTCCCTTTTGGGACTTTAGAAGGGGCCAGAGGAACCCTACATATGCACAGGATTCATAGAGGACAAGTGAACTTGTAAACACTGAAACACAGTTAGTTCTAAACCCCTTCGTCCAGAGACATAGTTACTTAACTCTTGCCAGATACCAATCTCTCTTCTCCCGATCCTGTCTCCTTCTCCCCTCAGGCACTCATCTGGCAGTCCTAACTGTCCTAACCCTGTCTGCTACAGATCCATCATTAGTACATTCAGCTGTAGGCAGTGCTCTCACTATGAGGTAAAGCATGAAGCGGTGAGGTGTGCTGAGCTCATTATACTTGAGACTATCATAACCTCATGGAAGGTAGGCCTATCCGTACATCTGTACGGATTGTCCTCTCAGTGCTGGACCTGTATTCTGGAACTGACTGCAAACGTCAAAAAAGTATTTCCAGTACAGTCTATTGAAATACACACAAATGTGATAGCTGGCATATAAAGGGAGTCACTCTCTCCAAGACAAAGTAACAAGCACTACAACTGAAACTCAAGTGTGTCAGTTAAGGTGCAGTAGAAGGCATCAATGAGACACACTTTCCTTATTTCTGTTTTCATAGCAGGATATTTTCTACACCAACTTGCTGCTGAGACACCATTTTGGATTTGGTCAACAGAAAGGCAGGGCTCCCTTTCTTCCAGATTTTGAAAACAAAGAAAACGATGAGCTGAAATTTCAATCTGGAACAATGAATACAGTTCAACAGTTAGATACAAAAAAGAAAATACAGTTCATGTAAAGAACATAGTTCAATAGTACATATGATGACAGCACAATATACATGCAAATTCAGAGAGAGATCTTTCAGCATCACACACATTACATCCAGACACACCATATTCCCAAAATCCACTCAACAACATGCTGCACATATGGACTAACTAAAACAAACAGGGCGTTGTGTGGGGGATCACAGGCACATATTCCTAACTAAACCAAATAACACATTAATATGAATGCATGTAGTCAAGGAGAGAACATAATGAATGAATTGCTAGGTCACTGAATTTGCATTTATATTGTGCTGCCGTTGTATGTACTATTGAACTATGTTCTTTACATGCACTGTAAAATAAATAGTGTTTTTTTTTAAATTTAGCATCTCATTGCTGGATTGTATTTATTGTACCATTTTGGATTTGGCATAGCCAGGAAGTGTGACAGTGCCATGATATCTCATTTCCCTTAATATTGTCCATAATGTGATGAGATACACTTGTTTCTTTAATCCTTATGGAACATGTGTAGCATTTCCGCAGAACCACCCTAGAACAGATGTTTAGGTGTATCTCTACATTCAGCCCGATCAGTCTGAGCACCAACTCCCTTAAATACTCCAGTGGTGCTTTGCCTGCTCATGATGTAGGCTGCAATGTTGTCTGCTGAGCCGTCCGTAATGCCCAAAAATACATGTCATTCGGGTTGCTGGCAGGTGCTAGTTTTGAGCTTTTGGCTACTCAACACTTAGAAAAGCATGCATTCTGCATGGTAGCTAAGAGCATCCTGTGGGTTTGAGTTTTTCACATGAGTGATTTATTTTGTTTTCAAGCGTGTTTCATTGGTAATTTTTAGATTACCAAGAAAGAGGCCTATGTGACCTTCCTTTGCGGCCTGGTTTAGATTACCAAGAGAGAGGTCTAGGAGAAATTCCTTTGCTGCCGGGTTTAGATTACCAAGAGAGAGGCCTATGTGAAATTCCTTTGCGGCTAGGTTTAGATTACCAAGAGAGAGGCCTGTGTGAAATTCCTTTGGGGCCCAGTTTAGATTACCAAGGGAGAGGCCTATATGAAATTCCTTTGCGGCCCGGTTTAGATTACCAAGAGAGAGGCCTATGTGAACTTCCTTTGCGGCCTGGTTTAGATTACCAAGAGAGAGGCCTATGTGAAATTCCTTTGCGGCCTGGTTTAGATTACCAAGAGAGAGGCCTATGTGAAATTCCTGCGTGGCCCGGTTTAGATTACTAAGAGAAAGGCCTATGTGAAATTCCTTTGGGGCCCGGTTTAGATTACTAAGAGAGAGGCCCATGTGAAATCCCTTTGAGGTCTGGTTTAGATTACCAAGAGAGAGGCCTATGTGAAATTCCTTTGCGGCTAGGTTTAGATTACCAAGAGAGAGGCCTGTGTGAAATTCCTTTGGGGCCCAGTTTAGATTACCAAGGGAGCGGCCTATATGAAATTCCTTTGCAGCCCGGTTTAGATTACCAAGAGAGAGGCCTATGTGAAATTCCTTTGCAGCCCGGTTTAGATTACCAAGAGAGAGGCCTATATGAAATTCCTTTGCAGCCCGGTTTAGATTACCAAGAGAGAGGCCTATGTGAAATTCCTTTGGGGCCCGGTTTAGATTACTAAGAGAGAGGCCCATGTGAAATTCCTTTGAGGTCTGGTTTAGATTACCAAGAGAGAGGCCTATGTGAAATTCCTTTGCGGCTAGGTTTAGATTACCAAGAGAGAGGCCTGTGTGAAATTCCTTTGGGGCCCAGTTTAGATTACCAAGGGAGCGGCCTATATGAAATTCCTTTGCAGCCCGGTTTAGATTACCAAGAGAGAGGCCTATGTGAAATTCCTTTGCAGCCCGGTTTAGATTACCAAGAGAGAGGCCTATATGAAATTCCTTTGCAGCCCGGTTTAGATTACCAAGAGAGAGGCCTATGTGAACTTCCTTTGCGGCCTGGTTTAGATTACCAAGAGAGAGGCCTATGTGAAATTCCTTTGCAGCCCGGTTTAGATTACCAAGAGAGAGGCCTATATGTAATTCCTTTGCAGCCCGGTTTAGATTACCAAGAGAGAGGCCTATGTGAACTTCCTTTGCGGCCTGGTTTAGATTACCAAGAGAGAGGCCTATGTGAAATTCCTTTGCAGCCCGGTTTAGATTACCAAGAGAGAGGCCTATATGAAATTCCTTTGCAGCCGGGTTTAGATTACCAAGAGAGAGGCCTATGTGAACTTCCTTTGCGGCCTGGTTTAGATTACCAAGAGAGAGGCCTATGTGAAATTCCTTTGCGGCCTGGTTTAGATTACCAAGAGAGAGGCCTATGTGAAATTCCTGCGTGGCCCGGTTTAGATTACTAAGAGAAAGGCCTATGTGAAATTCCTTTGGGGCCCGGTTTAGATTAATAAGAGAGAGGCCCATGTGAAATTCCTTTGAGGTCTGGTTTAGATTACCAAGAGAGAGGCCTATGTGAAATTCCTTTGCGGCTAGGTTTAGATTACCAAGAGAGAGGCCTGTGTGAAATTCCTTTGGGGCCCAGTTTAGATTACCAAGGGAGCGGCCTATATGAAATTCCTTTGCAGCCCGGTTTAGATTACCAAGAGAGAGGCCTATGTGAAATTCCTTTGCAGCCCGGTTTAGATTACCAAGAGAGAGGCCTATATGAAATTCCTTTGCAGCCCGGTTTAGATTACCAAGAGAGAGGCCTATGTGAACTTCCTTTGCGGCCTGGTTTAGATTACCAAGAGGGAGGCCTATGTGAAATTCCTTTGCAGCCCGGTTTAGATTACCAAGAGAGAGGCCTATGTGAAATTCCTTTGCAGCCCGGTTTAGATTACCAAGAGAGAGGCCTATGTGAACTTCCTTTGCGGCCTGGTTTAGATTACCAAGAGAGAGGCCTATGTGAAATTCCTTTGCAGCCCGGTTTAGATTACCAAGAGAGAGGCCTATATGAAATTCCTTTGCAGCCGGGTTTAGATTACCAAGAGAGAGGCCTATGTGAACTTCCTTTGCGGCCTGGTTTAGATTACCAAGAGAGAGGCCTATGTGAAATTCCTTTGCGGCCTGGTTTAGATTACCAAGAGAGAGGCCTATGTGAAATTCCTGCGTGGCCCGGTTTAGATTACTAAGAGAAAGGCCTATGTGAAATTCCTTTGGGGCCCGGTTTAGATTACTAAGAGAGAGGCCCATGTGAAATTCCTTTGAGGTCTGGTTTAGATTACCAAGAGAGAGGCCTATGTGAAATTCCTTTGCGGCTAGGTTTAGATTACCAAGAGAGAGGCCTGTGTGAAATTCCTTTGGGGCCCAGTTTAGATTACCAAGGGAGCGGCCTATATGAACTTCCTTTGCAGCCCGGTTTAGATTACCAAGAGAGAGGCCTATGTGAAATTCCTTTGCAGCCCGGTTTAGATTACCAAGAGAGAGGCCTATATGAAATTCCTTTGCAGCCCGGTTTAGATTACCAAGAGAGAGGCCTATGTGAACTTCCTTTGCGGCCTGGTTTAGATTACCAAGAGAGAGGCCTATGTGAAATTCCTTTGCAGCCCGGTTTAGATTACCAAGAGAGAGGCCTATATTAAATTCCTTTGCAGCCCGGTTTAGATTACCAAGAGAGAGGCCTATGTGAACTTCCTTTGCGGCCTGGTTTAGATTACCAAGAGAGAGGCCTATGTGAAATTCCTTTGCAGCCCGGTTTAGATTACCAAGAGAGAGGCCTATATGAAATTCCTTTGCAGCCGGGTTTAGATTACCAAGAGAGAGGCCTATGTGAAATTCCTGCGTGGCCCGGTTTAGATTACTAAGAGAAAGGCCTATGTGAAATTCCTTTGGGGCCCGGTTTAGATTACTAAGAAAGAGGCCCATGTGAAATTCCTTTGAGGTCTGGTTTAGATTACCAAGGGAGAGGCCTATGTGAAATTCCTTCGTGGCTTGGTTTATTACCAAGAGAGAGACCTATGTGAAATTCCTTTGTGGACCAGTTGGAATCCCATTTGATAAAATGTTCACACAACGAAACCCAGCAAAACCGTCCTTTCAGCGGTCACCCTCTAACAAGAAGCCATTGTAGGTCCAAGCTTGGTGTGGTACTAGGCACGTCAAAAGTAGGCACTGGCCATGCTGACAGAACAGCGTTGAGAGATTTTGGAAAGTTGGTCATCCTTGTATAATTCGCTGCTTTTGCTGAACCCTATATGTAGGTAGATAGACCTTTCAATGTCTCATTCTGCTATAAATGAAGATGAGACACATCTATAGTCATTAATCAAAACAAAGTGCAACTGCTGACTGGAAGCATAGTTGCCAAGATGACCCATTCTGATCTGTAGGTGCTTATACAGTCCTGGTTGTTCTCTTTGCATTCTGGGACTATTAGTTCCACTTTCCCATTATAAAATTCGGACTACAATTCCCAGAATGCAAAGAAAAAACCAGGACTGAAAAAGCAACTACAGATTGGAATGGGTCATGTTGGCAACTATGACTGGAAGTGAAGAAAGATGATACATCTTCCATCTTATGCCTGGGAACGGAAGCTGGGATCACCTCTTATGGTGACACTGCAGCTGAACCCCCTCCCTTGCTGCGTTCCTCTGTTTGAGAGCCCCATGAGCTTTTCCACCCACATGCTGAGTGCACTCTCTCTCTTCCTAGACAGCTGGACAGGAGGGGCCCCAATCTATGACACATCCAAAATGAAAAATAATAGGTCCCTTATCTGTCTTAATGCCGAAACAGCGTAACTAGTTCGTAATACATTAAATCAACAGACACATTCAGCAAGTTAACGTGATTTGAGCAGTTTGACGGTATTCTCCCTCCCTTTCCATTCTGCACGGCTCACTCAGAAGCTACTGGAAATGATAAACCCGGCCGGCCTTCACTCACTTAATGACATGGCGGGAACACAGTGTTCTCCCAAATCCCGCAAGGTTTTTGCCTTTTTGGGCAGCAGATGTCGTTTCTATGCACAATCACCCTCCCTTGAAGTATGTGTTGATTGGACGCACCTAATGCAGTGTCCAAAATGTAACAGGATGCTGTGATTGCAGTTTGTTCGTAGGGGTCACAAAAGAGGGAGCTTTTTCTATGTCCACGTTATAGTAGGTAGAAAAAATGACCAGCGGTGCAACAACACAAACACAACATAACTTTCCGCCGCCCATTGTCATATTGGGATCAAAAAACAGACCCAGGCACCAAAACAGAAGTGGCAAACATTCACCAGTCCCATTTGGTGACTTTGTATAACAAACTGTTTGAGTAGTACCTGGGGGCAGTGTTTTAGAAATATTTGTGGGAAATGGTGCATTTAAAATATCATTGGTCTGGTAGCATGGTTCACTATGCCCCTGATTTTCCGGTTTCTCTGTAATTGCTCTGAAAGGGCCACATCTGTTAACATTTGCATTGGTGATGTGACCACTGTGCCATTTTGGATCCTTTCTGATGAGGTTGCAGCGGTAATACGGAAATGCCGACAGAAGTGGGTTTCTGTGCTACATTTACACACTTGATAGAAAGGACTCATACATGCCTCTCACATTGTACATGTATGGCAGAAGGCATTTCCATGGATTAATAGGGAAGACCCCAGCTTTCACCGGGTTCCAAATGAGATCAGATTCCATAGAAAATTACATGCAGCGTAAAAACATTCAGTTTTGTGTGTGAGAGTAGATGGGGCTCGGGGTAACTCCATTCAGTGCCCTTTTCAATACAAACCAAAGCAAATTACATGGCTGTTAGCAGACATGCGCACAACGTGTATTATGTTTTATGTACAGAATTTAAATGATCACAGTCATAGAAAAGGACCCCCTGTTAGGACAGTTTTCTGAAGTAGGGCTTAGTAAAACCAGTTAACTGAGGCAGTACACAACTCCACTCTTAGTCTAAGGCTGTAGCACCTGAGTTCATGGTAGCGTAGACAGAGCAGCCAGGCTTAGGAGGGAGAGAGTGCTGTAGAATCAGTACAAATGAAATTGTAATACAAATGATACAAAGAAACACTGAACCAAAATGTACTGTAAAAAATAAATGTTTTATTTAAATACAAGTAGGACGAGATAAATCGTGGGATAAATAAGTACTATCACATTATATATAACCACAATTATAAAAACACAACACTATGCTTGAAGGTACACTGGTCAAAGCATACAACCTAATTTGGACCACTTAACAGGAGTTCTAGGGGAGTCAAAACAAATAGTTACTTTTATATTACTTCAGTAATACCAGGTTAGCAGACCCTAGCTGTTGTACTTTGACGCACAGCAAGAAATCACATAGTGATATTAATTGGAAAATATACTTTTCTGATCTAGTGAAACAAAGATACTAGGAACTGCATAAACCTATAATTTTGATTCAGGATAACACAGTTATTCTAGGGCAGTTGGAACCTGGTGTGTAATATTCAATTACAGTTGCTTTCAGTTCACAGAGTAAGGAAATCAATAATGCTAACTTAATTTAGGATAACACAGTTATAATCAAGGTAAGTAAAACCTATACACATTTTACAGGAGCTATAATGACCCTAATGGCAGGTATGAACCTAAGACTCTTTTTGTGTCTGTCTACAACAGACCAGGGAAAGCAAAACCCAGTGTTACACTTTATGAATGCCTCAGTTATTCTAGGCAGGTAAAACCTAATGCAGACTTATTCTGGAAAGGCTAACAGCAAGTTAGGGGAAGCAAGACCCAGTTGGGGAACAATCATACATTTATCCTAACAGGAATAGTGAAGTAAAAGCAACATCATTATTTTTGGGAAGATGCACAACCAAATCACAGATGAGTAATATACCCTTAGATCTACTTTCTGTTAGAATGGCGAAACAGTTGGGGGACGCTATAGGACGCCATCTAAGATGGCCGCCTAGTCGAAGAGCTGTGCTAGTACAAATAGCCTGTTTCACAAAATCCTGCGAGTTGGTGTTACATCACGAGGAATGCAGAGCGGAATTTAAAGGCAGAATACCCTGGGATCCTGTAGTCCTTACTGCCGTTCAGCTACGTGGCGGAAAACCTGGTGAACTGCAACGCTGTGTGAAACCCACGCGACCCGGCTGAAGCCGGGAAAGTACAGGGAACTTGCTGACCCACCCTTCCCTCCACATCGATGAGGTTTGGCAGAGCTGAGTGCTCCATAATACGTGAGGAAGACACAGCGTCAGCGCATCCAGTGCAGTGAAAGGGGCTGCACCCGAGGCACGACAGCCGAATGCCGTAGAGAGTGAGGCAGCGGAGAAAGGCTCGGCAGATGGTGAGCGGGGGGTGTTCGCCAGCACCCGCAAGGAGATAGCATAGGCGGGGTGTGGAAGACGCTGCTCGGTCCTGGTGGCGGGCCCCCTCTCCCCCTGCAGATCCGCTGTGTGTGCTGATGGGCGAGCGTGCGAATTGGGAGAGCGTGCGAATTGGGCGAAGTACCGGGTTTGGCAGTCCGGGCCTGATGCCTCCCAGCCACCTGCAGACAGGTATGTGCGACAGCAACGCCAAGTCGGCAACACACGCCCTACATGGTTGAATGCTCCCAGCCTGCCATCACCAGCACGCACCATCATAACGCTGCACAAAACCTCTGAGAAACTAAATCACAGGACTTCAAATACAGCTCACCACAAAGCAAGAGAAACTTCCCCATAGAAGCATAGGGGGAATCCTTCACAAGGATATGCAACAGTACCTCAGTAAGCAGAGGGGTATACAGAGGGCTCCACGTGTTACCCTATTACCAGGATACTGCCACGGTATTAGGAAGGGGCTTAGAGCCCCATACAATCTACCAGCACTCCAGACAGAATATCACTGGTAGAGGAAGCGAGATCAGCAAACCATTACAGTGTAATACACTGCCTACAGCCTCGACTCCTGGCTACACAGAGAGGAGCAGTCAACATCACAAAACGTCAGACAAACTGGGGATGCACACAAGGTGCAAATAAGCGGAAGCTGATACCACCCAGTGAATCAGGGAAATTGTTTGAACCCTAGGAATATATAGCAAGCATACATCTGCAATAAATCAGGAACAGGGCACTTGGACTCAAATAACCCAGGACATGACTAGTGGCAACAAGGGTCCTAGGAAAGGCCCCATGGGTGCATTCATCAATCCCAATATGGAGGGTTACAATGCGGGCTCCACACCAGCGAGCACAGTGCAATGCAAATGGCCGGATCCAACACTGATCCTTATATGGCGGCGCTGCAGGCAGGATTTGCAGCGGTCAACAGTAGACTGGATGATATAGTCAGCAACATTTCCTCCATCAGATCAGACTTGCGGTCTGTAATTACTAGAGTGTCGGAGGCGGAAACCCAGATAGGAGCACTGGAAGACGCCTCAACTTGACACACAAAGGACATTGCTGAAATAAAACTAAAAACTGGAATTAGTCCATTCCAAATGCGTAGACTTGGAGTCACGATCCCGACGCAACAACATAAGGGTTGTCGGCCTGGCAGAAAAAACACTGAATGTGCCCATGGAACTATTCAAAGAAGATGTGCTGCATACAATCCTACCTGATGCCCAGTTTTCTCAACTGTTCCTGATAGAGAGGGCCCACAAATCCCTGGCCCGCAGCCCAAACACGGAGCACCGCCACTTACTTTTATAGCACGCCTGCTCAATTATCGGGACAGAGACCTCATCCTATGCTTATCCTGCGAAAAGGGATCACTCACTTACGATTCCACAAGGATCCACATTTATCCAGATTTCTCCACTGGTGTACAGACAGCCCAGCGTACATTCGATCAGGTTAAAAAATCACTCATAGAAAGGTCAATACCCTATGCTATGCTATTCCTGGCAAAACTCTGGCTTCAACACTCCGGAAGGGCTCATTACTTTGAGTCGGCAGAAGAGGCAATGAGCTATATAGTACAGAACATCCCGATTCCTCCAGGCAACAAGGACCAGATGGCACGACCTGACCAAATATGGAGATATTACACAAGGAGGCAAACAATATACAATACCAACTTGCCAAAGATTTAGCGCATGAGCTCCTAGGTGAGACTTGAGATACACGGATAGGAAATGGCGAAACAGAGCCACCCATGGTTGCAAAGGTTGCAGTTCACTAGAGGGAATACACTGTCCAGTTGTGGGGATGATGAGGGAGGGACGGGAGGGATAGGACAAGCTTGTTGCCAGGGGAAAGTTATTGAACGTTACAGAAGCACATCCCAGCACCTACTACTGTTCAGAAAATACGGGAAGATGATTAGTTGGGAGTTAAGAGTTTTATCACAAAAAAAACTGTCGAATACAGCACCCATAGAGACTTAAAGCGAGATCTAAAACATACTGGGGAAAAGGACCAATATACTACATGGCCGTGACACGTAGGCCCCAGAGACTGAGGCTCCTGACATGGAACATCAGGGGATTGGTAAACCCCATCAAGGCAAGAAAAATACTGGAATATGCAAATAGACATAACATAGATGTCCTACTCCTACAAGAAACACATGCGATCAAGAATATAATTGAAAAATGTGCACGTAAATGGGGCCAGATATGTGTTGCTACAGACTATTCGTCCCAAGCTAGGGGTGTCCTAACAATTGTGCACAAACGCACAGGATTCCAAATGTCTAAATTCAAGATAGATACGGAGGGCAGATATGTCATTATATGAGGTACAAAGTATAGCCAGGAGCCAATAATAATCAACACATATGGTCCGAACACTGACTCTCCAGAATTTTACGTGCAAGTATTGGCGGCCATTGCACCAGCAGGCACAGCAAAAATATTATGGGGGGGTACCTCAACACAATCCTTGACCCAGAAATGGACCACTCATCCACTGTACAAAGAAGTCACACTAAGGCGGCGCCGTGAGTCAGATCACGTCAACGCTACCCTTGGTCGACACATGGAGAGAGCTACATCCATTCGTATGTCCACGGGTCCAGCTCTCGTATCGACCACTGGTTAGGTTCATCTGAATTTGTGACACGCCTACAAGAAAGTATAATACTTCCACGCACACTATCAAATCACTGACTGGTTTTGCTGGAGATACAGATAGACGAGACACAACAACACATACGCACATGGAGGATGCCCCCAACATTGCTGAGAGATGACTCGCTGATAGAGTCGTTGAGAATTGACATTACTGAATTCTTTGACCACAATGCAGGATCAGTGCAGCTGGCTGCCACTGTATGGGAAACTTTTAAAATGTAGCTGAGGTGTCACTTAATTGTGAAAACAGTAGGTACGCTTAATGAAATTCGTAAGGCTCTCAATCAAACAGAGAGGGAACTAAGAAAACTTGAGAACACTTATGCTCAGACGCCCGAGAATAGTACCATGTAACTGTTCCAGGAACAAATGTGGAAATACAAAGAGCTGGCGGATTGAGAGGTATAATATATGATGCAACCGATAAGGGCCATGAGATACAGAGAGGGAAAGAAAACTAATCTCATTAAAGCAGAGAAAGGGTGAAACAAATCACTAGTATAGTTGGTCCCGCGGGAGTCGTGCACACTGAAGCCCAAGCAGTAAATAAGGTGTTTTTATAATTCTATACCAAACTATAGGCGAACGCTGACCAAACATCTGACGAAGAGCTCCCAAATTACATGGGATTGTTCCCACTACCCGAGCTAAACCTGTCCGATAGAGAGACACTTGACCTTCCACTATCCACGGAGGAAATCACTCAGACCATTAAAGAATTACAATCAGGTAAAATGCCAGGTTCAGACGGGATCCCAGTGGACTTTTATAAAGTTTTTAAAGACAAACTTGTTCCTAAATTAGTAGAAGTATGGGATGAAGCCCTGGGAAGGGGGTAACTACCACCTACGATGAGGGAAGCTGTAATTATGGTCCTGCTGAAGCCACATAAACCCCCACAATAACCTACCTCCTACCGCCCATTATCCCTGATTGACTTAGACACGAAGATATTTACTAAAGCTATGGCGAATCGCTTGTTGCCCTTTATGAATAAATTAATACATCCAGACCAGTCAGGATTTATCCTCACCCGCTCAACCTCACTGAAACTCCGTAGGTTCTTCGCCATCACCTCGCAATTGGATCCAGAGGCAAAAGCAGTGGCGGTAGCCCTCAATGCTGAAAAAACATTTGACTCTGTGTCATGGAGATACATGTACTACATCCTTAATAAAACGGGATTCGGCCCAGGGTTCAAGAAATATATACAACTGCTATACCAGCACCCCAAAGCAAAGATCAGAACCAATAAAACACTATCTTCAGACTTCATATTACAAAAAGGAACACGACGGGGCTGCCCACTGTCTCCCCTTATATTTGTGCTTACCATAGAAGGGATGGCGGCGAGACTTCGACACAAACATGCTTGGCGAGGAATACGCATAAGGGGACACCCACAGTTTATCTCATTATATGCAGATGATACCATGCTGTATCTGAGAGACCGAGAAAATAATTTACCCCCAGTGATGGAGGACATCACTGAATTCGCAGGATATTCTGGCAATAAAATCAACCAATTAAAATCAGAAATCATCCCCCTCAAACAGTCCACCAGGCAGTCACAGGCCACTGCACATTTTTGCTGATCCCCAAACACAGCACGCTCCCTGGGTATCAATATGGCTACAAACAGACACACTCTCTACCTAAAAAATGATGAACCATATCTAACACTTCTGGAACAGAAGCTCAAGGTCTGGGACAAACTGCCTATATCAATATATGGTCGGATTGCTTTACTTAAAATGGCAGTGGTGCCAAAATTGCTGTATCTATTTAGCAATATACCTATCTGGCTTGGTAGTCAATTCTTTGAGATACTACAGAAATTGGCTTCCACATTTGTATGGTGAGGGGGCACGGTAAGACTCCAATGGCCGAAAATGTGTGAAAGCTATGATAAGGGAGGATTAGCGACTCCAGACTTTAAGCTATACTTCTATACAGCACAGGCACACTTTGCAAGGTACTGGACTGGAACAACTGAACGATACACACATATACTGGGCGAAAAATTTTGCGCCCTCCCCAAACACACTGCAAACTATGATATTTGCTAAAGTCGAGAAGGATAGGGGGAAGTAGATCCAGTAGACTCCACGGCAAGGGCATGGTCCTATCTTTTCCCAAGGGTGGGATGCACAGACCCCTACCGGCCATCCCCCGCTCTGGCATCACCCAGACCGTGTACCCATGCATGATGTGACATTACAAAAAAGATGGGTCCCTGTCAGTGAAATAAAACTGGGAGACCTATACCCAAGCGGGAAATTTGTGACACTAGAAGACGTCCAGAGAAAGGTAGGAGCAGGCCTTACCACTGCTATGCAATACCATCGTCTAAAAGGAGCATTCAGAAAGAAATGGCCCGCATTTCTGCCACACATCAGTTCCTGACCACGATCTTGTCACAAGAGGGCTTCCATGGGGGCATAGCTGTGCTATACAAGGCAGTGCAAGAACACACTCCATCCAAGAATAAAATGAAGGAGAAATGGGAGCCAGACCTAGGTATCAGTATTGAAGACCCACAATGGACTAAATATTGTCAATGCACTAAAGCTATCTCCATGAACTCCAATTTCCGACTAATCCAATTTAAAATTTTGAATCATCTGCATATCACACCCAGTAAAGTAGCAAAATTCGATACCTCAACACAAATAACTTGCCCAAAATGCAACGCCCCCTGGGAAAAGTTGCCATGACACTGAACAATATACTGAATGTGCATATACCCGCTACCCCATTGAAATACCTGCTGGGAGATATAGGCAAGGCCAATATCAAAGTCTGTAGATTCTTTGCGATAAGCCAACACAGTAGCCAAAAGAAACATCCTTAAGGCATGGAAAGCCAAAACCGCTCCCACTCTGCAAGAGTGGCTAAAGACCTGATATTTGTACAGGAATGCGAGGAAAACTACATCATCGGAATTGTAGCCCCCTGCAGACTAAAAGACGCCTGGAGCCACTTAAGACGTTACCTAAAGCCAGTTGAAGAGGAATCTGAGGAGGAAGCAGGCTGAACTGTAAAGTGTGGAATGGTCTCTTGTAGTACCTGTGTACAGTTCATAATGTTTATAGACTGCAATTTAATGTAAAGGTTAAGATTTGCGTACATAACTGATAAATGCATTTGTAATATACTTTGTTTGACAGAATAAAATAAAGGTTTTAAAAAAAAGAATGGCGAAGCAGTTTCTACGGAAAGAAATATGTTACATATACTTTTCAGATTGGCACAACATTTGTAAGGTAAGAAAACAACCTTATATATACTATTCAGAATTGCAAAACATGTCTAATGTAATGAATAACCTTTGTAACTGTTCACTCTTAGAGTTAGTTACCAATCAACTTCTTTTACAAGTAAGTAACTTTTAAACACTTATTCTCTTTTCTAGGCAAAAACCTATCCAAACCTTTAAAAGTATTTCCCTTATTCTTGGAGCATTAGTGTTCTCAGTTGCAGAAGGGGGGGGCACTAGGGTCTAGTGTCTAACAGGCAGTGTTAGGATGGGTTTTAAGTAGCAAAAGTCAGAGTTCCTCAGGGAGACTGTTCAAACAGGTGAGTATTTTACTTTAGAGTTAGTTGGGGGTCTAGGGGCTTCACAGAAGACACCCTAGGAGGATTTCAGCAGTGGGCCTGGGTGAACTTGACAAGAGGACTCCCAATCACAGAAAACACCCCACAACTACACAGGAAGCACTAGAGACTTAAAGTAAATATATACCCACCCAACACAGTACCTTAGCACAGAAGAAGATTTTGCAGCATGAGAACTTCAGAATCTGCAGCCAAAAACCTGGTTGGTGGATGCCTTGTCGTGGTGACTGAAAACCAGAACTTGGAAGGGAATTTGCAGCAGTGATCACTGGGGAAGGCTCTAGGCAAGGGTTTCCTCATGTGTGGATGCGGCTGTGTGGATTTGGTGCCTTTTTCAGGAGCACGGAAGAAGACAGAATATTGTAGGTCGGATTCACGTTGTTACATAGGTCCAGCACTCTGATGAAGGGACTCTACAGACTTGATTTGTATCTCTGGAGATCCAGCAGGATGCCCACGAAGTTTCAGTGAAATTCAGAATTCAGAAGACAGTGCAACGCACAATGGCTTGAGGTCCCTGCGTATTGGGGTATTGCAGCCCTGCAAGGTCGAAGCATGGTGTGGGATGGCTCAACATAGAGGTCTAGTGGATCACAGTAGGTTCTGGGTTTGGGTCATCCATTTCGGGATCGCCTGGTTGATTGGAAGGAGGGCTACAGGAGGCTCTCCAGTCACTAGAAATCGTCTCAGCCGCTTTTCCTTCATCATCCTCTTTGGTTTTGGTTTCAGCTTCCAGGTTCGGAGTATTTAACAGGAACTACAGCGCTACTTCTGCATTCTTTCCCTGCGTTTTACAACAAGGGGCGGTCTGGTTGTCCAAGCAGGACAGCCAGCCCCCCACTGGGATTTGTCCCCATTCGGGCAAAGAGCGAGACGGAGGGCTGTGGAGTTTTGGACTCCTCCCTCGTTTCCTGCCTTCTTAGACAGACTGGAGCTTGGGCAGGGAGTCCAGGGGACTCCCGCCCAAGATAAAAATCACACCAAGAAATTTCCAATCCTGGATGTCAAGGGATGGAAGAAGGAAGGACAAGGAACACTAAAATGCCAAATAAACAAGACATGGGCCATGTTGATGAAATGAACACCCTTCGGAGCCTTTACAACAGCTTCAAACAAAGACCGCGGTAAAGGTAACACCGAATTAGTAAAAGGTATCACTGCCACCAGCCATTAAAGGTAAACTTCTTACAGTTTTAGTGTGAAAGGGAATACATTGTATCTCCCCAGCACACCACATACGTTGGGGTATGCTGGTTTCACCAAATAAAATGTAAAAGGGATCCAAATATCCTTTCTACCCTTGAGAACTGTAGTTCTCTCAAGGTTAGCCAACGAAAGTTAAAAGGGGAGCACCTAGGGCAACTCAGCAACAACATGCACTATTTGCCAAAAATTTGTCAAAGAGGATAACGTTTAAAAGACACGATGGAGAGTCTAAAAAATGACACCCAACGATGGAGAGTCTAAAAAATGACACCCATAAAAACAGTAAAAGATTCTGTGAGTGTGGGAAAAGGTTTCCACTCACAAAGGTGTAAGGAAAAATAATCCATCATTAAAGCTAAAAGTTCTGGGGTTGACACAGATCAAGAAGACTTATCATTAATATGAAAATCCTACATAACACCTCCTGTTAATAAAAAAAATAGATCATATTGGCTCTCAACAATGGCCCACACTGGTCTGTGAAATGGGCCTTTCAGCAATTGCCTTTTCGGCCACTCCTTGCCTACTTTACTCCCCACTTATCCCCTGCTCTTACCACTCACCCACCCCCACCATCCTCTCTCCTTTGGCTTTTAGAAGAAAAGGTCTTGTGATCATTTAGTAAAATGCACATGTGTATACACAGGTTGCCAGACATGTCTGCACTAGGGTCTGATTTTTCCAGAGGTCCGCCCCTCCTCTATCCAAGCTGTCCTGCCGCCTCCTCAGCCCTACAGAGTATAGTGCAAAGTGTAGGGGTCCTAGCTTTCCATTATTCACCCGTATGCTTATTATCTGGGTTCAGCTCCCCATCCCCTTTCAGCATGACTTCACTGTAGGGAGGACATTTGGAAGGTTGCCTCTGTGCAGATGATTCACAGAACAGGCTAGCATTATCCTAAATTGTATTCAGTCTTCACTGTAATCCCAAAAGGTAGTCGCTGGTGTCTTAAAAGTTGGCAGGGGCATAGGTATAGGGTCACTAGCTGTATTGAGAACTTGTAAACTGAAGCCCAAACTCACTTGAGAGTCTGCACAGGTTCCTCATGCTATATACCGTCTACAGATCAGGGAGGTTGCGGACATCCTGGGGGCCTCTGAGTGGCTTCGGTCGCAGTGCTCCACCGCAAACCCTTTAGTGTTGTGACTTTTACGTTATTTCTCCCAGATGGCTGAACTCAGCCTCGGCTTTGATTATTGCAGCATGCTTCTGGATCACAAAGTGCATGCAAACGGAAGCAATGCTCACTGTAGCAGCATTCTGATCAACAAAACACGCATTACAGTATCTCTTTCCACACTATAGCACAATAGATATTGGGCCCGTTTCATACAATTATATGCATGGTTCAAAGTGACTTTGCAGTGCTGAAAAGTGACATTGCACTGCCTACACAAACCCTGATTCATGGAACTGTACAAAGTGTATATTTGCAGTGCAAAGTCATAGAGAGTGTTTCTTTGTTAATGAGAGTGTGAACTGTGGCCTCCAGTTCCTTGTTTTCATATATCATATGTTCAGGGGTGTTGCTAGGTTTGGAAATGATCTGGGCTACGGTAATGTTGGGACTGGCAGGACTCGGGTCTAGCTAGCCTTTTGGTTGCAGTCCCTGAGCTTCTATCCGGAGCTACAATCAAAAGACCTGGGGCTATAGCCCCCCTCAAACCCGCCCTAGCAACGCATCTGCATATGTTAATTGAAAGGCGTGCAGCAATGAAAATGCATCATCTCTAGAAAGCCGCCATGGCACTGTCCTTGTTTGGTGTGTAAGTGATTTCAATCCGGCACTCCACCTAAGTCAATGCCTAGCGTGTAATGCACAAATGAAACCCTTATTTATTTATTTGTGTCTATAAGTTCTTTTATTCTGAACGATGTACACCTTATATCACGCCCCTCTCTTTGAACCCCCTGGTCACACTGAACCAGGAATCAGGCTGGTTTGCAAAGTAAAAATATTTATTTATCTATTTCACAATATAATCACACTATTTCTAATGGGTATACAATAATCACCAATGGGGTGATGTCACACTAAGCAATCTCTTTAATCACAAGGAGTAATGATGAGCAAAACAAGCAACCGAAATAATACTTTTGGGTGTGTATTCAAATCAAATAGCAGTGTGGTTACTATTTCCCCTGCATACCCCTCGACCCCCTAATATGCAATATAAAGAGATAGGAGGAGAGAGAACAGGTTTCAGGAATGCAGAATTCAAGCAAATGAATCAATCCCAATTTCCCCCCAGAAAACACAAGAGAGAAACAGAACTGATTGGCAAACTGTCAAATGGGTTTTAAAGTTGGCTTTGAATGGAATCAGAGAAATTGTTTAAATTCTAATGGGAGCCACTTCATCTGGTTGCAGACAAACACTAGCAATGATTTGAGAGTAATAAGCAATGGGAAAACTTAAGTTTGAGGTCGGGTGCAATGAAAAGCTATTTTACACATTACAGAAATCTCCTGAGACAAAACTTGCGGCAAACTTTTCCATGCGCGGTAATCACAATCGTGGGAGAACTATAAGAATGCAGTTTCTCTGGAAATCTTAGGAGGTTAGCTACAAGCAGACACTTAAATTTTGTTTCTAGCATGAACATTGAAGAAGTTATGGACGTTTTCGTGGAGGTCGTTCTTTTAGATAGGCGAAATAATGGGAAACAGGGATGCACCTTTAAAAGACAAACAGGGTTTCTGTACACTAGGGTCAGACTATGAAGAAGCAATTTCTACACGACAGCACAGCCACTTGACCAAGGCAACTGCCAGCTGAGACACTGGGCCTCATTACACGGATGGCGGTAGGGATTTACCGGTACCGGTAAAATACTGGTACCGGTAAATCCATACCGCCTTACTACGAGGTCCCTTTGCGGGTTGGGGGATTTAACGCCTGCTTTTTGCAGGCGTTAAAATCCAACCCGCTAAGGGACCCAGGGAGCTAATTACGGTACCGCAATTTGCGGTACCGTAATCAGCGCCTTCCCCATTCCCATTGAGCCCTATGGGGCAAAAATGGGAATGGGGAAGGGCAATGGTGGAAGGGGGATTTACCGCCCCTCCAACCTTGGAATGGGGCGGTAAATCCCCTTTCCACCAAGGCGGTGGCGGTATTTTACCGGCATGAGCCAAGGCGCTAATAGCGCCATGGCTCACCGCCTACCGTGTAATGAGGCCCACTGCCTGCTTCAGATGCAATATATCAGCGCAAAGATAATTTTAACAATATTATTACAGAGGAAATAATAGGGATGAGATAGAGAGTTCAGGCAGTTCAAAAATAATTCTAACAATGCAGTTCTGAGTAGAAGAGAGGATGGGTTTCGATAGGGATGACTATGGACAGTACAGTACAGACGCTAGTGGTAGTCCTATAATAAGGATACTCACTATATATGTTTGAACAGAACCATCAGGAATTCTGGTCCGTCAAGATCAGGGTTTCTGGTCAGAAATTCTGCTGGGCACACCCGGACTGGGACAGGCAGCTGGGCACACCAGACTGGACTGGTCGGCAATGGCTCTGGTTCACAGCTATCTGGTCAAAGCACTGCACTACTGGGTTGGATCTCTGGATTCTGGTGATAATTCTTAGCAGGAAAGCAGTACAGCACAGCCAGGCTGTTCTTTGGTTCCCCTTAGATGTCTGGGGGTGAATTCTGGTTTCTGGAATTTTCAAGGCCTATCTGAGAATGGTTAAGCTATGGAAATGGGCCTTTCTGCTTGCCAAGTTTCTGGAGTCTAGAATCTGGAATATGGATAGTTCTCCTTCAGGGTGCTTCGCCAAGATCGGGATGGTGGGTGGATCTGTGTGTGTTTCTAAGTCCTCAGCTGCCTCTATTTATGCAATTGATAAAGGGGTGTGTATGCTGAATTATCCTAAGCACACCGCCTTGGTTGGCTATAGGCTAGAATTTCCCCTCTCCCTTCATTGGAGGAGAAAACAGGGTGTCACCATGATGATGTGGTTTTATGGGTCAGAGAATTCTCCCCTTGGCTTTTGAACATGAAATCTACTTTTATTATAATACATATTTACAATTTTACAAACTTTATAACAATAACATTTCTAGATCACATATTTTGTGGAGCAGATGCTCTTCCAAGCCCTGTTGCGGTAGGATCTTGGGTCTGGATTTGACAGAATTTCAAACATTTATCTAGTTTATCCAAAATGTGTACACATATGTGCATTGTATATGGGCATAAGCGTGTGAAGTTTCATGCTTCTGACATAAATACATTTGCTATAAAACCACAATTTCTACAGTTAAGTCCCAGAACATAGCGCAGAGTTCTGGCTCCTCTTAAAATGTGCAGCAAAAATTTAGATTCAGAAGTCCGGGTTTATATATTGGGTTTATATATTTTTTTACAATTGTACATAGAAATTATCAGTCCTTTTTAAAATATAATTTCTGTCCATTGTGAATCCACAAAAGTTGTCTGTCCCGGCCTCCTTTTCATCCTGGCAGGTCTGAAGCAATCCGCCCCCTTCCTTGTGGGAGAGGCCCTTTACAATCCTTCCTGATTAGCATTTCCAT
This sequence comes from Ambystoma mexicanum, assembly GCF_040938575.1. Lineage (NCBI taxonomy): Eukaryota > Metazoa > Chordata > Amphibia > Caudata > Ambystomatidae > Ambystoma > Ambystoma mexicanum. The sequence goes on from NC_090923.1 coordinate 192,170,461, forward strand.
GCCTGGGAGGAAGCCCATTGACAATAGGCAAGGTAGATTTGGCAGCCATCTTTTTGTGTTTCAAAGCGCGATTTCCATAGGTGTTGGCGCGGCCAGGGGTTTGGTAGCCATTTTGATAATTCTTGCACCACCAGGACACAGGGATGTCGCAGGGCAGAGCAGAAGTGGGTCAATGCATTCCACAGGCGTTGTTCTGTCCCCTTGCTCTGGAACTCTTGTAATGCCAGTCAGTGATACGTTTATTCAGATAAAAACATCCATTAAAGCATTGCAAATATTACAAACCATGCAGCATATAAGTAGTACATAAAATATCCAATCTAGAAAACAACTTCCAGAGAAACACATTTCATGGCAAATGTGTCAATAGATATCCACCATTAATAGATCAAAAAGGGCATTCAACAAACCCCTTTCTTGTCAGCAGGGGAATCAGTGTGACCGCTCTTATGTGGTCATCTGCCGGGCAGAAAAATACAACGTGTAAAAGATTCTCTTTTTTGACCCAACAAAGTAAACACAAATTATCTTCTAGACCACCTGACCAAACAGCTGTGATCACGCTAAGGGGCAAGCAACTGAATCTAGCTCTAGTTGGTAGGGAGCGGTCATATATCTTATTAGACCAAATTAAATATTACTGGAAGTGTTGGAGGATATGGCAGAATGCCTCCGGTTAAAAGGTTTAATCAAATCTCCTGACTTCCGTGTGTCCTGTGAGTTGGACACCAGCTGTTTTCTGACATGGGATACCACAACGCTACTGAGAAGATTGAGGGTCCTAAAGTGCGGCAGTGCAATGATATTAGTAAGGGCAGTTTTAACATGTCTAATCCAGGGAATCGACAATGCACTGCATGATCTAGTTATTGCCTTGTTGATAAACTGGGTAAGGCTGATTTTAGGATTATTCGAAATTCGCACCCACTTAAAACACAGGTTGAATGGATAGATCGGTCTCAATATAGTTCAGCCCTTATTCTCAGTGTACCACGTATTATGATGCAGAATCTGGGAAACCAAGTATTTTCTTTAAAAAATTATTTTCTGTGGTCTCTACAGATGTTACAGTCACAAATCCCCAGAGTGAGGCTCCCTAATCAACAGCTGAAAACAATGTTTTTTTTATTTACTTCTAGCATCATGTTCAGTGGTTGCAACTTGGGCATTTTTGTGAAGCGAAAACGCCCCACCAATAGTCTGTTTCATTCTAGAGGTGACTTTCATGAAATAGCTCACACCCGACAGACTGTTGATATGATGTCTTATGTTATCCAAATTCCTTAACAACTGGGATAACAGAGCTGTTGCATAACAAAGAGGGCAGTTTGATACGCTTCCGCGGTCTATAGCACACTATTTTTGCAGATTTCGTGGCGTTAACGTATAGATCTAGAGTCCTCATAAAACCAGTGTACTCATTGATGCAATTGGGGTGCGGGCAATTAAAAGAGAGCTTACTGCATAAAGTAGTGCAGGAAACAGCTTGGTGTCCAACACCCCTGTCTGACCCCACTACCAGCTGGAAAATATGATGTGCAGTGTCCCCTCCACCACTCCTTCCACAGGTCACTGTGCCTGTATGGATGTTCTCCAAGGCAGTAATTAGGCCCTTGGTGCAATTGAGTGATCTTAATCTGTCCCGTAGCTGAGCCTGGTTGACCTTGTCAAAAGCTTTTGCCAAATCCATAGACCCTAAATTGACTGCTTCTTTTTTTTAACCAAAAGAGAGTGTGCCACTAGAAGTTCCAAATTCATATGTCCCCAGTCCTGCCCAAGGTCCCTTCTGCCAAATGCAGAGAAAGCGGCACCATTGCTTCTAAGATTGTACAAAGGGTCATTGCTCACTACCTCCCAGCACTTGTGAAAGTCCTTCATAGTAGCAGCATCAAATCAATGTGTTCGAGGCCTCCATGCCCAGTTGCTGCTTCCGGTTACTGACGTTAGTTTTTTTTAAATAGGGCTTGGGCATTTGACATTTCTGATTTAGATGGTGCCTGGGTTTTTAAAATACATAGCATGTGCTTTGTCGCAATGGAGAGCTCTTTGATAGATCAGCCCTGCTGTGTAAGACTTCTTTTGGCCATATAGTTTTAGTAAAAACAGTTTGAGATATTATGCAGCAAGTCACTGAACGCCCCACATAAGACAATAAGTCTCTATGGAAACATGTTGATGCTCCAGCCAGAGAAAAAGGTATCAATTTTACTCTTGGTAATTGGGCAGCAAAGCGGCAAAACAATACTATTTTGTACCTCATAACGATTTGAAGAGGTATCTAGTCATTTCACTTGACAAAAAGAGTGTTCTCCTCCTTGAGTTCACAACAAAGCCAGGAGCAGTGCCATTGCACTCCTCTCCCACTACACTAAATAAACAGTGGAGTGGGTGAGTAGGCCTTGCCTCAACCAGCTCCTCAGCTGATCTGCCTTCAGTAGAGACGCTGGAGATGTGGGCGTGGAAAGTGGGGTGTATTGACTGGAGGGTATTCACTCTGCCTTCCAACTGCATCTTGATAATTCCATGCAATGATCTGAGTACCAGGGCTTCACTGGAAATACCCAATCTGAGGAGTACTTGTGTATTTAATAGCAATACCCGTCCATTGTGGTATTACATGGGTTTCTGATGACAATGCTGGTCAACATATGAGAACACCTGTATTTGATACAAATATGTAGCAATGGGGTAGACAACTGCCATTTAGATTTCAATACCTGCCAATGTTTTAAGCAGCTGGGATTTGATCTCACTAGCTAGTAATATTGTGACTACCTGGGCATGTCTTGCCAATACTTAGCAGCAGCAGCTCACAGAAGACCCCTCCCTGCCCCTCCAGCATAGTAGCAGGCGCTTCCATGATGGCTGCCGGATCAACTTCCAGCAGACCAGGACTTTCAGCAACGAATAACCAGCACTGTGATTGGAGGAAGCAGCACCTAATGGCTAGGCTCCCAGCAAGCTGGTAGGCGCAGCTTGGTGCTTGACAAGGCCGTTTCCTAAGACCAAACACCCTCTCAGCCGCTCTCTGCTGCATGACAGAGTACTCCACAACAGAACATGCAAGAGATGCCCCAAATCAAGGTAAGCGTGCATCGGATAATTCTGTCAATGTTGCTATATCAATACCTGACTTACTGTCCTTAAAGCCCTATCATGCTGCTGACTGTTGCGCCATACCAACTCCCCACCATAACCTTTATTGCATGATGCCCCACTTGCATCTGCCAAGATTTTCACTAACAGTCTGCCTAAATCACTTCTCTCAACTACAGTTGTTCCCCTAGCTGCTACCACACTGCTAACGCCATCATAAGCTCCCATCAGACCCACCCACACTCTGAATGCCGTGAGAATTCCGGCAATGGAGCACGCGGCGAGCCCACTGCCCCATTCGCCACCCGAATCACTGAAAGTGTGCTTGCAGCACATATTTGCCCCATCGAACCCACCCCCGTACTCGGAGACATGCCAGCATCGGAGCATGCAGTGAGCCCGCTGGCCTCCGCACTCCCATCCCCTGCCCAAATCACTGAAAATGTGCCTGCAAACACATAGTGCCCCCATCGGACCCACCCGCACCCCAAATGCATTTGAAATACCAGCATTGGAGAACCCAGCGAGCCCGCTGGCCTCCTCAGACCCATCTGCCCTACTGCCCACCCACACAGGGCCCACCGGCATTGGACCCACCACCTTCAGCTGCATTGCTGCCCCCTCTACCACGGAGCAAAGAAGTAAGTGACACTGCATCGGAACCCCACACATCAACAGCTGCTCTGCCCTACCATGTCCCATTAGGAACTCTAGGCTTGCTGACAGCACATAAATCACCAAGCATGCCTTGCTCCAACAGCAGCCCAACCTTTATCCCCGCCCCCACCAAGCATCACCCAAAACCCTCACATATCGACCCCAGTACTCCACCCCAGGGACCTTTGGGACCACCAAAGTCACCAACACAGCACAAGGTCACAGCAATTGCCCATAAAGTCACCCAAACACTACCTCCCATACCAAGGGCACCATGATCAATGCAAGATCTCTCCCAGCCCAGGCTCTTGGCATCCATGACCTCATCACCTCCCTTAATCTTGACTGTCTAGCCATCACTGAATCCTGTCTACATGCAGCTGCCGGCCTGGCCCTGTCTTTTGCTATCCTCCCTTAATTTACTATCCTAAGAACAGATAGACTAGACAACAAAGGAGGGGGGGTTTCACTTGTCTACAAGGACTCCCTCAAAATCAGACAATGAACCTCCAAAATAGAGGGTAACTGTGACCTTCTATCTGCCAAACTGACCATCTCCCATACCTGCACAATCCTACTCAACATTCTCTATAGAACGCCTGTGCTAACTACCACATTCGAGGAAGACCTATTACACATACTTAAAACTAATCTCAAGCCCACCTCTAAAATCATCCTCCTGGGTGACCTGAACATGGGTTTAAATGACCCCTCAGACCATAAGGCCAATTCCCTAGCTAACACTCTAAGTTCCCTAGTCTTCACTCACTGCATCAGTGCACCCACCCATGTCAAAGGTTGCACCCTTGACTGGCTAGCTGACCTCACTGCAAGTTAGACATCAGTGCCATCTCCCCATGCCCCTGGTCAGACCACCATGTTGTGACATTTTCCATTCCACAGTCATTGGACATCTCACTGGCTAACCCTCCCCCTGCCTCCCACATGGGCTCAGAGCTCTCGTAAAATTACCAAGGACAGCATCACTCTGCTGCTATTGAACCTCCAAACCAACCACTTCCTCTACCTGGACAACGACCCAGCTGCCCTGTCTGACATCTATCTTAAAACACTGGCAACAGCTATAAACATTGTCACCCCAGTAGTCATCCACAAATCGAAAGCTCTGACAGGCATCAATTCATGCTTCTCCAGTGAACTACAAGAACTGAGAGCCAAGAAACGCCAAGCATAAATCTCCTGTGTAAAATCCTGCTCTGAAGTCCACAAAGTCCTTTTCAAATCGGCTGCTAAGACATACAAACCAGCCATCATTCAAGCCAAAGCTACCTCGTGCAACCACAGAATAGCCAATGCCAACTCTGACTCTAAAAAACCTTTATCCATTCTCAGGGAGCTATAATCACCAGCCCCACCGCCCCGGGCAGCATCACAAAAGATGAAACCTGGTGTGCCAACATCCAAAAGGTCCTTCTCAACAAGATCACTACCCTACAGGACAAAATCCTTGCAAAACAATCTATAATCACCACCCTCCCGCCACCTCATCCCCCACTCACCACACACCACCCTCCCACCCCATTCCAATTTCACCAAGTATCAGATACTGCAGTGACTGCCATCCTCAAGAACCTCAAACTCTCCAAATGCAAAGGGCACACCTGCTCAGCACAGGTTTTCATCCCCTTTATCAACAGTTTTGTCAATATCTCTCACGCATTGAGCCTAGTCCCTGCCTCCCTCAAGGAAGCTTGGGATCAACCACTGTTAAAAAAACCTTTGCTAGACCCAGCACTCACGAGTAACTACTGCCCCTCACCACATTCCCTTCCTGTTAAAAATCCTAGACATAGCTGCCTACACCCAAATCCAACACTATCTGGAAAGCAACCACATCCTAGGTCTACGCCAATCAGGATTTTGACCAGGCCACAGAACAGAATCAGCCGTGTTAGACCTCAAAAATTGACAAAATCAAAGATGAGGCCAAGCTCACCCTCCTCCTCCTATTAGACCTATCAGCTGCTTTCACCCTGGTGGACCACAACACTCTCTGCCATCACCTTACATCAGCAGCCAACTTCTCCCCCGAAGACACATCCTGGGTTGCCTCCTTCTTGACTGGCAGATCAATCAGAGTCTTCTCTGAAGTTCCTGTGCCCCAGTATCCCCCTTATCTTGCGGTATGCCTTAAGTTTCCTGCTTATCTCTGACACTTCATAACATTTTCACCAAGCCCCTCTGCGATCTCCTGGACTCCATTGGCATCTCCTATACAAACTACGCCGATGATACCCAAATTCTCCGACCTCTGACTGGCAACCACACCAAAGATTCTCAAGTTCTAAAGAGAATATAACTTACAATCTAAGCATGGATGGCAGCCAACGACCTCTGTTTCAATGACGAGAAGACAAAGATCCTACTAGTTGTGCCCCCATCAGTAATTAAAAGTCTTGACCCACAATATACTAGTTTCAGCATCGACAAATTACAGATACCTGTTTCAACATCAGTGAAAACTCTAGGGTGTACTTAGACTCCTCATTCTCACTGACACATCAGGTCAACACCATTGCTTCATCAGCAGCCTGCACGACAAAGTTAATTAATGCGGCCAGATCATTCCTTAACCGAAACAGCTGCCTCACTATTGCTAGACCCTCTATAGCTTACCATAACTGGCGAATTTCAGGGGTTTTTTGGTTTTACTTGGAACCATAACGCCCTTTAACAACATTTTTTCTTTGAATGTCATAGGTTTTTAGTAGTCCTACTTAACCATAACGTCCCTTTAACAAAGTTTCTTCAGTGAATTTCCAAGGTTTTTATTAGTGCAACTTAACCATAACCTCCCCTTAACAAAGTTTTTTCATTGAATTTCATAGGTTTTTATTAGTGCAACTTAACCATAACGTCCCTTTAACAAAGTTTTTTCATTGAATCTCAAAGGTTTTTACCAGTGCATGCTATGTTCCTACAACTTACTAATATCAAACTTACACCAATATAGCAATATGTGTGTCAAATTTCCAAAGTTTCCCCTTAAAACGCTGCCATTTCCCACCATCTGGAATAATTTTGAACACTTCTATACACTTTTTGCAACTATTTCAACTAGTTTTGCGTCCGTAAACCTCTACGAACATCTGACTACATAGCGGACCTTCCGGACAGTGCCAAATGACCATACGATGGTGCGTGGCATAATGACGTGTCCGAGAACCCGTCCGCACTTCACGATAAGATCTGTGCCTGGCAGACAGTTCGGAAGTGCATTTTCTACTGATCTAGGAACTTTCAACTTCAAAACTTCCCTTGCACAGCTCCAACACCTATTCCTACTCATTATCCATTAACAATCTAGTACATACTTTTAGCAAAACTGCTATTTATCTTAAAATGGCATCAGCTAATGCCATCCCTCCTCCCAAGAGCCACCACCACTGCTGTAATCAAGGGGCATGAGAAACAGTGCCCCTAACTTAGAAATAACGCACGTGCAACATTTTCCCATGTCCACCTACCCCTCCATATTAGTGTTTGGTTCCTCTTCCCTCATTTTCCTCCCCACCTTTCATTCTCAGCTCTCCTGCCAAAAAAATACATCCAAAAAAAACAAAAGTCATATTCCTTTAGGAACCACCTTTCACAGTTAAAAAATAGAACTAAAAAAAAATGTATAGACTCCATCTACTTTATATTTCTCACTAAAGTATATAGACTGAATAAGATTTTCCAACATTCCCATTTGCATTTTGTGTTATGCTAATGGGACTGGAACGGTGGATACCGGCCCAGCAGCCCAAGTTATCAGCACAAGCGAAGCGAGGGTGGATAACAAGGTCTATGGACCATTATCCCCCCATTCATGCCCCTGAAATGGGGGATGAAGGCCATTAGCACCCTAGGTTCCCAAAGCGGGAACCCGGGGAGCTAAAAAATGGGATTTTTCTTCCAACACCGGGATGCTTGCGGCGTCCCGGTGTAGGAAGGAAAATCCTTTTCCAAGATGGCCACCATGGAAAGGGAAGGCGAGTGTTCCATACAGGGCCCCTCTTTGCTTTCCATAGCAGCTTGCAGAAGGCAAAAAGAGAACCCTATGACCATATTACCACAAGCACATTTTTCTTCCCTTTCAAATCTATCCTCATTTCGAATAACTTTACCAGAAAGCCAGTCCCAGGTAGACATGGCCAATTTAATCCTATGTGTTGTCCCTTGTGGTCATGGCCAGTAGCCAGATTGTCCGGATCATGACCTTATTCCATGACCCGGACAATCTAGCCACTGCCCATGGCCACAGGCTACCCCTGCGTCACTAAAGGTATGCCGCTATTTTTTGCAGCTACATTATGACACTTATCAAATAATAAAACACTGGCGCATTTGCAAAACCATGCTTGTAGGTCCTTGCCAATGCTCCTTACGCAAGTTTACTGGAAATCCACCCATGTTTTATTTTTTCAAAAGTCTCAAATGTATGCACATACAATCGTTTACGCAAACATCTATATCTAGATCTAGATCTATAATCTTTTTGCAAACCCTTGTGTACATTTATCAAATGACACCACATTTATAAGCCTTCACAATATTTTCAGACCCCCCCTCTAATTTTGCTCCCTCTTGACAGAATCTCACCAAACCTCGCAAAAACATGCATATCTAGATCTATTATCAGTTTGCTAAATGAAGTGTAGATTCGTCAAATGGCACCTCATTTATAAGCCTTTACATTATTTTGGGACCCCCTCTAATTTTGCCCCCTCATGACAGAATCCCACCAAACTTTGCATACCCATTCAGAATCAGGTCAGATATATACATGGAAAATGTCATGCAGTTCCATTAAGTGGCGCCAAAGTTAAAAGCCATCCAATAACTGCCTTTCACCAACCCTGTAATGCTAAGGTGTCCGCAAACTTTCACAGGACTGTTCAGGAACATCCGAACCGTTCGCAAACTTTTGCGGCAAAAAACACCTGTTTTTTTTGCTTCTTGCAGCCATATCCCATCCCATCCTCATCACTCCTCACCTCCCCAGAGATTATTTGATAAGTTTGACAAGTGGAATGTTGTGTTTTTTAATGTTTTTACCGCAATGTCCGCGGACATCGGCCGATGTCTGCGAATCCAAGATGGCGGACGTTTCCAAAAATCTGATGCACTTCACGATCTTCACCATCCAATCAGCAAACACGTCACGTGTCTGCAGACATGATGCAAGCCGATTAGCCAATCGGTGTCCTGTCCGCGGAGTGAACAGGGAAGTGTGTCGGCGAAGCGGACATATATATCACACACTTTTTGTGACCTACTTTTTGGTCATTTAAAAAAAAAACTACTGGACGGATTTTCACCAAATTTACAAAAGCACGCTTTCAGGACCAAGCTGCTGCTCCTGCCACACATTTGGTGAAAATCCGTCCAGCGGTTTGGGCTGTAGGTGTGAGCAAAGTTTTTTCCCCATTCACTCTATGGGAAAAAAATAAATTTTGGGACCCCCCCTATAACTTTGCCCACCCGGACCAAACCTCACCAAACTTTGCAAAGAAATTCTGAGTGGGCCATATACTTTTTTTGCAAAGTTTGATGTGGATTCGTCCAGGGGGAGCGAAGTTATAAGCCACCCAAAAAGTGCTGTTCCTATGGGATTAGCAACTTAACCATAACTACACAGTCACTGCTGTAGCTGTGTAATATATATGTATATGTATCCTAACCAAGGAGTGTACAAAGAAATGTTCAGCTCAAATGGGGTGTGACATAGTCACATTCGACACCGCTCCGATTGGAATTATATGGATTCTAGGGATCAGAGCTGCCAGTCCATCATGTGATCTGAAACCTTGCTGAGGGAAATGGGGGATTTCTTAGAACCCCTCACAAGCACATTAGTCATGTTCCCAAAGACAGATACTGGTAAAAAAAACTCTTGCATAGATAGCTATCCTCCATGGGGAAGAAAACACCTTTTCACCACTTCTGGGTAATAAAAGGTCTGGAGTAAAGAAATTCTTAGATGCAGACAGGATATTTCAAGATCCAGACAGGATCTAGAACATAATCCTTCCCACAATTTCAATATCCTGCAAGAACATTGCTCATAATGGATCCCATGATCCTGGTTACAGACACCCCTTTCATAGACCATTGGTGTAATGCCCTCCTCAATCAGCCAGAAAGGCAAAGTGAAGAGTTTCTCCTCCCCACTCAGCAGCATGGGATGCACTACAAAACACTTATATGACATCAAAATCCAACAGAAATGCCCGGGTTCTAATTTCCAAAGCTCTTTTTCCTATTTCTATGGTGGTGGTTGTGGTCGGAATGAGAGACTGTGCTGGGAAACCTAGTAGGTAAGTGGACTGGGATGTGAGGGGGGAGGTGGGTGCAGAGAGTGGCGGCTGGAAAATGACACATGGGGGAGGTGGGGTATAGGCTGGAGTGGAGTCAGCGAGGGGAAGGGGCAGCACTGTGTGTTCTCGCCAGCCTCTCCAACCACCTGATTGGCTGAGCACTCTTCCCTGGGTGTGAATAAAGAGTGGCAACTGATGCATTTTTAAAGTGGTGTGGCATACATGTTTTACTCCAAATAGTGCAAGCAAGAAAAGTGAGCGCCCTGATGCCAATCAGAAAAAGATGGCTTCCTCCGAAAAAGATTCTTTTTGAACTAAGTGGTAAAAATGGGCCATTTTACAGCAAAGACTTCAGAAGAAATTTGATAACATGTCATATGACTCAAACAGTTCTCTGGGGCACCACATTAAAAATTCCAATATATCAGGTGTTGGATCACCAACAGTACACACGACTTCGGCAAATTGAGCTCTCCATTAAAACAATAGAGGCACAGTACACAAACACATATTTCTTCCACACAATCACTGACGTAGATCCTGATAAGTTGTCACCACCACACAGAAGAAAAAGGTCAACTGGGAAATGAAACAACCGCGGAAATGACACAGGTTTACAATAGCAAATGCTTCGGAGGAGCTCTGCCCCAGGCTGCAATTTTAATTTAATTTAGTGAAGTAAGTTTACGATTTGGTTTTTTAATGCCAGGTAACCTTAAGCTCGTTTTGTGAAGTAGTGATACACACTTAAACTGCACAACAAATTGAGCTATATTCTTGAAGGCACGTGATCCAGTAGTTAAATTATAATTGTACATTAATCTTTGTGTCTGTTATTAAATAGGTTTTAGATATGACTCCCTGGTAATAGCATGTCCCATGCACCAGTTATGTTTTATAGGGCATTTTTGTTTATTATCTTGTTAGCTCACAATAATTGCATTTTGGATTTATGAATGGTGCCAACGTCTTTAAAGATGGCTGCATAAAGAAACAACGTTGGGATGTTTCCTTGAAAGAAAACAGCTGTTTAGTCGGAAGGTGACTAAATGCACGTCTTACATTTTCACTCGTGATTGTATTCTTTACCTTGATTTGTTTTCCCATTATTTTAGGGTGCTTTTAGTGCAGTAGTGATTTGCACCGCAGATGTGCCGCAGTGAAGCAGGCACTGGCGACAGTGTGTTCTCAGTTAATGGAAGGTATACTCTACCTCAGGGGAGGTCAACCTATCTAGGAAGGCGTGGAATCATCCAAATGACAACCAGACATTAGGGATTCGGAAACACACAATTGTAAAGGACAGGGAAAATTGTGTTTACATAATGTACTTAATTTAATGCATTTGAAGCTTAGGAGATATTATCAGGGAAGATGTATTAACTTCTACGTTTTAAATTAAACTGTAAAAACAATATATGTTTTCAAAGTAGTTAAATCACAACATAAATAGGTGTATTTGACCCCCCTTCTGCCAGAGCGACTTCCTCTACAACATGCACTGTGTGTGGGGGGCCGAAAGAAGGGCCATCATGGGCACGATCCAGCCGGCAGAACCTTTGCCAGACCTTATGTTTGACACCCTTTTGTCTAAAATCATAGACACCCTCACTGCTTTGCTACCTACACTGTCCTCGTCCCTCCTATCCAACCCCCACGAGCCTCACCTTATCATCTCTTGGCTCTCCCCCTTTCTATGCTGCTGTGGAAGTGACCCCTCTATTCTAGACTTCCACTCTACCTTGTGCATATCGACCTGCACATTATAAAGTCTGTGTCAACCCACGCTTGCTATTTCTTCCCTCCCCTCTTTAATCTTGTGTGGGCCACTGGGACCTTCCCAGCTCTGTTGGGTTCTATCCAACTCTTTCTGAAGAAAGAAGCTATGTCACAACCGCAATAGGCTAGACAACTATTTTTTTATTTTATTGTTTAAAGCACAGACCTAGCTCGAGAGCAGCGGAGCACTGCACAGAGTGTGGGTAGCCAGCATTTGGTGGCCATCTTTTTACAGTAGTGCAGAACTGTGAGATGTGTGTCTTGGTATGTGCATCCATTGGCACTAGTCCTTGGTCTACAATCCTGTCCTTCTCTGCTTCTACTTTAATATTCTTTAATATGTGGTACTCAAATGGATCACGACCTGCTGGTAGGATATTAACCACTCAGTCCTCAAACCCTCATTACACTAATAAAATTAATAAAAATGACTTTATTCAGCAATTTGTCTTGCTTGCCAACATAAATAATTACAAGTGCACAGCCTGACTATGATGAAAAACACTAGTACTAGCTAAAGGATAAGTTGTTAAACCTCTGTAACACTACTATGAACTGTTTCTTTAAAACCACTGCAACATTTGTATGTGCTTTAAATAAGGACATCCCTTGTTACCCTGATAGCAACTTTTTTCACCAAAACCTAGTTAAATCATTCTGAAACTGCATTAAATAAACATGCCCAGAAGTTGGCCTGCACATGATCTCAGCCTGGGATCATTGTTTTACGCCATGATTATTTAAGCACTATCTCAGATTAGATTTCCTGATCTCTTTATACAAGCAACAGATAAACCAAAATGATGCTTTCTTTGCCTTTGCCATGAATACAACTCTCCGAGTTAGTTTGTGCCACTTTTTCAGGAGGGCAGTATGTCTAGCCACATTTTCAGATATGGAGTATGCACACAGTCAATGGTATACACATATTTTTCAAAGCCCACCTCAGTTTTAGACCACAGAAAGGCAGAAGATAATAATGTTGATGGCAGTCTTCTTAGGATCCCCTCATCACATTTCTAGCATGAGACTTTCTGCCAAGTTGGAGAGTTGCAGTATTTAGATTTGCCTGGTTATCCCACTTGCTCATATGCTCAGTTGTCGTAGCTATTTTTTTATGTCGGATCCATAGTAGGAGTCTCATAGTTTTGTAAATAGTGTAAAGTCCACCGACATATCCAATAGGCCAATGGTTACCTAGCCACGGTGGATTCAATATCAGTGATACACATTTCTAAGTTGTAGCCCAATTGGGGCCATGTTTGTAAAAAGTGAAACATCTGGACTGATACTAAGAAGAATAGAAAGAATTGTCGCCAAGATGACTCAGTGGCAGATATTGGAAGTGGAGAGAGGAAAGACAGAGAATGTTGTATCTATGTGTGATATAATGGCAAAAACAGGGGGAGTAAGAAAAATGTTGTCTTGTTAAAATGGGGGTCATTTTATGGGAAGAAAAGAATACAAACTTGAATTGTTGTGGAAAGAAAGGTTGAGGTGATGTGGAGAAAAGAATTTGGAAGGGAAGAAGACTGTTGGTGTCTCATGGATAGGTGAAATCAACCCATTAACCTTGCTAATGGTAAATAATGTTGACAAATATTTTAAAAACATTAAAAGTATCAGTAAGTGTGCTGTAAATGTGGGTGGGCTACCACAATAAATGAAATGCTAAATTGACCTCTTATACATGTTTACTTATTTACATATTAATAAATATTAATTATGGATTGATTGCAGATCTATTCCGACCCAGATAACATCATTATTGATCAAGAAACATCTGATTGAGTCTCGAAAAAAAGTGGTTGTTCCAGTTCGAAAACATGTTTCTCTGCCCAAGGAATAGGATTCACAGATTGAAGAACTGACGTGGGCAAATCGATCTTGGTGTGGTTCTTCTCCAAGAAAAGTTTGACCAATCGAGATGTCACTCAGCATTTAATATCAAGCTTCCATATGCACAATGAATAACATACACAACTCTTCTATTGGAGTTGTCTAGCACCAGTTGATTCCAGGGTAATTTGAGTCTGATATTTATTTATTTACTCTGTTTAGTGAGGTGACAAACTGAACAGGCTCCACAGGGGTAGTGACCTGCAAGCTGTGGAGAATCTCATGTTTCAGTAAGAGCGAGTTGCCAAGGAAATGTGTTGGATGTCACATCCTTATGAACGTGGCAGTGCTTTCAATCAGTACAACATGCACACGCAAATGGGGACTTCTGTAGTTTAGATTAAACATGTTCTAGTATATGCTAGTGTTTATGGAAGATTGTAGTCATATTTGAAAGATTTGAGTGTGTAACAGAAGGTAAATCTGATTGTGATGCATGGGTGGGACTCTCCAAAAGGGCATCCCTGTGGTTGTTGGTGTCTTGTTAGTAACTTGTTTCATGAATCGCCTGCGCTCTCCTCGATCAAATAGCAAGCCCATCAAGTTGGGCAAACTGGAATCGAAATGGGACCTTTCTGAACTGGTTATATGTAGTATAATTAACTGCATTAACATTTTTGTGGGAGTCATCTCTGTGCACCAAGGAATGAAGTTACATATCACTTCTCTCAGTTCCTGGTGATAAAGATTATTTTACAATCACAATGATGTGGTGCTGCATACTGGTGTAGAGAAATTCTATATCACAGGCAACAATGGGATTAGTAGAGGGATCAAATGGAATTCCCTCAATGTCGTCAATGATGTGAGTCGTGGACGGTGGTAGAACACCAGCCAACAGGGTTTCACGAGTGGAGATAGTTCCTTGTCGATAGCTGACTTCCATCAAATGCCACCCATTGGATGCTTCAGTGAATGTGATCTTGTAGCACATGGAAGTGACCCCCGGGAACCAACGTAACGTTGGTACCAGGAAGGAAAGTTTCCTGATTGTCTAATGTATTCTGTTGAATGACATCAGTCACCTGTCTCAATTTCCCTTTTTTAGGTATACATGGGGTCGGGGGCATGCAGAGAATAAGAGAATAATCTTGCTCAACAGGGACAAGGGTTGAACGTGTCTATGTGAGCTGCCTAGTGGCAGCATTCTGCGATTCAATAAGCCATGGTAATCATAATATCATATTTCTGTACACCTTTAACAGTGGATTTTGCACTTTAAATACTTTCAAATGACCTAAAACGTGATTTCCATTACACAGCAAGCACCCCACTGAAACGACACGTCCCAATGTCTACATCTCCCTTACTACTTCAAGCTCTCCTTTATCCTCATTCTTCTTGATCTTTCTGCCACCTTCAACACTGTTGACCATCATTCATTGGTCCGAGCGCTCTCTTCGCTCGGCTTCCAGGCACAGCTATTGACTGGATTGCCTTGTACCTGTCTCACCACTCCTGCTGCATCTCTTGGCATAATGGCACCTCCTCTAATACCCCCCTCCCACTTGGGGATCCCCAATTTTCAGTCCTTAGTACCCTCACACTTTTCACCTTCCAAACTTGTACTTCTTCTCCTTCTTCACACCGGAGCGCTTCATTCACATGTTGAACTCTTTCTCCACCATTCATCACTAGATGCAATGGACCTCTTTGATAGCGGCGCACAGTGCAACAATGTTACACCTTCATTATCATTGCAGTAAGGTAAACCGACTAATCATCCACAACATACTCCCCTACCATGTCATTTCACTCTGCAACATTCCTGACTGGCCAGGCTTCACTACAATGCCAGCCTCCTTGAGGGGCTCCCTGTTTACTTCATTAAATACAGAGGTGGACTTTACGAGTGCCCAAGCCACCAAAAAATGTACGGTTATATTGATAGGCCACTGTGCTCTGCCCCTCTGCCCCACATTCTTCCCTGTCTCCAGGCCCCTTGAACTTCACAGTTTGTCATCATATACCCTGATAGCACACTCTGTGAATACAAGGGGCCTCATTATAAGTATGGCGGTACAGTTTCAACGGCATTGGTAGTGCTACCGGCACCATTGCTATCGTACCGCCATACTACGAGCTGTGCTCGCAGGCGACTATCAGCCCTCTAGGTCTGACCTGGCGGGCAAAGCGGCACCCGCGAGCACAGCATGTCGGATGCACCAGCACCGTTATGAACGGTGCCGGTGCATCTGACGTCTCCATTCCCATTGAGCCCTATTGGGCTCAAATGGGAATGGGGATGTACCGGTTCCAGCACCTGTGAAAGGGCAATTTATGGGTCCGGCGGGCCCGGAATAGCCCAGTAATTGCCAATTCGCGTGTGCTGGACCTGGATGCGAGTTTGGGGGTAGCCTTGCCGGTTTTACCAGCAAGGCTACCTCCAACCTCGTAATGAGGCCTTGGGTCTTATTGTTTTCCTCATTTAGCAGTTCATAATCTCTATGTGAAAGTATTGTCTAATTGAACACATTTTTGTGCTTCTCATTTTTCCATGGTCCTTGAATTGGTGGCGCTCATGGATTTTAACACTGTGCTTGTTCTTTCTTTTTATTTGCCGTTGCATTATGGAGAACAGAGCAAATTCAATTTGAAATGGTTCTTGGTCAAGTCACTGTGGGTGATGTTCCCACAGTGCACGACTCTGACAACAGTCTGCCCACTCCTTCCTGCTCTCTTGACCGTTTTTCCTGTGCTCTCCTCTTCCAGGGCTACTCCTGCTCCCCCACCGCCACCCTTCCATTCCTCTTCCATCTTCTGCTAGCCGGTTAACCATTCTCTATTTTGCACTGGGCTCTGAGGGCAATATCACAGGAGATCCCTGTTCTGCTTGGCCAGTTAGGTTCTTTCCACCATCGTGCCTTTTCAGAAGTGCACCCGCCCTTGTTAACAAGTATTAGAGCTATAGTAACATTGTCCCCGATAGGTCCGCCACAGTAACATTACCTTGCATCTTTTACTCAACATAACATTTTTCTTTTATGCTACCGGCCCCTTTGAGAAGTGATGGAGATTATGCAGTCTACTGCCTAACTACCGCCTAAACCTTGGGATAATCAAAACAAGGCTCAAATCCCAGCCACCCCCATTTGGCCACATGATGCGATTGATCCTGGGTAAAATACCTCACTCTGCATTATTTTCTTTAATTGGGCTCAGCTGACTGGTTCAATTCAGTTTTAAAATAGTCTCTCAAAGACACGATTTCAGAGCCTAAGAGCCTCATTATAACTATTGCGGAATGGGTTAAAGGGTGTCGCTAATTGTGGCAACGCCGTTAAACTCATTCCGCAATATTACGGGGTTCCCTCGCGAGACCCGATGTGGATGTCTAGTTTTACCAGACTTCCAGAGCGGGTCCCGCGAGGGGACCAGGGAGCTAACATCGGGCCGCTCGTAATCGGCAGGTTGTTAGCTCTCGCACCCATTCCCATTGAGCCCTATGGGGGCTCAAATGGGAATGGGGAAGGTCCGGGCCCGGGTTCCCTGAAGGAGGAATTACCGAGCCCTCCAAACTCAGAATGGCCCGGTAATTCCCCATTCAGGGAACCCGGACCCTATTTTGGAGGCAGCCATGCCCTTATTAAGGGCATGGCTGCCTCCAACGTCGTAATGAGGCCCAGAATCTTGCCAAGAATCCATTTGTAGCATGTGTTGTACTTAATAAATGAGCCATGTCAGTGATTCAAATAATATTCACCATTTATAAAGTGCACACTGCTAGCAGAATTGCCTTTGAGCGCTTTCATGACAATGCTAGCTGTGAGCCAAGGCCCTCTCCTGCCATAATGCTACATTAATTATAGATTATCTTTAAGGGGACATGTATTTTACCCTTGAGTATCGGTGTCTCCCAGATTTATTTATGCCTCCCTATGACGATGATTTGTACACACATCCTGTCTCGGGACGATAGCTCAGCAGCAACTTGCTCGCCTTGGAAGCAAGAGACACAGAGCAACACAGGTTCGATCCCTGGGTCCGTGCTTAGAAACCTGTGGGTATTAAGCGCGCTATAAATAGCCAATCATATCATATCAATCCTTATTGGATTTCTCTTTTCCCTGCGTTTACTTGCAACTCCACTCCTAGCTCTTCACAAGGTTAGCCTTCTGTTCTGTCATTTGCAAAATCTCGTCTTGCTGTATATGAGCAATGCCACCAGCATTCCCATCGAAAGGTCCTGTGAGAATAATGAAAATAAATGCCAGGTCTCTCCTTATCAGAAAATATTAACATAGGAATCTTGGGGCTTGAAAGTGACATTTGAGTTCCACAGTGGAGGGTCGTTCCACAATGGAGGGTCGTTCCACAATGGAGGGTCGTTTTTCGACCTCCTGCTGAAATGTGAATATGAGAGGAAAAATGAAAAAGGAAAAAATCAGTTTCACAAACGTAACCGAGTCAGCCAGGATTTGAATCACAAGCTGTATAATACTCTAAGGGCATTGGGGACCGGACGTGTGCAGAAGCAATGTGAACGCGAGGCCCAGAAACTCCTTTTCTGAAATTCCACAAGGCAATACTCATATTGGACGGAAAAAGGAAAGGAAACAGTATCTATGGAAGCGAGAAATACCCTCGGCCCTAAAACCAGCAACAGATGTTGCAGCTATTGTATTCTCCCTTTGAAACCCTGAGACCATTTGATTGAGTATATATGGTTCATTGTTACACATTTTCTAATGAAGGGTGAGTATTGGTAAACAAATAAATGTGCACCAATCCCAGTGTGCATTGTACACTTAGTGATTGAAGCATTTAACCTTTTTAATCCCAGACATATTTGTAAAATATAAAATATTATCAGCCATTATTATGTTCCCAAAATGCTTCTTGATTTTATGTAAAACAGCCAGAAACCCTCATTGGTGCTAATTGTCTCTTTCTCCGTTCTCATAGAAGTATTTTGAAATAGAACAATAGGAGTGTATGAGAGTGGCCATGTTGGAATG
This sequence comes from Ambystoma mexicanum, assembly GCF_040938575.1. Lineage (NCBI taxonomy): Eukaryota > Metazoa > Chordata > Amphibia > Caudata > Ambystomatidae > Ambystoma > Ambystoma mexicanum. The sequence continues at coordinate 192,189,173 of NC_090923.1, forward strand.
ATAACCTATAGTTAAATAATGTGTATTGTTAGTCTAGGTTTGATGATGTGTTTGCTGAAATAGGCAAATATCATGTTTTTATGTTTACTGCAATACTTAGCGGAAGTGATCATTAGAAACGAACATTATACAATGTTAAAAAGATCAAAAGAACAAGTTTACAATGTAAGTACAATTAAGTGGCTTCCTTGTATCAATATCTCATTTTATCCAGATTGCACACGGTTTGGTGTCTCATCCGAAAAAAAAAAAAATATCTGTGCATTCTGTGAGTACCAGGTCAAAGTATCCAACCCTTCCAACAAAACATTTTAAAAAAGTATAAAACAGCATGGTGTCAGATATTTCTTCTCCACAAGATTGTGCTCTTCCTCCTGCTTGAGAATTCCAAACAGGTGTGCAGGACCCAGTGATCCAGTGCATCGAGGGGGTAATGTCTTCTTTGCAGGCTCCTGGCTGCTCACCTGGCAACCCCCGTAAAGTGACCCACCATGGCGTAGGTTGCCTCATCACTGGTACCCGGAAATTTGACAGCATCACGCCCCACCTTGCAAGAATTACACTGGCTTCTCATCCTGGCTAGGATCTGGTTCATATGCCTCATACACAAGGCAATCACTGCTGGTACGCAGGCCTACCTGATTTCCAAACTGAAGACATCGGGTGGCACTCAGTCATCCTGCAGTCGGACCATCACCAGGTCAAAAACTAGACTGGCTCTAAAGGAGAATATTTCTCAGGCTAGTCTTCTCAGGCTATGCCTCGTTCCTCTTGACTATATGCATCCCCCACCTATGTCCCCATATCTAAAATGCCCATTCATGGTAATGGCAACATTCCTGCAGGATACACGTGATGACAATGTATGTCGCCAAATACCAGGCTGATCACAACTTCGGGGAATGCCCCTTCTGCTGCTCTTTTCATTCTAATTATCTTCAAGATATGTGTGTTTTTCTCTGATTGGACGGCTGTCAGCAATGGCTGAGGGGGCTCTTGCAAATGTGCACCTAATAATGCAATTCTTGCACACAGATAGGCAGACGATGGATACATCGAGTGAGAGTGAGACAGAGTTCTCTGTGAAAGAGTAGGATAGAAAGAGTGCCAGATGGGTATATCATGTGCCAGGTGCAGCTAGTATAAAGTTAATTGGCTGTGATGGTTAAAAGCCCCGGGCTAGCTGATCAGTGTTGTTTGGGGTACATGATAATTGAGTGTTAAATCTATCTTGCAATAATTATTTGATGACTTGATGTGCACGCAGTGCAGACCTTGGATTGTTCTTTCATAGGTGAGTCATGATGAGAAGACAGTGGTTCAACGGGATTATTTAGTGAAAAGATACCTGCTTCTTCCACAATCTCCAATGATGAGGATACAGAATATTCCGGTTGGGTGGGTATTGTGACAGCCTTCAACACATAGCCCCTTTAAAGACAAAGGGCCAGCCTTTCAAATCTAACAGAAATATAAATAGAAGTTTACCAAAACAACAGAGTGAAACATATACTCCTAATTGTTGCTCCAAAGACCACGCATAACTCTGCCCACCAAAGGTCCCACTTCAAACATCTGCCCATCTTTGCACACTTCACACTAGCAGCAGTGCCTTTTGCCATTCTTGCCTAGATGGCCCTTTGTCTTCAATATGCCACTGTTTACTCTCATTAGCACATTTCTCAAGCCTGCCACCATCATTCTCTGCATCCTCCCTTGCGCCTTACTCTCTTCCATCCTCCAACCATCGCCTCCATGTGGGTTATTTCTCAATGTTACACTGGCCCCTCTACGAGTTTCTTTCATCTGTCATCAAGTCTGTCCCAGGACTGACAAATCCTTTGTAAGTGATTTCAATCTGGCACGCACCCAAGTCAAAGCCCAGCATGTAGTGCACAACTGAAATCCTTATTTATTTGTGTCTATAAATTCAATATTCTCAACGATATACAACTCATATCACACCCTTCTCTTGGAATTCCCCCTTCCCCCCAGTCACACTGAACCAGGAATCAGGCTGGTTTGCAAAGGTAAATATTTATTTATGTATTTAAGATTTAATCACAATATATTTTAATAGGTAAACAACAATCACCAATGGGGTGACAGAACACTGAATATATCTTTAATACAGGAGGAGTAAGTAATGAGCAAAACAAATGCAGCACAGAAAATAATACTTTTGTGTTGGTTTCATATCAGATAGCACTATGGTTAGAAGTTCCCCCTGCAACACTCCTCAACCCCCAATAAGCAATGTAAAGAGATGGGAGGAGAGATCAGGTATTCAGGAATGGCACAAATCAGTCCCACTTTCCCCCAGCAAACACAAGAGAAAAAAACAAAATTGACTTTTCATAAATACTGAAATTGTTATGAATTCCTATGGGAGCCCCTTTGAACAGTTGCACACAAACACTTGCAATGATTTGGTCAGCATAAAACAATTGAAATCTTAAGGTCCAAGTCGGAAGCAGTAAAAAGCTATTTTACACGTGTAAACTTTTCAGATTTTTAAAATTGCGGCAAACTTTTCATTGCACGACATTCGCGATAACAGGAAAATCACACTGATTTGCAGTGCGGTTTTGGGTTCTATGGATAGCTATGGATGTTGGGTACAAGTAAGAGTTGAAATTTTGTTTCTATAAAGGTTGTTTTTGTAAACTAGGCGCGAGAATGGAAAACAGAAATGCACTTTTGAAAATGACAAATGGGTTTGCATACACTAGGGGATGACTATGAAGAAGCAACTACCACAGATGGATCTTACAGTAACTGGATCAGGGTGACCCACCTGCTAAGGAAACTCGACTTCTTCAGATGAGAAAAGGTTCAGCTCACAGATAGTTCTAACAATACTGGTTCTGAAGGAAAGATAGGATGGGTTTTGGGATAGGGATGAGGCAATGCAAATATACCATTGGCCACAGTTCTTCCAATTCATACTCACAGGATAAGTTTAGAAATGGGGCCGTCAGCTCTGGTCCGGGGATTGGGTCTGGTCTAGGAAAGACAGCACATCAGGCATGGTACTGAATCATCTAGGCCGGTCGCCGGATTGGCACAGGATCTGCCCTCCTAGTCTGTGGGTATTTGAATCAGCTGGATGGCGAGTTCCTCAGGCAAGCCTAGTGGTGGCAAGCCAGAGAATTTCAGGATACTAGTTCTAAAGGCCTTCTCACACCACACAGCGCTTTACTGAGTGGAGACAATACATTTGAGGATTGGGGCTGTGCTGGAAATCAATAGTCTCTATTGCTGGCAAGAGATTAGGCATCTGGATCTGGAAGAATATTTAAAGCTGGATGTAGAAAGCTGGATCAGAGTGCTTCGCCGGAATCAGGAACGTGAGTGGATCTGTGAGTCCCTATGAGTTGTCAGCTGTCTATATTTATCCTTTAAAATGACATCACAAAGGGGGTGTATGGGCCAGCTTAGCTAAGCTTGCCCCTGTGAGCTGGAATTGGACCGCACTTCATCTCCGCCTTGCAATTTGAGTGATTGGATCAAGACTGGGTGATGTCACATTTTATGATTTGCTGTACAATCCTCAGAGACCTCCTTTTAGCCACTGGTCTCAAAATCGGATTTGATACTAAATGTACATTTCAACATTGATCACCTTTATACAAATCACACACCAATATGCTATATTTTACATAGTAGCTATTCCTCAAAACCCCGCTGTGGTGGGATCTTGTCTCCACTTTCTACAGAATTTTGCCCTTTTTGCTATGAACACAATTTCCAATTTTTAAGCAAATTTCCACAAATGTACGTGATTAACATAGGGATATGCGTGAACATGTTCACAATTATAACATAATACATTTTCCATGAAACCAAATATCTTGCCTTTCCTGTCCAGATCATGTCACAAAGTTCTACCTCCTCTTCACACGTGCAGCCATAAATTAAATTACCAACTCTGTCCTTTTTATATTTTTTACCATTTTGAGTAGCAAGTTATAAGTCTTTTCAAATGTGTTCTTTGTTCATGTTTAGCAACAGATGGTTCCTTGGCTCCACCTCTTTTTGTCTCCCTGCAGTCCAGGGCATCCCCCTCCATGGTTGTTCCTTCCAGAGGCCATTTACAACCCCTTTCACACTTCTAGTTTCCTGGGCTGCAGGTTTGTCATTGTTCCTTTGCTTTCTGTAGACAAGATTCTGTCCTAAAGTGCAATTAACACCTCCCAATGAGTTTCTACTGAGAGGAAGGCTCTCCTTCTGGGAGGAAAACCTGTTTTTCCAGTTCTTGCAACTTCACCCAAGCTAATTACTTCTTAAACCTAACAAAAACCACATTTTTTGCATCACATATAAATACATTTCTTTCTTGTTTCAAAGATTGTGGAGTTGTGGGTTCGGGATAATTGATCCCCTGTGCACCTTGTATTTGTACTCAGATTTTTGCCTGCTGCCTAGTACATGGTTTGTCCGGGAACCAACTCCAAGGTTCCTGAGTAATTGATGCTTGGTGGGTTGGCAAACCTTGGTTCAGTGTGGGTGCTGGTTGGATCTGTGTGTTCAATGTTGGTAGTTGAGCTACCTATTTTTCATCTAATAATAGTCCAGTCTTTAGGTTTGTGGACATGCTGTTTTATTGGTGTACATTACCAAAAGCCAGTCAGTATGGCATTGTGACCCAACAAAGTGAAACAAAACAGCCGACGCGCGTTTCAACCTAAGTCTTTCTCAAGGCTGTGTTTAGTGAAGTGAGTGATGTGGTAAAGTGAGTGTTAGGGATAGAGTGCAGTGACATCATGTGGGAAATGACATAGTATTGTATAGATATTTAAACATTATTGCATCATAATTGGAACATTTATTCATGAGAGCAATTTGCGTCACAAAACAGAAGGGAGCACAAATAACCAATTGATTTCGGTTTGCGTGGTGCACTGTGAGTTGTGGCGAGTACAGTACATTCAGTATTGCATTAGTCATTTAGTATTGCAGCATGTAAAAAATGTCAGCATTGCACGTTTATAGTTTTTAGAAAAAAGTCGGAGAGATACAGTAGCAAGGAAGGAAGAGGGCAAGCAGAAGTGTTGAGAGATATGTTAGTGCCTACATTTCTTTCTTGGCCTTGAAATTTGTGAGATCACAAACACAACTAACATCTGTATTCCTTTCTGGCAACAATCCTGTTTATGTTTGCTAATTCAGCAGACCTTTTAGTTTTAGGCCATTTTAAAGCTTCCTCAGTACTCCTCTGACAGCTGTCATTCAGGTAGCCCCGGGTACTGTACCTGGATTTTGGCCTACGCTGTCAGTTTTCAGACTTTGTATGTTTCACAATGTTTCATTTGAGACATGAATTTTAGCACCAGGCAAGATTGTGGATGTTGAAAAGTGTTGTGTTGTAGGCATTCTTTTGAGTTTTTGGCAACAAAGCAAATGTCATTTGTAGGCAAAGTTTTGGGTTTCACTTGCAAAGTGCTGCTTTTCTTTCTGCACTCTGTTTGCTGGTCATGGGACCCACTGGTACATTTCTGCAGGGTGTGCTCTATTCCACCGCACATGTACCATGGGTGGCAGGTTGTGCGTCCCTCTTTTTGTGTGCTGGTTTTTGTAGGTTTATGGCGCGCACAAGAGTTTTGCTGCAATTTTGCTGTTTCTTTCACCACAACTGGCAGAGTGATGCCGCATAGCATAGCGGCATGGGGCAATACATCCCACACCTTTTAAGGCACCTCTACATCATAATTCACCCCAGCTCATGCCTATTTTATTTTAAATGTTTCCCAGTGCATCTCACTTCCAGGCACAAAGGTGTTCAGGTGGTAAAGTCCAATACTTTTTGTAAGGGAGTGAAAAGTGGCAGATTTAAGATAATTGACCCTGCGATCCTGTACCTGCCTCAACACTTCCTCACCTCCCTTCCACTTTTGATGTTACTTACTGTTTTTGACTACTAATTTTCTAAGGTACTTAATTTAACTATGTTATCCCCTTTTCACATTTTCAGTTTTATCTTCACTGTATGGCTTATGTTTCACTTATATTTCTCTTCTTTAGTATTTAATAAACTGGAAACGGATTGCTTAATCTACTGTGTTTTTTATTTATTTTATTTAGGGCAATTGAAGTGTATACTATGTGCTTTATAAAGGGTAAATCAATACATAAAATACAGTGTAATTATAAAATTAAAGATACAATGAACCACAATTCAATGGCTAACACCAGAAAAATATTTTTAACAAAATTCGGAATACCATCAAATAATTGTAGGTCCAAGCAAAAAAGCAATTGATAAAACTAAAAATAAACAAAATTAACAAATTCCCAATTAGAAAAAAAGGACAGTTTGTTTCCAAGTCCTAGGAATGGTGCAGGAAAATGTAGGCTTAGATGTGGTCGCTTTCTTCAATAAAGTGGCTCTCAGATGGGCAAATGATATGCTGTTTGTTTTTTCCGAGTGCAACCAGAAAGGAATAGCTTGATACTGTGATAGCAACGTCTTTGAGGCCAAACTGCCTTTGATGCAGTGCAGCACACCCTGAAAGAAATATGGGATTGAAAAGGAAAAGAAGAAAAAAATATCGATATAGATGGAATCAAATTTCCAAGTGCCAATAACCAAATGCACAATAGCATGACCTACTGTGCGTAAAGGTCTCAAGAACACCAATGAGAGGAGCATTTCCTCCACATATATGACAGTGAATTAGAGCATGTACAACGTGGGTAAAAAGATGGCATGGAATGAAGTGTTTTATGCAACATAAGGGGGACAGCTGATAGTAAGCTAGTTCTTCTTTCTTGGTTACCTGAGCACTTGACGAGAGATCAAGGAGATTATATAAAGGAAGGAGGAATACCATCTATGGTCACAGTATTAAGCCAGCGTTGAATGTGATATTTGGCTTTCCCAAAGGATCAGGTACAACTCCTAGAGCAGTTGAATTTCAAAGTCAGAGTTGTCACCCAGGACTGCATGCCTTCAAAGATAAGTCTGACGGGAGACATCCTTTTGAGCCAACACCTTAAGGTAGAATTGGTTGTCATCGTCATGCTGAGAAATACCGACCACATGAGCAACTATAAACCCTCCCCCACTCCAATGCTCCATATTAGAATTGAACAGGATGAGGGACAGGATGGACACCTGGGGCACCATGCAGCAAAGGCTGGTGTGACGAATCAACTTCTGTAGTACCAGTGTTCCAGGGGTGAATATTGTTTTCTAAACCATCAATCAGCCCTACACCTCTAACACACCAGAAGGGACCCAAACAGATTGGAATAACAAGCAAATAATAAACCTCTATGTCCAATTTTGGTAACGTGGATGGAACAGCAGGCTTTTCTCAGAAAGGTTATGGATCATTGGTTAGTTGCAACACAGCGAAAATGGGTCTTAATGTGTTTCATGTGGCCTTTTGGGAAGGACCAGGGGGACAGAACCACAATGTACCTTGTGCTGTTGGTGTTCTTGGTGCTCGGCATGGTTGAGTCGGCTTCAGGGTGCTTTGCGGGCTTCTTTGACACAGTTCAAGACAGGAGTCAGCTGCAGGTATCAGGCGACAAGATGATTGGGCGAGCAAAGCAGGGTGAATGGCTGCAGGCTGGCATACACAGTGGCTCTGGGCCAGGATCCGTTGTCTCAGGGATGATCTGTGGTTCTGGAGCACTGGTCGAGACATCTCAGATGTCTTTAAGCGCTGGCGGCTTCACAACGGTCAGCGTTGCATGCGGTTGCAGCTTGAGGAACTCGACTGGCTTGAAAATCTCCTTTACGGGTACGCTTGTCGAGGCACTTCTCCCAGCTTCTTCAATGGGCTTGTATCTTCCTTTAAGGTGGATGACCCACACCTGTGGAAAGTGTGTTGCAGGCAGCTGCATTGTCCTTAGTTGTAGGTTTAGAGACCTTCTGGCACTTCCTTGCCAGGAAGCTTCCTGCAGAGCCTAGCATGGAATGCTGTGTGCTGGCTGGTTATCGGTTCTGGAGTGGCTTGAGGGTCCTCTGAGTTCTGTATCTACCTCTATTCTTTGGGGGAGTGGAGGGATCTTGCTTCCCTCTATGGATGTCCTGGCCTTCCTTCATTGGTGGAAGATGTAAGGCAGACTGTACCTTCATCCAGGGTCCAAGGTGGAGTTCTTGTTACTGCTTCTTGAAAAGTCTTCAGATGATCTGCCAAAAGAGGGACTCACCCTTCTTTTAAAGCCAAGTGGGCCACAGTGATTGGTGCAAGCTCAGCCGACCTTAATGAACCAACCCGTGGGCCCCTACCAACAATCACCTGCATGCGTAAGGTCATAACCAGAGTGCTTTGCAACAGGATAGGTAAGGGGGTGAAAACAGGACCAAGGTGTGCCAGAGAACTAAAATGGTGGAAGCCTTCTCTCAACAGAAAGCTCTGGCCACACTCCCTTGAGACACTAAGTCCCACCTATCTTCCTGTCTGTTGTGTTCAAAGAGTCTCTCTGGTTAATTGCTCTCTTTATGTGGTCCCTGTTAAAGCAGCAGGTTTCCATGGAAGCTTCAGCACAACCAGACTCTCTGGCTCCGGCAGACCGCATTCTCGTACCTTATGAATGGTGTCCCCATAACAGGGTGGCTTACTGTAAACAGCAGTCCCAGACATGACAGCTCACTTTCATTGATACTAAGGGTAGCAGCTGGCTTCAGGTTGACACAGTTACATATGAAAGGCTGTTTGCTCACCTTTACAGCCAGGCCCCATGTGGGCATCTTTGAAGTATCCTCTATTGGTATGTAAATCTTTTTCACCAGATGCAGGGCCTATCAAAAGAGCAGGGCAGATCCATGGAGCCTTTGTAAGTTAATCAGGCTGGCCATGGCAAGGGGAAGGTTGGTCCACCCCCATCCTGTAGATGACATAGTGTACTCCTGGCTGTCACCTTCCAACTAAATATGACAGAGCAGACTGTACCTGTATGCTGTGTTCACCAGAGTATATGGCTCTATGCGTTTGTTGTGGTTTAAGCATAGGAGAATGTGTGTGGATTGGCCGCACACATTTTCCTGAGGTTGGTGTACCATTATCACATTTAATTAAACATTTAAAAAATCCTAGGCGAGCACTCAGCCATCATGCGGATGGTCGAATTCATCACAGTCTGGTACAATGAAAAGGTCTCATCTGGATAGATTGAGATCTGTCTGAAAGCAGAAAAGCACCAATTCAGAACAGACATCCACAAACTCATCCACCTTGATAGAATAGCAAGGAGTAACCCATCATCCACTGTGTCTAATGCTGAAGGGACACGAAGAAGCATGAACAGACAGGAGCTTCCATCAATAATTGCCCAACGCATGACATCCACAACTTCAAGAGTCCCACTCTCTGTACTGTGTAAATCCCCAAAAATAGATTGGTAAGGGCAAAGTATTTGTGGCCACTCCATGTCAGCTGCCGTTCGGAGTAGGATTGCCCTTTCCAGGATTTTACTCCAGGAAAGCTGGTAATTTAGGAAACGTTAAAAATGATAGAGGAAATCAAAGATGCCTTCTTCAAAAGCCATGTTATTTGACCCAGTTTCATCACTTCTAGAAAAATACCATTGGAGAGAGGGAGGCATTTAAAGACTTTAAAGAACACTCAAGAATCAGGGGGTAGGGCTTTTTCATGTACAATGAGACTCTTTGAAGCAATTTAATACCTAAAATGTATATACATACAAAATACAAACGTATGCATATGTTTCTCATTCACTGTGGATCCCCTGAAAATCTGACTGGATTCTAATATTTGGTGGGTTGTTGAGACAGGTACTAGTCTCCTATGCCCTGGTGAGATGTATGTCATCGGATGGAGCAGCCACCATAAACCTGTTTCACCCGCCTCCATCTTTTTGAAATTCACCTCCATTACAACTGCAGAGCAGATTGATGTCTCTACGGTACTAAATGCCTCATCATTAACAATCTGACCCATGGCCAAATATCTGCACTCTTACATAAACTAATATACACCTAGAAAACCACTAAGATACTTACAAGTTAACAACCTAACAACACCTAGGTTCAAAAACCAAAAACCAATAGGACTATCATTTGCATTATTAGGTCCAAAATCCCCACCACCCTGAAAACAGAATACACCCTCAAGTGGTTCAAAAGAAATGTGAAAATAATTTGTTCCATGAACAGGAAGTTCGTACTCGGATATGCCTGTGTACATTAACAACATAAAGTTTCTTCCCCCCCAATGACTCCTCTACTTGACACTACGGCCATTATACTGTATTACTAGCACTTCCTCTCCTTGGCCACATTAGCCATTACTTGATCATCTCAAATGTGTCTACCGTGGGTCTGCCAAAGTTTACCTGGCTTGTTACTATGCCAACTGTTGTATGGTGGTTGCTGTAACATGAATTAACCTGCAAGCACCAGAATTTCTTTAATTAATGGAAACTTAGCAAAATCATCAGCCACACTATGTAATCCAAATGTAAGCTCAGATCTCTGATAGCAACTTTAACTAAGCAGACTAGATGGGTGTGTAACCTCATCCCAGGCTTCGTATCCCTTTGTATATATGTCAGAACTTTGTATTGGACCGGATGTCCTGTTGTTATTCTCACAGACAGAGCGAAGCCCCGACCCACACCCACGAGTTTGTACCTTGTAAAACTCATAAAACAAAACATAAATGTGGTTCAAATTGTCAGATTCTCTATTAAGTGATATCCTAAAATGCTCACACTTTTTTATATTGCGGTAACAATGACAATAACCCTGTCACAAATGCAATCACTCCGGAGTGGTGGCCTCGAATGAGACCCTTGGCAACTGTTTAAACAGTCAATTCTTTTTTTTAAAATACATTTTTATAGATTTTTACAACAAACAACATATAACCATCACACCCGAAATTTTGGTTACCAACTTCTTACCTACATGTGCATTTTATTTGTTACTGTCTTCCCCACTCCCCCCTCCTTAACTCAAGCTTGCACTAGCTTGATTTCCTCCCAGACTTTTCCCACCTCTGGGCATGCCCCGAACAGATGGATCATCCCAGCATCCACCTCCCTGCACTTGAGGCATTTTTGTACTTCAGTACCCCCAAATCTTTTGTATGATATCTCTGAGCTCTTTCCCACTGCCCGTCTTGCATAGGTACTCCTGCCTCCTCCTCCCAGTCATGTCTCAGTTGGAGCAACTGCTTACCCACTCTAGACATCACTAGTTCATAAATCCAGGATATTTTGTGCCCTCCCTCCGAGATATCATACATTGTTTCTATGGCAGTATCAAGTGGTTCTGCTAGTGCTATTTCGGACCACGTTCCCTTCACCCGTCTGACTGTTCTAGTATATGTGATATATTGTCCCGTATGTACCCCAGTTTCGTCCAGTTTCGTCCACTATCATTTGAAAGTCTAGTGCCTTCCCCTCTTGCCATATATCTCCCAAGTTCGCTAGGCCTACCGGCTCCCAGTGCTTGCGGAACCCTTTCCTCAGTTGCTCATCCACCCCACGTAGCGCCACAAGTGGTTTGGGTAACCATATCATTTCTTTCAGAAACTAAGGGTCGCATGCCTCCTCAGAAATCTAGATTCTGCTGTCTCGACTTCCGACAGCCACCTAGAGACATATTGGAACTGCCCTGCCAAGTGGTATATCTCACAGTTCGGCAGGTTTATACCCCCCCTATGTCATATGTATTCTAAACAGTCAATTCTTATTGTTGACTGTAAAAGACCCCTGGAAACTGTTTATAGAGTAGATTTTGAGTGTGGATTCTAAAAAGACCCTCTGCAAATGTTTATGATGTCAATTTTGAGTGTTGACTTTAAAGAGACCCAATGTTTAAAAAGTATATCCTGAGTGGTGCCTCTGAAGACATGTTTAGGCTCCTCTATCCTAGTGATAAACCTGAAAAAGTCCTTGCGAACAGTAGGAATTATTCCTAATGGGAATCCTTCCACATGATGACTCGCAATCACCAATCATTATACAGGGTGTCGGAGACTCTTTGGACATGTTTACTCTTTACTCTTCACCTCCTTTGTGGTGACCTTAAAAAGACTGTGGTAGACTCACACACACACAAGTATAAACCCCTCTACTCTGTGTGAGGATGTGACAGAGAAGTAATCTGAGTGCCCACATGGGTAAAGGGCATAATGGTGCTAAGTTGTATGAAAATCAGAAGAGTGACATGCAAAATAATCAGAGCTTTATATCTGACTGGGTCAGATACAGTACGCAGGTGCTGTGGATCAGTGAACTAACTATTCAGTACTTTATTTATTCAAAGTATGATTCCACCTACCATTTTAAAAACAATATAAGGGGCGGGTAGATGCCTGTCCCCTTTTGACCTCTTGAGGTGATATGCCCCAAAGTGGGGGCCCCACCCAGTAGGTAACAGCCCACCATCCAAGTTAAGGGGTTAACGAGTGTGGCGGGTTATTACCTTACATGGTGGGCCTGCCACTGAGGAGCATATCAACATTGGTATCTGTGTAGATCCCTACACGGGTGCTGTTTTTTTGTGTGTTTTCTTTTACAAAAGAAAGAAAACATATTTCTCTTGCCATCCAACGCCACACAGTGCTGTCAGCCAGAAAGTCACTTTCCAATGTTGATCAACCATGAAGAGGGACTGCCTGGCTGCTACACAGGCGTTAAGGTAAAGGGGGAGTGGGGAAGGGAAGCGCCCGGCACCAATGTGACTGCTCGGAACGCAGGCTTTCCTTAATGGATATAGCCCAACTTCCCAGCCTTCTCATGGGTAGAAGTCACCTCTAAGGGTGCTAATGGATGATAAAGAGAAACGCTATGCATAAAAAAGCAAAAGCTGCAGTAGAAGTTTAATTGAATTATTTATTACAAATGATGGTTTAACATCATTCTCCTACCAAGTCCACCACCCCAACTCTAAACATATCCGGATTTCTAAAATGACTCATTATTCTCAAAATAGTAGTGACTTCATAGAACCCTGGTAATTTATTAAATAAAGGTTAATGGCGTTTTCATCTTCACAGCTTTCTGGGGCCTTGGACCACGCCGCATCCAACTCTCTCTCCCCAAATACCTCCCTGCTAGTGCCCTTCAGTCGTCTAGCTCCAGCTCTCTGCAGATTAGACACTTTTCCAAGCAGAGAGTGGGGGGTAGGTCTCTCTCCACCGCAAGTGCCTCCCTCTGGAATGGACTCCTTGCCCCTCTCAGACTTGAGCCGAATCTCCTTACGTTCCTGAAGCTTCTCAAGACCCTCCTTTTCTCTTCTTCCTTCCGTCACCCCTGCCTCTTTTTGACTGGCTGCCTGGTTCCTTAAGATTCTTACAGGACACCAGGCTCTTCTCGACCATCTACCGCTGCGCTTAGACCCCCTGCACCCCTAACCTGCAGTTGCCCTTCCAGGCTCCCTTCCCCTGCGCTAGTCTGGCTGGGCCTGCAGCCCATTAAGCCCTTCCAGTTCCATCACTCACACTTAGCATGTGGACCTTCTTTCCCTTGCACTTTGCTTTCCCCTGGCACTTGTCCACCTGGACTCCACTCAGCACTCGACTAACCAAATGGGGCCTCCTGCCCTGACCGGCACTTCCCCCTCCCGTATCCCCTTCATGTTACTGCACTTACACAATCCGAATGACACAAGGCCTAGTAGGACAGTTTTGTATTCTTCATCCCTGTTCCCCCCACCCTCCTCTTGTCTCATTGTGCCTTGAAACACCTTTTGCTGTACCAGCACAGTATAAATACCCACTTAATAAATAATAAGATACACTTATGAAAAGGTTGACATTCTAATGATTATGGTGCATAAATACCACTGCTAGGCACACACATTTCATTCACTAAGCACTTGAAAGACTCAGGAAGCAGCGCTTCTAAAGAAGTTTGAGCAAAACAAGCACTTTCAGCTAGGGACACCCGTGATCCACCCAAGAAGCACTTAGATTAAATGCTACTTTCAGTAAGGAGCACCTATGTGTCATTCATGGATTGGTGGTATTTTAGTACTTAGAGCACACATGTGACTTTCACTCAGGAGCATCTGTGTGTCACTCATAATACAGTGCCAGTAGAGTGCTTTGAGTCCGGAGCATTTGTTTGGCACTCAGAATGCTGCAATAGTATAGTGCTTTGAGTACAAAACGACTTTTAGTCAGGAGCATCAGTGTGGTGGCACTCAGAATGATGTGCTAGTGTACAATGTGACGTTCAGTCAGGAGCATCTGTGTGGGACTCATAACGCTGTGTGAGTAGAGTGGTTTGAGTACAAAGCGACTTTCAGTCAGGAGCATCTGTGTGGCACTCAGAATGCTGCAATAGTATAGTGCTTTGAGTACAAAACCACTTTTAGTCAGGAGCATCTGTGCGGCACATAGAATGCTGCAATAGTATAGTGCTTGAGTACAAAATGTCTTTTAGTCAGGGGCGTCTGTGTCGCACACAGAATGCTGTGCTATTGTACAAAGTGACTTTCAGTCCAGAGCATCTGTGTGGCACTCAGAAAGCTGTGCTAGTGTACTGCTTTGAGTACAAGGCGACTTTTAGTGAGGATAATCTCTGTGGCACTCTGAATGCTGCAATAGTATAGTGCTTGAGTACAAAATTTCTTTTAGTCAGGAACATCTGTGTGGCACTCAGAATGCTGTGCTAGTGCGCAAAGTGACGTTCAGTCAGGAGCATCTGTGTGGGACTCATAACGCTGTGTGAGTAGAGTGGTTTGAGTACAAAGCGACTTTCAGTCAGGAGCATCTGTGTGGCACTCAGAATTCTGCAATAGTATAGTGCTTTGAGTACAAAACGACTTTTAGTCAGGGGCATCTGTGTGGCACTCAGAATGCTGTGCTAGTGTACAAAGTGACTTTCAGTCCCGAGTATCTGTGTGGCACTCAAAATGCTGTGCTAGTGTACTGCTTTGAGTACAAAGCGACTTTTAGTCAGGAGCATCTGTGTTGCACTCAGAATGCTGTGCTAGTGTACAAAGTGACTTTCAGTCCAGAGCAGCTGTGTGGCACTCAAAATGCTCTGCTGATGTACTGCTTTGAGTACAAAGCAACTTTCAGTCATGAGCATCTGTGTGGCGCTCAGAATGCTGTGCTGGTATACTGCTTTGAGTACAAAGCGACTTTCAGTCAGGAGCATCTATGTGGCACTCAGAATGCTGTGCTGGTATACTGCTTTGAGTACAAAGCGACCTTCAGTAAGGAGCATCTGCGTGGCACTCAGAATGCTGCAATAGCATAGTGCTTTGAGTACAAAACGACTTTTAGTCAGGAGCATCAGTGTGCTTGGCACTCAGAATGCTGTGCTACTGTATAAAGTGATGTTCAGTCAGGAGCATCTGTGTGGGACTCATAATGCTGTGTGAGTAGAGTGGTGTGAGTATAAAGCGACTTTCAGTCAGGAGCATCTGTGTGGCACTCAGAATGCTGTGCTAGTGTACAAAGTGACTTTCGGTCACAAGCATCTGTGTGGCACTCAGAATGCTGTGCTGGTATACTGCCTTGAGTAAAAAGCGACTTTCAGTCAGGAGCATTTGTGTGGCACTCAGAATGCTGCAATAGTATGGTGCTTGTGTACAAAATGTCTTTTAGTCAGGAGCATATGTGTAACACTCAGAATGCTGTGCTAGTGTACAAAGTGACATTCAGTCCGGAGTATCTGTGTGGCACTCAGAATGCTGTGCTAGTGTACTGCTTTGAGCACAAAGCGACTTTTAGTCAGGAGCTTCTGTGTGGCACTAAGAATGCTGCAATAGTATAGTGCTTGAGTTCAAAATGTCTTTTAGTCAGGAGCATCTGTGTGGCACTCAGAATGCTGTGCTAGTGTACAAAGTGACTTTCAGCCCGGAGCAGCTGTGTGGCACTCAGAATGCTGTGCTGGTATACTGCTTTGAGTGCAAAGCGACTTTCAGCCAGGAGCATCTGTGTGGCACTCAGAATGCTGCAATAGTATAGTGCTTGAGTACAAAATGTCTTTTAGTCAGGAGCATCTGTATGGCACTCAGAATGCTGTTCTAGTGTACAAAGTGACTTTCAGTCCGGAGCATATGTGTGGCACTCAAAATGCTCTGCTGGTATACTGCTTTGAGTACAAAGCGACTTTCAGTCAGGAGCATCTGTGTGGCGCTCAGAATGCTGTGCCGGTATACTGCTTTAAGTACAAAGCGACTTTCAGTCAGGAGCATCTGTGTGGCACTCAGAATGCTGTGCTGGTATACTGCTTTGAGTACAAAGCAACCTTCAGTAAGGAGCATCTGTGTGGTGGCACTCAGAATGCTGTGCTACTGTATAAAGTGACGTTCAGTCAGGAGCATCTGTGTGGGACTCATAATGCTGTGTGAGTAGAGTGGTGTGAGTATAAAGCGACTTTCAGTCAGGAGCATCTGTGTGGCACTCAGAATGCTGTGCTAGTGTACAAAGTGACTTTCAGTCCGGAGCATCTATGTGGCACTCAGAATGCTGTGCTGGTATAATGCTTTGAGTACAAAGCGACTTTCACTCAGGAGCATCTATGTGGCACTCAGAATGCTGCAATAGTATAGTGCTTGAGTACAAAATGTCTTTTAGTCACGATCATCTGTGTGACACTCTGAATGCTGTGCTAGTGTACAAAGTGACTTTCGATCACGAGCATCTGTGTGGCACTCAGAATGCTGTGCTGGTATACTGCTTTGAGTACAAAGCGACTTTCAGTCAGAAGCATCTGTGTGGCACTCAGAATGCTGCAATAGTATAGTGCTTGAGTACAAAATGGGCCTCATTACGAGTCTGGCGGTAACCGCGGTGGTAAAAACGCCTGGTTACCGCCAGACTCGTATTACCATTCTGCCTCTGTGATTTCCGGAATTACCGGGGAATTACAACCCCGGTTTTCCGGGAATCACGGAGGCGGAATGGTGTTAATCCCCATTCCCATCGAGTCCTCGACTCGATGGGAATGGGGATCATGGAAACACCGGCAGCATCTCGTAATGCTGCTGGTGTTTCCTCGTCCGCCTGCAGGCGGGCGGTGTTAAACCCACCAGGTCAGACCTTGCGGGAACATCACCTCCCGCCTTCAGGAGTTGTGATCGCCCGGCATGGAAACAACGGTGGCGGCGGGTTTACCGCCACCGTTGTTTCCATACCGGGCGATTTGTAATGAGGCCCAATGTCTTTTAGACAGGAGCATCTGTGTGGCACTCAGAATGCTGTGCTAGTATCGCACTTTGAGGACAATCCCTGCTTTAAGGCAGGTGCAGCTTGGCAGTACTTGAGCAGTAGCACCAGACTATCTCTTTGACAACAACTACATTCAACCAGGAGCACCTGTGTGGCACGATGTGGAGCTCGTAGAGCTCTATAGACACAAATCATTCTTTCAGTCTGCAGCACCTGTATGGTACTCCAGTATGACAACGTACTTTCTGCCAGGGGTGCAAAGGCATAGCGTCTAGATGCAGATACAGAATAACCCACGTCACGAAAATAATGCGAGTTGAGTTGCTGAGGCCCACGTTTTAAAGTAGCAAGGAGACAATACATTTGGAAGGCTTTCGAGTTTTGTGAAAACCTACACCCTTTAACATCAAAACACTCTACCTTAATTTGCTCCAGAGCATAGTGGCTTAGACCACCATGAAAACTAACTCCCATTCAATCATTCAGTTCTTCAGTCGACTCCCTGCCAATTGATGCAAGTTCACGCATGCGTCAGGCATGGCGCAAACCAGCAATTGCACGGAATGCGTATTCATGGATTTCCCATGCAAATAATTCCATGAATCGGTCCCTTAATGTTTACAGGCTTGCACAATTTTTACTATTAGCAATTTTTGCCCAATTCATAGAATCCAGCGCAGAAGCAGAGCAAGCGCTGTGTGCAGAGAAGGAGCGTGCACCATGTGTGAGTCAGTCGTGGCGCAAACCAGCAATTGCATGGTACGCATATTCATGGATTTCCCGCGGCATCAGTAGCCGTGGCAAAATGAACAGCAAGCATGGCCAGTAACGCCCCCAACACCGCCCAAGGCGCAGGAAAAAAACAGTGAAATGTCCCATACGGCACGCAATCCGTGGGCCAGCACACAGCCCCCCTCCATCGTAATCACGTGAAAAATTGGAGCGTACCCCCAGCAAAATTGCATGTAAAGGGCTGCGCATGCAGCCATCAGTCACGAACATCCCCTACAGGCAGCCTGACCGTGACCATACCCCACAGGCAACCCACACCACAAGGGACCCCCCCACCACCAACACCTGTGACCATACCCCGCAGGCAGCCCAGACCACAAGGGATCCCCCATCACCTGTGACCATACCCCGCAGGCAGTCCACACCACAAGGGACTCCCCCAACACTTGTGACAATACCCCACAGGCAGCCCACACCACAATGGACCCCCCAAAATCCGTGACCATACCCTGCAGGCAGCCCACCTGTGACCATACTGCGCAGACAGCCCACACCATAAGGGACCCCCCCATCAGCCCTGACCATACCCCGCAGGCAACCCACACCACCAGGGACCCACCCAACACCCGTGAACCATACCCCACAGGCAGACCACACCACAAGGGACCCCCCATCACCCGTGACCATACTTCGCAGGCAGCCCACACCACAAGGGACCCCCCAACACCTGTGACCATACCCCACAGGCAGCCCACACCACAAGGGACCCCCCAACACCTGTGACCATACCCAGCAGGCAGCCCGCCCGTGACCATACTCTGCAGGCAGCCCACACCACAAGGGAGCAGCTGCGGCCGTTGTTGAGGATGCAGCAACAGTCTCCTCGCTCCCGGAAGATGTTGGTATCTGGGAGGATGACTGGGCCCTGAGTCTCTGTCTGGTGGAGGCATCCCTGCTGCAGGGCTCCACAGCACCATCTCTGCCCTTTTCCTCCATCGCTGCTGTGGATAGGGAGACATTGAACACAAGCATCAGTGTACCGAACAAATGAGTGGCACTGTCAAACGTCACAACCATCATCACCCTCAGGGACATGCACATAGGCATCTGTACAGGAGGCATGCCAGACATGAGGCCAAGGTGCACACTCCAGCCACACGTCAACATACACATGCACTATGGTGGACAAGGACTCATGAACACTTAACAGTTGACTCCAGATGGCGCACCATATCCAAGACCTGGACGTACAGCACTGGGTCGATGCGCTCCAGGACCCACATTTCATCATTGGTCAACCGGCCCCACCGCCTTGCTCAATCATCACCAGCCTTGAGGAGGCGCCGAGCTTTGTTGAGGGTCCTGGACCTGAAGTCTTCCCAGCACTTACAGACATGTTGGTAGTCGTGGGGTGCCACCACCTCCGTGACAGACATGGCAACCCATGAGGCAGGTGTGGGTGGGTAGGTGGTGCTGGGGCTGGGTTGTGGAGCGATGGAATGGCAGTCAGGAGTCTTCTGGATCAGCTGAGGTGGTCACAGCAACAGGATCACTGGCAATGGCTTCAGAGCAGGCACTAATATGCAGGGCATGTGGGCAGCAGGCACACAGAGTGGGCTGGCAGCAGCAGATGCCTCTAGGAGGCAGCTGGGGGCAGTTGGAGGCAGGTAAATGTCCTTGTGGGCAGGAGCGTGGATCTTCCGTGTTCATTCGCGTGGCCAGTCGGAAACAGAGTGACTCTGCATGTGCGAAAACAGCACATTAGCATGTAATCAGAGGAAAGGTCCTAAGTACGTAAGTTACATGACGCGTGCTGGACGTTGGCCGTTGCCATTCAGTACAGGATAAATGTCCGCATAGGACAACAGTGCACTGTACGTGCTTTTCGTGGAGACCGACGCGTGAGATTCATATTTTTGTGGGTTCACACGTGAATTGTTCACTACTGTTGCAGTGTGTATGTCTTGTTTTGGTGGGGGAGTTGCCTACGCGCACACGCGTATGTGTTTTTCTTCATTTTTCCAGGCAGACGGTTAGTCGCGCCACATTTTTCCCACTGTGGTTGCCACTGTGTGTCGCGTACCCCATTTTTGAGGTCATAGTAGCCTACGTGTTCCAAGCGTACACATTTTTTGTGTTTCTGGGTACCACAGCATACTGCAGGACATTTTTTCATCACACATGGGCTACCGAGGTGTCGCATGCACTTTTGTTTTTGGGGTGTCTGAGTGTTGCGTGACCCATTATTTTTTTGCTCAGGTGTCACATACAGCCTTGCTGGAGCACAGTGGTACGTTTTCCATCACGTACCCTGTCCCCTCACTCCAATTGCCCAGGACAATTGTTGTCTGCACCTCCCATTGCTCTAGTACATCAGTGCAATGACTGGGAGGGCAACAAGTGGTAAGGGAGACAAAGCTGGGTGATCTCCGAGAGGTGGCCGCGACATGGCCAGGGTGGCCAAGGTGGGCGAGGTGACCAGACTGGCCAGGGTGGCCAAGGTCAGCGATGTGGCCAAGGTGGATAAGGTGGGTGATGTGGCCAAGGTGGTCCATGAGGGCAAGGTGTCCAGGCCCATGCTGGGATAGCCACGCCCCCACCCAAGCGGGTCAGGAAGATGCAGCTGCTGCTGAGATCCCCAGCACCCATCAGACCCGACAAGCAGTGCCATCTGTTGACCCGAGCAGCCAGGGTATGGAAGCTTCAGGGGCAGCTGCGGCTACCATCACCCAGGGTCAGACAGCCCAGACTAAAGTGGTCCCAGAACAGGAACAGGGTGACTCAATGGCCGATTTCCATGTCCGGAAAGCCAAGCCACGTGTGGGGCAAGTTGCTGTCACCAGGACCCATGGATCTGGAGCAGCAGTGTCATCTGCTTTCCCGAGCAGCCAGAGTGTGGCAGCTGCAGGGGCAGCTGCAGCTACCACAACCCTTGCTCAGGGTCACCCAGCCAGGACTGGATTGGTCCCCGCCCTTGTCACCATCGCAGGTGCAGCGCAGGGCCCTGGCAACAGCACCCAGCTGCCAATAACTGCAGTCCGACCTTCGGTTTTCACATCATTTCCTGATTCCATTGGCCAGTCCACCTGCACTTCAGCCCCTACTGACCAGAGCGGCACAAGCCACTCAGGGTCCGTACCACCTCGCAAGAAGAAGAAGCGTGCTCCAGCGGTACAGGCTGGGACCCCAGACATGGCTCAGTAGTCCAACATGTCAACAAAGCAGAGTTTCTGTAATGAGGAACTGGATGCACTTGTGGACTACATGTTGGTTCACGGCCGCAACATGCTGGCAAGGGTAGAGAGCAAACGTACACCTGCTCAGCTTAGGGCCTACTCGCATTGCCTCGATGACCGTATCAGTGCCTTGGGACATGAGAGGCACACAGCTGATGAATTGTTAAGTGTTGGAATAACCTCTGACGCCAAGCGAAAGACAAGCTGGCTGCTAAGTTCACCTCTTCTCTGGTGATTGGCAGTGGGACACCACCAGAGGACGATAAACTCACTGCACATGAGGAGATCGCTGGTGATTTCATCGCAGTGGTGCAGGTCCAAGGCATGGGAGACCTACCAGATTATGAGACAATGTCCGGTGAGTGGTGATGCGTGTGTGTCCAGGCCATGTGTATGCTGCTTGGGTGATGTGTCATGATTGTCTGCCAGTTCAGGCTACATTGACATGACTGCCATGTGTGACCTATGTGATATTGGACTGATACGTGCTTGTTGTCATGCAGACTGCATACAAACCATGTCCTGCACACAAAGGCAATCCTCATCACCACAACTGCTCCCTCCTTCCATGACAATCTCTGAGCAGCCTCTCTTGGCCCTATTCTTGCTCCAACCTATGGTCGCGGATAGCCTGTGATGGTCTTCCACTCAACACTCACCTTCTATTGTCACATGACTGATGTCTCTGTGAGGTCCCCCTGCAAGCTGTTCCTCCTCAGACGGATTCTTCCTTACCTCTCCATCCCCCAGCAGCTCACTGTCTCCATGGGACTAGTGATCCGATGGCGGACTACTGCAATGGGCTGTACCCGATTTTCTGTGACTATACACTCTAGTTTGGGGTTCTTGTCTGTGTCGAGCGGAAGCCTCCCTCTAGTACAGCCTTCCTGCCTCTATGCAACTGCTGTTGTAGCTTCTCTGAGTCTGATGGCACGTCTGAAGCTTCCTCAGGTGTAGTGCTTACTGTCCTCCTCTCCCCTGCTGTAGTCCCAGATAACTGAAAGAATGCAAATGACACCTGCCCACACTGTCTGCTACAACACAGTACTCTGAGCAACCATTTTGAGCCATGTAATACCTCCAAGCCATCAACCGCCCTTGGGTGTGGGTTTTACTGTATCCCTACAACCCACTACCAACACTTTACACAGAATGACTGCACTTGCCATTACACTGCCACCAGTACGCAACATTCACATTACTGCCTGTGTTCTCAATGATAGTTGAGGCCGTACACATGTACTGCACTGCACCCACACACTTCTGAACCCTGTTCTCCCCTTCCACATGCCTATTCACTTGCGTGATGTCAAAGTGACCTGCCATTCATGAATCCATGTGCCTTCCTTCACTGTATTTCAACACCCTAGCGTCATTCAGCCTGTGACACGTTTGTTTTATCATAGTGATTTCAATGAAATGTCAAATGACATGCAATGTACATGGCTCATGGACAGTAGTACTGAGCTTCAATCTGGGTCTGGTTGACAGTTCGGCATGGCTATGCTATGTGCCATCTGTGTGTTGGCATCTGTCATGTTTGTTGAAGGACTATGCCAGTCACAAGCTTGTGTGTGATTCAGGTGCTATGCACCATGCAGTACATGTCTAATTTTGCCATTTCACATGCATTCATGTCTTCTTTCAGGCTCCCCTTCCATTTCATTGACACTGCGTGGTTGAGTTTGTGTCATGTGTGACATGGCTGGTTCATGTGTTGGCTGCCAACATTGTGATACCTATGTGTGTGACCTATGCTGTTAACATGTGTGTTCATGTCTCCTTTTGATTTTCTGCAGGTGATGACGCACCGGATGCAGTGGAGGAGGAGGTGATGGTGGAGGGGGTGACATATTCAGAGCCCCAACCAGGCACCAGTGGAGGCCGTGGTGTGGTGGGCCATGAAAATCCATTGGTGCTCCAGACCATCCTGGCCAGGGGTGTCTTTGGGTACAACTCTGAGGAGCACTATGCCTCTCGTGCGGAATCTGACATTGAACCCTCATTGCTGTTGCAGGTGAGTGATTCTGCTGTGGATGCTGTTCTGTCCAACACACCTGCAGGGGGGTAGACCCCTCACGGGCCAGTTAGTGTTGGTACGTCCATCTGTGGTGGTTACAGATGCAGTTTCATGCTCCACACTATTTGCTCCTGTTCCTGGGGCAGCTCAGCAAGGGAGATATGCAGTCCTGCAGCCACAGGCAGCGCTAGCTCAGCAAGACCCGGGTATCCTTGCGCCCTACAGGTGTGGTGTCCGGCAATGCGGTGGCCGTGTGCCACCCAGGAATTCTGTGTGGGGAAAATTCCATGTATGCCATTGCACAGCAACAGGGGACATCTTGTGAGATGATGGCTCAGGGCGTGGAAAGGGTGGCCAATTCAATTCTCCCCCCTGAAAGGCAGGAGGAGCTCCAGCAGCAGGCAGAGTGGCCCACATGCCACTCACAAAGGCTGGACATGTTGGCCAGCAACAGGGTCCGATGGGCTGAACTGGGGGCTCTGCGCACAGCCATAGCTACAGAGGCAGAGGCCCACAGGGATGTCCTGTGGGAAGAGAACTGCTCCCTCAGAACTACTCTGACTGCACATGAGATGGGCCGCAGTAGAGAGACGGAACAGCAAATGGGGCAGCTGACACACAACATCCCTGCTGAACTCCATGCAACCTGGGAGGAGATGCGTGTGTCACGTGAGGCGTTTCAGGCGGAACTCCATGCAACACATGAGGTGCTGCATGGCGACCTCTGTACAATAATCATGCAGAATCAGACCTTTCAGGCCTGAATGCTTGCTGCCATTTAGGAGCATACCAGGGCTATGCGTGGTCAGCCACCCTCACCACGCACACCTTCTAATGATACACCAGAGGGAGCCGACAGTGGCGAGAGCTCTCCCACTATAGGCTAGCCGTGCAGGCCGTGAACCCATGGAGGTTTTATTTTTTCAACATCCACGCATGCACCCTGCACCTCCTCCCTCCTGGGTGGTACCCCCCACCGCCCTCCGGTCCACCATGGACATTTTGTTATTTATTTTTTTTGTCTTTTGTACATTCAGTGTGTTGCTCTGTGTGACATCCAAAGGCATCCACTGTGTGTTCTGGCTGGGCCCACACAGGCTTGTCTCGTGTTTGTGTTTGTGGCTTGGCGTCCAGACACATATGCCACTGCTTCCCCTTTCCATGGGCTTGCAAGGAGGGCAGCATGTGACAGTAACTTACACAGAGGCAATGGGCTACCATTATTTCTGTGGCAAGTCTGAAGTCCACCCTGTGTATACACCCTTAGTGGGGATTCATGATTGTTTGACCAGTGCATGGTTGGCATGCATTTTGGTTTGTATATTGGTAAATGAGCATTTTTTAATGTTACATCTTAATGTATTACCTTGCCTGTCTCCATCATTGATTCCCTTCATGCTGTATGTGTTACCCTGACCCTTTAGCTAGCAGAGACCCACTCAAGATGGTAGGGGTCCATGTGGTGGCTTTGTCACATTGAGGCACTTGCTTATTGTGATTGGTCACTGTCTGACATTTTCACTGTTGGGTCCTGTGTTTATGATATGTTATGCTGGTAAATGGATGTAGCTATATACGGTTTTATTTTTATGTGTCAGGGGAATTGTTTGTGACCTATTTACATTTGTCAGAGTGCACTTTGTGACAGTTGTGTCATGTGTTATGCATTTATTTGTGACTTTTTAGCTGGGTACGGGCTACCTTGCCACGTGCCCTTTCCCCTCCCATGTGAAGTGGGCGTGCATGTAGTTGGGTATGGGGGGGCACCCCCATGTCCACCGGTATGCCCCGACGTGTTGCGACGTTGTGCAGAACACATTCTGCCACAATGATCCTGCGCACTACTGGTGGTGCATATAGTAGCTGGTCGCCCAAGTGGTCAAGGGAGTGGAAGTTTGACATGGGCACTCCGAATGTGCGCTCCACTATGGCCCTGGTTGTAATATGGGCTGCGTTGTATCTTACCTGGGGTGGTGTGATGGGGTTCCTTATTGGCGTCACCATGTAGGTGCTCAGAGGGTAGGCACTGTCCCCTGGGGAGGTGCGAATGGTTGTCATTAGTTGGCTTTGTTTAGTTGTCCATGTGTGACATGCATGTATGCACACAGGCACTTGTACTCACCAATGAGCCATGTGTTGCCATGCCTCCCAGCTTCCAGGTCCCGGTTTAGGGGTGACATTCTGCATATGAAACTATCATGGGTGTACCCTGGATAGTTTGCATAGACAGAGGTAATGATTCCCTTGGCATCACATACAACCAGCATGTTGATGAAATGCCAGTGCTTGCGATTGTGATACATGTGCTGTGTGACCCTGGGTGGACATAGCGCCACATGGGTGCAATCAATGACACCAAGCACTTTGGGGAAGTATGCCACCCTGTAAAAGTCCTGGAACACGGCCTGCCTTTCTGCGGGTGTTCTGAGCATGTATCATGTGCCTGCGGACTGAGGGGCGTGCAGTCATGATTGCCAACATCTGGTTTAGGCACAGTGACTGCGTGGCTGTGAGACGCCCTCAACTATGGCAGTTGTCTGCTGAAATGACCCAGTGGCCAAAAAATACAGTACATTGAGCACCTTTTCCAAGGGACTCAGTGCTTGGGAGCAAAGGGTGGGTGATGTGGGGTCTTCCCCCCACTCAGTGGCCAGGTCTATGGTAATGTGAGGTAGAAACCTATAACTGCCATAGACCTGGTCATCCAGCATGCCAAAAATGCTGGTCCTGGGTAAAAAAATGTGGGCCCTGGCTATCCTCCGGTCCTGCGGTGTCCCACGATCACTGCTGTGAGGAATGGTACATTCATCGTAGCTGTATATGCGTGTTTGGTGTTTGCGCGCACCTTTATGCATTGGTTTTGGTGCACAGGGGCGCTTACGCCAGCTTTTCCGTGGCGTACGTGTTTCTGCGTTTGCGCACCTTTTCCCGCACGCCGGTGAGCCCTTTTCGATTCCATGAATATGTGTTCTTAGCGGGCGTGTGGGCGTTGCGAGGATTTTTTCTGCGGTGCTTCCCCCGTAACGACCACATTTTCGTGTGTTGTTCCCCATGCCACGTGTTCCGCTCCCTTTTTAGGTGTGCGCACTGGATGGTGTGTGCCTTCACTGGCCGTATCGCGCAAGGCATTTGTCGTGTCGCAGTGACGTGTTGGACCCGCGCAGATTACACGCAGGTCTCAGGTAAGCCATGCGCAATGTGTGCCATGAATCGGAAAACTGGCGCTTGCGTGCGTTTTTCACGCATAGGCCCAATTTTCGGCGCACATTTATTCCATGAATCACCCTGTTTAGGTCATGGGTCGCCGTATGTCACATTTTAACAATATTTCATGACTGCCAATTGTGGACTGTGATATCTGTATTATGTGTCAGTTTTTTGTCTTCTATTTTTATTGCATGTATTTTGGCAAATGGCAAACAGTCAAATAAAAGCCTTATGATGATGGTGGCATCTTTGCTTTGCAGCAGCTTTTCTTATCTGCTACTAGCTACATGTGCTAGAGAACTACAACCACATTCTATTTCAAAATCAGTTCTTGTTTGTACATCTTCATTGAATGTGCCCAACCTTTCAAGGAGCTTTGGGAGGGTAAGGTAGTGAAGCCCAAACGTAGCACTTAAGGTACCTATTTACTCATCAGATCTCCCTAGAGACGTGGGAATCAGGGAGCGATGGGTCAATCCACATCTCTCCCTGCTTCATGCTTCCTGTTACTATGCGGGCCACGTGAACTCCAAAATGACTTTCCATAGACGAGTGCATGGCTAGGATAAGACAGCAAAGGTCAAAATTGGATGAATGTGTGTGTGTCGTTTTAAATGTGTGCACACAGGTATGTGTAAATGCGTGTGTGAATGCGTGCATGTGTTTACAAAGTTTGTGTGCATATGTGTGCAGGGATTGAACGGGGTGTTACATGTACGGCAGAGGGAGAGGGCATTTGAGTGAGTTATAGGGCAATTTTGGCATATATTGTCAAAGCCATAATGAAAATGTCATCTTGCCATTATTGGGCTTAGCGAACATGGCCCTGTTCCTACAATGTCAACACTGTCCCATTTGGACCCAGCCAGCATTTAAAAGTCTGTATAAGTGGTGCAATACGTCCATGCATTAGGGGCACAGGCATCATGAAAGTGCAATGTGGCACAGTGGAAATGCTGGCTAATATGTGGCCAACGGAATTATAAACATGGTCTATACTGTGACAGTGCTGGCACATGTTATGGGTACAGGCATCATAAACATATCCTTTATAGTGGCAGTGCTGGCATATATCAGTGTCGGCCGGGAATGCCCCCCACAATTCTTCAATTTTGCAAATCTCTAAAACTTGGCTCTTTCAACAACACCTAACCAAGGACTAATTCCAATGTTATGTTAAAGGTTCTTATAACGTGCACTGTTGCCACCTGCATGGTTTCTTGGTGCTCTGGTGGATCTGTAAAGCAAGGTGGAGGGTGGTTGAGTTAGGAGGACTGAGTGGGAAAAGAGCAAGAGAGTTGGATTCCAACCCCCCAGCTGTCCTCATTCCACTCGATCTCTCCTCTGCCCTTTGACACAATCAACCACTCCATCCTCATACAAAGGCTCCACGATATCCTTGGTTGGCTGACCTCTTTCTTATCTGAATGCTCTTCCCAAGTCATCTTGGGTACCTTCTCCTCTCTTACTTCCTTCTCCACCTGTGGCGTTACGCAGGGTTCTATCCCCTCCCCTTTGCTCTTTAACATCTACCTCACACATCGCCACTCCTCATCTACTCCTTCTCGCCCAACCTCCAGTGCTATGCAGATGATACACAAATCTTTTTCAAACTTCCTGCTGACCCTCTTGCTCCTTCCATCGTCCCCGACTGTCTATCTGCCATCCAGGCCTGGTGCACATCCAATGATCTTTGCCTTAATACCAGCAAAACTGTGATCCTTCCCATTGGAACTCCCGCTCCCGCCTTCTTAACCTTCACTCTGGCCTTCCTCCATGGGCTCTCTCCCTGATTCTGCTTCTGAAGCCAGACAACTTGGAATTAACTCCTCTCTCTCCTTTCCATCATCACACTCAGGACATCGCCAAGAAGTACCACTTTCACCTCTTCCTTCTCAAGGGAATTCTACCTTTTCTCACTTTCACCCAGAAGCTCAATGTTACCTGAGACCTGGTTCTCACCAGGCTTGACTATTGCAATAGCCGCCTCCTGAATCTACCTTCTTCCACTCTGCATCCCCTACAGCTAATCCATTATAGGGCAACAAGACTTATCCTTAGCCTCATGCCCAGAGACTGCATCTCTCCTGCCCTAAAAAGTCTACACTGGCTCCTGGTTGCTTCAGGATTAAATTAAAATCCCTCTGTATCATCAACAAGGCTTTCTGGGGCCTGGGACCACACTATCTGCGACTCTATCATACTTAACATTGCCCTACTAGAACCTCTGCACTCCTATGGTACCAACTCCATGCATGTAAACAATTTAGCTAAACAGAGGGCACGAGGTTGATCGCTTTCCTCAGCTGCCTCTCTTCTATGGAACAGCTTCCCCTCTCTCTGCGTCTTGAGCAGGACTTCCTTAAATTCTGTAAGCTCCTCAAGACTTTCCTCTTTACCGCTTCCTTCCTCCCTTCTCTACCCTGCTAATCTCACAGTTGCTTTGGTTTTGTACCAGGGCCCTTATGCAACCTCGGAGCCCTGATCTCCCACACTCAATCACCCCATGCTTCTGTCTATCCTCAGCACTTGCCTCGTCACACCCTCCTTCCTGGAGGATCGCACTTATCTTACCATGCACTTCCTCTGTTGCTCGATCATGAGCGTGGGCAACCCAGCACCTACTCCCACTGCCCCGTCCCTTATGCACTTGCACGTTCTGAATTCTAACAAGGCATAGTAGGTTCGTCATTTATTTTTCCCCTCCACTGTATTTAATATCTTTATGTTTATTAATGTCTCTCATTCTCATGTCTCCTCCCTGTTGCCCTTTAGGTGCTGTTAAACAGTATTTACTTCCTGCATAAGCACCTAACAAGCGAACAATACATACATAAATAAATAAATACATAAATAAATAAATAAATAAAGATAGCTGTGATTAAAGTAACGTGTCTGTGTTTTTAGGAAACATAGGAGGACATCTATTCGACTGGCAGCTAATGTGAAATAGCATGTTTTTACTGGTGGTCAGCCTTTTTACTACAATTCACATTAATGGCAGGTAAAGGAACTGTTTTGCAAGGCTACTTGACCAAGATCACATAATGTGATTACGTTATGAAGTCAGGACTGGACTGGACCTCTGGTATCCTTGTTTCACAGCTGACAGCTTAGCTACTAGACCACCTTTCTGCCAAGGCCTATTAGAGGAGGCAATGGCCATTCCAAACTCCCCCAAAACATTACACAAGCAGGTGACATTTTGGCAGTCAATCAAATAAACTAACGCATATATGATGCATATTGTGTCTACATTTCAGTCCATCGGTAAGAAGATCAGCACCGCTGTCCTTTGTTATAGAAAACAAATAAACTA
Organism: Ambystoma mexicanum; assembly: GCF_040938575.1. Lineage (NCBI taxonomy): Eukaryota > Metazoa > Chordata > Amphibia > Caudata > Ambystomatidae > Ambystoma > Ambystoma mexicanum. The sequence continues at coordinate 192,218,798 of NC_090923.1, forward strand.
GCTCCTTGCCAACTGTTTGAACTGTGTGGCTGGCAAGACAACTCGTTTGCATTAACGATATCTAGTTTAAGTTAAGGTTGAATTGCATTTGGTCTAACAAGGATTTCATTTCATTCTCAAAGCAAGAATGATAGAAATCGCTGTTTTCTGATCATTCTTGGTCAGCGTCTGACAATGATATTGCCATAACAATTAACAACTTCATTATACATTATTGCAAATAAAACTTGTCATGAGACACTTTTATTACACAATTTAATGTAGGATTTTTTCAAGTGCACACTGTCAGAAGAGCGAAGAACTAATATGTTTTGTTGTCAAAGCTCAAGGCTCTTCATTGCAGTTAATGAGGACTGGTTGGTTCTCTAGATTATAGCACTTGAGCATTTGCAGCCTGCCTTCTTGAACCTGCCAACTCTGTCTCCTTTATTCTGTCAGACAAATGAGGTGATGTCTGGATGGTTTAGAATTAACGTTGGAGAAGGGATGTAACCTAGTAGTTTGGTCTGGATATCTCTTTTGGGATGGGACCATCAAGCCTGATTTGCATATGGTCTTCCCCCTTTCTGTAATTGCTTGGCAGGGTGAAGAACGATAGTCTGGAGGGTTCCCATTGCAATGCCAGGGGTTCAGATTAATGCAAAATCTTCCAGCCATCACTTCTTTGCTTTTGTTTATCTGAAGCCAGACTATACCTTGACTTCAATCGGATGACTAGATAAGCATTGAGAAAACGGTCTTACAATGGAAATACAATGGGCCTCATTATGACCCAGCCCGCCCGGAAACATCAGTGGCGGTAAATCCGCTGCCACCTTTGTTTCCGGACCGGCTGATTCCGAGTTCTGCAGGTGGGAGGTGTCACTCCCGCCAGGTCTGACCTGGCGGGAGTAACGCCAACCGCCTGCAGGTAGAAATGGAAATACCGGCTTCGTCATAGATGGAACCAGTGTTTCCATTGTCACCGTCCCCATGGAGTTCTATGGGACTCCCTGGGAATGGGGATTTACGGAATTCCACCTCCGGAATTACCGGGTCACCGGGGTTGTAATGCCCCAGTGATTCAAGCAATCACAGAGGCGGAATGGTATTTCAGGTCCGGCGGCAGCCTGCCGGTTTTTCCGGCACGGCTACCGCCGGACTCGTAATGAGGCCCAATTTTTTTTTAAATGTCCTCTACCGCATTCAAGGCTACAAAGACAACAAAATATGTGGCCGAAAAAAATGTGTCATTTCTGGTGCAGTCTCCAACAAGCATTGGCAATGCCAATAGTTTGCGCTTTTGTTAGCTGCCAAATGCGTAATACTTCTACACTAGCCTAAACTATTGGTGTTTGGCATTGTTTGTAACTCCAGAGAAGGACACAGAGTGCTCACAAATTGAGTGGCTGAAGCAGACCTGGTTTTATTACACCAACAGTGGGTTAACAACTGCAAATTCAGCCATTAACTTTCACATGTCTGCTTTGAAAAAACACTGGCAGGCACTTTGAGCACAGAGTTTGATGGTAAGGCTGTTTTAAAGCAGGCTCAAAGACTTCCCACAAGAAGGTGTTTTTGCCGAGGAGGTGTAGGAACTGAGTGGGAATGGCCGTAGGGATTAGCATGCCCAGTCAATGGGTGGGAAAATAAACAAATAACTAAAAACTTTGGGCCTAATTCACAGATCATTTTCCAATGGGGTTTAGCCATTATAAAATGCTTCTGTGAGTTAGGCCCTTTGTGTCCCTCCTCATGTGACATGTTTCCCTATCTGTACTCTAAACAACAACAATAGACTAGCAAAAATCTGTAAAGTCATAAGCAAATTACCACTTTCTAAGTTTCTAATGGTGGGCTTGTTAGGAGTTGATTGATTGATTGATTTAACATTTGTGACATGCAAATCCTTCTCGAACCAAGCAGCAATTCTGCATCTAGACACAGATTGTATTATGCTTGCTCAATTTTAAGGTTTAGTCACTGGATTCCCAATTCATCTGAACAGGAACTTTTTCAGCTTAGAACGGAATACTGCAATGGAAGGAATATTCCGTAACTCATCTGGGAGTGAGTTTCAGAGGCAAGGACCGTTGATGGAAAAACAACGATCCCGGGTGTGGCGTAATGAGAGAGGGGGACAGCTAACAGGTTTTGGCTGGATGAACGCAATGCTCGAGAAGGCTGATAGAGCTGAATCATGGATCTCAAATATTTAGGTGCCGTTCCCTGAATACATTTATAGATCAAGAAAAGTGTTGTAAATTCGATACTTTTTTTGACCGGCAGCAAGGCAAACTACTCCAATATGTGGAAATGGAAGCCCTTTTCAGAAGATTATAAATCAATCTGATGGCATCGTTCTGGGCTACCTACAGTCAATATATTTGACTTTATGGGGATCCCAGAAGAAGAATCCCACAGTAATCAAGCCAGGAATTTACTATGGCTCCCACAACCACTGCTCGATCCAGTTTTGGGATAAATGGTAAAATAGGTTTCAGTTAGTAAAAAATGGCTTTAACTGTCTCTGAGCATTACAGTCCAATGATGCTTGCCAGAGGCACCCAAGATTTTTTACTTTACTGGAAAAGGTAGTATCTGCATCGAAGATGGCTGGACAGGAATACTTGGCATGATAGTCCTTGCAAAGATTCTGTGGGCTTAACACTATCACCTCCGTTTTTATTAGGATTAAGCTGAAGCTTGCTTTCAGTCATGCAATTTTGTATGGCACTAGCACAAGCTAGAATGCAGGCTTTTGCTTCTGGGACAGATATCGATGTAACGCAAATGTGTGTATCATACACATAGGAATGATACTCTAGATTAAACCTGGGTAAAATGTCCATCAATGACCGAAGATAGACATTAAACACTATAGGGGACAGTGATGACCCCTGTGAAACTCCACAAAGGACTGGCAAGTTATCAGAGTAAAGATCTCTAAGTTTTACTACTTAGATCCTGTGTTCCAGAAAAGAAGAGAACCATTTCAAAGTGTCTTCCGAAACCCGGTCGACTGTCGAGAGTCTCTTCAGTAGTAGACCAAAGTTTACATTGTCAAAGGCTGCTGACAGATCGATCATGATCAACATACTCAGATCACCTTTGTCAGCGCCCCTTAAAATGTCAGCTCGTACAGCCACCAAGGCGGTCTCAATCCCATGACCAGGTCTGAAACCAGACTGGAAGATGTCTAAGGCGGCATTTTCTTCCAGATAGGTCTGCAGCTGTGTGGTGACTATTATTTCCAAACCTTTTTGCTGTCCAGTTCTTATTAACTGCCTTGGGACCTTATTGTAATGTAGGGATGGTGTGTGGACACATTAGGTGGGAGACAGTGAAGGCATGCAAGGTGGTACACTCTACTATATGTATCTATTTCTTTAGTAGACCCTTGTTTGCCTCTTTACTTTCTCATGCACCTCTTCTCTCCTGAAGTCCAAGAATCGCCATGGGATGTGCTGACATGAGATGGAGCAGGTCTGATGGGTATGTAGGGGAGCAGTTTCAGGCCGCTGCAGGAAATCCTGACCCCCTACCTCCTATATGATATGATATGCCATTTGTAACGCGCCTATACACAAGTGTTTCGAGGCCCGAAATTATGTTGGAGGCCTGAGATTGTGGCATGTTTGACACCAGCAGTTGTGCCAATACTGCAGCGAATATTCGAAAGAAGATATCCACTGAGAAAACCCTATCGAATGTATCCCAGTAGAGACAACAATCGGAACTCCCTGAAAGAATATGAAAAGGAGTGAAGAGAAGAAGCTAGTGACGTCACAAGAGACATGTATGATGCCCCGAGAATACTGGATGAAGAGAATTCATGGATTTTGCGGAACCTGATGATGATGTTAGGAATCGAGTAAACTTTCATATGGCAAAAGAAGATTGCACGTGGGCGAAGTGCTGCCGAAAATCAACCGTTCAATAATTGTATAGATGCTGAAATACAAGTAGACTAATATCATCATAGAAGCTGGCTATATGTAGTAAAAAGACTGCCGGCAAAGCCGCCATTGTATAGTAGCTGGACATCAGTGTCACAATTTTAGTAAACCCTGACCCATGGAGGCTGAGAATTGTGTAGCAGCAAGAAAAAGCTGAGATTGCGGAAGCGCCTGTCTGGCCTGGTATAAAAACAAAGCAGTCAAGGTTGGTTATCTATTCTTGAAAGCAGTGAATGTGTGAAGGATGAATCATCCCATGTTAAGGAGCAAAGAAAGAACACCAAGGGTGGCAAGTTTTATTCATTTAAGACATATAAATGCTGCAAAATTGACCAATTTGTGGTCTCCTGTCAAGTGAGCCAAGGATGGAAATAGAGTTGAGCTTGGAGTCCTAGAACAACGATAGTGAGAGCCTGCACTCCCATATATTCCTACAGACATTTGAACTCGGCCTTGCAGATGTTTTGCAAGGCCGAGTTCAAATACAATCTGCATGGCAGAAGGCATGCATGATGAGAGATGTTGGGCTAATTTGGTGGGGAAGTGAAGCCAAGTCCACCTCCTGGCATCTGGGTATGAGTTTATGTGCTGCTAAGTGAGCTGAATGTTCCAGACATGACACAAGCGTGCCAACTAATTGCAGAGGGCCATATAACGAAGGGCCTTATAGTCTGACGACCAATCATAAACTGTGTACTTAATAGTGTTAAAGATTACATCTTTTTAGAGGTAGGCATAAGTTGTCCACCTGACATTGACAGCCAATCACAATCCAAGTCCCTATGCAATGTATACTTAGATGTTCTTCTTAAGCCTATCACAGCCTTTGATAGGATTTCTATTATTTGCCACATAGTATGACGTCACTGCTGATGTATTTTATGCATATAAGGATGTTTTTATGGGAAAATCATCGAGAGCCTGAGCGAACGTCTGTCGATGTCCGTTGTAACCTAACTGTTTTAGATAATTGTTAATAAAACAGTACCTTTGCCATCTGAGTTGGTTCGATTACTTGGACTGGGAATTACTCTGCCATCCTATCTATTGCATGCACGTTACTAAAGGGCCATATGCTTTGGTAGAGGGCTGGCAGGGAGCAAGGGAAGGGTAACAATCTCCTAAACAGAGTAGAACACTATGTTATCACAATATCACACTATTAATTGCTTAAGAGTCGACATAAAGATACACAGACTAGGTGAATGCTGGTATGCAGTTGATCTAGTATTTTTGAGGTTCTCACTTGTCTACATCAAATGCGGGCTACGGCACTCTTGTACACCAGCTTTTTATTACTTGTGTGGTATAAATATGGTGAACAGCCACATATACATTAACATGCTAACTATCTGTGGACTGAAAACTACTGCCAACAAAGTAGCTGCATAAAGATATATAGAGACTTTAAAGGAATGCACCGTTTATAAAGTTCCCTTTATAGAAATAAACTAAGATCTCTGTAGTTAAGACATGGTCCTTACATGGTCCTGACTTGTTGCATCCAGGTCTGCTTGATGCTGCGTCTCCTTAGCATCTAGCTCCTGATTAGCTGGGGGGATCAGGAGTCTCTGTAGACCATAGGCACATGTGCTGGGTGGCCTGGGAACTGAAGCAGCAGCAGTGAGGGCTACATATGCCAGGTGCGTATCAGGCCATGATGTTGTGCTGGTGCCCTTTATAGGGAGATGTTAATGCCAGGCTGCATATGGCAGAGGTGGCACGGATGATGAGGCAGCGCAGCAGGCAGGGGGCCGGTGGTGCAGTTCTGTGTACCCAGAGCATACCAGGGGTTTAGAGAGGGGTGTTCGAGAAAGGGGTGGCCTGAGACATAGCAGTCCAGGTGGCATGCTGGCCACAGTGGTCAGTGAGACTTCCTCTTGGCTCAGGAGGCACCATGTTGATGACGTTTGCCAAGAGGGATGCCACATTGGTGTGACGCAGTCCTGGCTGCAATGGGGATTGCGGTGCCCCACGTAGAAACAGGCTGCTGTTCGGGCATCGCACCCCCTTCAGGGTTCGGTTCGATCCTCCAGTGCGATGTAGACACTCTAGCGACTTCATACTTGCCAACATAGTGTGACTGTGACCAAACAAATGTAGGATTTTTCAAGTTTCAATGATAATTTGCATAATGGTGGCATCACAGGAAATGACAACAGATGTTCCTTGACTTAATGACATCGCAATAAATGACTTCACCTGACACAGGGACGTGAACAGATCACAGGAGGATGAGACTGGCATGGTCTAACCCAAATCCTGTCTCATTATGAGATATCACATTACCAAATGAGTGACCTGTCACCACTCTGGCTAACGTTAATATGCATTAATGGAATAAGACTGGAAAGAAAGAGAAAGAGACTGGAAATGTTGTAATAATTTAAAGGAATTATTAATGATGCAAGAAGCAGAATAATTGGGAACTGCAGAGGCATGTACGTTCCACGAGTGACACTCTGGATCTTGGAACCACCTCAAGTTTGGCTTATTCGGATTTTGATGAAACATAGAATGAAAAACCAGACAAAACTTGCACAGAAAAAAGGGGTGACAACTTTGTAAATGTATTAGTGGGGCTTAAGCAGTGACATGAAATCACTAAAACAGAGGGCAATGTTGGGAGACTTCATATTTTGGGCTCTATCTTGACCTTGACGGTATCCCAGTGGTGAATCCGCCTGGATACCGCCAACGCAATTTGCGTTAAAGCAACTTGGTCCGGTGCTATTAGCGCCAGATCCCGAGTTGTGCTACGGGCAGTAAGCCCCCATTCCCATTGGGTCCAATAGACTATTCTGGGTGCAATTAGCGCTGGGGTAATAGTGCCACAAATGGGTAGAAAGGGTCAAGATTTCAGCAAAAAGCTGGAGGTAAATCTCCCACTTTCTCCCAAACCTGGGATTGGGCGGAGCAGTAATGCAGCGGTAATAGCATTACTGAAGCATTTTTGCTACTCCGCACAATCCGTGATGACCCCCTTTAAAAGCTGCCATGCATGACTACAAGCTTTATAGTGTTTATTGTGTAGCTGAGCGTGGGAGAGCGGTCGCCGGTGGCCCCGAGGGAACTGCAGGCCTGGAAGCCCTGCCTCGGCATCCGTGAGTAGATTGTGTTTTGGTTTTTAAAAAAAAAAAATAAAGAAAAGTTTCTTCTGCGCTCGTAGCGCGTTGTTGTGCCTGCTCTCCCCCTCCCCTCCCACTTCCTGGTTCTCCTCTCCCTCCCGCCTCCCTGACCGCCCACCCCCCCCTCTGATTGGCTTCTGCCTGCCTCCCTTCTGGGCTACTCGACGCCCACTCCCCATGCTCGCTTCTTTGTGTAGCTGAGCGTGGGAGAGCGGTCGCCGGTGGCCCCGAGGGAACTGCAGGCCTGGAAGCCCTGCCTCGGCATCCGTGAGTATATTGTGTTTTGGTTTTTTAAAAAAAAAAAGAAAAGTTTCTTCTGCGCTCATAGCGCGTTGTTGTGCCTGCTCTCCCCCACCCCTCCCACTTCCTGGTTCTCCTCTCCCTCCCACCTCCCTGCCCGCCCACACCCCCCTCTGATTGGCTTCTGCCTGCCTCCCTTCTGGGCTACTCGACGCCCGCTCCCCCTGCTCGCTTCTTTGTGTAGCTGAGCGTGGGAGAGCGGTCGCCGGTGGCCCCGAGGGAACTGCAGGCCTGGAAGCCCTGCCTCGGCATCCGTGAGTAGATTGTGTTTTGGTTTTTTAAAAAAAAAAAAGAAAAGTTTCTTCTGCGCTCGTAGCACGTTGTTGTGCCTGCTCTCCCCCTCCCCTCCCACTTCCTGGTTCTCCTCTCCCTCCCGCCTCCCTGCCCGCCCACACCCCCCTCCCCTTCCTCTCCTCCCTCTTCCTATAACTACACCCTTTGGGGCAGCCCTCTGCCCGGGAGCCCCCTGCGGCTAAGGCCACCAAGGCCAAGGGCGACTCCTTCAGTTGCGGCTCCCTGTGTGTCTGCAGGTGTCCGCAGGGGATGCAAGGCGCCTGTACTTTGCCATTTCCACCTTCGCGCGGCCCACCCCACCTACACCTGGTCACTTCCTTCGCATGGTGTCTTCACCTCACTGTGTTCCACAGTTGAGGTAAACTTGGGTTTTTTCTCCCCTCGCAGGATTCTCTAACTTAGGTGGCCTCTGTACCTAATACTCATTCACTGTTCTGAAATGTGGTAAACTTGGGTTTTTTCTCCCCTCGCAGGATTCTCTAACTTAGGTGGCCGCTGTACCTAATACTCATTCACTGTTCTGAAATGTGGTAAACTTGGGTTTTTTCTCCCCTCGCAGGATTCTCTAACTTGGGTGGCCTCTGTACCTAATACTCATTCACTGTTCTGAAATGTGGTAAACTTGGGTTTTTTCTCCCCTCGCAGGATTCTCTAACTTAGGTGGCCTCTGTACCTAATACTCATTCACTGTTCTGAAATGTGGTAAACTTGGGTTTTTTCTCCCCTCGCAGGCTTCTCTAACTTAGGTGGCCTCTGTACCTAATACTCATTCACTGTTCTGAAATGTGGTAAACCTGGGCTTGCTGCTCACGTCCTGCCTGCGTGCTTCTCGTATCGTCTGTCTTCCCGCCCCCACATTCCCTCCTACTCCATGGTGCTCTCTATCTCGCCTATCTTCTCTAACTGCTTCTCTATTGACTATCCTGCTCTCCTCACTAAATCTGGTAGGAAAAAGTTTAAAAAGGACATCCTGGTCTCCAACCCAGGCCTCCCTATCGCTGACACCTACACTAGTGCCTGCTCTAAGGAAACTCTCACTGACATCCTCTTTTTCGTGCCTTCACCTGACCTATAGACCCTTCATATGGTCTCTGTGCTCTCTCCTTTTTCGTCTTCTCCCATTAATGGTGGCACCCGTTGGGATGTCCTCTTGGCCCCCTTCCGCTCCTCTAAGGCCATCATTAATGTCTACGCTAATGGGACCGTCTTGGTCCAAGGCCCTCAGGCCAACCTTCACCTCTTTGATAGACGCTTCCCTCGCCTCATCAACTTCCTTTCCTCCCCTGCTGTCCCCCCCTGTCTTCGGCTACCTTGCCTCTACCCTCCCTCCCTGCCCCCTCTCGCACTCCCTCTTCACCTCCTTCTTCTACACCTCCGCAGGGCGTACCTCTGATCTGTACCCCTCCCCGGAAGTCCTTCAAGGATGGCAACCTTCTCCACTTTGCCACTCTTAACTCTTGCTCTGCCATCAAGCATTCCTCCGATATCTGTCGCCTTCTTGAGGAACTGGACCCTGACGTTCTCGGTCTCACTGAGACATGGTTCACAGCCAGCTCTGTCACAAGCTTCGACACACTCCTACCTGAAGGTTACAAGATCCTCTCTGTGCCCAGGCCCAACCGTGCAGGGGGGGTGTTGCCCTTATCTTCCCTGAGTGGATTCCTGCCACTGTCACTCCTACGCAGACCTACTCCTCTTTTGAATGTCTTGTCTGCCGACTCTCTCTCTCTCCTAGCCATTCCCTTACCGTGGCTACTATCTATCGGCCACCTGATCAAATGTCCTCCTTCCTTTCTGAGTGGGCTGACCTCTCCTCCTCACTCCTGTCCTCTACCACTCAACTCCTCTTTCCTGGTGACTTCCTCATCCACCTAGATGCCTCCTGTCCCCCCACTGGACTCTTTCGTGACCTCTGCGACTCTCTCTCACTCTCTATTCTCCCGTCTGGGCCTACTCATTCTGCAGGGCACACTCTTGATGCTCTGATCTCTTCTGACCTTCCCCTCTCTGTCCCTCTCTCCACTCCTCTCTCCTGGAGTGATCACTTTCTCCTATCCTCCCACCTCACCCTCCCTACCCCACAGGCAAAGCCACCCTCATCATTGCCACCCACCTTCTCGGTCATCCGACCCATGAAGCGCGTGTCAGTTGCGGCTTTCACTGCCACCTTCTCGCCCCCCCTCCCCCTTCGGCTGACTCCCACCCTGACACAGCCCTCTCCTTGCTCCACTCTGCTATATCTGATACTCTTGATATCCTTGCCCCTGTCATGAAAATCCGCCTGAAGCCCAAAGCCAAATGTAACTCCTGGTATGATTCGGATCTCGTCACCCTAAAACGCAAGTGCAGGGTGGCAGAGAGGAAATGGCGTGCTTCATGTTCATCCTCTGACAAACTGGCCTGCCGCCTGCTCCAAAGGCAATACCGTCTCTCTGTTCTCACCAAGAAGAGAGCCCTTATCCAAGCCCGCATCTCTGCGGCATCTAACAACTCGGCTGAACTCTTTAAAATCTGCAAGGAGCTTGCCAACCCTGCTGCAGTCTCTACCTCTCCTGTCCCCTCCCAGGCCCTCTGCACTGCACTGGCCTCCCACTTCCTGTCCTCACTCTCCTCCTATCACCTCCCCCCCTCTCTTCCCTGCTCTTCCTCTGGCCCTTCTGCAGCCACCCCTCCTCCCTCCTTCTCTGCCTTTCCCCTTTTTTCTGCTGACGAGGTTTCCAGACAAGTCCGATCCATGAAAGTCTCGTCTAAACAGATTCACCCCTGTTCCTCCAAAACTATCAAGGACCACATCGACTCCCTGGCTCCTGCCCTGGCTGACTTTTGCAACCACTCCTTCGCCTCTGGAGTCTTCCCATCCCCACTTAAGCACTCCCTTGTGCACCCTCTCCTTAAGAAACCCTCTGCCGACCCCTCCTGTCCGGCTAACTATCGCCCAATCTCCATCACTCCCTTCCTGGGCAAGCTCCTAGAGAAACTGGCCATCTCCCAGCTTAACCTCCATGCTGAAGCTGTTGATAGTCTCCATGACCATCAATCTGGCTTCAGAGCGGCCAGAAGCACGGAAACTGCTCTCCTGAACATCCGTGAGGACCTGCTCTTGAACCTCGACTCCAACACTCCGTGTGTTCTCATTCTGTTCGATCTATCTTCTGCCTTTGACACTGTCAACCATGCCATCCTGCTCAACCGTCTCTGTGATAACCTGGGTATCACTGGTCAGGCTCTGGCGTGGCTGACCTCTTTCCTTTCCAATCGACCCTCCCAGGTCCAACTTGGGTCCTTCCTCTCTGACATCTTTTTCTCCACCTGTGGCGTTCCCCAGGGATCTAATCTCTCTCCCTGGCTGTTCAACCAGTATCTGGCACTCCTTGCCCACCGCATCGCCGCCCTCTGCCCCAACTTTCAGTGCTATGCGGACGATACCCAGCTCATTTTCAGGCTACCCTCGGCCTCCTCCTCTCCCTCCCTCATCTCTGACTGTCTGTCTGTTATCCAGGAATGGTGTGCTGCCAATGACCTCTGCCTTAATGCTAGTAAGACTGAGATCCTACTCATCGGCACACCCACTCCCTCCTTCCTTGCAGCTCTCTGGCCGGCCTCTCTCGGCCCTCTTCCTGCTCCTACCTGCAAGGCAAAAAACCTTGGGGTCATCTTCGACTCCACACTCTCCTTCTCTCCTCATATATCTGACGTCTCTAAGAAGTCACATTACCAGCTGCACCTCCTCAGAGGTATTCTTCCCTTCCTCTCCTTCCCCCAGTAGCTCACTGTCTCCCGAGCCCTGGTTCTCTCGAAGCTGGACTCAGCTTCGAGAGAACCAGTACAGTATCAGTACTGTAACAGCCTCTATCTTAATCTGCCTCCCTCCACTCTCTGCCCTCTGCAACTCATCCAGAACAGAACTGCGAGACTTGTCCTTGGCCTCAAGCCCAGGGACCGTATCTCTCCAGGACTGAAATCTCTACACTGGCTCCCAGTGGCTGCTAGGATTAAGTTTAAAACCCTCTGCATTGTCCACAAGGCCTTCTGGGGCCTGTGGCCTAAATACCTTCAACTCTCTCTTCCTAAATATCTTCCTTCCCGAGCCCTACGCTCATCCGTCTCCAACTCCCTCAGGGTCAGCCGCTTCTCAAAGCAACGAGCTGGGGGTAGATCTCTCTCCGCGGCAGGGGCCTCCCTCTGGAACAGCCTTCCTGCCTCCTTGAAACTTGAGAACCATCTCCGGTTCCGGAAGCACCTCAAAACCTTCCTCTTCACTTCTGCTTTCTCTCTCCCTCTCCCCTGCTAAATTCTTCACCAGAACTGCACTGATTCTGCAACTGGGCCACTCTCACCGACCTCGGTCCTGGGCCCAGTCTCTCTTCACTTGCACTGCCTCCCTGGCAACCCCTGCACTGCGGGACTGTCTCTGTATCACTACAGCCCCCCCCCAGCACTTGTCTGCACTTACCTTGCACTTGCCACCAGCTGGCCCTATTTATTTATTATTTTATTTCTATTCTACTTATTTGTACTGCACCCCCCGCCCTTCCCCTTGCACTTTTTCCCTTCCCCCTACCCCTGCACTTGCGCGGTCTGAATGACACCTGGCCTAGTAGGATTGTTGTCTGTCTTCCCCTTGTTCCCCCCTCCCTGCCTCATCGCGCCTTGAAACACGTGTGTATAGGCGCGTTACAAATGCCATATCATATCATATCATATACACAGATGCAATCTCATGTTAGAAGCCTCTGGTGAGTTCCCCATCCCCCAGTACCCATTTTTCAGCCTTTACCAGACTCCACCATTCCTTCCTCACTTCCTATCCTTGGGTTGATGTTGGAAACAAAAAACAATGTTTTGGTATAATGAATACATTCCTAAATAGAAAACATTTTCACAGTTCACAAGCCATATATTTTTTTTGCCTTTGCCATTGCTACATTATAGTCTAGTAAACCATGAGTGAATTATTTTATACTGTATACTGCAAATTGAATCAGCTTCTATAGACCCAGACATAAGACACAGTGAGCATAAATGTTTGCTCATGATCACACACTTGGTTAAGTAGTGAAGCTGGGATTTCATCCCAGTCTGCAATTTTGGCAAATGGCTACATATCTAAGCAGCTCTAGTTTTTACTGCTAAGTGTTAATGTTTCACTTTCAAGGGCTAACATAGCATTTTGCTTTATAGAGATGACTTTAAAAAGTACAGGAATCACAAAATCCACCAACCTGACACAATACATTTATAGAAACATTTTGAGCTGAAGGGATATGATTTTAGCTTGTGTTTCTCTATCCACAGATGAAAGGCAGAAGGCAGGCCAGGTGTCTGTGCATCGAGGCCTGGGAAAGTTGGAATTTGTAGCTGGAAATGGTAGGAAAGACTGTGCTCAAGGAGCACTTACTATGCCTTCAAGTCAGTGGTAGTCCATATTAGCTACGAGTCTACATTTCTTAAGTGGTACCCATGTTCATCCTTGTTTTTGAAAGCACCACCTTTCCTCATTTCTGGAATTGATATTACCCACATCCAAAACCAAGTTGTCTGTAATGGCCATTATACTGCTCATATTCTCAAAATTGCGAATTGCCAACTTATTCTCCAAGATTCCTTTTTCTTTCTCATAAAAAGTTTGGTTTTAGGAGTAAGCATACATATTTACTTTCTGCGATTCATTTAATATGATAGACACCTTTGTGCTGGGCCTCCCTTGCCTGCTCTTTCACCATCCTTGTACATCGAGCTCTGGGCATAAGTTGTAAAAGGGCAACACAACATCTGCATACTAGGTCTTATCACACGCTTATTTCGCTAAAGTATGCGCAAAGATAGCTCTTAGGCCTCCTACTGTAAATCCTACTTTCTTTAGTGAATTTTGTTTTGCGTGCCTGTATATTTTAGTTTTCCACATAATAACGTTGCATTTATTAGTCCTGGAGTGCAATACCATGGAAGCCTGAAAGCAATGACTGGTGTATTATTTCATGAGACAAGGACAGAAGTCTTTGAGTTTTTGTTTCATAGTGGTATGCACCTTGCAATGCACGGCGTGAATAAAATGTACCAAGTTACAAAAACGATTAAAAAGATATTGTTGTGTCAACCAAGAAAATGCACCATTCTCTTCTACATTGTAAGGTTTAAATCTGATGTTTATCATCAAGGCATTTACTTAGGTTGCAGATTAAGGGGCTTTGAAATGTCACTTCACTTGTCTGCTGCCACCTTCAATAAAAGAGATGCCAAATTGTCTTATTGAAAGAAGCAAAACGACTGAGAGGAATTGGGAAATTGCCATTTGCCCATGAAGAACGGCTGTGATGTTATTGCCTTAACTTAAAAACCTTGATCAGTGACTCCCTGGCATGAACACAAAAGCAACCCTTAATTAGAAAATCAGAGGCATGCCTCTGCTAATGACACTTTAGAAAAGCACCCTTGCATGCATCAGCGCCCCTGCAAACCTCGAGACAGTGTTTAGAGCCACCAAAGGGGTTGAAGGCTGGCTGCCCCCATCTCTTGAGCCCCAGGGCATTCGTTATTGGTGGGACACGAAGGCTATGGGCCCACATAACCTGGTGTTTATACCAAAGTTAACATGTATTAATGATACTTCATCATGGCATTAGTATGGGCCTCTGCAGAGATGAGGCCTGTGCGATCCTTGAGGGCCACTCGAGACCACACAGCCACTTCAAGATTGAGTTATTCAGATTTCATTGTTTTCATTTTTGCAACGGTTTTTCAAATGCCTTTGCCTACCACTGAAGCTTTCTAAAATACACAACTGATCAGATTACGCAAGGTGTAAAGATGTTGGCATGTTTTCAATATATCATTCTTAATGTTAGTTATCACCAATTTCAATGACATAACTTCACAGAAGTTCTTCGCACAGAGCAGCCAGTCAATGGACCTCATTACAAGGAAGGCGGTAGAGGGTTAATGGTGCCGGTAGAGCTGCCAGCGCTGTTAACCCTCTATCGCCTCATTACGAGATCTGCTCGCGGGTCCCGCTAAGGACGTCTGGTAAAACCAGGTGTCCTTAGCAGGACCCGCTAGCAGACCAGGATGCTAACAACGGGTCTGTCATTAACGGGCCCGTTGTTAGCATCCTCCCCCTTACCATTGAGCCCTATGGGGGCTCAAATGGGAATGGGGATGTACCGGGTTCTTGGAATGGGGGAATACCGGGCCCTCAAAGATCGGAATGGCCAGGTATTTCCCCATTCCAGGAACCTGGACCCGGTACCCGGTATGGGTAAAAGCGGCATGGCTACCTCCATACTCGTAATGAGTCCAATGTCTCCCACTGTTCTTTACCAGGTATCTCTGCAGTGCACTGCCCGACAGGCTGACACTAATCGCCTACTCATTCTGGCAGTGGCATAACCGTTGGGCCACTTGCCTTCCATGGTGGTGACCTGACCTCTGCCATGTCATGTCAAAAGTGAAGGTCAGGTTCACAATGCTGTCAAGCCATGGAGATGGTACTGAGCTCATTAATCAAAACAATCACTTACCCGCCAGCTGCCCATTACACACAAGTGATGATAAATGCTTTGCACCCTCTGTCCTGGGCCCGGACTCAGACCGCAGCCTGAGACTCGCATAAGTTACCTGCCACTCTAAAAATCAGTAGGATCTGACACCCAAATCTGTAGGCGGTAAAACTGCATAAACAGCAGCATCCTACTGCCAAAATCGGTAGGGTTGGCAAGTATGCGACTTCTTCCCCTCTCTTTCGTTCCCTGACTGGCCCGCACCTCCTACTCAGCACTGGGAAATAAATATTCGGACAACCGGAGAGAATGTGATGTTGCCACAGCCATCTGGGTCCCATTGGCCAAAAAAATCCTTTTGTGAAATGTGTTGTTGAAGGACAGCCAGTGTCATGTGTCGTAAATACCTGTTCTTGAAGCGCCTCCACAACTCTCAGAGCTGATGGTATTTCAGGACAACCTTTTTCACGCTCTTTGACTACACATATTTTTGGGTAACTAGGTTCAGTCTCAGACCAACTTGCATTCCCACCAAGTCCCTTATCTTTTGTTAGTTTGTTAGGGCTGACTTGTTATGCAAATTGAATTCTGCTATTTATTGTACTCCTGTTGCAGTGTTTCTAAATGTATCGCATAAAAATGCAAATGTTGTTTTAGCCTGCACTACAGGAAGGACATTATTACACTGCCAACTCCTAATAAAAGTTCACAAAATCATAGTCTAAGTAACATGTTATCACAATTTCCTATCTGTTTATGCTCTCAGCTAGCAATTGAAGTCGGTCTTATACACAATATTGACCCTCTCCAGAGCCATGTGGATCGTTCCAACATTCAACAGCTATAAGGCTATTCACCAACGACTGACTTGCACGCTGCATGTGAATAACGTGCCAACAGGAATTATGCATATCAGGATACCATTTGGCAGACACTGGCCCTTATTACAGTTTCGCCGGTATCCCAATGAAATTACTGTTGGGATACCGGTGGAACTGCCTTACCGTCTCTGCCGCACGATATCCCGGTAATACTGGCATATTACAGTTGGCATAGATGCCAGTGAGTTGCGATTCCATGGAGTCTCATAGGACTTTTGGTGCTGGCCAGGGACCCCAGTCTTTGTCATGGCCAAGTCCACGGCCTAAGTTATTATTAAGGTAATCAAAGTTTTCATGAGCTAACTTATAAATTATGTTATGTCTAATTCCATTATTGATGTAATCAGTTATATACAATGCTATTAGTGTTGTCACCACAATGGCATTAGTGATGTAATTTGTAATATCACCATTGTTCTCAAACAACATGTTGTCATCAGTGATGTGATGTACAAGACTACTGCCCATATACATATGTAGATATATATATATATATTTAAAAGGTTGTATAGTCACGCCTACTAAGGATACATGCACGGCGACATGCAGCAACGACTGTGGGGGGGTTACCTGTGTGTGTGAAATGAGCCAATAGACCCCAACATCCTTCAGCCTGGCTACGTATCTTTGTGCCTAATACTCCAGGCCTTCACTTGACTTTCAGGCCGTCTGACGTAATCCTTGCATACAAAATAAGCCAATAGGACTTCAAACTCCTTTAACGTGGCTACCAATCTTCACGCATGATCCACCAACCAATGAAATCACATGCTGCGGCACTGTGCCTACACATGACTTTTATGCATGACTATTTGACTCCATCCGCACGTACGAGACTATCCAAACCTTCAAAGCAAATAAGTGAACAACTAAGTGCATTAAAAAAAAACACCCAAATAAAATTCTATACTGCATCATCCACATAAAAATATGATTATTGCACTGAAAATGTATATACATAGACGTGACTTTAAATATACCTATGAGTCCAACCACAACAAATAAAATGCAGAATAATATAGACTCGCCTATGCATGTGTTTTGGTAGCCACGGTTATACAAAAAAAAAAACATCCTGATAACAGCGGCTAATTGCAAAAACTATAGGTAAAAAATTACATTTCAACTCCACCAAACTCCAAAAACTGTCCCCAACATGCCTATATCCCCCCTCCACTCTTCACAGTCCGCCTCCACTCTCCTAGTCTCTTACAATCCCCCACTCTTTTCATATAAAATCTAATCCTTCCCAACATTTCAGATAGCCGCGGCTACCACATGTCCACAAACTCACAACGTGTCATTTTCCCGAATATAGCTGCGGCTGCGGGGTGGGGGGCATGGGTATCTACCCATGAATAGCAATGCTGTGTGCTGGGTGGATGCTGTATAGCTGCAAATAATATCAACAGCACCATCAACCAATTAGAAACTACAACACATACATCATACATACACTGCTCATACAAACTACTAGAAAATCAAACTAGGAATCATTTTCCTGGAAACAGAGAAATTCTGCAGATATCATGGCTGGTTTGAAAACTATTTGGCTAATTGGAGACAGTTGGCTGTTTTGGTTTCTGGCTTTTTGTGTGAAACTAAATATTAACATGGACCTAGGTTTGAGAGACTTTACAATTAAATGGTTTAGATTGAGGGGTATGCAATGGTTCTAAGTCTTTCCAAAATTGTTACGTCTGAGAAGTAGAGGGCACCCAGATGTCATACTGATTCATTGTGGAGGAAATGGTTTGGGGAATGTATGAGGGGTGTCCCTTACTTTAATGATAAAACAATACATGAGAAAACGAATGGAACTATTTCCTCACACCGTCTTTTTGGTTTATTTATTTAGATTTGTAGAGCGCACTGCAGCCCTTGGACATCGAGGCGCTGAAAGAGGAGCTTAAGAAGGCTTGATTATGGGTTACATGAAGGCTACCCATGGAAAGGTTCTTAGATATGGTACAAGGTAATATAACATAATTGTGACAGGGTTACATAGTCACTGGCACTGAGGTAGTCAAAACGGGTTTAGTACAGACATATCAGACAAAGCGCAGAGTTTTGATAGCCTTACGGAAGGCTGCATGAGAGTCGATCAGTCTGATGTGCGGCGGTAAGGAGTTCCAATTGTGAGCAGCTTGTGTAGGGAAGCTGCATCTACAAGCCCGCATTTTGAGCGTTTTGGGCACAGTGATCATGTTGGTGTAAGGCATTCTGGAAGGCCTGGTGGAGAAGGGTTTGGAGATCCTCTGGGCAAGGTAAGGGTAAGCCAGGTCGTGGAGACACTTGTGGGTAAGTGCAAGGGTCTAGAAAATAATTCTCTTAATCTTTTCCAATCTCACTCAAAGGCAAAAATGCAGATGGACCACTAGATTTAATGGTAAAATTGAGAAATTCCGGAGTATTATAATAAAGCAGTTTCAGCATTCATGTTAGACCACAACCAATTATGGATTTCAAACAACAACATACAGTTCAACATGGTCAATTTCGATAGACATGATGGAGTACACCGAACCGATTAAGGAAATGCAGTGTTCCTTCATAACATCAAAACAGTAATCCTGATGTGCTAAAGTTCTACACTCAGTGCACCCCAAAACAGTCCTTTTAAGGACTACTCATCATACATAAATACACAAATACAACAAATAATAACAAAAAATCATTTTTTATAATAACTGTGGCTACAATTCATTGTCTTTTACCATAACCGTGGCTACAATAAGTCAGCTAAACGGGGGACTGACTTCAAGTTTTATATTGTAATGCAACTTAAATGATCAATACAGTACAACTCTACTCGTGTACTTATGAAAGTAACTGAAAAATAATAAAGCATAGAAAAATACATGACAAAAAACGAACATTTCACACAATTTAATACCATGAGTGAGAATAC
Organism: Ambystoma mexicanum; assembly: GCF_040938575.1. Classification (NCBI taxonomy): domain Eukaryota; kingdom Metazoa; phylum Chordata; class Amphibia; order Caudata; family Ambystomatidae; genus Ambystoma; species Ambystoma mexicanum. Next base: position 192,237,746 of record NC_090923.1, read on the forward strand.
ACAACCTAAAATACATTCTATGGCACATCTAAAAATAAACTACAATTGCTCCTTTTTACATTAATTTTGTTAAACTATTTTCTTCTATTTTTCTCCAAAGTCACACCTGCTCAAAAGTCTGAAAACACACATCCAAAATAAAAAAAATACTCTCCAATACCTAGCAGGTCACTGACCATGGCCTTTGGCCATGGCCAGTGATTTTTCACCCCCAACGTCACTATACCTATACAAATAACTTGCAAAAATAAATGAACCACAAACACCCCCAAAAACATAGCCGCGACTACAGAACTACTCTTTGCCGTGGGTATCTGTAGTCCTTCGTAGCCTAGGATATAGCCATGAATATCGCCAAAATGACTGATAAGTGCCCCCCTCACCTGTGCCAGCTCCCTGCACTTCCCAGATGGCCTCCTCACCTCCCCTGCCCCCTCCCTCTCACCCCAGAACACACGCTGCTTCTGTGAGACAGTTTGCTTTCAGATGTCGTCTACTTGCGGCTATAGCTGAGGCTACAGAAAGCTTTGTGTTGCAAGCTCGGTCCCTGGACCCCCTCCCTGGACCCCCTCCCACTCCATAATTTCACTCAGTGTGCCCTAGCCATCACCTCCCCTCTACCCTCATAGCATTTTTATGTTTTATGACCTGCCATTAGCTTTTTCCTGCATTTAATTTTCGCATAACCTCGGTTATAGCCGTGTATATCTCTCGCATGAGAAAAACAAGATGGCAATCATTTCATTTATGAAATCCATGATCATGCAATGCACCAAGGGAGATATCTCTATTATTTGGGGGCAAATGGGGCACCCCCTTCTCCAGGACAAAATGGGCTTGGTTGAGTGGACAGGTAGCAGAGCTGGCAGATACAAAAATGCAAACAATAAAGGGTTTACTGCTACCAAAAGGTTGACAACCTGGGAGGATATATTGTTTGGGGCCTAATTGGATCAAGCAGTAATTCATATGGGGCTATTAGTCAGATCATTCGTATTAGATGCCAGAAAAAACACACAGAACAACCAAGGAAAAAATGTTGGTTAAAAAAAGGTATATTTTTGCTTTTTACAAACGTGTTGTGTCATGAGTGCACAAAGGTGCAGAACTAACATAGGAAATGTTAGTAAAACCCAAATATAGTGATAATACTTAAAGAAACGTGTAGAAACCCCAGTGGTTAAAGTGACTGACTGTGAGGACCACATAAGGTCTCCTCAGAAAGTGTTAGAGAAAGAAGTTTCACGTAAGCATCAGCTATTTCTGTAAAAAGTAACGGTAGACATTCATTCTTATTCAGAGAACCGTGTCCATTTCTTAGAGTTTCTGAGAAAATGTATCAAAATGAGTAAATGAAATCACATCTGAAAAAGGGTGACCAAAGATCCTGATTTTGTCCTTGGTGACTGGGTTCATCCTATAGTAAGTGCAGCAAACAGTGATAGTTACACATAGGCGTAAGTAGCTACATTCAATTAAGAAACATTTTCATCTTGTAAATTTATGCAACAATACAAGAGATGAATCTTGTTGCATTTCTGTATCCTCAAAATTTTGAAAGATTCCTGCTGACGTGCCAGGGGACAGACACTTGTGAAGAAAGGCAAAGTCTGTGTGCCATTGTGGAAAAGGGCCAAATGGAGAGGCCACGTCCCGCTTATCAAGAACGCGTTTCGGCAGTGATGTTGTTGAGATTAATGATGGCTTCCATCAAATATTTAAATAACTACTTCACAGAATAAAACCAAACCATGCATGTGTGTGAGCCAACGCTTCATGCCCAAGTTGTTTCAGCCCTGTTCCAAATCTGTGCAATGGCTTGGGCTGTGCGCTTTGGCAATAATTGATGATCTTTTTTGTCTATGGGATAATGAATGGGAAGTAGTCTGAACTTTTGGTAAACATTTTTAGAGGATGCTTAATAACTTTAAAAAAAATGTTTAACAAATCTTTACAAAACTTTGCAGTCGGGGGAGGGCAGACTTTTAATCACTTTCGTATTTTCGGTTAAATCCATTAATCTCATAAAAAGTCATTAACAATAGAATTTTGAGGGGTTCCTATGTGTCTCCGACTCACCTTAACTATAGGACGGCTATCGCCACCCTAGCAGAAGGTCCATTACGAGAAACTAGGTATGCTGAACAAAGCTACTGGGCTGATAATATGGGCAGAGTTGGTGAATGTTGATGCAAGCCTACATGAACTACTTATCTTTTGTGCTGCCAGAAGGCATATAAGCACTGAAACTATAGAAAAGTAATACTGAGTAGAGATTCAGCTCGCATACAGCAAAGCTTTGAGCTTATGTCTAAAAAGTTTGCCGATGTTAGGGAGCTCATTGTGTAGTGTGTTCCATAATCTGGAAGCTAACACTTGTACAGACCGCGTAACGCTCTGGTTCGTTTGAAGCACTTTATAAAAAGGGTGTTGTTACCTGAGCAATGAAGAGTTCTAGGAGGAGAATAAAGTTTAAACATATGCTGAAGGTATTGGAGACCTATTCCATGAAGAGCTTTGAAAACAATTATCAGGGTTTTGAACTTAACTCTATTTGATACAGGAAGCCATTGCGATTTTAAAAGGACTGGGGTTAAGCATGATTTTAGTGGCAGTGCATGGAGCTATTCTGGCAGCAATCATCTGTTATATCTGAAGATGATACAATACAGGGTGGGGTGGCCTTAACAGCAGAGCATTTCCATAATCAGTACGCAAGCTGATAGTTGCTCTTGTTATGGTGGCACTGTGATCTTGGGACAAAAGACTCTGATTTGCCCAAGGATCTTTAAATATTAGTTGGTGCAGATGATGAATTCATTTTCATGGTACATCATTTTTAAAAATAGATTCCAACGTTCTGGACCACTTTTTGCATTTTAATATCAGGATTGGTAAGAGGGATCACTTTTTGGAGATCTAATCCTTTTTAACTTAGGAAACTGATGGGTGTAGGTGAACATTAAGTCTTGGCTTTGTTTAGGCTGAGCCAATTATGATCTATCCAAATTTCATTGCTATGAAAGATGTTTACTACATTCGTAAGATTGTTCCTACCATCTATTCGCAGTTGGAAGATCAATTGAGTGTTGTGTGCATAGATCTGTTCTGGGAGCTGTTGCAAAAAATCACCAAATATCGGACTTCTGACATACAACACTAGATCTGTCTAATAATATTGAAAAAGATCAGAATAAAAAACTAGAAGATTTTAGAGGTAGGTAAATCCTGCTGTGACAAATTAGGAGTATTCGTTCATTCCCCCCAAGGGGGAGCCAAACCCTTTGAGGTTAGAGAGGTGAACCACCCTAGAGGACCCTTTCTAGGGGTCTGGGCAAGTCGGAACTCATTGGAAGTGACTGCCCCTTAGGGGACAAGGACTGCAATTCCAAAAGGGAACTCCATATGCAGGACACTCTATCTGCATATATGGGACTGCCTTCCAGCAAGAACACTGTGTCCTCCTTCTGTTTGGCTATAGGCAATGTTGAATGCAGCACACCTTCTAAATTAAAAGGGAATATCCCTTTAAGTAGATACTTATATGAAAGTGGGACGGGTAGATCAGAGAGGAGGAGAGGAAACGGTGCATAGGGGAAACCCCCTACCATCAGAACGCTGAGGAAAGGCGGAGCAGAGTTGGATCGTGGGACCCTCAGAACTGCGAGAGGCTGAGAACACCAAGCACAGTTGCCAGAGACCTGGTGATGCAGACAACGTTGAATCATGATAGAGTTTGAGGAACCGTCCAACGTGGTGGCTTGACCATAGAAGTACCATGGTGGGCCAGGGACCCGTCTAACAACGCCAAAACCTGGCAACAGGGATTGTCAACAACTTCTGTCCACCGTCGTTCACAGAATACATCCAGCTGTAGAGGTGCCAAGACTGGTATGAAGGTGAATCCCAAAGGGAAGAAGCGAGAAAGCAAAGGAATTTATTAGAGCATGTGCCGAGGCCTGAAAAGTTCCCCATGGAAAACACAGTCACCGGGGTGAACTGTAGAAGTGGGAGGCCGCCGGGCCAAGAAGCAATAAGGAGAAAGGTCTGTGATTGCGATAAGGGTGATAAGGGAACAGTAAACTAGTATAACTTGACATCGGAGGAACTATTTATTTATTGAATTATTTATTTATTGGGTATTTATAATGCACCTATACAGCAAATGGTGTTTCAAGGCGCATCACGACTAGGGATAGGGGGGCAGTGATGAAGAAAACAAAACAAAAACGATCCTACTAGGCCTTGAGACATTAAGATTGTGCAAGTGCTGTAACATGAAAGGCAGGGGAGAGGGGGAGGAGGAGACGTGCAAGAAAGGGGGGAACATGGATGAAGAAAACAACACAAAATGTTCCTACTAGGCCTTGAGATTGTTCGGATTGTTCAAGTGCTGTAACATGAAATGCAGGGGAGAGGAGGAGGAGGGAACCTGAAGGAAGGGGAGGAAGGAGCAAAACTAAGGAGAGAGGTAGGAGAATGGTACATAAGTGCAAGTGAACAGGTTCAAATGCAACACAAGGGTGGAAAGTTGGGAAAGTCTCGCCTCATGGTGGAGGGGGTTACATTAAGTATACAGGTACAGGTCAGTGAAGGCAACAATGAAAATCCTCATCCTAAGGTGCAGGGGGCTACATCAAGTATCACCTCATGGTTAAAATACAAAAACACAGCACATGCTGAGAAAAGTCAGTCCAGTGGATGCAGGTAGGTAAAATGCAAAACAAAGCAAGGCTGCGAAATGTCAATCCAGTGGTTACAGGTAGGTAACATGCAAAACACAGAGCAGGAAGAGAAATGCAAAACTGGTGGTCACAGCTGAAGCCAGGTACAAAAAGGAAGGTACAAATACATAGTATAGCGCAGGGCTGAAAGGGACAATCCATCATAGAGCTGCTGGGTTACATCAGGTGGGTGCCAAACAAGTAAGTTATGTAAGCAGCATGCTAGGTCACAACAGGGACGGTGCAGAACGGGTTAGAGGGTTGGAAGCAAACCAGTCAAAAAATGGTGGGTTGCAGACAAAGGGTAACATGCCAGCACAGTACGGGGCTGAGAAGAGTCAAACCAGTGGCAACATTTCACTCCTTGTTATGGGGCAACTTCAGAATGTAAGCAAGATATAGATTGTTGATTCCTTGGCATGGAGAGTGAGCAGCAGAAAGGGTGACAAAATGAGAACCAGCCAGAATGGACTCTTGTTTTGTGTCGAGCCTTAAGTGGAGCATGTCTAGGAGGCAAGGACAGGTGGACGGGCCATAGGCCCTTTTTGTGAACAGTGAATGCAACTTCCCCAGTAGCCAGTGGGAGCCAGTGCAGCACCCGGCAATAGAGATGTGAAACAGAAGGCTGGAACAGAAGAGATGGTGACTCAATTATCGTACAGCTACATGTGGAGGCAACAGGCTGATACAAGGGACATTAAGGTTGTGCTTGAGTCTGTATGGTGATGGTGACGGATTGATAGCACAACAGGAGGAGCTTGACATGTGCAGTGGTGAGAGAGTAGAATAGAAGGATGGGAGGAGAGAATGGATTTGGAAGGAGCAGGCAAGGGAAACGGAGGGGGAAGGACTCCTTACCTTACGATATGAAGAAAAGTCCAGTACAGCACCTCAGCTAGAACGGGAGACCTCATGCAGAGTTGGAGGTGTTAGACGTTAACACAGCACCTTCTGTGCCCGGACAGGCCAAGACAGGGTTGTCAGAGACCACTACATGTGGCCTTAGGACGGGGCAGCCACCTTCTGCTGACTCCTGGGCTTAAAGCAGTAAATTCAAGCCCTAGCCAATCCAGCATCAGCAGAGGCTGACTAAACGATAATGTTGGTGTTTGTGGTCTACGTGTCTCAGTGGCGGCCATCTTAAAGAGCGCACACCGCTCTTGATAAGTAATATGGAGCCCAACATGGGCTCATCGATTTGCAGGTCAGATGTTCTTTGTGGGCAGCAGAGTCTTCAGTGGCCCAGACAGGGGTGGCAGATACACTTACTTATAGGTGGCCCTTGGGGGCCAGCATCGCCTGCCAGCTCCAGGGCCTCAGGCAGTAAATTCAAGCCATAGCCAATCTGTCATCAGTGGAGGCAGGCTAAACAAGAATGCAGGTCTTTGTGGTCTTCGTGTTGCAGCAGTGGCCATCTTAGTAAGTGCACACCGCTCTTGATAATTAATATGGAGGCCATCACTGGCTGATCAATTTGCAGGTTGGATGTTCTTGGAGGGCATCAGAATCTTCAGTGGCCAAGACAGGGTTGGCAGGGAACCTTAAAGGTGGCCATTGGAGGGGTCCGGCATCGCCTGCCAGCTCCCGGGCCAGAGACAGTAAATTCAAGCCCTAGCCAATCCGCCATCATTGAAGGTGGGCTAAATGAGAATGCAGGTGTTTGTGGTTTCATGTCACAGTGGTGGCCCTCTTAGAGAGCTCACGCCATATTTGATGAGTAATATACCACAGTTTATATAAACAATGGTTTTGACTCTTCCTCAGTCTTTTCCGCAAAACAAGGGAATTTACCTCCTTACGCCCCCTTGTTACCGGCGAAGGGATTCCGGATCTGCCATATAATGGAGTCACACACCAAAATCACATTTATTTACAAATAGTGAAGACCCTTCCTCTACCCTCTCACCTTGGAATGAGGGTATTTACCTCCTCCCACTCCCTCATGCCGAGTGGAGGGATCCCAGGTCCTCCATATAATGGACATCACCTCTTGTTTAATTCTGCAGTACTGCCTTTCCTCGAAAATTGAGAAGTTCACATTTACTCTCTCTCTTCACCATTTTCCTCATAATATATATCGTGACGTCACCATATCTAAAAGCATTATATATTGCCACATGGTCTTTTACACTCCACCCATTCACCATCAACTTACTCCACACATACACACTCTCCCTTTATTATTTTCTCCCACAAAGGTGCACTTACATCTATGCATTCTCCTGAGTTCCTCCGACACGGGTTTGTTGAGAAGGAGCCAAGTACCCCCTCCTCAAGTACCACTCCCATGTTGCCTGCATGTTGGGAACCAGAGTGTGAAATACGTGCAGTGCCAGTGAAGATACCAATACCAAAGAGAATACTGGAAGCAAGGATTCCATTCAGAAAACCATACACAACAATATGATGGCCATTTGGATGCAATCCCAGAAGAAGAGGGAAAAGTGAGCAAAATGAAATATTGGTGATGTCACACGAAGCAGGAGTCATGCACCCAGAAGAAATGAAGAGGCAAGAGAACATAAACATTTTATAGGTGATAAGAAAGTGTCGAAGATGAGCCACATTTGCAGATTGAGTTGAAGAAGTTTATGCTACAGAAACGATAGCGATATTAAGTCCTTTTACATGTATACAGATGCAAGAAACACAAGCAGACCAAGTATTCTTAAGGCTAGCTATGTAGTGAATAGATTGTGGCATGCGCCAAGTATATATGTATGGGAGTGAATGAACTGTGGACGATCCCACTATGCATTTTAAGAGCTAAAGAAAGAAAGGCTTTTCCCTTGTGTTGCAGTTGAAAAGAATTGAATTACAGAGGTGAATCAAAGAAAGGCTGGACCAGCACCAAGAAGCCAAGGTCCAAGGTTGCTCTGGGCCTATAAGATCAGACAGTGGTTACAAGTTTGTGAAAAGAACAAACTCCTGCTCAAGAAGATGGGTACGAGAACAATGAAGACATCAGAGGTTCATTAAATAAGAGTATTTTAAATGCAGCAGAACTCTAAAACATGGTCTTCAGTCATGTGGATGAGTGAAAATAGATAATCATGATGTGCTACGCCAACTCCAGGACACAGAGTATGCTATACTCCCTCTTATTCCCAGGCACGAAGAACACACTCAAGGCTAATCTTCAAAGGGCTAATTGACTGGAAGACAGCAGAGTGATGATGGATAGTAACCTAATTGGTGGGAAGCTATGGTCAAGACCAACCCACTAGCACCTGGATGCCAGCCTGCATGCTGCTGGTGTATGTGGAATAAAAGTACTGACGGATACAAGGGTGCCAACCAATCATAGAGGGCCATGTATTAAAGAGCCCTATAGTTTGTGTAACCAATGGGACGTTGTGTATTTGATGATGTTCATCGTGACCTGCACTAGAGGAGGGCTTAGTTGTCCCACCTGATGTTAGAGACCCAATCACTTTCCCGACAAGTATGGAATGTATACCTAGATGTTCCCTCTAATCCTATCACTTTCTCAAGTAGGTTTTTGTAGTTTACTACAAAGGATGACATTAGTAATGATGAGTTTTTACTATATAACCTGCTTTTTTATGAAACTTGCTGAGCGAGAAGATAGCGAGAATTGTCGATGTTCGTTGGAGCTCCTTGATTAGACAATTGCAAATACAACAGATGTGATTTGCCAACTTACTGAGTTAGTTTGATTATTGATGTTTGAGTTTCTTCTGCATCCCCATCCATCTCAAAGTATTTCTACTTCATCTTACAGGGCTGGGTCGACAACCCCAGTTGAGGTTCCTGTCAACGTCTTGCACAATCTGGGAGCAGCACCCCGCTTCAAAGAGCAGACAGGCCTTCTGGCAACACAGTGCCTAGGAACCTCTTCCATTTCTGCACAGGGACTGGTCCCTGCAGATGGGTGCCACACCCCAGTATGCATGGCTCGGACTCCCATGCTTCACAGAGAGCCTGGGATGACATCAGGGTCACCAGATTGAAAGGAAAGTAACCCAAGAATTGCACAGAACAAAATCCAAACAGTCAAATAAACACTGCACCTCTCTTTCAATGGGATACATCCTTTAAAGGCTGATAAGCCATAATTAACAATGCAATAAATAATTAACAATACTAACACAATCATGAGTTACAACATTATCCATCCACCCTCATTGGCTGCCACCTTATTGTCCCCCTACAGTCCCTGGACTGCTTGTCCACATCTAATCTAAAAGTAAAAAGTGGCCTAACACTACATCGAGTTGTCCACCAAGACTTCAACCATACAATCTAGTTGGTTTTTATTCAAATTTCTCTTAGGACGTTTGGGTGGACTAATCACAGTGGATAGGCTAGCATTGGTCAAATAATGTGACTAGACCCTATTGTCACCAAATAAAGTAGATCAAGCAGATAACAACCACATGCGCCACATACTGTTTTGAGTACATTTAGGTTTTGTTTATAGTCCCCATTAAAAATCTCAGGATGAGACTAGGGTCAGTTTTGCATGTACACCCCATCTTTAATGGTCAGCTGCCAACACGTGTTTCAACCTTAAAACAAAGGTCTTCCTCAGGGTGTTCTTCTTAATTATTGTGTTACTGCATTTTGAAACTCCCAAAGTTTGATTCAAATCACTAGGTTTTTGCTTCCCTATATATTGAAGGTACCAATCTAAATATTATTCCACATCAGATATATTCTTGTCTAGTATATGTCAAGTCATCTACATGTTTAAGCACATCTGTTGAACAACCCCTTTCTGTTACAACTGCAAGTCACACCTTCCTATATTGGCTCGGTGCCAAAAAGGGGAATTCTAGATAATCTCTGCTCAACACATTTTTTGTTCAATCTTACACTGCATTTATTCCCGATTTGCAATTGTCTGTTTATGATAAGTTTGCTTCACCCATCAGCCTCCTACGGGCAGTACCGTGGCAGTCCAAGTAACGCCACGTCCTAGACAAGAATATATCTGATGTTGTAAAAAATTAGATTGGTCCCATCAAAACACAGATTACTGCATCTGCATTAAAAGGAGGTAATAAGCTGTGAATAGAACTTTAGGAGTTTCCAAATGCAGTAACACATAATTAGGAATTACATCCTGAGGAAGACCTTTGTTTTAAGGTCAAAACATGTGTTGGTGGCCGACGATTAAAGATTTAGTGCCCATGCAAAACTGACCCTGGTCTCAATCTGAGATTTTAAGTGGGGACTATAAACTAAAACTGATTTTTTTCAAAAGAGTGTGTGGCACACGTGGTCATTATCTGTTTGCTGCACATCTAATATAAGCCCATTCCCCTTTGTATGTGGTGTACTGCATTGTCTCTACTAATTCCATGAATGAGGTTGGTGTTTTTAACTTATTGATAAATCGTAACCATCACATGATGTGCAACCCTCTGTCCCAGACATGATCAAAGTAAATGGGCGAGGCCAAACCTAAATTAATAGACAATAGGACTTCTCACTATACAAGAGACCATGGTGCACACATATTTCCTCCTCAACCTTTTACTTAATTTATTGGAATTACCCCTGCTCCTCCTATCTCAAATCACGATACGCTCCAGACACAACTCCCTGCTTGTCTCCTTCCAATCTCGTGTGCTGAGTAATGCCATGACTGGTGCACCGCTCTTGAGTGTGAATTTCAGAGATTTATTTGCCTTTGGTTGTGTGCCTACTTGTAATTCATGTGGGATGACCGCTCATTCGGGAAAGCAGTAGTGCTCTAACTCTTCACCTTGCCCATTGGGATCACAAAACCTTATGCCCTGTTCTCATGAACTTATCCTTGAAAGGGCGCATCCACCAGCTCTCCCCACAGCTCTCATTCCGTTCCTACCCCATTCCGGCTCTGCAGCTGGATACAATTCGTTTTTATCTGTGCACTGTGGGTGCCTCTGACCTCAGATTCTCTCCTGGGGAAAGGAAAAGGGCATTTGCTTTTGGCGCTGAGCTACACTGAGCACTTCAAGGCCTGAATTCTATTCTGCTCAGAGTGTACCAGGTCCTAACTTCCAATATGGTGATGCCATATGAACATGCTGACCTTGCTTCTACCACAGACAGTGCTGACTCCATTTTCCACCTGCTTCAACTCATCCCACACCTCACTGCCATACATACCCTCAAATGCATCAAATAAACACTGGGCCTTTAATTCTACCCTACCTACAACCTCTGCAACTGCAAAGGTAGTGCATGTGTTGTTCTTTCTGTGTTGCTATATGTGAGAATCTAATATTCGTCAAAACTAACTAAAGCAATACACACTCCTTCTACTGTAAAACCCTCTGTTTATTCACACAATATTTCATGCTAATATATTTTTCTCAATCTAAACCTTTTTGCTTGGCTGGGACACTGTATGTGCATCCGCAACACTACCCCAAAAGGGGCAGTCCAGCTCAAATTGCTTGGTCACAGCCCTTATTCCCCTTTTGTGGTGGGCCCAAGCAGGCTTAAGAATGATGGTCTGGAGGGCTACCCAGAGTGATGGCAGACGTTAGGATTAATTGTAGACCTTCCAGCCATCACCTCTTTTGTTGTTCCATGTACCTTTCCTGCACCAGTCTGCTGACAGCTACAGCCCATCTCTCCGGGGGTACAGGGCTGGTTCCTAGTTCACATGTGTATCCTTGACAAATGCGACGAGTCATTCCAGCCAGAGGTAGCATTTTAACTTCTAAACCTCTGAACACAAATTGAATGATTCTTGCCTTATCAGTTTGGTGGCAGGCTAATCTCCAAGAATAAGCCATACCCGGTTATGGTTCCGTGATGTATAATTATGGCTAGACGGGCTATCTCCAATGATCCAAAGAAGACAGTTGCCAGAATGTTTTCTATCTATGGTTCCCCAATAGGACTGGTAATGCCTCAAGTCAGGTAAAGGCTCCCTTACCAGGGGATTTTGTGCGAAACTCACTTAACAAAGATCAGCTTCACATCCAAATGCTGCACTATAGAGGGTCTTTGAACTCAGCAGGCATGGGAAAGGGGTCGAATTAGATTGGCCATAATGGGGCATGTGACCTGACAAGGGGTTCCTCCATCTTGCTTTTCTGTTGGGGTTCTTTCCCTTCATGTCCCCGCCATTACCTGCAGTACAAGGCACTCTGAGTATGAGTGTGATGTTATAAGGCAAGGGCCTATTGTTACAGCAACAGGTATTGGGCACCTTAAAGCAGGCTTGCTTTGTCCAATATCCAGTGACAATTGGTATTTAAAAGTAAGAGGTATGCCACATTCTTTTTGGATGTTCAGACAAGAAGAATACACTGGACCTCTATTTGGAGTGCAGTCCATTTTAAAGTCCACCAATAGTGAGTATAACATAGAAGGTCTCCAAGGCAGAGGAGAGCTTTGTCCCCTAAAAACTATCCAGTGAGAAAGGTGGGGGTGAGCTACTCTGGATAAAGACCTCCAACTCTGCCAGCCGCACTGGCACCAGACACCTCACTACAGGTGAAGGAACTCCTAAAGGTGCCAGCCTGACTCCCTGGACTGAGGGGAGCCAGGCAAGAGGGACACACCTTGTCCTGGAGCCCCTGCAATGGGAATCACATTGACCAAAAATTCCTGAGAGCACATAGAATCCTATTTAAACAGCATTCTGCCACCTTTGGACCATGTTCGAAGCCCTTGCAGCCAACAGAACCCACAGTGCTGATTTTGGCACTCTTTGCATCTTCAAACACATAATATGCATTTAGCAAAGCCGCCTCAATGCTGACTTGCCAATGGATGAAGAGGCCCTGTCCCCTTGGTCCACTTTGGGGTGCTTATTGATATATAAGCCCCTTTTCAATCGTTTTTCTAAAAATACATAACTTTTGAACAAAAACATTGCTGCAGTTGCTTGCGCCCCTGCTCAAATACCCAGAATGCTATTCCATACTAGTTCTTCAGTTACAGTGTTGCCCTGCAGTGGTGGGATTTTTCTTGTTTTTTCTAGATAGTTATTTGCATTTTTATTGTTTAATTAAAAATCTACATTTTTATAGAACCTTGATTGGACAGTGTCTTCTTTTAGAGTCTTTGTACTATTGTTGTTTGGGCTGCTACTGTTATCACTTCATGCCCTTCCAGAGAGTTTAGCCTGCATTTGACCAACGTTACCACAAAATGCGAAGGAGGTATACCCATTGGGCTGTGTCTCTTTTACCTTTGTGATTTGGATCACTGCTGGTTAAGTAGTAGTGCGTGGCTGCATAGGCAGTTTATCCGCTACTCATCTCTGTACTCCTACTGAGCAGTAGACATTTTGTCACAGCATGTGCAAAATGAACAAATGAATGAATGCATTGAAATATCGCAGTGGTGTTAAATTCAAATCCTCGAAGCCAGTAGACTAAGGGATCGCCCAGTTGATGAGGTACACACCAGGTTTGAATCCTGGTCGTCAATCTATCATGGGTATTGATCCTCCTCTCCTCCCACTCGCAGGGCACTGGCAGCCAAAGCCACGGCATTCAAGAGTGGGTGCTTCAACCCCCATTGAATGGCAAGCTTTACATTGAATACTTACTGAATTAGATCTCATGGGAGATCAGCAACGATTGGAAGCCACATCATCATTCCACTTAGTGTTTCTTGAAAAGAAGAATATTAAAATTTCTCCCATTCAGGACCTCTTATACTTAAGAAGCAACATGGGATTTAAAAGTTATTAGTGGTGTACATTCACATGACCTCAATTGTTGAGGCGATACTATATCTTCACCAGCTATTTCTATTTGCCTCTGAGGAAGATCACACTTTAACATAAGGGATTGAAACATGTTGGGCTAGGTCTCTTACAATTAGGAATAATTGAAATGCAACTTATTTGGCTTGACCTTTCATGAATTGCGCCCTTTTAAATGTACGCTGCCTATCGGCTCACGCCCTCGATATCCACGACCTGCTCACAGCCCACAACCTGGATGCCCTAGCCTTTTCAGAAACATGGCTCCACAAAGCCTCTGGACCCGCCATCTCCTTAGCCCTCCCTTCAGGCTATACCATCTACTGGCAGTACCACCCAAATACTAGAGGGGTATGTGTGTCCCTCATAGCCAAACAGTCCCTGGCCTTTAGGCAGATCAATACCTCGCTCGACAGCAACAGTAACATCCTTTCTCTCAAGCTCACTAGCACCCCTACCTGCACCATCACACTCCACATTGTCTACCATCCACCATGTCATATAGCAAGCTCCCGTGATAACCTCATCCACCTCCTATAAGACAGCATACAGATATCCTCTAAAATGATCATGTTAGGGATTTTGAACCTAGGCCTCAATGATCCAGTGGATCTACAAGCCAATAAACTAGCCATGGGCTTAGCAACCCTTAGATGTTCACAATGTATCACCAACCCCATGCATGTCGAAGGCTGCTCTCTGGACTGGATTGTGGACCTCAACTGCTTGCCATCCATAAGCTCTAACTCTCCCTGCCCATGGATAGATCATCACGTCATCCTCTTCTATATCCCCGGCCACAGAAACAAGTTGCTATCCCTCTTCCTCCTGCACTAACTAGCAAGTAGCACCCGTAAACTGACTAAAGACAACCTTCTGCCATTCCTAGAAGTCCCTGAACTCAGACAACTGTATTCCAAGGCCCCTAATGTCCTTGGTGACATATACGACTCCACGCTAACACGAGCAGTCGACTCCATAGTGCCTCTAAGGGCACGAAGAGAGAAACCCATCAGCACTCAAACTCATGGTACACCCCGAGTTACTTGCACTGTGAAACAACAAGTGTTTCCCACTTAACACCTAACAAACAAACCCTGCTGAATCCCTGAAACTAGATTTGAATAAGCTATCAGCCAAGTACAAAAAAGCAATCACCCTTGCCAATGCCGCCTCCTTTAACACCAGTATTGCTAAGGCAAAATCAGACAGCAGAGGAATCTTCTCTATTTTCAGAAAACTAGAATCCCCGGGCCCCACTGTACAATCCTTTACCAAAGACGAAGCATGGTGCACCAACATCCAATCAACCATACTTAGAAAAATAAAACTTTTGCACAGGAAAATCCTGACCAATCAGAATAGCCTGAGAATTCTGCATCACACAGTCACTACTACTACCCTGAACATTTGTACCCCAGATTTCTCCGCCTTCACCTTCAGTGACATCTCCGAATGTGAAGTTCTCAGTATACTGAAAAACCTTCACCCTTCAAGATGATAAAGAGATGTAATCATATGCAGTACCGTTTGGGAACACCACACACAATTAAGACTACAAATGACAGTCCAAATTCACGTTTGGTACAAGCCTGTACTACACAGTAAAGTGGTAGTGATGGCTGAGCAGCCAGACTTATCTCAAGAGTAAAGTGAGCATTATCAATAGTTACACAAAGGACAACAATTACTATGGTTCAAACAAACACTGACTCAAGGTTTCTGAGTAAAATAATAAACATTTATTTACACATCAGTTGTAAAACAATTCACTAAGTGAGGCAGCAGAAAAATCACTCTTGTAATATACTACACAACCCCCAATCAATTCTGGACAAGTTAGGCTCAAATTGAAGTGTGAGCAAAATGGCATTCCAGCAATTTAAAAGTGAGGGAAAGACAAGGTTATACACAAATAAGCAGCACCAACATGTAAGTAGGCAGGGCAATCTAGAAAAGGCTTGCTACAATGAGGATTCAAATCAATAGGCCTGGGTCAATGTTAATGGTTGAGAATCTTTGCAGAGGATCACACAGTTCAGAGTAGTTTGCGGTTAAGTCTTTGCCAAGAGTTCAAAATGAAGTTAGTCGGAAGAAAAGTTACTTAAAAGAGTAGAGAAGGACAAGCCCTCAGATTGGCAATATATTTCAAACAATTTAACCGTGGTCGGACGGAATGAACAACTGGGTTAGAACAGTACCTTAAATGAAGAAGAAGGCTGCAGCTGAAGCAGACGTTCCTGGCAGATCCTGCAGGCTCACGGGTCCTGAAGCGACTGTCGGACTGGCACGAAGTAGGAAGACTGGAGGGTCCTGCACTGCTCAGGGAAGAAACCAGCAGCAGAGCAAAGCAACAAATACACGTTGTGCTCCTTATACCCCAAACAGGGTCCGAGCCTCCCGGCTATCCGGTTCACTGCAGCGATGCACAGCAAATTTGACCAGGGGAGGGAGGCCTTGCTTGGTGTTGGTCCAACTGGTTGGTCCCACCAGCTCAAGGGAAGAAGATTCCTTGCAGATCTTCTCTGTCGTCAATGTTTGGAGATTCGGACCAGCAGCATGGTTTCACCGGGAGGATCAGTCGTGGTAGTGGTCCTCTTCTTTCATCTTTTCTTCGGTTCTCTCAATCCAGTGGCGACTCTGCCTTCCTAGTCCCAGAGACCTGCTTTTTATGCAGTTTTCGCCCATTCACACAGCCTTGATGTCAATCACACAGCAGGATGGCTGTCCTGGCGGGACAGTCACCACAGCCATTCATACAGAGTGTGACATGGGTCTCCAATGAGACCCTATGCAGGGAGTCTCAAACCCCCCCCTCACATCCTGCCCGCCTAAGACATTCAGGCACCTAAGGAGGGCTTCCGTGCAGAAGACTGCCAAAGGACGGCGAACAAAGGAACCCAACCTGGTTTGGCGCGCAGAGTCCAACACGAGAAAGACCTTTACAAAAAGAAATGGCGTATAAACCCAGCAGAACCAAATAAAAGAAAATGGGGTCCAGCGGATTTAGGTTTGAGGCTACTAACTTAGCCTAAAACAGTACCAAGGCTATTTACATAGACCACAGTAGGAAAAATAGTGTAGATACCACTGCCACAAGCTGAATCTTAAAGAAAGGGGAACGAAAGATAGGTTGCACTGGGTCTGTGAATTAAAAAACTAATCAAATCAATGGCAACTTCACATGTTCTGGGAGACAGTAGTCAGTGCCAGAAAACGGAGTTTAAAGTGGGAAGTCTGAAAAAGACAACCCTGTGTCACTGCACTAAAGGTACTGTGTGACACACAGTAAAAAGATTATGCCTATGGAGTAGGTGAAGCTCCACAGTATATGAACTCAAAAAATGTAAAACACACAGCAAAACACATGTAAGAGTGGGAAAAAAGGCTCACACTCTTACCAGGTGAAAAAATAAATCCTAGAAATCCAGTAAAGCTGCTCAGTAGGTAAGGGAAATTAGCTAATCTGGAGAATTCTCCCTACCACCCACCCCACCCTTAACCCCCCAGACTAAGGGACAGGAAGATTTAATCCACTCCTGGATAAATCTCTTCACTCGAGTCAGTTCTAAACATCCTGGAGAGACCATCACCATTTCGGTGGTGACATCCTGACTGTGTGCTCAATGGTGAAATCAAACCCTTGCAGGCAGATTTGACCATTTAGCAGTTTTCATTTGTAGACTATGTGACCTACAAACCTGGTGTGGTACAGCTCTCTTTTTTGAATGTACAGGAAATCTGATCTAACAGTCCTTCAGAAGTTGTAACAACATCTGAACCTACAATAGGCTTTTTCAAGGGGTCCTTAGAAAGGAATCCCTTAGATCTAGAGGGGCCTCCATGGTTCCTCACCACCTCTCTCATAAGAGCGGGTTGGGTCTCAGGTATCTTGGTTGGAGGGGCTGTGGTCAAGCAAGGTGTATGCTTCCACTTCCTCTGAGATCTGACCTTACCTATTGTAGAAGTTTCTCTCCTGACATTAGGATTTATATTGGAGTCTTCAGTAGAAGATCCAACAGTCTTAAGGTTTTAGCCTTGGACCTATTTTTCCTGGTTTTCCACCAGCTTTGAGAATTACCAGTTCTCACAGGCCTAGAGAGGAGTCCAAATTGTCTGTCCACCTCTTCCTCAGAAGCAGGGGGAGTCAAAGACTTTACAATTGGATGGACTATGATGGAGCTTGGTCGGGGCTCCTGTTTCCCTACTATAATAGCCTCAGTTTTGCCTGGGTTAGAGGTCAACTTACTAACACCAGGGCTTGCAGTGTGGTCCTCTGTAGAGGTTCCCATAGGCTCAGAGTGGTCTCTTAAGGTTGCCTCTCTAGCCAATTTGGTTTGGTTCTGTTTTCTCTCACTGGGAGGCCTGGGGGTACTGGATACTACTCCTAGAGCTTTGAAATCATTCCCCAACAGGACTTTCCCAGGCACCTAATTCTGGACACTGAAGGGATCCTCACTGTCATATTATTGCACTGAATGAGAGCTGGTAGAATTGGAACCCACTGGACAGGGCCTCTAGAGAATTTAGTGGGAACTTTGGGTGCCTTAGCAACATCCTCAGGCTTGAAAAAGCTTTCATCCACTACTGTTCTGCTGGCCCCATTGTCTCTCCTGGCAGGAGTATCCTGGCCATTGACAAGAACACTGTCCATATAATACCCTCTAGAGCTCTCTGGAATGGAGTTGTACACATCCATATTTTGTTTCTGACCCAGACCCATGGACTCTAAGGATACAGTGGCCTGAAAACCCAAGGGTGCTTCAGCAAATAATTCAATGTGGGCACTAGCCATTTGTACTTCTTCCTCTGGGGAGAAGGCTAATGAGGAGGTGCTGGTCCCTGCAGGTTTACCCTTGCACCTGGGATCTCCTTTCACATGGTAAATTGACCCACACACATACCATGTACCAAAATTGTCTCTGGAAAGGGGGTGTCTGCTGACCTCCCTCTGGTTGGGCACCAGAGGATTCACTAGCCCTATTTGGTTTCCCATGTGGTTTACCCTGGTTATTATTGGGGCCCTCTTTTGGATTGGACGTATTAGAATTCTACGTGATAACTTTATTTGGCTGCTTTCCCGCATCCTTCTTCTGAGTTGCCCCAGAATCCTTGTGAGTAGCCCTGTTGGCAACCCACAAGTCAGCAGCATTAGCTAACTTCTTTGGATCAATCTCCTTAGAATCAGCCAAGTGCTGTCTGAGCTCAGGAGAGCAGCCATCATAAATTGACTCCAAAATAACAAGATTTCTCATACCTTCATAAGTGTTTACTCTGTAACCCTTAACCCAACCATCTAAGTTTTTCAAACATTCACATACCCAGCTAGCCCAAGGGGTACCATCATGCTTTTTGAGGGTCCTAAACCTCTTAAGGTACTGGGAAGGGGTCTTCCCAAATCTTGCAATTAAAGCTAGCTTCGCACACTCATGATCCATCCTATCCACCTCCACCAACTCCATCACGACATCAGCTGCAACAGTGGGTAGCCTAGAGAAGAGACAAGGAAGCAACTGATTCCCTGTAATGTCTTGAATCCCATGGTTATATTCAAACATTGCCAACCAATCCAAATTATCAAGCTTAGCCTCATACATGCCAACAATTTCTTTAGGCATATGGGGTCTCTTAGGACTGGAAGACCTAGGAGACTCTGGAAGAGAAGCATTTTCAATAGACAACTTTTTCATTTCTGAAGCATGATTCACCTCCAGTTTCAGTTCTTGATGCTTTTGTTCAGTTTGAACATTAATACGTTTAAATTCCAATTCAAGCCTCATCTTTTCTAGAGCAATTAATTCAGGCCTGAGTGTAGGAGCTGATGGGGTCCCAGTGGACAAAAGTTGATGTTGCTGAGCAGGTAGAGGAGCAGTAAGGCCTACATTGTGGGACACATCTTGTCTAACTCATCCATAATAACAGACACATTATCATCCTCATCATTTTCCAGGCTTTGTTTCTCTAACAACCTTTCAATTAATTCTGACTTTTTGCCTTTCACAGAGAGAGTCCTTTCTCTAAACAGATTTTTCAGATAATCCACAGTGTAACCAAGGAGGGTCTCCTGACTGTAGCTTTCCATATCAGACATGATTAAAATTGCTTTTTAGTGATGTTTAGCCTTGTGGTTAGTTGATCCAAGGTAATAGCAGCACTCTAAGTGCAATCACTGTACTTGATCTTCACGGCTGTACACCAGTGTTAGGCAGAATCATATGCAGTACCCTTTGGGAACACCACACACAATTAAGACTACAAGTGACAGGACACATTCACCATTGGTACAAGCCTGTACTACACAGTAAAGTGGTAGCGATGGCTGAGCAGCCAGACTTATCTCAAGAGTAAAGTGAGCAGTATCAATAGTTACACAAAGGACAACAATTACTATGGTTCAAACAAACACTGACTCAAGGCTTCTGAGTAAAAGAATATACATTAATTTACACATCATTTATAAAAACAGCTCACTAAGTGAAGCAGCAGAAAAATCACACTCTTAAGATACTACACAACCCCCAGTCAATTCTGGACAAGTTAGGCTCCAAATGAAGTGTGAGCAAAATAGCACTCCAGCATTTTAAAAAGGAGGGAAAGATAAGGTTATACATAAAAAAGCAGCACCAACAAGTAAGTAGGCAGGGCAATCTAGAAAAGGCTTGCTACAATGAGGATTCAAATCAATAGGCCTGGGCCAATGTTAATGATTCCAAGTCTTTGCAGAGGATCACACAGTACAGAGTAGTTTGCGGATAAGTCTTTGCCAAGAGTTTGAAACGAAGTTGGTAGGAACAAAAGTTACTTAAAATATTAGAGAAGGACACGCCCTCTGAGTGGCTGGACGGAACGAACAACCGGGTTATAACAGTACCTTAAATGAAGAAGAAGGCTGTAGAGCCGAGGCAGACGTTCCTGGCAGATCCTGCAGGCTCACGGTTCCTGAAGCGACTGTTAGATTGACATGAGGTAGGAGGGCTGGAGGGTCCTGCACTGCTGAGGGAAGAAACCAGCAGCAGAGCAAAGCAACAAATAAAAGGTGTGCTCCTTAAAACCCCAAACAGGGTCCAAGACTCCTGGCTATCCGGTTCACTGCACTGATGCACAACAAATTCGACCGGGGGGATGCCTTGCTTGGTGTTTGGTGAACTGGTTGGTCCCACCAGCTCATGGGAAGAAGATTCCTTGCAGATCTTCTCTGTCGTCGAAGTTTGGAGATTCAGACCTAGACCAGGGCTTCACCGGGAGGTTGGTTCAGTTGTGGTAGTGGTCCTCTTCTTTCAGCTTCTCTTCGATTCTCTCGCACCAGTAGCGATTCTGCCTTCCTAGTCCCAGAGACCTGCTTTTTATGCAGTTTTCAGCCATTCACAAAGCCTGGCTGTCAATCACACAGTAGGGTCGCTGTCCTTGTGGGACAGTCGCCACAGCTAATCATACAGAGTGCGACATGGGTATCCAAGGATACCCTGTGCAGGGAGTCTCAAACCCTTCCCTCACATCCTGTCCCCCTCATACATTCCGGCGCCTAAGGAGGGCTCTGTGCAGAAGCCCGCCAAAGGGCGGCGAACAAAGGAACCAAACCTGGTTTGGCACGCAGAGTAAAACACGAGAAAGACCTTTACAAAAAGAAATGGCAAATAAACCCAGCCAGAACCAAATAAAAGTAAATGGGGTCCAGCGGATTTAGGTTTGAGGCTACTAGCTTAAGTAAATAGTGTAGATACCACTGCCACCAGCCGAATCTTAAAGAAAGGGGAACGAAAGATAGGTTGCACTGGGTCAGTGAATTTAAAAAGACTAATAAAGTAAATGGCAACTTTACATGTTCTGGGGGACAGTAGTCAGTCCCAGAAAATGGAGTTTAAAGTGGGAAGTCTGAAAAAGACAACCCTGTGTCACTGCACTACAGGTGCTGTGTGACACACAGTACAAAGATGATGCCTATGGAGTAGGTGAAGCTCCACAGTCTATGAACACAAAAAATGTAAAACACACACAGCAAAACACATGTAAGAGTAGGAGAAAAGGCTCACACTCTTACCAGGTGAAAAAAATAAATCCTAGAAATCCAGCAAAGCTGCTGAGGGACTCAGTAGGTAAAGGAAATTAGTCATTCTGGAAAATTCTCCCTAACACCTACCCAGCCACCATTATCAAGGAATGCACAGCCACCCTTGCCCCTTTCTCCACCGCCTGTATAAATGCATCATTTGCCTCAGGACTCGTCCCCTCTCAGCTTAAGGTAGCATGGGTAAGACCACTCCTACAAAAAAACTTCAATTGACCACACGGCACCCAACTACAGACCTATCACATCTATCCCCTTCCTACTAAAAATTCTAGACAAGGCAGCATATCTACAGGTCCAACACTTCATCGAGACTAACCACATCATAGGACTACATCAATCTGGCTTTCGACCCAGCCATGGCACAGAATCAGCACTGCTTGATTTAAAAAACCAGTTGGACGAGATCCTCCTCCTTGACCTGTTATTTCAGCCAAACAATGGAACTCCCTTCCATCCACTCTCAGAGTAGAACCCTCCCACTCTACGTTCCTGAAAAAAGCCCTCAAAACATGGCAATTTGTCTAAAGCCCTGTATACGTCAGCCTCTCTATCTCACCCCACACCACCATTCTTGTACCCATCTAACTATGTGAAGTTTTTACTTGAAACTATGTAAAGCATGCTCCGGACTCTGTAACAGCGCCTCAATGCCCACAGGCTGTTGTGTGCTTTATAAATGAATAAAATAAAAAAATAATGTTTGGTTAAGTTATTCTATTTGATTGGTTTTTGTGGTGTTGGTATGGTCTGTGGTGATTTGAAGTACGTTGCATTTGTCATAAAAACGTTATGAATCATTTAATTTACTACAGTTTTTTGTGGAGTAGAAATGTTTGTGTTAATAAAAAGGAGCACACATGTCTGTCTTACCTGTGTTCAGTAAGTGAGTACACACAGACTGTTTTTTTACTGGCAAGGAGCTGCCCATTGGCAAAATGATAAACAGTGTCTCTAGAGACTGTGTGCAATGACTATGGAAGACAGATTTGGGGCAAATTAGCTGTGAGAGCTGTGGCAGATGAATAGCTCATCAATTGTGCAAAAAAATATTTGAATTTAAATACGGCCCCATGAGTGAAAGGTAAGAGAGAGAGAGAGAGAGAGAGAGAGAGAGAGAAGGAGAGAGAGAGAGAGAGAGAGAGAGAGGGAGAGAGATAGAGAGAGAGAGAGAGAGAGAGAGAGAGAGAGAGAGAGAGAGAAAGCGAGAGAGTGAGAGAGAGAGAGTTAGAGGGAGAGATAGAGAGAGAGTGAGAGAGAGAGATGGAGAGAGATATTGAGAGGGAGAGAGAGATAGAGAGAGACAGAGAGAGAGAGCGAGAGAGAGATAGAGAGAGAGAGAGAGAGAGAGAGAGAGAGAGAGAGAGAGACAGAGAGAGAATGAGAGAGAGAGAGAGAGAGAGAGATATAGAGAGAGAATGAGAGAGAGAGAGTGAGAGAGAGCGAGATAGAGAGAGAGAAAGAGAGAGAGAGAGAATGAGAGAGAATGAGAGAATGAGAGAGAGAGAGAGAGAGAGAGAGAGAGAGATCGCTGGATCAGTGTATGATACACTGCGTTCAGCTACTAGTAGTTGGTAGTTCATATTTTGAACACGATTTTCCGGACGCAGCCACTTACGGGTAGCGGACCCCCCAAGCAACTTCCAAATAGAAAGTGCCTGGTTTGGATCACCTTGCTCATTATCAGCATGGAGAGTATATACACCTCCTAAAACCAGACCAAACAGGGAAAACCCATACAAGGTTCCCTTATAGACTGATCCAGTCCAAAGGCACTTATGACAAGCTGGTAAGGTATAAACCTACCTGTCCTTGCTTGTTTCCTCAATCTGGTTATGACTTTGACGATTATACCAGTTGACTGAAACTGAAGACTGTCCTGAAGAAAGTGGCTTGATTCACACCCACGCCATTCAAACCGGTTGACGGCGGTTGCTACACCCAAGAGGCATACGTTTGGCCTACTTTGTAGTTTGAGCATACCTTTTTACCTAACCTCACCCTCCGCCAACTAAACACACCCATAGACCTAGAGCGGGGGTTGTAGTGTCTTCTTGTTGTTTGTACTTTTCTTGTGTCTTTTAAACCTGAGTTCCCCAGGGTCAGTAAGACAGTCTGTAGGTCATTAAAATAAGAAATACTCTACTAGATGTCTGGTGCTCTGACTTCTGGTGCAATGTTTTAATTTATAACTTTTCTCCCCCAAATACTTACACATAGTGGAAGAGTGTGGTTAAGGACTGACAAGGCTGAATGTACTTAAGCAATATGCCCCGAGCAGCGGGGGCATTACCTACTCAGGTAATGCCCCGGCCCATAGTTATAGGCCCTGAGCGAAGCGAGGACCTTAACGAAGGCCCCGGGGCATTACCTGTCCATTTTTAGGACAGATAGTGAACTCCCAACTGTCTAGAATCCTAAAGAATACAATAAACACAACAACAGATATATTATTTAACATGACGTTGGAAGAAAGACGAATCAGGTTAATGACGCTGCAAAATAGAATGGCTCTCGAAGTGATCCTGGTTGATCGTGGGGGAATTTGCAGAATAGTGGGATCAGCATGTTGCGTTTATGTCGATGACTATTCCCCCACGATCTTTGAAGCAATAAAGAAAATGCACGTTCTAAGCTCTGAACTCCCCACGGGAGAAGGGAGCTGGGAAATAGGATCTTGGTTTTGGGGAATACTACAATCTTGGGGATGGAAGCTGATCTCAATATTAGTAGTGGTGTTCGGAATATTCCTAACAGGTTGTTGTTGTGTACATTGTTTACCCATAGTTTGTGCAGAAGTAACTGAGGGATGTACGGAAGGATGCTTGCAAATGATAACAAAGAAAAAACAACCTCATGATCGAACTAGCCCAGACCCGAATGAGATGAGAGTAATGAAAGAGTTGATGGCAATAGATATTAATGAAGACGATGATGACCACGATAGCATGCAAGACTCAAGTACTTCAGATTCATCATCACTAGAGGAGGTTTCAATAAATCGATGAGAAGTTTGGCATACGGCCAAAGGAGGGTTTGTCAGTCTAGAAATCCAATTTGAGACCGCAAACGC
Organism: Ambystoma mexicanum; assembly: GCF_040938575.1. Classification (NCBI taxonomy): domain Eukaryota; kingdom Metazoa; phylum Chordata; class Amphibia; order Caudata; family Ambystomatidae; genus Ambystoma; species Ambystoma mexicanum. The sequence continues at coordinate 192,262,291 of NC_090923.1, forward strand.
ATTTTGGTGGCTGTGGGCCAACCGTCTCATGTACAATACGACAGAATATAGGTTTTCGAGTTTTCCAATGAACGGACATTTTGATCTAACAAGAATCACCATTCTGTTTTCTAACCATTGCTCATTGCTCATTGCTCTGATGTCTATAAGTTCAGTGGATTTCTCACAATTCAGTTTTGCCTGTCCTTTTTAGCCTGGATTCGATTATTCGTTTTTAGGCGAGATCACTTGTCCCTTCTTATACTGCTCAGAGGACCTTTGATCAGTTATCGCCTCAGTTTCATGTGTGCCCAGCTTGTCCGCTCTGGTTCCGGACACATGTACTGTTAATCAATTATCTTACTTGTCATAGTACCATGTGCGCCCAGCTTGTCTGCTCTGGTTCCGGACACAGGTACTTTTATGATCGCACCGAGGAGCCGCGAGTCTTGAATTGTCCGACTTGCACAATTCTCACGCTTCTCTCCTCTACACCCCTGGTTCCTTCTCCATCCATGAGCTGAACCAGAGGTTGACATAAACACCAAAAGAAAAAGAATGCGGATCACTTTGTTTTCCGAGGCCGCAGGTTGTATTGCCTTGCTCCTGGTATCATATGATCCATGAACAGTGCTGGTGCACTTTCAGATTCAGGCTTGAAGTCAGCCTGTGGCGCTTCTGCAGGTGCTGGTGTGCGCCGCGCCAATGATGCAGATTCGGTCTTTGGCGTGCTGGCAAGTGCTGGTGGGCACCAAAGGGGTACACGATTTGATTTTGCTGGTATCTGCAAGGCAGATTTCACGTCGGTCAGCAGTGATGTCGATTCTGCTGGCCAACGTTGGGGCACTCTTTGCCCTTCCCCCTCTTTGGCAATCGTCTCAGGCTTTGTTTCGAGTTTCACTTCACGTTGTGGTAGATCAGGTGGCTGCACACTGGCAACAGTTTCTTTCGTTTCTGCGACCGCTGTCTCTTTCCGGTCATCAGTGTCAGGCAAGACTTTCAGTGCAGTTGGAATCTTCTTGGCATGGGTGGCATGGACCCACGACTTCCTTCCATTCACCCGTATTGCCGTCTGCGTCGCCAAAAGTACTTGATAGGGCCCGCGCCATGTGGGTGCTAACAATAACTTTCTTTCAAAGTTTTTTAGCAGCACCCAGTCTCCTGGCTCCAACGCGTGCCCCGGATCAGTATACCGCATGGGTAATGCATCCTGCACCTGCTGATGAATCAAAAGCAATTTCTACATTAAAAGGCCACAATAAGTACTAAGCACAGGATGTTCTATCTCACTAAGTCGTTTTGGCTGAGGTACGCACCATACATTTGCCGGCCTCCCCATTATGATCTCGTATGGGGAGAGCCCAGTTTTAGCCTGTATAGACGTACGCATGCATAATAGTGCTATTGGTAATGCATCCACCCAACTCACTTCCCGCACAAATCTTGCTAATCTTTGATTTAAGAATACCGTTGTGCCTCTCCACAAGATTGGCAGAACTCGGATGCCTTGAACTATGGAATTTCTTATCAATCTGGAGACCTGCACATATCTGTAACACCACTGCACCCACAAAATGTGGTCCATTATCGGACCATAGGACATGGGGCAAGCCAAATCTGGAAAAATACTCCTTCAACATTACTTTTTCCGTAGTCATCGCTTTGCAGTCTTTTAAAGGGTATGCCTCCACCCACTTACTGAATGCACAGATTACCACCAAGACGTATTTTGAGTTTTGGCACCTTTCCATCTCTATGAAATCAAAATGAACTACCTCAAACGGCATGGAGGGCGGGCCAAAACTGCCTGTTGGTGTCACTGTTCCCTTTCCTACATTGTGTTGTAAACACGTGATACAGTTCTGCACCAACCTTTCTGCATTCTTTTTTATGTGTGCATTATGCCATACTGTAGAAAGGTGCGGTATCATTTTCTTGGCACAGATGTGCGTAGGGCTGTGGGCCATTGTGACCATTGCAGTCACATATGAATTTGGCAACATCCAGTTTCTAGTCCCTCTGTCCACCCAACAACCCTCCAAATCCAACTCAGCAGATCCCTCTGTCCATCCCTGTATTTCATTGGCCGTAGCCTCAGCCTGCATTTCTTTGACAGTCGCAACTCCATCTTCTATCATACAGGGTACTTCCTCTGTCTGAACCGTCATCATCTTGGTATTCAAATCAGTGGCAGTTTGTTTCGCAATCCTGTCTGCAAATGCGTTTCCCTCTCCTATTTTGCATGTTACTTTTTTATGTGCCTCGCATTTTACTATTGCTAGGCGCTTTGGAAACGTGAGTGCAGACAGCAATCGTACAATCAAAGGGCCATGTTGAATTCTGGCATCATGTGATGTAAGAAACCCTCTCTCAGCCCAGAGTCATCCAAAGTTATGAACCACTCCAAACATGTACTGACTATCAGGATATATATTCACATTCAAATTTTCAGACATCTCGCAGGCTCTGGTTACTGCTATTATTTCTGTGGCTTGTGCTGAATTATAGGGGATTCTTTTACTTTCTACAACACTCTCTAAGGTAGTGATAGCGTATGCGGCGGTTGTCGTGCCATCTGGTAATTTAAAACATGAGCCATCACAAAATAACTCTCCATCCGGCTCTTTCTGCGGAATATCTCTTAAATCAACTCTCCCCTTGGTTTCTTCCTCAGTGACCATTAAGCAATCATGGAGGGGGGGGGGGTGATTCATTCTTCCCAATTTCTTTTATGGTTAATGGCATTAATTCTGCAGGATTCAAAGCGCTACACCTCATAATTTGGATATGGGGCCCGAACAAGATAATCTCATATCTTGTCAATCTAGCAGAGGTGAGATGTTGTGTCTGTGTCCTATTTAATAGAACGTCTATGGCATGTGGCACCATCAGAATTAAAGTGTGCCACAATACCATCCCTTCTGTTTGTTTCACTGACGCAGCAGCCGCCGCGACAGATCGCAAACATTGTGGTAGTGGGCGCGCTACAGGGTCCAGCGCAGACGAATAATAGCTGCACGGCCTATTTCTTCCACCTTGTTCCTGTGTCAAAACCGCCAATGCACATCCTTCATTTTCACGCACAAATAGTCTGAAAATGTTCTTATAGTTCGGCGTACCCAAAACTGGAGCCGAGCATAATGCAGTTTTCAATCCATCAAATGCTCTCTGACATTCCTCATCCCACTGCAAAGGCATAACCGCATCTTTTCTAGTCAAATTCACTAATGGTTTCACAATCAACGCAAAATTACCAATCCATTGTCGGCAATATGAAGCCATGCCTATTACGGCTCAGACTCCTTTTTATGTCTTTGGAATAGGCATACAAGAAATACTTTCTATGCGTTCTGGCGTTAGTCTTCTTCCTCCTTTCGAAAGTAGGTAGCCCAAGTAAACTACCTCCTTTCGATTATACTGAAATGTCTTCAAACTAGCTTTATGACCATGTGACAGTAGTAATACAGTGTATTCTTTACAAATCTCCTCTGTGTCTGCAACTAGCAATAAATCGTCTATGTATTGCAAAAGTACACAACCCACGGGTAATTCCAGCATGTCTAGTTGTTCTTTTAATGCTCTACTGTAAATACTTGGACTTTCCGTATAACCTTGCGGAATCCGTGTAAATGTAAATGATCGTCCTTCTAATGTGAACGTGAACAAGTATCTACTGTCCTTGTCCACTGGAATACCAAAGAATGCGTTCTTCAAATCTATTACACTAAAATATTCTGCTGAAACAGGTGTCAATATTGTAGTGACGTCTGGCACCAGAGGAAATTGTGGATGTACTACTTTATTCAATGCGCGTAGATCAATTATGAAATGGTATGGTACCTCATTACCTCCTTTTTTATAAACCGGGAGGATCGGGCTGTTACATGTACTGCCTGTGATTTCCTCTATTATCCCTAATTTCACCAAATCAGTAACAATACTCTTCAATCCTTTCTTACCTTCAACCGAAATTTTGTATTGGGGTATTCGCGGTAGGGTAACACCTTCTTTTTAAATAATCTTTACTGGCTCTATCTTTAAACATCCCACATCATTGTCATGCATTGCCCATATACAGGTTGGTACTTTACGCTTCGGACATGAATTCTGACACAGGGGCATTGTGTGGCCATATCGTTAGAAACACTCCATCTGCCGTGCAATGTATAACAGAACCTAGTTTTTTCAACAAATTTAATCCCAACAAATTTTCTCCACAATTTTCTGTTAGAAGGAAAGGACAATGTTCGGTAAATGGTCCTATGGTAACTGGGACTGGTTTGGACACTGGGTTTATGACTGGTGTACCTGCGAACCCTACGGAAATATTCTTTTGCCCTGACAGTGGTATATTCGGAGCCAAGTGATGGTCTATTGAACACTTCTGTGCTCCTGTATCTACAAGAAAGCGGTGTTCCTCATTCCCAACTCTCATTTCTACGTAGGGTCCTCTCTGACTCACGGGAATAGACACTGGTTCCAACCTCAGTCCTGGGCTGTCCTATTGGGGAAATAACACATCGTCCGATGTGTAATCATTACTATTACTGTAATACGTGTTTGGCTGTGTATCGAAAACATTTCCACTCTTTCCTCTATTTCCCCCACTCTGATTACCATATTGTTGATTTTGCTGTCCCTGACTCTGGTTTGGGGCATTTTGGTTTTGGCCTTGGTTTTGATTACCTCCATTATTATGATGCTGCTGCTACTATTCCTATTTGCTCCTGGGTGTCCTCTAAACTGTCTCCTCTAACCAGACCCATTTCTATTCTGTAGATGCGGGCATTGCGCTCGCCAATGTCCTTCCTCTTTATAATATGCACACTGATTAGGCCCCTCTGTTCACCCATGCATATTCGAACTACTCCTTACTTGTGCGTTCCCTCGCCCTCTATTATGTCCTACTACTTGCTGCATTAATACCTTTGTCTTCAGATTTACCCTAACCCTCTCTTCTTTTTCTTTTCCTGCAGTCACTCTGTGCTCATAATATTGGGCCATATGCAGTACTTCTCCCAACGTTTTTGCTTGCCATGCACTCTCTGATGTCATTATTAGATCCTGAATTGGAAGTTCTAACCCCCTCACATATTTGTCAACAAATAACCTCTTCCCTGCTTCTGAACCCACATCCTGCCCGCTGAAGTCTGTGAATACTTCTTCAAATCTATTAAAATAATCTGTAGCCAACTCATCTTTGCCTTGTACACATGCAGTCAATTTGTCCCATTGGATTCTTTTCTCTGGAACAATTGTTTTTAACTTCTGTACTATACGTGCTGGTAATGCCGCCAGGTTCGGTCCTGGTGTTCCTCCAACCGCTTTATTTCTATCCTCTATCATCAAATCCGCACATGTGGCGCCAAAGGCAGTTGTGTCATCTACCTTCCTTATTTGTTTCCATATATCTGCTGGCAGGATCACCGGGAATATTAGGTCTATATCACCCATGGTAAGCACGGATGACTGTAGACAGGACTCTACTTCCTTGTAAAACCCTGCAGGATTCTTTCTTATATCAGGAATCGTCTGCTTTATGTTGTTCACCTCTTGTCTGGAAAAGGGGACATGCATGTATTGGGCGGTGTAATGGTCTGGTGTTACCTGCGCCACTACATTGATCGCTGCGGGAACCTCCACTTTGGGCACAAAGGTAGGTGGGACCTCTCTCATAGGAAATGCCCCACTTACCGTCCCTCCCCCTTCTCTTAGATGCAACAATATTCCCAGATCCAATGATAGGGCTGTTTCTCCTGTCCCTCGTTCTAATACTCTCCTATATACTGCCATTATTTCAGGTGGGCTGGCCTTATCATTTTTTATAACTTTATCTAATAAATGTTCAATCATCGATTGTAGCGCTTTTCTTTTCATAGGCATGGAATATTCATCAAATATCTTGTGTATCTCCATTGTGGGAATACTAGGATCTGACATCCATCTAGACGCTTCTCGCATACATACTTTTAACTTGTCGTCCCTTTGCACTGATGACATCGAATGTCGTCGCTGTATATATGGCTCTACAGTTTCCTTTCTATTTCTCCCAATATCTTTACTCCTGTACCCGGGTGCAGTAAACTTTTCGGCATAGTCATTATCTAATTCATCTTTAAGCTCAAAAAGTCTATACACATGTTCTCTTACTTCTTCATCCCTCTCCCTACAGCGTTCTAATGCATTCAAATCTAACAATCGCTGCGGTGGTAATTTCCCAATTAGCTGTTTCCATCTCTCCACCAAATATTCACCCATGCATTCCAACACTACCTGTCTTTCGTTGCTTCTACGAAAGTCATATCTCGAGCCAATGTTGCCGTCCCATCATTCCCGTCTATATACATCTCTGCCTGTTGCTGCAATTCCACCTTCCTCTCCTTGCTGATTGCGCTGCGGGTTACCCTCGTGCACTGCTTTTGGTCAGTCCCGCCTCTTGCCCCCGTGGTTTCAACTTCAACCCCGGGAGGAACGGACAGTACCGAGTCTGTGTCTAAGGCGGGAGGTGCGTATGGGACAATGGGAACAGGGAGTGTCTGTTGTGGGCCTGGTTGGCTAATAGGAAGTGTTACGGGCGCTGTCTGTGGCTGCGGGAGTGCTTGAGCTACCGGAGGGGGAGCTTGAGCTACGGGCGGGGTCTGGGCAATAGCTACTGACGTATCTGGTCTTACTTCTGATTTTGGGCTTTGTTTTGTATGGGTCAATATATTTTCTATCAATTCATCTGCTATGTGTAATTCTCGCTGTGGGTATATCTTTTCTATATTCAACTGGTCACGCCTGCCTGCCCTTCTTAGACTCTCAGTCCACTCCTCCTCTTCTTTTTCTTCTGCTACCTCACCTTCTGATTTATGCCTGCGCCATGCTTTGCTCTGCTTTTAAATCGGAGCATTGCTTCCTTTCTCCAGTCTTTAATAGTTTCAAACGCTGCAGGACGCGCTTTCTTTCTTATCAACACCCTTTCCAAGTTATCTATCCTCGCCATCTCAAAACTACCATTAATCGGCCACTGATGGTCTTGTTGCTTTCTGGTTTGCCTATGCCAAGTCTCACAGAATATTATCGCACCCACTCCATACTACACATACATCTCATATGCCAGCGTTCCCCCAGGTGGTACAATTTGGCCATTTTCCAAAGATTGTCTATCACAGCGGAAAAACCCTGCTAAGGTGGACAATACCCCAGGCATGTTTCAACCTTCCCCTTGGTTAATCAACCTTACCTAGGGCGTTTGATTTTGCAAAGTCAACTCTCAACCAATATCAGGATGCTTTGAATCAGGCAATGACTCACCTGATAAATCAAGTCGTTAGTATACTGACGCACCAAAGGACGTCGTGTCTGCGTTTCTTGGCTTCCGTCTTGTTTTGGGACCCTCGCCTCCTTGTTCTCTAGCCAGGCACGTCGATCAGGGATCAAATGTGTGCAGATCTGCAAAGGAGTCTCTCATCACCTTTACAGGGCGTCCCGAACACCTCTTGATCCCGGCTCGATCGTCCCGTCCTCGCCGTTCTCTGCCTTTCTCAATTACAACGTTACGCGAAGGAACAAGTGGGGGAGGGTCCCTCTTCGGGCGCCATCTTGAAAGGGGCCCCTAGGGGACCCTGACGTCTATGGAAACAAGGCGGGTCACCACACACGATAGAGACACCAGACACGAGGTTGTATTCCCAAAGCTAGGGTTTATTGCAAAGCAAAAGTCTCAGTTGGCCAACTCGGTCGCACGCCTTGTGACGTGTATCTCCAGACCTCGAGGGACGCAAGAGAGTGAATTACGTACATCAGTTACATATATACAAAATGCATTTCAAACAATCAGCTATGACATGTATAACACCCCTCTTCATTGGGTTTCTTTGAACTTGGTGTGATGATGGACATCTCCGACCACTATGACACCTTCAAACATCTATTCTAGTAACAATTTGCAATTTGTGAGTGCGTAGGCATCTTTCGGTTTTTGAATAGAACATGGCGCTTCTGTTCTTGGAAGCGAACTACATACAGGGGGAGTTGCATTCCAGACCTTGCTATCTTTCGGGTGCTATTCGTGTCCTGGGAGCCGACATGCTAATAGCGGGCTCAGCAAATGGAAGACGTTAGAAAAGCATAATTTAAGCCTTTAGCAGTATTATTCTAACATATTCTACCATATAACGAGACTGGCTGGCAGCTGTGAAATGATTAAATGCCCTGCGGCTCTGCTTCAAGGCTACATTAAGGAGGGAGCCAGGCATTCTTCCTGGCGCTGCCTACGTTTGTGTTTCAGCGAAACTCTTGTTATCCTCTCGGCCCTGTGGCCTTGTCCTTTTCATATACAGACAACAATGTGCCACAGTTGAGCAGTGTAAGCGGAAAATATACTGCGAAGCAATAGGAACAGAAAGCAATGAGCAATGGTTAGAAAACAAAATGGCGATTCTTGTTACATCAAAATGGCCGTTCATTGGAAAACTCGAAAACCTATATTATGTCGTATCGTGCATGAGACGGTTGGCCCACGGCCACCAAAATGCATTTGCGGTCTCAAATTGGATTTCTAGACTGACAGCCCGTAGATCAGTGATGAGTGAAAGTGTGTGTTTCTGGGTCCTCAACAGTCACAATTTATACATCTTCTAAAGGGGTGGGGAGGCTGATTATACTATGCCCAACCCTCTAAGGATCTGATAGGTCAGAGAATTCCCCATCCCCTGATTTGAGAAGTGAACAGTGTGTCATGATGTGTCATCATGTGTCAGAGTGACACAGTGTTTAGGGTCCAGAGACAATCCCTACCCAGAACATCTTTTTTTCCCAGAAAACAATATTTCCAATATGCAAAACTTGTTCATAATACATATTTACATGACAGATTGACTAAGGTACGTTTCTATCCAAGCATCATCTTCCTACGTGTTTTGGTACACAAATGACAATTTTTTTGCGCTTTTGGGCGGTTACTCAGTGTCACTTCTGTACCAAATTGTACACATGCATACACATACCATCTGGGCATATTCCTGGAAATGTTCATGTTCCTAACATAATTACAATAGCTAGAATATTAACTTTCTCGTGGTTCAGTCTCTAAATGTCAAACAATTTCCAGAGTATTTTTCATTTTCATTTTAATAACCTATAAGTTCCATATTTTTATCAGTTTGGTGCAATATTCTATATGTCTTTTCCCAAAACAATATTTTCTGTGTTCTCTGAATACACACAATGTTTTGTCTCTGCCTCCAAGGTCTTGGCAGGGCTAGAGAGTCACATGGCTTGTCTTCCTGAGCAGTTGGTGTCAGTCACACCCGAATTAACATTTTCTTTCAGTTGAAGGAACCCATTGTCTCTTTCCCAGAGCAGCAGAGGAAGTCTCCTCCCCTTCCTATTAGCAACCCCATGAGATATTCTCTTCTTTTGGTGGGAATGAACAGGGTGGTGTGTTCTCAGTGGTGGGAAACCTCTTTGAAGTTTTAGCTGAATCAGGTTACTGTATAGTCAATTGTGACATTGTTCTTGTGAAAAATGACAGTTACGAATTTAAAATAAGCAAACATATCTCCAATTCCAGTCTTTTTCATCATGAAAATCAATGTGTGGCACCCTATATTGCATTTGATGGAAGTCCCTTCTTTGGCATATTTAGCTTTTGAGAGACAAGTGTAACATGGCAGATTTAGAGATCGCCAGCATCTGACAGAGGCAAGTAACAGTATTGCATCCATTTTTTACATATTTCTTTCCAGCAAGCACCTTTTAAAGTGGATTTTGTTCTGAAAAAATATACTTCTGCTGACATGATATTTATGTGGATTCTTGAAGTAGAATGATGTTCAACATCCCACAAGGAGGTTGGATCTTTTGGGTGGTTTCTGAGCCATGATTTTTGCAAATTTGACAACCAAGAAAAACGGATTTCCACACAGCTCTGTGTTTCTTTTGCAGTCATTTTGCTCTGTGGATAACCCAATGGTGGGCTCTGGCAGTGGTCTCCTGTGTTGCCACTGACATAGGCAACAGTGGATGGCGGCCTATTTATTTGATTCTTCCTGCGCACTTCTGGGTAATTTTAGCGTGTATAATGCTTTCCAGCAGCCATTCAGATGTTCCTAATGCAAGCAATGCACAGTGATGTTGCAGGGCCTGGACTAGTGGTGTAATAACATCCCATAGTGCACCATCTAGTGGGGCTATTGAACATCTGATGAGGGATGGATGGAAGACTTTGCTGGCCTACAGACCCAAGTTACTCTCCACTGATTATGCTAAATGAGAAGGGAACATGCCTGGCATTGCTTGAGTTATCTTGCAGCAGGGCTGTGACCTAGCAGTTTGGGTTGGACTGCCCCTTTGGATGCAGCAGCAAGTTTTATTTGCATTGTATGTTTTACCCTGCCTAATGGTATAGTGGGCTAAAAAACAATATTTTGAGGGGGCATTACTGGAAACAGAATAGCAAATAAAGACTCACATTGTGATCTGGTCCACCTAAAGTAGCTGGGTAAGGGACACAATAGATAAAAGATCTTGAGGACTCTAATACTGAGAACTATGCAAGGAGCAATGCTAAGGCAACATTCTTTCAATATTCAGATTGTTTAATAATATCTACAATGTTATTATGTTGGCAAAAGCTGTTTTGGCCTTTTAAACACTAATCTAGAGGCCTTCTTCTGGACTGAAGATAGAATCTCCATTTAGGTCACTACCAGCAGCATCATAGAGATTCAGGAGAGGTCTGATTATTGTTTCCACTGCCTTCCTCTTCCTCTCAACACTACTCCCACTCTGTCTCGGGAGGATAGCTCAGGGCAATGTTCTCGCCTTGGAATCAAACGACACGGAGCACCAGAGCACCACAGGTTCGATCACCGGGACTGCGCTGAGAAACCACTGGGTAATAAGCGTGTTGTGGAGTATTTTTATCCACGCCACTGTGCCACACTGTACCCCTTTGCCAATGGGGAAAGGAAATTGCCAAGAATGGAGGCAATAACCCCAGTGCGCACTAAGTCTGCAAAATTGAGCAGAGTTCATAACCCACCAGAAGAGCTGCACGCCCTGCCACATACACAGGCAAAGTGGTGTAAAAGCAGGAATCACTGCTGACATCTGTCATCTGTCATCACTGCTGCCATCTGTCACTCGAAACAAGCCCACAGAATGACTAAAATCTGAAAATACCCCTAAATACAGTTTCCTAATCAGTGGCATTCTTCAAAGTGCTGTTTTGGCGCTAAATTCAGTTATTTTTTCTACAGTGAATTATTGTAAGGAATGTGTGCTGGGATCATGGATCCTCCAGGCAGTCAGAGGAATCCAGTCATCACAGCCTGACAGCTGCCTAAGGAAATTGGCTGTAAAACTCAGCTTAAATGTATTTTCTTTGGCCTGAAAATTGCAAAATCCACTATTTCAAGCATGTTGGTGAAGGGCTAATTCTTTGAAAATGTTTAAATCCTTCATACACAGTGCTTATATTTTATATTTGAAATGAAAATACTTTAATGTCCAAGAACCCAGTCTGGAGCCAATCCACATGTGAATTCTGATCTGACAGTGCCTGGCCTGGGAAAACTGACATCTCCATTTGACACTCCCTTGAGAACAGGAAGGCTAATGGCTGTTAATGGTTCACGCACAATCCCAGCAAGCCACTCAATGGGGCTGCATTAGACATTCGTCTGCGGCTGACCAAATAACAAAGGACATGCTGAGAATTGGCCTCTGCAAGGAGGAGCAGGATTTGGGGGAAGTTTCTCAGTGAACTTCAAAGGACTGGCCATCTGCTCACTTTGGAAGTAAGAAAAAAAACCTGGACTGTATTTTGAACGGAAATTACTGTTTTGGTTTCAGAACTTTATGACATTTAACATGATAGCCAAAATAAGTTGACAAGTGAAAAATACAAACTTATAAATCTGAACTCATGCTAGACAGTTGAAGATGTGGTAGGAGTTCTTACTACATAAGGAACCAAAGATACACTAAAACACTGATTGTGGCAAAACTATTAATGTTTCAAGCTTAAAATTGTATGTACACGATCCACTGATCAGCGCCCAGAGGTGTATCGAATTAGAAATGATTAATCCAAAGTGTTATGGGTAAAATTGATAAAAATCCATAGAATGATCAATACAGCTCTCACAAAGATGGAAATTGAATGTAAATGTAGACAATGAAATGTGAAAAATATGTGTCTAATTTTATGAGGGTACATAATGGTAGACATTTACATATGTGCAAAAGTATGTTTTGGGTAAAAATCTAGCTGGGTGTTCCTAAATCATGTCATAAGATGACAGCTCTGTTTAGGCTGCCAACCAAAACAAAGCGCATGCCTGTAGCCACTCACAGACATGGGGGTGTGTTTTGAAGTTCTGCCTACGCCATAACATTTGTAATTGATAAATATAGGAAGGGCACTACACATAAGCACTGCTTCCAGAACACACTGCTTCCAGAACAGACTGCTTCAGAACACACTGCTTCCAGAGCACACTGCTTCCAGAACCCATCCAGATGTCCGTGCAGCACCTTATTGCAGACCTTTTCAATTTGTAGCTGACTCCAGAATTATTTGCAAGATCCAGATTTCTTTGCAGAATCCAGATTCTAGCATTGCACACTTATTGCTGGCCTCACCCCATTGCAAAAAATCCCAAACTTGAAGGGTCTTTCATTTTAATTCATCTTGGCCGGCTACAATTAGGCTTGCCTGCTGAAAACTTGCATCCGGCTATCTACCGTGTCCAGTAACCAGAAGGGGCCCTTCCAAATCCAGTCTGAGGTGCAGTCCAAACTTGACCAGAACCGCAATGCTGATCCAAATCCCTCCAGACGTGCCTGTTTGTCGGTAGACCTGCCCGATCCAATGACCAGAACTGAGGGTCCAATTTAATTACAAAGGACTGTAAGTATGAATAGGAAGAACAGTGACCCATAATATATCTGCATTGTATGACCCCAATCTCAAACCCATCCTATCTTTAATTCAGAACCATAATATTGTTAGAACTGTCCTTGCACTGACTTTTCTCTCATCTGTGTTACTAAACCATAACTCTTTATTGATTTGATTAAGAAAAGTCATTCCCAAACCAAACGGAAACTAGAGTTTCACGCATGAAGATATATGATCGGCCATGTATAACTGATTCCTGTGTGGCATTCTCTTTTTCATAGTCCTTAATATAGTATAAGAAAACCGATCTGTCATTTTTAAACCCAAATTTCTGTTTTCCATTTTTGCGCCTATTTTGCAAAAACACCTCTCACGAAAACCTCTATAACTCCTTCAGTTTTAAAGATATAAACAAAATTTCACCGCTCACTTGTACCTAACATCCTTAGCTCTCAGAACTGCAGTGTGAAACAATGTGATTAACCCATTATTTCACAAATTATATAAGGAAAAGTTGCTGCAAATTGACATTTTGAAAAGTTGTACACGTGTGAATTAGCTTTAAATTATTTCCCACTTTGACTTTGAGATTCCAATTGTTTTCTTTTGCTTAAATCACTGCTTTTGTTTGCTTGTATCTGTTTAAAGTGGCTCCCGTTGAAATTTATAATAATTTAAGCATTTTTTACCACATTTGCTGTTTTGCTCAGCCAATTTCAAAGCAACACTGATACTTGCAAAGTCAATTACGTTTTTCTCTTGTGTTTAAAGGGGGAAGGTGGGAAGGTGGGAATGATATTCTGTTTGATCGGTGTTATTCCTGAGTACCTGCTCTCTCCTCACACCTATTTAAATTATCTATTGGTGGGTTGAGGGGTGTTGCAGAGGGAACCCCTAATCATAGTGCTATCTTTTCTAAACCTATCCAAAAGTACTCTTTTCTGTGCTGCATTTGTTTTTGTGCTCATTACTTGATTCCTAGTGCATTACAGATAGTATTCAGTGTTCGGTCTCCCCAGTGGTGATTGTTGTTACCTATTAAAACATATTGTGATTTAAATTCTAAATACATAAATAAATATTTACCTTTGTAAACTAGCCTGATTCCTGGTACAGTGTGACCAGGGGGGGTGGTTCCCGGAGAAGGGTGTGATATGAGTGGTATATCATTCACAATATTGAACTTATAGATAAAAATAAATAAGGGTTTCATTTCCGCACTACATGCTTGGGTGTGTGCCAGATAGAAATCACTTACAGCGTTATAAATAACCTATCATAACATATTTAAATCCATTCATAGCTCTCCTCCTTGCTGAAGAACCACTTGCATAGCATTCTACACCACTACATCCCCTAGTTCTCCTCTCTCCCACCTTTGTATGACAGCCCCATGGCAGTAATTCTTCAACCTAAAACTTGGCACTTGCACCACTATCCCGTTCCTATAGCATCCTCTACTGTCCTTGTCCCGGGTTCATGTTTCTACCTCCGCTATATCGTCTGGTTTTATATCCACACCCTCTCACCCATTGCTAAGGACACTGGTCCTTCACTCTGTAAATCAATGTTAGCATGTTCTGCAAGCATTTATGTGCAAAACATGCCTTATTTTCCCTGTAATTTTCATGACATAAAAAAAATAAATAAGTAAGTTAAGGGCAGGGGTCAAGTCCTAAAAATTAAAGTGGGGGACTCATCAACAAATGCAAATAGATGTGACATCGCTAGAAATTAGCATATCAAGATGAAATATGCACATTTCATTAAATTGGCTTTGCATAACTTCCCAAATTGAAATAAAATCAACACATCACTGCAACCTTGACTATCCAAATGAAACAACATGTCACTGAAACCATTGGCTTAATATCAAGCAAAGAATTGCCTTCAAGACATTGGGCCTCATTACGACCCTGGGGGACAGCCGTGCCTGTGCCACCGGAGTTGTTTTTTTTCCGGTGCCCTGGAATGGGCAATCACCAGGATATTACAACCCCGGTGGACCCAGTAATTGCCCATTCCCAATAGGGCTCAATGGGAATGGGGAAGACGCGTGCACCAGCATCTTTCTTGAATGGTGCCGGTGCATGCTGAATGCTGTGCTCGCGGGTGCCGCTCTGCCCGACCTGGTGGGCAGAAAGGCACCTGCAAGGACAACACGTAGTTTGCCAGTCCAGGAATTACAGTACCGGCAAGCTTACCGGTACTGTAGTTCCCGGACTGGCAAACTAGTAATGAGGCCCATTGTCCCTTACCCAAAAGTGACTATGCAACTAGGCTCCCATCTACCTGTCCAACACTATCTCCCAACACACCACAACAAGGCCCACCAGAACAGCTCAGACACATTGTGTTAACATTCCACGATTCCAACAACAACGTGCAGGAGGGGTTAGCTTCCCAGTTCTTGCTGCTAAGAAATGGAACACACTCCCACTATATCTGAGAGAAGAACCTTCGTACTTCCTGTTCCGGAACAAGGTCAAGGTTTCACTCAGTGAGCAAGAACTCAATCCAGCTGTATAAAGTTTAGTTTAGTTTATTTATTTATAAAGCGCACCAGACCCTGGGGCATCAGGGCGCAACAGATATGAAGATGTTCACCTTAGTTACAAGGTACATAGATATACAAAGAATATACAGGGAGGTCAAAAATGCTATACTATAGAGGTATATACAAAAGTGATGAAGTGGTTTAGGTACAGGGTGCATATGTGCAGGATAAACATAGGAAATACAAGAATATCAGGTAAATTGCAATATACAGTTGCAGTTATGTACAGTGTGAGCTGGAGTGTTCGGGAAACACCTGAGACATTACAGTGTAACTTGCAAGAAATCAAGATAGCATAATGACTGAGTGAACTCAGAACATCCAGGGTGCAGTTCAGGTACATAGTAGGCTAATCAGAGGGCAGAGAAGTGGGCGTTCAAGTGGGCATCAAGGGTTTTAAGAGGTGGTGGTCGGAGTGATTAGATATCATTTACTTTTAGCCAGTTAGTTCGATTCTGTCTGAATTTAGAGAAGGGCTGAGGTTCTCTGATGCTAGGGGGTAGAGAGTTCCACAGTTGTGCCGCCTTCACTGGGAAGCTATGTCCTCCTATGGCTGAGCGTCTAAAACGCGGAACTTGGAGGCAGTTCATATTGGCTGTTCTTGTCGGTCTGGACAAGGTGTTTTTGCATAGTCTGTCCTTGAGGTAAGGCGGTGCTTTATTGTTAAGGCACTTATGAGTGAGGGAGGCGATCTTGAGTTGGATTTTATGCTAAGTGGATAGCCATTCGTATTCTCTTCTTGTCGAGGAGATATGCTTGTTTCTATTAATCTTAAGAGCTGCTCTCAAGGCATTGTTCTGGAGAACCTGAATTTTATGGATGGTATGTTTATTCGCTCCAATGTAGAGTCCATTACAGTAATCTAATTTGGAAGGTATGAGGGTCCTGGCGAGCGTGAGGCAGCTGTCTTTGGAAAGGAATTGTTGACTAGCTCTAATGAGTTTGCATGTGTATGCAGTGGAGGAGGCTAATGAGTTAACTTTTTTAGAAAAGTTAAGAGTAGCATCTAGGTAAAAGCCTAGGGTCTTCACTTCTTTAGCTTCTTTTATGTTATTGCCATCAATGGTGAAGTTGGCATAGTCAGGGCTGAGTTTGGATATATAAGTCGGGTTGCCTAGGATAATAAGCTCCATTTTGTCATCGTTCAGGCAGAGACCATGAGTGGCCATCCATGCCTGAACGATGCTGTAGATTCTATTCACCAAAGCGTAATCTCCTGAAAGTGGAAGGAGGATCTGGGTATCGTCTGCATAGTTTGTGTAGGCGATGCCCAGATGATCCATTTCATCGAAGAGGGGCTTAGTGAATATATTATAGAGTGTTGGTGACACACAGGATCCCTGTGGTACACCACAGGTTATAGGGATCGGGTCTGCTGAGGCTGATGGAGAGGAGACTCTCCTAGTCCGATTGCTCAGAAAGACTTGATCCACGTTATGGCCTCCTTAGAGAAATGGGTAGCAGAGTCTAGGTGTCTGCACAGGACAATGAGGTCGACCAAGTCGAATGCAGCCGATAGGTCTAGAAGGAGGAGTAGGGCTGCTTGTCCATTGTCTCTACACTCGTCTATTTCGGTTTTAAGATCTATTAAAGCCGCCTCAGTCCCGTGTTGCGGTCAGAACCCAGATTGACGGGTTCCGAGTAGGCAGTTAGATTCTAGGAAGTTCTGTATTTGCATGTAGGCCACTTTGTCTAAATCTTTTAGAAGAAATGGCACAGTCGTGATAGGCCTAACGTTTGTTGGAATGGTCGGGTCTAGGGTTTGCTTTTTTAATAGTGGCAGCACCCAGCATTCTTTCAGATTATTCGGTACGGTGCCTGTGGTGAAGGAGGAATTGATGAGTTTAGTTATAAAGGCCGATAGTTCTCTCGCAGCATCCTTAATAAGTTGTGCCGGGCATTGATCACCTTTGCAATTGGACGGTTTAAGTCCTAGTATGACCTTTTCCACCTCAATGGTCGATACTTTAGAGAAGCAAAAACGTGTTTCTTGTTTAGGAAGTGAGGGTAGAGCTGTGCTCAGAGGGATTTGGGGTGTTAGCAAGGCTTTGTTGATGGCAATTTTAGTTTGTAGTTTAGCAACTTTGTTCGTTAGGGCATGTTGGAGGCTGGCGCACCACCTTTTGTCCTTGGTATGGTTTTCTTGTGGTACAATAGGTGTTTCCAGTTCTTTCAAAATAGTGAACAATTCTTTGACACTAGATTTGGCTTGAGAGATTCTGTTGTTGTAGGTTTTCTGTTTAGCTAGTAGAATGCTTTCCTTGTATTGGGAAGAGGCCTTAGATAGGTTGAGTTTATTTTCAGCTGATGGAGCGAGTCTCAAGACAGTTTCAAGTTTTCTTTTGAGTAGCCTAAGATTTTTTAAATGAGGAGTAAACCACGAATTAAGGTATTTTTTGGGTTTGTTGTTCCTTAATTTAAGCAGTTCACAGCTTCATTACACTGTTTGACTAGGGAGTCTGGGTCCATGTTGTCTGGGACCGAGTTAAGTTTGGGTGTTATGAGGGGCATCAGTTTTTCAACTGTTATGAGTTTTTTGTTCCTCGTCTGCAGAGGTGGGGCAAGCGAGGACTGGGCAATGGCCAGGTTTGTAGATAGTGTAAATAAAAGTACATGGTGGTCAGTCCAAATCTGAGGGATAATATCCGTAATGTTAGCTTCGCAATTGTGCTCTGCTAACCAGTCGAGAATCCGACCTTTGTTGTACGTGGGTAAGTTGACTTTCTGGGCGAATCCCAACTCTTTCAAAGTCAAAGCGATAGCAGTAGAATGGGTATCCTTAGTGTCATTATAGCCTAAATTAAAGTCTCCTAGCCCTAGCGTTTGGGAGGTGTTTTTAAAGTTATTAGACAGGGTCGTAGAAATATCTTCTGCGAAGGTTCCAATGGGACCTGGTGGTCTGTAGATAAGGACTACGTTTAGGGTTTGTGAGTTAGCGGTAGCAAGTTTAAAAGAGACACGCCACAGGGATGCAATCTCTAGTCTGATGTATATACTTTACCTTGCACCTTTTCTCGATGTTTGATGTATTTGATGTACATATTTAACCCTGTACCATTACTTGATGCTCAATGTATGTCTGTACATTATTTATATGTAAAAACATTCCTGTATTATATTGTTTTTTTTCTGCTTTGTATTCCTGTGAAACTTGTCAGCATAGCGCCCAGATGCCTTTGGGCTTGGTGAGATTTACAAATAAATAAACTAAACTAAGCTAAACGCAAAACTAAGAGAGGATATTTTCTTCTAATAGTGTTTTTGAAAACTTTAAAAGGTGTGCATGTTTTAAACTCCAAGAACCAATACAAATGTTTTCCCTGGGACTTGCAGTACCGAAATGGGACATTCACCTATAGTTGTTTCTTCTTTTTCATCAGGTTATATAGTGCAATGGTGAAGTGTCCGGCCTACAAATCTGCGGACTGCTCTGGCTTTAATTCATAAATTCAAAGAGGACTTTCAATGTTTCTCATTTTAGCTGGGGGGGACTGAGTCCACCCGCTGAATAAAGTGGGTGGACTCCGTCCCCCCTCGTGTACCCTCCACTTTAGCCCCAGTTAAGGGTGAGCTGCATGGAAAACTCAGCAACACTTTTATTTGAGAACGCCTGAATCCTATAACATTTAAGCCAGTGGATCAGAACTATAATGGTGGAGTGTGAAGTGGAAAGGCCAGTGAAAATTAAATCTTATTTATTTACTTATTTATTTATTTATTTATTTATCGATATGCTTGTAGCCGACGGCTTTGTATATACAACAATAAAAATGTAAAACAGTAACAACTAAAGCATACATTAAATACAGCATAAAACACACAATTGCAAAAAACGTTAGCAGTTTGGTGTCAAGTAATTACTGAAGTCGTTAATAAAATCAAACTTAAAAGTACTTCATGTGCATCAGTCCATCACTGAACCTTTATGCCATAGGGCATGACATCACAGGCATGGCGGAGACTGTGTAGATAATCTCAGCCGTTGTATAGAAGCATGGAAAATACATTACTGTGCCAGGCGGATACAAGGATGCTCCTGCTATCTGAACGAGCTGCTGCGTGTAGCACAGAGTCATACACACATGTGAAACAGGCCTTCCACCGCGAACAACACTGTGGCACAAGGATCAGCCCTGACTTTCCAGGACAATGTTCAATGTCTGAATTGTTCCACGAAAGCATAATACTCGCGCTGGTTGTCCTGGGCGCTCTGCGTTAGAGATTTACAGCATTAAGGGGCCGGGGAAGCGGAGCGCTACGCCATTTCCAAGAGCTACTCACGGTTCCAGGCAAGAGAGGGCCTGCTTTGCAATTAAAAATGCTTTCTAATAAATCATGATGACTTCTAGGGAGGAGAGGACGAGAGCAGGGAGGGGAGAATGGGCAGTGGGTCGCGGGAAGGCCTGGACACGCATCGGGAGGCGAAAACAAGCTCGTTTATGCGCCACAATTACATATGGATCCACCGGCTCGTAAAGGCGCGTGTAATTACTTTGCGTTCATCGTTAACTTGCCAATTCCTGCCGTGAAAGCGAGAGGAGCAGATTCACAGACTTAATTGGCATCGGAGCGCCGTAATAAAGCGTGGAATGCCTATGAATGATGAGGCGCTCTGAAGAGAAGCGAAATGAGTTTGCGTCACGTGGTACATATCAAATATACGCGTTGTCGAACATTTACCAAGTGCTGGGAGTGTGCTCTGCAGAGCCTAGTCCGCAAGGAAGCGAATCAGATACACACTTACGCGGAGGGAGTCGAGAGGTCAGTCATTGATGAAGTGGATCGATTCTCCCATACGGGAATGAATGATTCATTGGGTAAATGATCAGTTAAGAAAACGAGAAGGCAATCAATTGCAAATGCAGATCAATAAATAAGGGAGTAGTTATTTGAGTCAGACAGTGATTAAGTGAGCAAGCCATTAATTAAAAATGTAGTGGGCGAGGCAGTGAATGAGTGGTTGAGTAGAGCGGTAACAGACTTATTGGGAGAATAGGTAATTGTGTAGGTAACATGATTGACAGGCTGAATAGGTGTGTGAAGTAGTGAGTGAGGGGCTATGATGATGTCAGGTTGAGTTCAGAGGTTGCTGTGATTGGTCTCAGCAAGACAAAGGAAGAGTAGCCTGGAGGGTTTAGAATTAATCTCAACCACTGGCAAGGCTCAGCACATCCCTACAGACTATCGGTCTTCACCTACCAAGCCAATAGAGAAAGGGGAAAGACCATATGCAAATAAGGCTTTGGGCTGCCCCAAAAGGGTCAGTTCAGCACAAACTGCTAGGTCACATCCCTTCTGCACGAGACCACAAGCATCCCCAAAGATGGTTCGGCCTCAGACATCATCAGTGGGGCGTAGCATGGGTCTCTATGTCCAGCGCAATATGGCCCTCAAAGCAAATGTGCATATTCAGTAAAGTCAAATAACAGAGATTAAAGCAACTCCTTTTGTTCATTTTCACCAGGGGGAAAAGTGCCAGCCAATCAAGTGACAGGAAACGCATGGTTTTCTGTCTGGTAAAGCCAGCGTTCCATGAAGGACTCCTATTCCCGAGGCTGCCCTTCTTTTCTTGTCCTCACTGGCTCCAAGCACAGGACCTTACTACCTCTAAGCCCCCATACATGTCCCCCTCACCGTCCACCCCAGCATCTTTCTCCTTCACACCCACCACTCCTATCCCTCATTTATCTGGCCAACCATTTCCAGGGTGATATGGTGATGTACATACACAGGGGCATTAATAGCTGGTAAAGGTCAAGGATTTGCATTAAGGCCCTCACTATGCTTTGCCCTCTAATTTGGGCCCATTGGCCATAAGCGAATGCCCCCCTCCAAGGTGTATACTGCTTAAGAAAGCTAAAAGCAAACACTTTTTAAACCATATCGAGCCTAGCTCACTTGATAATGTTGAGAACACAACGCTTTGAGTCTCTCGTGTGAACATTTTCAGGAATGACTGGTGTAGAGGAGGAGTCAAATACTCCCACCAGAAGCTCCGCCCCCATGTTGCCTATATGTTGGGAACCGGAAATTGCAACACGTGCAGTTCCAGTGAGAAAATGCCTGTACTGCAAAGAATCCTTGAAACAAGGTATCCACTGAGAAAGCCCTACATGCATGCACGAAGAAATAACGTTCTTCTGAAAGAAGTCCCGGAAGAAGTGTGAAAATGAGTGAGAACGAACACTGGTGACATCACGCGAAGCAGAACTGACGCACCCTGAAAAGATATGAGATGGAAGAACCTAAACATTCTATAAGATCTGAAGATGAGGTGTCAAAGATGAGCAACATTTCGGGTTCGAGGGGAAGATGCTCATGCAAAAAAAACTGAAGAAAATGCAAAGTCAGTTTACAATTGTACAGATGCATTAACGCAAGTAGACAAAATGATCTTAAGGCTGTCTACATAGTTAATAGTTTGCAGACATGCACCAATGTATATACGTAGGAATATTCCACAATGCACTTTAGCAAGGCTTGAAACCCAGTGATTGGAAAGGGTTTTTAGTGTGGCGCAGTTGGAAAACAGGTAATGGCGAAGGAGAAATTCAAGAAAGGCTTGGCTGGCCCAGCACCAAGAATTGAGGCCACCCTGAGCCTGGTGGTCCGTCAAGTAGTTAAAATGATCTTGAGAAAGAAACAAACTTTTGTTTGAAGTGAAATGGAAAAGAATTGAAGGTGCCATAAATTCATAATTTAATACTATTATATGCAGCAAAGAGCCCGAAAACGTGTTCTCCAGTCACATGGTCTGATGAAAATAGACATTGGGTCGAGCTACATCGAAACCACTCACTTTTATTCTCATGCACAGAGAGCCTCTGCAAGGGCAAGTTCAAAGCCTTAATTGAATGGCAAATGGCAAGAGTGATGATAGATGTTGGGCTAATTGGATGGGAAGGCATGACCACGCCGACCCTCCCTGCACCTGGAGTGGTAGCCTGTGTGCTGCTAGCATGTGGAATATTCCAGAAGGGTACACACGTGCCAACCAATTATAGAGGGCCAGATATCATGAGAGCCCTATAGTTTGTGTAACCAATGAATCATTGTGTATTTTATGACGGTGAAGATGACTTGTACTATAGGAGGGCTTAGTTGTCCACCTGATGTTAGAGACCTAATCACTACCCCCGTTAGTATACTTATATGTTCCTTGAGAGCCTATCACATTCCCAAGTAGGTTTTTGTAATTTGCCACATAGTGTGACGTCTTTATGATGAGTTTTGACTATAAAAGTTGTGTTTTTTCTGAAATGTATTGAGAACTCGAGCGAACGTTGAATGATGTCAGTTGTAACCTCCCTGTTTTAGACAATTGCCAATAAAACAGAACAAAGTTTTGCCAACTTCCTGAGTCAGTTTTGATTACTGATGTTTGAGTAAATTCTGCATCCCAATCCACCTCTAAGTATTGCTACCTCCCCTTAAAGGGCCCTAGGTCTATGGGTTCACTGGTTTGATTCCCAAAACAAAAATGCCAATTGAACATGCCATTTGTGGTTGAGCAGATGAAAAAATATGTGTTAGTCAATGATAAGCGATGTAGGGGGACGGGTGGGGGTTTGAAAAGGGTGAAGGGTACAGAATCAAGTAAATGAACATGCTTCCACACTACTGAATTGCCAGCCACAACTGTCAATCTGTTACAGGAGAGTGAGTGAGAGAATTAATGTATATAGCGCCTCTGCAAATCAAACTTTCTCTCAGCACTGGTCTTGAAATTGTCTGGCAGCACGTCGGGTCATTACAAGGACAAAGTAGGTGTGCAAGAGATGGGTTTCAAGAGTTTACATATACTGGGATGAAGAAATGCTCTTTAGAGCAGTGCCCAAATTGTTGCAGGCCATGCCCTTCAGACATTAAAATGCTACCCCTCTTTTACAAAAATAGTCTTAGGAATTCTAAGCAATTTTTTATTCTAAATTAACTTGCACTTAAATAGCATAAAGCACACTAACAGGTTGAAACACTTGTTGGTGACATAAAGAGAGAGTTTATTTCTATTCTTATCTGCACTTATTTTTGTCCGCCTATGGCCGGTTGTGTAATGACTGTGTTATTAGCTGTACTGCATTTTGGTTACTTATAGCCCTCTGATCAGTAAGGCATTATTAACATCACTGCATCTTTGGTCTCCTACAGCCCTGTGGTCAATGATCATAGCATTATCTACACTACATTTTAGTTGCCTAAGGCCCTGTGATCAACAACTGCGTAATTATTTTCACTGTATTTTGGTTCCCTATGGCCCAGTGGTCGCTCAGTACATTTTAACTGCATTGCCTATGGCCCTGTGATCAATGACTGTATTATCACCTGGGCTACATTTGGATCCGAGGTCGCGTTGTGCAAGAGGAGGCATGGCATGCAGTGGCATCGAGATGCCCCCATCGGCGGCACAGATTGTGGTATAACTAATCACAAAATAGCAGTGGAAGGACTAAGGTTACAGATTCGGTAAAACAACGAGCACATGTTGGCAAGTGCAGGCTTTTCTATGTCTTATGTAACCTCATAGTGTATTACCTAGGACTATTGGATGAATTTGTCCTCGCAGGAGTGGCAGTATAGATTCATGTTAGCATCACTTACAAATGAGTATGAGCAGTATAGTAGGCAATATTAATGCTCGAAAGCGCGACGCGGAGCATGCATTCATATGATATAGCCATGTGACGTATACACTTGCCATGTTATGGACTATAGCCCCAGATCTTTTCCAAACCAAGCAACGCCCTGACCTCACTGCAAAAAGGCATGTGCCTTATTACAGTGGACCCTCCACACCAGTGTATGCCCTAAAAGCCTTGAACACTCCTGGCATAGTTCACAGATGTTCATTTCCAGATGTTTTACACATTTCCTGATGTTCCCTGTCAATCTCATTGTTTTTCTCCACAATGACCAGTGCAAACGCCAATGATGTGCTGTGCAAATCTCCCTAATGTTCTCTCCAAATTACTCTAATGCCTGCTGTATATTTCCTTGATGTTTCTTGCAAATCTCTCTGATATTTCCAATAAATCTCCAACTGGTGTCTTGAAAATCTTCCTTATGTTCCACGCACCTCATTCTCAATTGAACTCTTTGAAATGTGTTGCTAAGAACTACTTTATAGGGAAGAATAGTCAGGCAGAGATGTTTTATTTGAAATGATTGCAGGTTCTTCATGATGGTGCATATAGGGCAGTTCTGAGAATACTGAAACGCTCAGTTTCTAGTGCTGGGCATTTCAGTACAGTGCATTGTGGTAGATGCAGTTTTATGCCTCAAGGTAGCCAGAATCGCTGTCTCAGGAAGATTTAAATGTACAGGCGTACCTGTTTCCTGTGGTGGGTGAAGCGGGGAGCAAAGCTTAAGGAGCTCCAGGGGGTGGGGGTAATGCAGGATGGGGCCCATCCAGACAGCTGCCTCTGAGCTCGCTGCTGGTCAAATGTTAAGCATTCCTTTTCTTCAAATAAAGGAATGCATATTCGAATGCAGCCTGTGACATGCTCTGGAGATACACACCCTCCAGCTTATGCTCTTTGTGTTGACAGAGCCTTTAAGGTCAGGACAATTCATACATGACGGCTCTTTTAACAAGCAGTTTTTTTACAAGATAGTGATAAGAACTGAACATGGGGCATTTTTAATCTGAGGGCCAGCACAAAGCATCAGTTTGCTGACCAAATCTAGGGATTATTCAAAGAGAATTAACGTGCCACACAGAAAATGTTTTTAACAATGTTCTTTATTTTCATGTCTTTAAGAGACACCAAAAGTTTTTTTGTATATAATTTTTTATTTACATCTGGCGCATGCCCAAGAAGTTTAATGTTTAATGTTCTTTTACGTGCCTGTGGTCCAGTGGCTGATTTGGTACAGGAATTAAATTAATCCCCTCAGCTCAAATAAATGTTTATTTTCGTAACATGCCAACCACTGCCATATGGCTCCTCAATGTAAGTTGGCAACTTCATTAGGAAGGTAGGGTTCATTGTGTCACCATGCAAACAGTAGTACGTGCCACATCAGTGCAGTGCAGTGTAGTGATATGTGTGCAGCAATGATTTGTATGCTACCAAAGTCACTGCCATGTTTATTAAGGTTCCTCTATGTAACATCGCATATGAATGTTTTCGTCTGATGTGTCCCGTGTCCATACAAGAGCAAACTGGAATGGTTTGTGTACATAGCTCTAATGAGTGGGCCATACTGTCCCCACACTTAAAAACATAAAGCAATCAAAGAGGTTGCCTCATATTGTACATTCACACCTTGATTTTCACTAGTTGCAGGCCATCACTAATAAGTTATGCTAATGCCAGCTGTTAGATAGAGCATGGCCCTGCTCTTTTTTGCAGAAATAATCCCTGAGGCCTCCACAGTGGTGAGGAGGTAGTGGCTGAGGAACTGTGCACCCTATATCACTTACCACGTAACAAAAGCCGGTTTTGTTTAAAAGGCTTCATCAGCTTATTACTGGTCAGGTTAAGATTTGATATGTTATGTGAGCACATTCACCAAAGGCATATTGGTGCTGGAAACCAACAGGAACCGACTAAACCACCCAATAACTAAAATGAAAGACTTTTAATACCATGCGCCTTGTCCATAAAAGGTTTGTGACACAGATTTAAACTCAATACGTTTCTTAACCGGAAGCCAATGGTGGGAGATGACGTAAAATAGGCAAGATGTGAGAGCCATAAGGGAAGCCAGTGACCACTCTGACAAATTTTGTTACCAATGTAAGCGGCAATGAGATACAGAGGCTCTGCTTGCTAAAGAGAATTACAGTAATCAATGCGGCTCAAGAAGTTGGCAAGAAGTACAATCCTTTCTGTATATTTTTCCCTCTTTATTGGGTGTCTCTTGTAGGGTATACGTTCGAATCTATAGCTATAATTCCCTAAAGATGTTTCTGTATTGGGGAATGGGCATGCTCAGACTGAGACCCAGCCCCTCCTCATCTAAAATTCTCCCGAAAAAAGAAGCAAAAGAGCCCTTATACCCGTAGCTGCGATTTTATCCTCACATCCAAAAATGTAAGATGTCTGAATGAGTTTGTATGGTTACAGACAATTTAATGTTAAGGTGATTGTTGTGAGCAGTGATGTGAGCACCAAACCATGTGTTTGTTATGTATTTACTGATTCTCACATGCAACCCTTTTATCACAGACTTCTTTTGAAATATATAGAGATCTCTGATTATTTTTATATTCCACAATTGTCTATGACTTAATGCAAAGCAGGCAGGAACACTCATTGGTTCTATTTGTCCTCTATTCCTCTCTTATAGGGGAGTTTTGAGAGAGCACAATAGGATGGTCCACCTTGAACTGATAACCGTTTATCAGAAAATAATTCATATGGTTAGTCTAGTGTTACAATTTGTGAAATACAAGTGAGGTGGTACAAACAGAACACCTGCTACACAGGGCCAGTGGTCAGTGGGCCCTCAGACCCCAGCAGGCTGGTGACACCACAATATGCCAGTGCGGGCAGTTTCAAACTGCATCTAGGCAAGGCATTCCCGAAGAGCAGGTGACAGAATAACCATTTACCTGGACTGCAACAGCTGTGTTTTCAAATTAGATGTCTTCTATACATTATTTGAATTACAACATAATGAAACCAGCTTAATTAGTTTAGCATTGATTTATTTATTTATTCGTTTAATATGCATACAACAATAACAGTTTTACATATAATAGCACATAAGATCAAATATATTTTCTTCATAAAATCTACTCATAAATATTGATATTGAGAAGGGCATTTTCATGCGACACAGAGGTGTAGTTTGTGAGTGTTGTGTGCCAGTCAGCGGGCGCATTCTAGTGTTTCACCCTGGGCACCAAGGTGGCTAGAACCTGCCCTGCGCACAGGAATTTTTTCCAAATTCTCCCTTTCAACAGCACAGTGCTTTGTGTTGAATGTAGTGCTGATAAGTGCTTATTCCTGTTCCAGGTCTTTTAGTGGACCAACCAGCATAGTGTGACTTGGGGGGCTGGATTATATTGTGTATTCAGAGCATGCAGGATTAGGTGGCCAGCCAATGAACAGGGGCATAATTGGCTTCTTAGTTCTACCTTCCGACCCTTTCAAACCAACACTTGCATGGAAATAGACTTAGTGAATGGCCAGTGACTGGCATACTTATTGCTGGCATGTAACTGGATTTAAGCACGTGTGAGTAATATCCTTAACTGCAGCCAGTTCTTAAATCACACCAAATTCAATAAAAACATACAATCATCACACCAGAAGACGCTTCCAAGAAACATTACATCATTGCATAACAATCATTTCAGAGATACATGAAATCATTAAATAAAACACATTTATATATCAAATAACATAGAATTTTACATCCAAAGAAGGCAAAACGACATCAAATGCATGGAAACTACGGAGACACTAGAAATAGCTACTGTTCCTCTAAAGAGACACAAGGAACGACGTGGACTGTGTGTGCTGCTTACCTCTGTTGGCTGATGCGCCCTGGCCACATTTGTTTTGCGCATTCATGGTGTTTCTATGTAGTTGATGAGTCTGTATCTAGGGGAACATTTTATTTCATTATTGCCACAAAATCAGGGATAATCTTGAGGTGTGTGCTACTCTTTCAGAGCTCCTTGAGGCATCTCGTTGCTTCCAGTATTTCTTTCTTTGCCTCTCGTTTCAGTGACAGTCCACTGCAGGACCTCACTCAACTATTGACACACTCCTCAATAGCTGCAGGTCCTGTGCCCACACCAGTGTCTGGTTTCCTGTATCAATATGCAAGTGATTTGTTCATCAATGGATTCCTTTCGGTAGCTCTAGGAACATTCCTGATAATACAGTATATGTCGTCCTTGCAGGTGTAACTGGTGCCTTGTCTATTAGAATCTTGCTGAAAAATGCACTCACGAATGGCTGGAATTAGGGTAATTTAAATGCAAAATTGGGCTATATAAATCTACACAGGAAGCTTGAAGAAAAGTACTCTTCTCACCATGGGTGGGACACATAACTTATTTCCCAAAGCATGTATGTTCCATGATCATGAGTCTACCGTCTGTCTTCTATCGCCATGGTTTACAGGACGCTGTGATTGTGTGGTATGCTTTTGACTGACTCCTACCATAGTGCTAAAACGCCATTGGTATATCCTTACAGCATGTTGGTAAGTCTTGAAGGGCCTCACTATGCTGTCCCGTGTTCCAATTTCACTGTATTGTTCTTTGGGTGTACACATGTGGGAGAGGGGTATATTTATCACAGTGTTAGATCGTATGACATATGTGGTCTCACACACTCCTCTCCACTATCCTTTCCCCTCACCCCCTGTGACTCGCAACTTGAATGTTCTATTTGACAGTGATTGGAAACTGCAAGAGTTGAATTCTCTACTGCCTCGGATGCCAGGTAGAAGCTCTTGAACATCCGTAAAGTCTGGCATTACCTCACCTTTCATGCACTAGGCTTCTCACCTCCACCATGGCCTCAGTAGACTGGATTACTGCTGCAGTCGCCTCATGGGCCCCTGTCTCTACTCTGTTATCCCACTCTACAAGGCACTTACCTTTGCTGCTCCAGTGCATTTCCTCCCTCTTTAAAATCCTCCTTCTTATCTGCAAACCCATGCATGGTTTATATCGTTCCTGCTTGGCTAACGCCATCTCTCGCATATCAGTCTCAGCAGTTAAGGGGGGCCCCTTTTTTCCAATGTAACATTTTTGACAGGTGGGAATGCACCCTGGTTGTCCTAATACCTGCCCCCTTTTGATATGGGTTTAATTTCTTTTTGACATGGAAATTGATTTCAATTAATGTTTTTAATCCAAATGGTTTGATATCAAATTGTATATCGATTTGATATCTGTTTTATATAAACGGATATATAAAGTGTGTTTGTGTACTTTGATACGGTTTGATATAAAGTTTATATCAAAACAATAAAAAGTGTATATCAAATGTTTTTAATATGGGAGAGCGTGTGTGCGCTGTTGCTTGGTCGAGGGCAAGGTGAGTTGTGAGGAGGTAGACAGGGAGTGTTAGGGTTTGGTGACACAGTGCTGATGCAGGAGTGAGTTGGACCTTACTGACATCATTTTATGTAGATTTTATATATTTGGATAACAGATTTCATATAAACTTTATATTATTTGTATACAATAAAAATATACAAAATAAAAAAGTCTAATATTAAAATCATATCGGTCATTGGTTATACCGTAATACATGTTTTTATATCAATTTTCATATATAAACATTATTTGATATCAAAATTTTGTGATATCAAAATATCAGTCATTTTTATATCGCAATTAATTTTTTATATCACATTTGTTTAATATCAACATTTGATATCCCCCAAAAATGATGATATCAAAATTAAAAACAATTTTTATATAAAAATGCTACAAATATGTTATATCAACATTTTCTTGTGACATAAAAATATTATCAATTTTTATATCAAAATAAACGAAAATGTGATAAAAAACTAAACATATCAGAATAAACATACAACATATAGATATCAAAATTCAAAAATGTGTTATAAAAAGTCATATCAAAAGACATGCCAAGGCATACCCTGACATGCAAGCATTGTGTGCCAAAAGCTGTTATGTTTTTTTTTTTAAATTTGTGATTATATAGTTTTAAATGTATAACAAAATGAAATGTAAAGATCTAATTCCAGGGCTACAAAAAAACACAGACACACCCATGCAATATGCTGAGACACTGGATTCTACCAGTCTCCCTGTTGTGCAGAAAGCAGTGTTCTGGGCACACAGCCACATCGTGGCTTTATGAAGCTGCGTAAGTCATGTTTATTACAAATAATAAGAAGTCCCATCAGAATGATCCAACCTTGCAATGAAACCCTGAGGCTATTGTAATCACGCATCGCCATGTGCGCGGTTTGACTACATTTATTTGCATGGCCCCATTCATTGTAAAGTCACAGACCCCTGAGGCTATTGTAATCAAGAGCAAACTATCATGTAGGTGGTGTGTATCGGCAGTCATTCAGGCCTTTCATGGTAAATTATCTGCGACAAATGGGCCTTTAAAAGGGCGTAGCAACCTGCATGTGGAATATTGTCATAGGCAGGATGGGGGCTGTTCTGCTCAGGGGGGTTGGATGTCTTTAAAATCCATGCTCTGGAAGCCTGCCTGTCTGCGGATTTTGGGACATTTCGGGACAATTGCAAGCCACTGCTGGAACTGAAGACCGCAGGACATCTAAAGTCTGGTGATGAAAGAGGCATTCTACTTTTAAAAAGTGAGTTGGTTCTATTTAAAAATGGGGCAATCATACATTTTAAAACAATATGTGCTTAGTCTTTATGTAAAGGCTTGTAACTAAATAACTGTTTATCTGTTTTTAAAAGCATAACATATTTAAAGTTAGATACAAGTATTTCTAGAGCTTTGTGATGCTGCAGTTCCAAGTGTTTTTAATATGCTTTTTAATATTTAATATGCAGGATAAGCCACGTGTTTTTACCAGCTATTTAATATGGAGGATAATCAAAATACAGCTGTTTTTCTATGGGCAGGGCAATATGTAAGTACGTTTATTTAAAGTTTGTTGTAGAATCTGCCCTGTGTATGTTTATTCAACAGCAACAAAGTTATTTAGCTTATTCTCAAATTAACTGCATCCTGTATTTTTGCAATTTGCCTTTTATTTTTGTTGTAGGACAGTTTTAAAAAGTTTGCTTATGAAGGGTCCCCCAGTGGATGTATTCTGTGTGTGTGTATGTGTAAATGAAATCCTTGGGACTAGGTAGATTAGGCATTCTGAAATGGAACACAGCGGGTGTTTGTTAATTACCAACCACCAACCAAATACCTTGTATTTTGTTTCAAGCATTGGGTGTGAGAATGTTTAAGGGGCCAATTCATAGAATTCGGCGCACAAGTGGCGCACGCGGCTGGCGCACAGTGTGCGCGTGCGAATCCCTGCGCCAGCCGCGTGCGCCAAAACCCATTTCCACGCACAGCGTATTCATGGATTCCAGCCACCAAAACCAGCTGTGGCGCATAGTGGCGCAGCGACCTTGCAGCAGCGCCAGTTACGCCCCCAAGAACGCCTTCCGCGCAGGGAAAAGCCATCAAAATCCCCAATCCAGCGCAAAGGGCTGCGCAAACCCTGTACCAGCACGGCAAGCGGGCTACGTGTATTCCAGGGGTTCACGTGAAGTCACTCACGCGATCGGGCCTGGGGGAGCGGGCTACGTGTATTTCAGGGGTTCGCGTGAACTTTTTCACGCGATCGGGCCTGGGGGAGCGTGCTACGTGTATTTCAGGGGTTCGCGTGAACTTTTTCACGCGATCGGGCCTGGGGGAGCGGGCTACGTGTATTTCAGGGGTTCGCGTGAACTGATTCACGCGATCGGGCCTGGGGGAGCGGGCTACGTGTATTTCAGGGGTTCACGTGAACTGATTCACGCGATCGGGCCTGGGGGAGCGTGCTACGTGTATTTCAGGGGTTCGCGTGAACTTCTTCACGCGATCGGGCCTGGGGGAGCGTGCTACGTGTATTTCAGGGGTTCGCGTGAAGTTCCACACGCGAATAGCCTGGGCGCGTGTATTTCAGGGGTGCGCGAGAAATTCTACACGCGATTTCAGCAGGGTATGTGTATTTCAGGGGTGCGCGAGAAATTCTACACGCGATTGGCCTGGGTACGTGGATTTCAGGGGTGCGCGAGAAATCCTACACACGAATAGCCTGGGCGCGTGTATTTCAGGGGTGTGCGAGAAATTCTACACCCGAATAGCCTGGGCGCGTGTATTTCAGGGGTGCGCGAGAAATTCTACACGCGATTTCAGCAGGGTACGTGTATTTCAGGGGTGCGCGAGAAATTCTACACGCGATTGGCCTGGGTACGTGGATTTCAGGGGTGCGCGAGAAATCCTACACGCGAATAGCCTGGGCGCGTGTATTTCAGGGGTGCGCGAGAAATTCTACACGCGAATAGCCTGGGCGCGTGTATTTCAGGGGTGCGCGAGAAATTCTACACGCGATTTCAGCAGGGTACGTGTATTTCAGGGGTGCGCGAGAAATTCTACACGCGATTGGCCTGGGTACGTGGATTTCAGGGGTGCGCGAGAAATCCTACACGCAAATAGCCTGGGCGCGTGTATTTCAGGGGTGCGCGAGAAATTCTACACGCGAATAGCCTGGGCGCGTGTATTTCAGGGGTGCGCGAGAAATTCTACACGCGATTTCAGCAGGGTACGTGTATTTCAGGGGTGCGCGAGAAATTCTACACGCGATTGGCCTGGGTACGTGGATTTCAGGGGTGCGCGAAAAATTCTACACGCGATTGGGCCTGTGCGAGTGGGGCAGTGTATTACGTGGGTGTGCGGGAAGTTGAAGAGGTGAATTGCCAGTGTGGGTCCTCCCAGGTCTCCCCTCTACGCCCTCCACGACCTCTGCAGGCAGCCCACACCACAGGGGACTAGCCTGCACCCCTGGTCATGTCCCGCAGGCAGCCCATCCACCATGGGCATGCCCCCCAGCGAAGCCACATGTCCCCCTGCACCCCCACCCCCCAGCACTGTGGGGCACCTGCCAGCAGGCCCCCAACCATGTCCCACTCATGTCCCCCTGCACCCCCACCCCCCAGCACTGTGGGGCACCTGCCAGCAGGCCCCCAACCATGTCCCCTTGCACCCCCACCCCCCAGCAGGCCCCCACTCATGTCCCCTTGCACCCCCACCCCCCAGCACTGTGGGGCACCTGCCAGCAGGCCCCCAACCATGTCCCACTCATGTCCCCCTGCACCTCCACCCCCCAGCAGGCCCCCACTCATGTCCCCTTGCACCCCCACCCCCCAGCACTGTGGGGCACCTGCCAGCAGGCCCCCAACCATATCCCCTTGCACCCCCACCCCCCAGCACTGTGGGGCACCTGCCAGCAGGCCCCCAACCATGTCCCACTCATGTCCCTCTGCACCCCCACCCCCCAGCACTGTGGGGCACCTGCCAGAAGGCCCCCAACCATGTCCCACTCATGTCCCTCTGCACCCCCACCCCCCAGCACTGTGGGGCACCTGCCAGCAGGCCCGCAACCATATCCCCTTGCACCCCCACCCCCCAGCACTGTGGGGCACCTGCCAGCAGGCCCCCAACCATGTCCCACTTCATGTCCCCCTGCACCCCCACCCCCCAGCACTGTGGGGCACCTGCCAGCAGGCCCCCAACCATGTCCCACTCATGTCCCCCTGCACCCCCAACCCCCAGCAGGCCCCCACTCATGTCCCCTTGCACCCCCACCCCCCAGCACTGTGGGGCACCTGCCAGCAGGCTCCCAACCATGTCCCACTCATGTCCCCCTGCACCCCCACCCCCCAGCAGGCCCCCACTCATGTCCCCTTGCACCCCCACCCCCCAGCACTGTGGGGCACCTGCCAGCAGGCCCCCAACCATGTCCCACTCATGTCCCCCTGCACCCCCACCCCCCAGCAGGCCCCCACTCATGTCCCCTTGCACCCCCACCCCCCAGCAGGCCCCCACTCATGTCCCCCTGCCCCCAGGTCCTGACGAAACGCAATCATGGCAGTAATGGGCAGCATACCCAGCACAAACACCCAGCCAAGGATTGCATCCACCCACATAGTAGATGCAATTACATGATACAACCCCAATGGCAAGTATGTAAATGAACACATGTCCGTCACACACACATACACAATGGGTGCAAGTGAATGTCAAAACCCATATCATGACATGCATGAAACCAATGAGAAAATACCACAAATGTAAGTTATAAATATATGTATTAAAGATGAAAATGAAGTAAAGAAATAAAACACACAACAATGGGGATGACAAAACTAAAGGTCCATGTCCGAGAACTAATAGAAAAAACAAAAAAAGAAAGGAATCCATAAACTAATGTAGTCCAAAGCAAAATAATGGGGGGAAAAAATAAGGAAAAACCATTGCCTCATGGTGAACGGAAATATAAATCCAACAAATGTTTTCCAAACATCAAACTATGTACAAGAAGATCCCAGGGTCCATGAGCCCAACACCATAAATGAAACCTACTACAACTAACTAATGAAAAAAATATATACAGAAAAGTGGCCATTGTCCGAGCGGTCCAAAAAAAACTTAAAAAATAAAGGAAACCTAACACTAACTAACTAAAGAACTATATACAATGGCAGCGGGCAAGTCCTGCGGCTCACTCTGTGATGTTGCCGGCCAGGGCATCATCGAACTCCATGTCGATGTCCTGGAGGCGGGACTCTGTCCTGGCCCCGAGGTCTCGCAGGGACAACCCCGTGTCCACCTCAAACTCCCTGCGAGCTTCCTCGAGGCACTCAGCCCGCCTCAACGCCCGACGCATAGAGAACTCCGCCCTGACCATGGTGAGCCGCTCCTCTTCCGCCCGCTGCCGCTCCGCACCTATCCGCTGGACCAACTGCTCCCACACGGAAGACACTGCCATCCCAGGGTTCACCTGCCCTCCGGCCGATGCCTGCCCCTCTGATCTTGATGGCCCCGAGCCATGATGCCTCCCACGTCGAGCCTGCTGCTGCCTCCGACGCCACTGCCTCTGCCAGCACGACGGCATCCAGGCTGATGGAATCCACCGATGCCGTTGTGCACGTGCCCTGCCAGATGATGCCGGCACATCCTCCATCTGCAGGGGGACAGTTGCTGGTGTGTCCACCCCTGCTGGACCTTCGACTCCCGACTGTGGCAGGGATGGGGTCCCCACCGAGCTGGCTGCGTTGGTCGGGGCAGGTCCACAGGGGGCCCTGGTGGCATCTGGGCCGGAAGACGGCATGGAGCACGACTGGCGCATAGCCCCCACAGAGGAGGAGAGGGTCGCCAGAAGGCCACACACATGTAGGAAACCCCCGACCATGGCGGCTCCCAAATGGATCACGTACGCACGGTGCTCTTCGTGATGATGTGCATGCTTCCCGGGAAGCATGCACCTCATCACGAATGCCAGCCGTGCGCAACGCGACACCAATCAGGACCCTCTCCACACGGCCAGGGGTCCCCTCGTCCGCAGGTAGAGGAGTGTCAGATGACATGGACATCTCCCCTACCTGCGGACGGGCCTGGGATGGGGCATCTCTGCTGGTGCATGGTGGTGCAGTCACAGTGTCAGGGACAGTGACATGCACAGGCACCTCCACGGCGACCTGTGCTGCCTCCTGCCCCTGGCCCTGGACTGCACCACTTGCACCAGCGGGGATGCCCCCACCAGGCCCCATGTGTGGCTCAGTAGCGGCCTCCTCCCCCTCTGTGGAAACCACCAACCTGGATGTCTCCACGCCGTCTTCCGCCGGTGCAAGCCCCTGTGGGGGCTCACCCACCCCTTCCGCTGCAGCCGTGGCGGCATCCCCGCCGCTCTGCTCCACAGCGCCTTCTCCGCCCTCTTCTTCACTTGCCACTGTGTAGAGGGAGACATAGAACACAAGCATCAGGGTACTGTACAATGGTCCCCTAGACAGGAAGCAACAGCAGATGAGTGGCACTGTCATACATCACTCCCATCATGTCCCTCCACAACACATGGGTCAGTGCAGGCAAAACACATACAGTAACAGGCATGGGGCAGGCCATGGACATTGGCATACATGACCAAGGGACTCATGATTCATACAATGTTGGTTTCAAACTCACATGCATCATGGGTCTTTCCATCACATGCACACACCTCACCGTAGCTCCATCCATCTGGCCTCGTGCACCACAGACGCAGTGGATACAAGGATGACTA
Source organism: Ambystoma mexicanum (assembly GCF_040938575.1). Taxonomy (NCBI): domain Eukaryota; kingdom Metazoa; phylum Chordata; class Amphibia; order Caudata; family Ambystomatidae; genus Ambystoma; species Ambystoma mexicanum. The sequence continues at coordinate 192,298,470 of NC_090923.1, forward strand.
GGCTGCATCAGTGAATCTGAACATTGTCACAGACATGTGTCATGCATCCATTGCGGTGACAAGTCACAGACACGCAGGTCAGACACACACACATGGACACCATACGTGTACATGGGACCAGCACCCATCCCTCACCCCCACCCATGTCCAGGAACAGAGACTGCCATGCTTCCATGTGTCCATTCCGCACAGAGCCCCCCATGTTGCAATAGAACACATCACTGTACTCACATGCCTGACCATGATGTCCCTGCACACACACATACGTACATGGCCTATGTCACACATACAGGCAGGTATCAGACAACCAGCACACTGCAACATGCCCTGTCTCACACAGCAATGCTTGGCCACTTACCGGCCAACTCCAGATGGGTCTGCCTCCGAAGGATCTGGGCGTGGAGCGCTGGGTCTACGCGTTCCTGGACCCTCATCTGGATGTCACTCAGGCGTGCCCAGCCCCCCTCCGCGAGGCGCCGGGCCTTATTGAGGGTCCTGGACCTCAAGTCCTCCCAGCGCTTCTTGATGTGCTTGATGTCGCGGGTTGCCACCCCCTCCGCGTTGATGGCAACTACTACATCGTCCCAGATCCTCTCCCGTCCTTCCTTGTTGGCGCGTGGTCTTCCGAAGAGGGCATCATAATGCCCCAGGACATGCTCCACCAGGACACCAACTTCCTTCTCACTGAAGCTGGTGGCCCTCTGCCTCTCTGGCTGGGGGTCGCCACTGGTCTCAGATGGTGCTTGCCCCGACATGGCGACCCCCGAGGCAGGCGTGGGTGGGCAACTGGGTCCTGGGGCTGGGCTGTGGAGCGATGGTATCCCAGTCGGGAGTCTACTGTTCCAGCAGGGGTGGACACAGCAACTGGACCCCTGCAGATGGCTGATGTGCAGGCACCAAATGGCAGGGCACGGTGGCAGCAGGCAGGCAGGCAGGCAGGCAGCAGCAGATGGCACGTGGGAGGCTGCTCGGGGCACTGGGGGGGCAGTGATTCGGCCTTCTGGGCAGGAGCGTGGTCTTCCGTGTGTATTCGCGTGGCCAGCTTGATACGGAGTGAATTGGCACGTGAAAAATCTGCACGTCAGCGTGTAATTCGAGGAAAGGCCCTTAGCGCGTAAGCGCGTCTGCACGCATACGCATTTTCATTGGACCAAAGGCCCTCAGCGCGTGAGCGCGTCTGTGACGTGACGTGCGAGGGTGTATCCCTCATTGCAGGTGATGACAGAAAACACGTGGATTTCAACCAATCGCGTGTGAAAGTTCACGGCACCCCGGAAAACACGTACCCAGCCCAATCGCGTGTAGAATTTATCGCGCACCCCTGTAATACACGCGCCCAGGCTATTCGCGTGTGGAACTTCACGCGCACCCCTGTAATACACGTACCAGGCCAATCGCGTGTAGCATTTCTCGCGCACCCCTGAAATCTACGTACCCAGCCCATTCGCGTGTAGATTTTCTCGCGCACCCCTGTAATACACGTACCCAGACCAATCGCGTGTAGCATTCCTCGCGCACCCCTGAAATACACGTACCCTGCTGAAATCGCGTGTGGAACTTCACGCGCACCCCTGAAATACACGTGCCCAGGCTATTCGTGTGTGGAACTTCACGCGCACCCCCGGAATACACGTACCCAGCCCATTCGCGTGTAGATTTTCTCGCGCACCCCTGTAATACACGTACCCAGCCCAATCGCGTGTAGCATTCCTCGCGCACCCCTGAAATCCACGTACCCAGCCCAATCGCGTGTACATTTTCTCGCGCACCCCTGTAATAGACGTACCCAGGCCAATCGCGTGTAGCATTTCTCGCGCACCCCTGAAATCCATGTACCCAGACCAATCGCGTGTAGATTTTCTCGCGCACCCCTGTAATACACGTACCCAGGCCAATCGCGTGTAGAATTTCTCGCGCAACCCTGAAATCCACGTACCCCGCTCAGTCGCGTATTTGACTTCCCGCGCGCCACTTTTTTGATGCGCTGGGACTCTACCGCCTGCCTTCGTGTGGCGGCCGTGTTTCAGCTTGTGCGTGTCTTTGCCTGTGCGTGGCTTTGCCCTATTCGATTGCATGAATACGTGTGGTTCGAGTGCGTGTGGGCGTTCCGTCTGCTTCCCTGCAGTACATCCCCAGTTACGCCCTTATTTTCCCGTGTTGTTCCCCATTCCGCGCGTTACGCCCCATGTCCCGCCCACTTTCTGCTGTGTGCGCTGAGGTTGTGCGCTTTCACTGTGCGCGTCGCGCACGCCTTTCGCGATGTTGCAGTGACTTGTGCGCCATGCATGGGTTTGGCGCACATCCCGCGGTGAACACGCGCAGGGACTTCCATGAATCGCACGCGTGCGCGTGCGCCTGTTTTTTTCTGCTTGCGCATGCTTGCGCATGCTTGCGCGTAGATTTTCGGCGCACGTTTGTTCCATGAATCGGCCCCTAAATGTCCGCATGGTAGTTTACAGCCCTCTATTTCAGTTAAAAGTTGCAGTATTTGAAAGCACAGCATTTGGGAGCTTTAGCAATTTTTGTTAGGGGGTGTTTAAACTACAGAGACATCTGTGTTAAAGAAGTCCATTTGCATTGTTCACTAAACATAAATAGCAAATGGCTGGATATTTTACTGCTCGCCGCTCCAGTGCTAACCTTATCGGATGGCTGTTGTTGTCAATTAAGCGCTGATCAAACTATCCCAATGCACATTTCTACGGTGCTGTATTGAACATTTATATTAGCCAAAGTTGAAACACATTTTGATCAACTACAGCGCAGTGATGGTTCAGAAGATAGCTCAGCATGTTAAGCATAAACTTCCTTGTACATTTACAAGCACCAATTCCAGCAAAGTGTGTGTGTATGTGTGTGTGAGTGTGTGAGTGTGTGTGTGTGTCTGTCTGTCTGTGTGCGCGTGCGTGTGTGTGTGTGTGTGCACGTTTGTGTGTGTGTGGGTGTGTCTGGAACACAAATGTGCGTTAGATATGTAATATTGTGTGTTAAATATTTATTTTAAACATGGGTGCTCGTTCAAATTTGCTGGAGAGCACAGTTGACCATCAGGGACAGTGCAACCCTTTGGACCAGTAGAGATAGAGCAGCCATTTGGACTAATAGGGACAGTCCAGCCATTTGGGCCAGTAGGGACAGTGCAGCCATTTGGACCAGTAGGGACAGTTGTGACAATGCAACAGTGATCGCGCGGCTGTCCATAATGGTTCAAATGGCCGCACTGCACCTGATGGTTATATAGTTGTTATTGTGTAGTTTTCTTAACTGTGTGTCATAATTTTAAAATAGAACAATGACTTTTATAAACGAATGTCCGGTTTGTAAATGTGCCACAGTTCACACAAGCGGTTGACATTTTTAAAGCCGCTGAGAGTTGTTGTTTAACCTTGAGCCACAAAATAAGATCATAACCTTATAAGACGCTGATTCTATCTTTCTCTGTTTTTATAGAAATGGCCTATAACACCCGGATGGCACAGGCGTCGCAATCTCTCGAAGTGAATTGTAAAGCGAGTGATTCAGCACATCATGGACGGCAGGATGGAGTGGGGATGGCCCTTTTTTGGCGGCCGGTTCAACAAATCTTGGATGTCCAGAGGTGAATGGAATGATGAAACCTGTTTCTACTGGGACTTGTAAGGGTGCTGGGACGGGGTCTGTTCTGCACGGAACAACACATTTGGAATGTTTCAACGACCCATAGATGTGGTCCGACAGTGCTGTTACAGTGGTAAAGCCCAATGGTTCTGGGGGGCATATGCCGCAGAGTTCTTTGGTGACTTCATCAACGGGCCCGCTTGGTTCCCTTGGGATCAACAATCATGAATGGATAGGTCATCTTGGCTGTTGATCATAAGGGCCCAAGGCCCAAGGAATATTGGGGGAGGCCCTACAGTTGAAGTTGTTTTTGGTTCATCAATGGAATGTCTCTGTTTTTGATTCATCCCGAGGGGGGCCCCAAGGAATCTCTGGGGGCCCATAGGATCAAAGTTGTTTCTGGGTCACCCATAGGGGCCTGATGAGTGTCTGGGGGCTCCTTGGATCAAAGTTGTTTTTTATGATTAATCCACAGAGGCCCAAGGAATGTCTGGGGCCACTGACATGTGGAGTTCTTTTTTTTCTTTTTCTTTTTGATTCATCCAAAGGAGCCAGAGGAATGTATGGTGGGCCCCTGAAATGTGTTCTTTTTTTTTCTTTTTTTTCATTCATACAAAGGGACGTGTGGAGTGTCTGGGGGTGGGGCCCAACGATCAAAGTTGTTCTTCTGATTTACTAATGGGTCGATGCGATGGATTGCCCAGGGCCCCAGCGAGCAGAGTTGTTATATTATTTTTGAAAACATGTGTCATGACACTGCTAACAAATGCCAACACAATGTTTATTTACCCGGGTGATGGATAAATCACTATATGTTGAATGATTTATTATAACTTATAAAGCTATGTTGTGTGTGATACATAATACGTGTGCTTTATAGAGTTTTCAAGCAGTATATCATGTTTTTTATTCACAGCTTTGGGTTAGGTAAATAATGACAATTCATTTGTAAGTATTCACGTAGCACTTAAATGTCAGATATAGACGAGGAAACATAGCAATGTTTGTTTTATTAACTCCTAGAAGTCTGAAAAGGCTAATCGCCCATTGTGATTTAACCTTGCTAGAGAAGCTTGCACTTAGATATCTGTACATGTTTAGTTAATGCTCAAGTATTTGTCACTATGAAAACTCTAAAGACCTGTAGAGTCCTGTTCGCTACTAACACAACAGCTAAACTTTTTGAATTGTTTTGAAGCGTATTTCGCTAAAGTAGCCAATAGTGACATTTAGATGGCCCGGTGTAGAAATGAACGCTAATCTAGAGTGTTAAAGTATACAACTTTTTAGCACTGCCTATAGGGCAAGAGGCAAAATAATCTGGTGCTGTGGGGCTTTTCATTTATGAAACACTGTTTTTGGTGGTGAAGCTTATGAGATAGAACAAATCAAACAGTTAAAATGTGCAACCTGTAGTTCATTGTCGGTCGAAAATAATGTAATTTAAGGAAGGTTTTGGTGTATTTAGCAAAATAGTCACAGTGTGGTTGTGGTGTAACTTTACTGCTGAAGGGGTCTGTCACAGTCTTTATATAGAGATTATAAAAATCACTTTGTATTCTCTGACATTGTCTGTGGATATATTTATGTCGGGCTGTGCAATTATTTTTTTTAACAACAAATTGTATTGAATTTGAATACTACAAAACAATGACAAACATTATATACACATGAATTCTTTGCATACAGATAGTGAGGCAGTATGATCAGACACCATATTATTAGGCGCACTGACGCTTGTTCTAAACGAGTTATGACAGTACATGATTTGGATCCTTAGCATAAAAACAACAGGGTCTATTGGTTTGGTTGTTGTGCTCTCTACATAGTCTGTTCCAATTTTTGCCATATTTTGTCTGCCTTGCCCGGGCAGCCTCTTGCCTCTTAGACTCGGCGCTTCATTAGTATACTGGCATCTACGTCTGTTATCCATTGGTAGTATTGAGGGGTAACCTCTGATCCCCACAGTTGCGCAATGTTCCTTTCGGCGATCCCTGTGGATGTTGAGAGTAAGAGTTTTTCAAAACGTGTCCTTTCTCCTTCCTCTTCGATTCCTAGGAGAAGGAGTTTGGCTTTGTTTGGAATTGGTCGGTCCATGACCCTCGTCAACCTTTCACAACATTTTTGCCAAAAGTGCTGTATTTGCGTACATTGCCATAGGATATGGTATAAGGTCCCCTCCTCCTGTTTACAGCGTAGGCTTTTGGGATTGGTTGTTTTGCCCTAGTTGTATAGTGCTACTCTGGGATAATATATTCTGTGGAGTATTTTCAATTGTATAAGTCGGATTCTAGCAGATTTCGCAGTCTCTCTGGGGTACATTAAAGTTGAGATCCACTCCTCAGGCAGTATCAGGCCCACATCTCTTTCCCATTTCGACTTCAGGCTAGACATTTCTTTTGTGGCGAAAGAGGAAATTGCGTTGTATATGGTGGATGTGATCTTGTTTTCCACGCTATCTATGACCATGTTCCTCTCTATTGGTGTGCATTCTGGCATGTCCACTAGTGTAACCATTTGCTTAGTGAGTGCGTGGTGTAGTTGACTGTAGTGGTAACTTTTGTTGGATGGGAGACCATGTGTAGCCAAGAGCTCAGCAAAAGGTATAATTTGGTTATCTTTGATCATTTGCTGAATGGTCAGTATTCTGGCTGCTATCCAGTTCGGCCATTTAGGGAGTTTGTTGAGTTCCGTGAGATAGGCATTGTTCCAGAGGGGTTGTACTGGGGTGATTTTATTTTCCCACCCAATATGCCTGTGTGTTTCTCTCCAGATTTGGGCTGTATGCGTTATTATTATGCGATCGGGGGTGGGGGGTGTGTCCCTTCGTAGTGTAAAGGATTTTATTTGGAGGCATGCCGTGTCTTGCTGCTATTTCGGCCTGTATGTGTGGTAGTTTGGGGTTGCCGTGCAGTATATCATTTACCGTCGCCATCTGGGTCGCCCAGTAGTAGGTTTGGATGTTTGGGAGCCCAATTCCCCCCTCCCATACTGAATGTTGGAGGGTACTTAGGGCTATCCTTGGGTGTTTCCCTCTCCATAGTAATTTTTTCGTATTATTTTATCTATTTTGTGAAATTCGGCTGCGGGGATGTGTAGAGGGGCATTTTGTAAAATGTACATGAAGCGGGGGAGGGCAAGAATTTTGAAAAGCACCACTCTGCCTAATAATGTCAGTGGTAGTGACTCCCAATGTTCCACATCTTGTGCAAATAGTTTCACTATTGGTTGCAGGTTTTGGGTCACGTAATTGTCCAGTCTGTTTGCAATCAAGATGCCTAGGTATCGAAATTGGTTGAGTTCGATTTTATAGGGGGAGCCTTGGGGCAGCATACAATCTATTCCTTTTACAGGGAAGAGTACTGATTTGGACCAGTTCACACTCAGGCCACTGAAGGCCCCGTAGTTTATCAGTATTTGGGTAACTATAGGGCAGGAGATTGCTGGGTCACCTAGATATACCAGAAGATCATCTGCGTAGAGAGATACCTTGTCTTCCCATGCTGGGCTCTATCGGAAACCAGACCACATCGCTGTGTTACACAGGATCACAGCCAGTGGCTCAATGATCAGTGAAAACAACATCGCCGATAGTGGGCACCGTTGTCTGGTTCCTTTCCCCAATATTATGAGAGGACCATCCATTCACCCTTACTTCTGCTAATGGGGTATTATATAGGCGCTGGACCCATTTTAAGAATTGTTCTCTGAAGTTCATTTTCCTCATAATTATCCATAAAGCTTCCCTGTGGCCCGAATCAAAGGCTTTTTCAAAGTCTATGGCCAATAACGCCACAAATTGTTGTATAGTGGGTGTTCTTTCAAGCGCTAAGTGCAGCCTGCGGATATTCATCCTTGTGGATCTCTGCAGCATAAAGCCACATTGATCTGGATGGATCAGTGATGTGATGACTTTTGGAGTCTATTAGCTAGTACTTTGGCTAGTATCTTGGCTTCGCTATTGATTAGGGATATGGGCCTATAGGAGCTACATTCATCAGGGGGTTTGCCCTTTTTTGGGATTACTATTATTGTGGCCTTACGTAGGTCCAGTGGGAGTATACCTACTTTTTGGGAGTGTTCAAACATGTTAAGCAGATAGGCTGCTATGTCTAAATGTTTTATTTTTTTCCAGTTGTCAAGTGGGAAGACATTAGGGCCTGGGCTCTTGCCTGCCTGGAGTTGGGAGATAGCTGCCGATATTTCGTCTTCTGTTATTTTATTGTCCAATATAGTGGCTTGTTCTGCGGTGAGCGTTGGGAGATCAGTTTTGTCTATTATGGCTCTGTCCACTATGATATTGGGGTGTTTGTATAGCTCCTCATAAAATTTTGCAAAGCATTTCGCTATCTCTCTATCAGAGGTGACTATCTCTGCATTTATATTTTTGATTTTTTTGACTTGTTGGTGTCCCTCATCTCGTTTTTCAAGCCATGCAAGCAATTCACCAGCTTTTTCCCCCCGTTTCATATAGGCGTGCCTTCATGGCGCTATGCACTCTTTGGGCGCAGTCCAAGGACAGATTATGTAGCTTCTTCTGCTCTAGTATTAAAGCTCTATTTGACTCAGGAGTATCGTTAGTGATATGTTCTGTTTCTTTGATCATAACTTCTCTTTCTGCTTCTATAACGTGTGCACACTGAGCCTTCTTTTTAGCTGTTGTCCACGAAAGGATTTCGCCCCTCAGAACTGTCTTGTAAGCCTCCAATAATGTTCCAGGGTTATCCACCGAGCCTGTATTGAGTTCAAAATAGTTGGAGGTAGCTGTTTCTATCTTTTCTTGTAGGTCCGGAAACCCCAGGTAATAGGAGTTAAACCGCCATGTGGGAGGAGGAGGTGGTCTTTCTGTTTCAAGCTCTAGTAGCAGTGGGGAGTGATCAGATATACCTCGCGGAAGGAGGGACGCGCTATGCGCTTTATGGATATTCTGGCTCGGTAGGAAGAAGTTATCTATCCTAGACATGGAGGCATGGACGCCTGAATGGAAGGAGTATTCGCGCTTGTTACTGTGTAGATCTCGCCATGCGTCTCGCAAGCCCAGAGCAGAAGCAAACGTGGCCAGTTTGGTGTTAGTAGTGGGATTTCTTCCTCTCATCTGTGTGCGGTCTAGGGTATTGTCCATTACCTCATTGAAGTCTCCACCTATAACCCAGGTGTCTGCCATATTTGAGGCGAGGATGGGGGTAATATCTGCTAGCAATGTAGTTAGGAGAGCATATTGCGATAATTGCCAAGGTTTGGTTCCATAATGTCGCGTGTATTTGTACATATCGACCACCCTTATCCTGAGTTATATGGGAAATCGCCAATGGAAGTCTCTTGTGGATTGATATTAGCACCCCTCTTGCCCCCATGGAGAAGCCTGCATGAATCGCACTGCGGTAGTTGGATCTTTTAAAGAGGTTACATATCGTTCCAGCGAGGTGTGTTTCGGTTAGGAGTATTATATCCGGTGTGTGTCGGTTTATATATTGCAGCACCAGTCGTCTTTGAATGCTGGACACTAGCCCATTCACGTTCCATGTCATAAGCGTTAGGCGTCTATTGGTTGAAACTTGTGAACAATTAAACTTCAGTTCGCATATATCGGCTCTGTACTAGTTAAGCTTCAGAGTTTGTGTACAGACACTGAAGCTAGGCAGTCTAATGCCCTTAGTTAATGCTGTGTGTTCGCTTCCTCGTTGGGGGGGACGGCTCCAATTTGATTTGGCCGCCAGCCATTATGTGCTTTGTGGTCCATGATTCTGCTTGGAGCAAGGCCCCCGTTGTTTTATGCTTACAGAGATTATATTAGTTTCGATTGTTGCCGTTCCTTATTATTCATTTCCTTGTTGCGGCATTTCCTCTTGTTGTTGTTGTGGTCTGATGTCTGGTGGTCTCTCTGGGTGTGGTCTGTTGCATTCGCCCCCTGATTTCTTTCTTGTGCTTCAATCGCCTTCTATATGTCTTTCAGCCCAGTTCCACGCATCTTTAGGGTCTGTAAAATGCACCGTTGTGCCATTGTGGAATATTTTGAGTTGGGCGGGGAAGGTTAGGCCTAATGTAGTTCCCATGGATTGCAGACGTTTTTTGAGTTGATCAAAGGATTGGCGCGCTTTTTGCACCTCTCTGGTGAAGTCAGGGAAGAAAGCGATTTTAGATCCATTGTAGGTGATGGGCCCTTTCGACCTTGCCATCTGTAGTACGGTGTCCCTATCCCTATAATTTAGGAATCCTGCAATGACTGTGCGCGGTGGTGCACCTGGTGCGACTTCACCAGTTGGAATATGATGTGCCCGCTCAATGGAGAAACATTTTGAAAGGATTTTGCATTGTATGTGTCTGTGAGCCATTCCTTGAGGAATAGCTCCATGCTTGCCCCTTCTGCCTTCTCAGGGAGGCCGAGTATGCAGATGTTGTTGCGTCTGTATCTTCCCTCACTTTCATCCACTCATGCTTCCAGGATTTTAATGCGATCCAATATGCCAGACATGTGTCGATTAACCCCTCGTAGGTTGTCTTCAGCCTTCGAAATGAGGGCTTCAGCCTCTCCGGTGCGTGAGGTTAGCTTTTGGAGATCGTGTCTCAGTAGGGATACCTCGGCGCCAATACTGGCCATTTTCTTCTCCATTGATGTTCTGGAGCTGCCAATGGCACCAATCACGTCCCTGAGGGTGATGTTGTCTTCCATGTTCTTTGGTTCAGTTGATGCCGATCGCTCTGGCGAGCGAGACAATGGTGTGGTCACGTATTGCTCTCTCCTGCTTTGTGTGGAGGTTTTCCTGGGTTTGTCTTTCCCCATGATGTCTACACGGCTTAATGGCATGGACATTTATTTCGTTTCATGGGGGGGTGACAATGTTGGACCGCAGGTGTGTTTCAGAGTCTTGGATTTGTTGTCTGCTGGGTCGTGGAGCCCAGTGGGAGGCGGTGCTGCGGGACTTCATGGAGAGGGTCCCTGCTTTATTGTCCCCACCTTTGTCAGGGGTAACTACAGATTGCACGTCTCTATATGCAGTTGTATTTGTTGTATTTGTGCACCTGTATGTGTTTCCTCTGCTTCAAGCGTCCTGCCCTTCCTGTTTTCAGATTCGGAGTGTTTTCCCCTTTTGCTGCGGTGTGAGTTTGCTAATTACGTGCAGCAACGGGTTGTACTGGAACACAAGTCTCGGGAGTAGAGCAGTTGCAACATGCCTTTCCAGGTTGTGGGGTCCTACCTCGTTCGCCCCTCTGGGAGGGTGACTCCTTCGTTTGCTATTGCCTGCTTCACACGCTGTGGGTTCTATCAGTTCTTTTAGGACACATTTAGGTGCCTGTGTGTTCTGTCCCGCTGTCTGGTACCCTTTGATTTCTTTGGGCTGTTTATGCGGCTTGTATGACGCTTCTGCGGGCTTCACTGTCTGGCCCCTCTGGCTCATCTGGTCTGTTTATTGTGGAGGGTTACTGGTCGTGCTATGGGTGTCTCCACCATTGTGTTGGTGCTCCGTGCCGCAGTTTCAAAGTTTGGGGGATTTCCCGCTGTGTCTTTCTGTTAGTGTTATGCCATCCTCTCTTGTGTCGTACAACTTGGCCCGGGGGGTTGCGTGTGTAGTTGCGCTTTGCAGTGTCTCAATGCCCTCGTTATGCCATACTGGTGTGGCCAGTGCTGTGCTGTGACCGGGGTCTTTGGGGCTTGCGGGGTCTTTGGAGCTGTGCTAGTGTAACAGGAGAGCAGGCAGGGGCTCGTGCTTGCCGCTGTCATCTCCCGTCTCCCTCTTTCCCCTCTCCTTACCTCTGTTCTCTGTCTGCATCTCTCTACAACTCCAGGGCAGTTGCGTATCTTGCCACTGCACTGGGGCAGGTCTAGCAGGCTCTCTACACAGTGCGGAGTGCCCGCGACCGTATCGTGGGTCTTGGCATTTGGGTTCAGGCTTGTCTCAGTGCTGCGTTGGTGTTCCACAAGGGGAAGGTTGTGCTGTTTCTTCTCCCTCTCGAGGTGTAGCAGTGGTGGCGGTATAGGGGGATGATACCTCGTGGGTATCCTCAAGTGGCAGGATACTGTGTTCGCTTCGGGTCTCTGTGGTCCGGGTACTGTCTGCTCGCCTCAGGTATTCTGGGTTTTGCCCGCTGTTCGTTACTGCGTGGGGGCGGACGGAGAGTCTCTTCGCTCCGCTGTGTACAGGGGTGCGTTACCCGCCCCAGCTTATCTTGGTCGAGTTGATCCTCTACGAGGGAGGCTAGGACTGGCCCCGCTCGATCACATGCTTTTCCTACATCCACAAGGTGGGAGGCAGTGTTCGGACTGCTCCCCACTCTCTTGACGCCGGGCGGAAATTGTCGCTTCTCTCCTCAGGCCAGCTCCCACGCTGGGTCGCTGCGCTCTCTGCCTACTTCTCGTCTCTGGCGGCCATCTTAGGTACCTCACGCAGTCTGTTGCCTATGGCCTCCGGCAGCCATATCTTTGGATCCCGGTACTAATTGCGGTCCACTGTTTCGTGATCTGATGCAGCAGTATTTCACACTTCGCTGATGTGTTTTTGAGCTTTGTTAAAGTTGTTTCAAGCAGGATGAGTGCAGGATTAGGCTGGCGGCCCGGGAGCAATGAAGGGTCACATCTTCATTGCAAGCCTGCTGTGCAATTATTAAACAGCTATTTTTCTTAACAGCCGTTGGTAGCAACTCATAGGATGATCGCATTTTAAACCTGATAATGTTGACTCACATCATAGCATTTGGTGACTTATTTCTAAGTGTTTAATACACAATCAACTGGGATAGAGGCTAATAATAAAATGTAAAAACGCCTTCTATGCTTTGACTGGCAATCTTTAAGCTTTAAGTGAGAGATAACATGTGTTGGGTGCATGCATCGAGGTAACACACAGCATAGCTCAAACAGACCCCCAGCAGAATGGGGACAAGTCGCAAAAATCAGATGTGGAAGCCCAAAATTATATCAAATTACTGAGCAATGTGTAAAAACCCTACTGTAAAAAAGAAGCAGATTTTACAATCTCAAAGCGCTTTTGAAAATACAGAAGGAGCTGTTTTGACGCTACTAAAGCATCTGTGGGGTAATACTAGCACCTTAGCGGCGAAGCTTGTGAATTAGCTATATGGTAGCAGGCAGATATTACAATAGATGATGGTCTGGTTGTTCAACACAACACCATCATTATAGGAGGGTCTTTTAATGCATTTCAAGAAAGATTCATAGAGACGCAGCTCGCTACAGCGCTAAACAATGCCCCTGCTTTTGAACACAGCACACCAGCCATTGGTGCTTTTTCAGCTGATTGTTTAGCCGCTATAAACATTTGCGGGGTCTAATATATACAGATCTCAATTTGCATCTGCTCCTGGAATATCCCAGATGATAGACATATCAGACGAGCACAAAAAGTTATCAGTAGCAACTAATGACTCAGTGCAAACGCTGCCACATTAGAAAACAAAACAATACTGCTTAGGAACAAGCCCACACAGCCCACTGCTCTGGGAGGTTCAGTCAAATTAAAAACACAGACAGTGTCAGAGTCATTGTTACAGAGAAAGTGAAATCAAAGTGGTGACGGCCATCTGTTTCAACAGAGCCCCAAAAACAGGAGACAACATTTTTAAATAGGTCAGATCTCGAGCTCAGAGACAGCGCCTTTTTAAAATCTTGAAAAACCCCTGCTTGGTTATATCCAGACATGCTCAAGCTACCAATCACACTTATCAATGCCCCAGACACTGGAAGCCCCAGTTTATTTGGCAAGACACCGTTTACCTGGCAAGCACCACACACTGTGGGTAATAATAAGCAGCGCTCAGATTCCTGAGGGTTTGCAGCGCTATATAAATTCTAAATTATTATTATTATTATTAGGAGTGCAAACTTATCAAAGAAGTTATAAACCATTTGCGGCTGTGGATCATTACGAGGAATTTCGATTCATAACCTGAACCACTTACGAGCCATAGGACATGAAATAATTGTAATAACAGAGGCGGTGGAAATGCTAGTTTGCCAAGTATTGGAAACTGTTGATCCCAATAATTTCGGTCAAATAAGAATGGAGGCTGTGGGTTTAAACAGACCCTTGTTTACAAGGCAATCACATTGTGATACTCTTTTGTGTTTTTCTGTTTTTTTGGAAAAGACTGAGATTTTGTGCTTTGCCCTGCTGAAAATCGTAGCCATAGTGTTCAGACCATGCTCAGGCCATGCTTATAAGACTTTGAGTAAGATTCTGCACAGCCACATCTTACAATCTAAAACCTGTTGGTTACTACATTTCAATCATGGCCCTCTAAATCAATGACTGGTGTATAGTCTTATAGGTTTAATCGAACCGCACAGCATAAAAGATGCCGATATATGTGCAATAGCTTTGCAAGTGCACACAGAGTGGCACTCTCGATGGACATGCGGGTAGTGTTGGAGCAACTGAATCTCTTTGAGGAATATTTTAATAGACCCATCGAAACACTACTTTAACAAAAGCGTGTGGCAATTTTTCCCACTAGCGGCTAAAATAGCCAGAAACATTTCATACGTTTTACACCACGACAACCATTCTATCTAAAAGGTTTTCTGGGGGCTAAACATCTCTGTCAGAATTGTTGTCACATTTCCAAAAACAAACAGACACAGTGTTTGTCTGTGTTTAAGAGAAGAATGTCAAACGTTAAGGAAAAACCTGAACAATGTCCTATGTTTCACACCTATGTGAGGTCCCGGCACTGTCTAGACACGCACATTCAAAAAGCGGCCTTGGGGCGGTCATGTGTGAACCACTCACTGACTGTCCTGTGTGTCAAAAATGTCTTCCTGCGAGCCACAGCTGTACCAGAATTATATGTAGGATGTGTAAAGTTTCCACTGCCAACACGGCTGAACACTTGTGTTACATAACAAGTGGGCAACTTCAAAATAAAACAGAGAACTACATAGTAAATGACCGAGAGGCCCGCCAAGAGAATATAACCCATCAACTGAACTATATCTATGCCAGACATCTAACCAGAGACAGCTGTTGGGAATTTACAAAAGACTACTTTATGGCTGCCTTTGTAAGCACTTTTGTAATTATTAAATTCACAGGCTACACCTTTCTAGCCCATAATTCCAAATCGTACAATGGTTAATTTGTGTTGAGACAGTTAGTTTGGAAAAATTTAAATAAAACGTATCACCCAAGGTTCTAAGCTAATGGCCATCTTTGTGGTACCGCTACAAATAAGGTTTATTGACTCCTTGAACCTTTTACCCATGAAACTCAGCAAACCTCCAAAGACATTTAGATTCCCCAGTTCAGAGGGTTCCTTTCCCCATCTTTTTAAAACAGACGCTAACCTACATGGGCCTGATTCGAAGCCGGCCCAATACAGCATTCATTACATAATGGCTAGCGAGAAAGAACAGTTTATGATCTGGTAAAAGGCGAAAGAGCACAGTGTCTTTGATTTTCACCAGAGTTACGGGCCTACTGTCAAGCAGCTGTCAACATTTTAAGACATGCTTGTAATTTGTTTAGGGATGGTATCATTCAGATGGTGCATCGTGAAACACCTATAAAGGGTGGGTAACACGTGTCATACATCAACCCTTTTCAAAGTATCACCCTGACTAGTGGTTGAATGCAGATCTACAGACAACTATATCTAAAACCTGAAACAGTTTCTACTGCCCCATGATTCATATCACGGCCGGCAAAAACATTTTTCAGTGGCATCTATTCAGTGGCTCTTATATAGCTAAAAAAACAGAGAATATCTTTATACAACACGCCCTAACTGGCGGTGGTGAAAAACGATACAGACAGTCTTAGTTGGACTGCTATGCTGTGGTTCAGGAAGTGGGGTTACACTGATGATTACTATAAAAATCAGGGCATACAATTACATATGGTGTGCATTGAGGACAAACCCGCTTAGCGGCTGTTGGTAAAATGATGCCTTAATTCATTGTGGGGAAGGTTTGCGCAAAGTGTTAATTTTAAAGTGTTAAAGTGTTAACACATCCATCATCACAGAACTGAAAATGCTTCACGCCTATCTATTTGATCATTCTTATGACGTCAGCAGCTGTGTGCTCATAGATAATAAAACGGCTTGTTTGTGCTGGCGTTATGCCATGGAATACCCAACAACTTCAGACAACAACAATATGTTCATAGCAGCGTTTACAACTGCTCATGCCCGCTTAAAACTGTTTGCTGTAATGGAGCAGTTACAATAACGGGTTCTGTATCCCGACACTGACAGCATTATTTTTGTCAGGTGCCCTGGGAATGTCAACCCATCCACTATCAATCATCTAGGGGATCTAACTTCTGAGTAAGTTAGATTCCGTAGATACACTGTGGAGTTCATATCTGCTGGGCCCAAGACATCCGCCAATCGCACATCCCTAGGAACCGTCAGCATGAAAGTAAAAGGTATAACGTTAAATGTTAACAACACAGCACAAATACATTTTGACAGTTTAGAAGATCTTGTGCAAACCTTTGTCTAGGGAGAGGCGCATTACGACCCACAGTCTATCGTCATTACACATGCATGTAAAGTGCGGGATAAAAACAATGGGAAATTAGAACTGTTACTCTACACAAAGATGCTCAGGGTTTTGTTTGATAAAAGAACACTGGCAGCAGATGGGTTACACACCTGTATGGCTATTAAATATTTTACCAAGAACCTCTACAAGCCCCAAGCTTTTTCACAGCGCTTCTGTAGTTGTAATTGTGCTGTGTTCCTTCACGCTGTCTGTCTGAGATTTTGTATATGCAAATTAACAAGGGGGGTCCTGGGAGTCCCTCTGCCAGACATTAGTCCTGGTTGCGGGAGACTTACCCAGAGTCTTTAGCTCACTATCTTTCACAGAGAAGAAATATCCCAAACATATCAGTCTTTGTCCTGCCCTGGGGCAGTCCAGCACCGAAATGCTAGGCAATTCTCCTCTGAACAAGAGTACCAACAGCATCCCCAGACACGTGTTTCGGTCTGGTTGGACCTCATCAGTAGGGAGGAGCTGTGCCTCTCTAAGAATAGTGAGCAAGGGGTCCACGTCTGGATTCCCCTAGTAACTTAGGGTGAGACCCAAAGTTACTCAAATATGCAAATTAACAAGGGGGGTCCTGGGAGTCCCTCTGCCAGACATTAGTCCTGGTTGCGGGAGACTTACCCAGAGTCTTTAGCTCACTATCTTTCACAGAGAAGAAATATCCCAAACATATCAGTCTTTGTCCTGCCCTGGGGCAGTCCAGCACCGAAATGCTAGGTAATTCTCCTCTGAACAAGAGTACCAACAGCATCCCCAGACACGTGTTTCGGTCTGGTTGGACCTCATCAGTAGGGAGGAGCTGTGCCTCTCTAAGAATAGTGAGCAAATGGGTCCACGTCTGGATTCCCCTAGTAACTTAGGGTGAGACCCAAAGTTACTCAAATATGCAAATTAACAAGGGGGGTCCTGGGAGTCCCTCTGCCAGACATTAGTCCTGGTTGCGGGAGACTTACCCAGAGTCTTTAGCTCACTATCTTTCACAGAGAAGAAATATCCCAAACATATCAGTCTGTGTCCTGCCCTGGGGCAGTCCAGCACCGAAATGCTAGGCAATTCTCCTCTGAACAAGAGTACCAACAGCATCCCCAGACACGTGTTTCGGTCTGGTTGGACCTTATCAGTAGGGAGGAGCTGTGCATCTCTAAGAATAGTGAGCAAGGGGTCCACGTCTGGATTCCCCTAGTAACTTAGGGTGAGACCCAAAGTTACTCAAATATGCAAATTAACAAGGGGGGTCCTGGGAGTCCCTCTGCCAGACATTAGTCCTGGTTGCGGGCGACTTACCCAGAGTCTTTAGCTTACTATCTTTCACAGAGAAGAAATATCCCAAACATATCAGTCTTTGTCCTGCCCTGGGGCAGTCCAGCACCGAAATGCTAGGCAATTCTCCTCTGAACAAGAGTACCAACAGCATCCCCAGACACGTGTTTCGGTCTGGTTGGACCTCATCAGTAGGGAGGAGCTGTGCCTCTCTAAGAATAGTGAGCAAGGGGTCCACGTCTGGATTCCCCTAGTAACTTAGGGTGAGACCCAAAGTTACTCAAATATGCAAAATAACAAGGGGGGTCCTGGGAGTCCCTCTGCCAGACATTAGTCCTGGTTGCGGGAGACTTACCCAGAGTCGTTAGCTCACTATCTTTCACAGAGAAGAAATATCCCAAACATATCAGTCTTTGTCCTGCCCTGGGGCAGTCCAGCACCGAAATGCTAGGCAATTCTCCTCTGAACAAGAGTACCAACAGCATCCCCAGACACGTGTTTCGGTCTGGTTGGACCTCATCAG
This sequence comes from Ambystoma mexicanum, assembly GCF_040938575.1. NCBI lineage: Eukaryota > Metazoa > Chordata > Amphibia > Caudata > Ambystomatidae > Ambystoma > Ambystoma mexicanum. Next base: position 192,316,358 of record NC_090923.1, read on the forward strand.
TAGGGAGGAGCTGTGCCTCTCTAAGAATAGTGAGCAAGGGGTCCACGTCTGGATTCCCCTAGTAACTTAGGGTGAGACCCAAAGTTACTCAAATATGCTAATTAACAAGGGGGGTCCTGGGAGTCCCTCTGCCAGACATTAGTCCTGGTTGCGGGAGACTTACCCAGAGTCTTTAGCTCACTATCTTTCACAGAGAAGAAATATCCCAAACATATCAGTCTTTGTCCTGCCCTGGGGCAGTCCAGCACCGAAATGCTAGGCAATTCTCCTCTGAACAAGAGTACCAACAGCATCCCCAGACACGTGTTTCGGTCTGGTTGGACCTCATCAGTAGGGAGGAGCTGTGCCTCTCTAAGAATAGTGAGCAAGGGGTCCACGTCTGGATTCCCCTAGTAACTTAGGGTGAGACCCAAAGTTACTCAAATATGCAAATTAACAAGGGGGGTCCTGGGAGTCCCTCTGCCAGACATTAGTCCTGGTTGCAGGAGACTTACCCAGAGTCTTTAGCTCACTATCTTTCACAGAGAAGAAATATCCCAAACATATCAGTCTTTGTCCTGCCCTGGGGCAGTCCAGCACCGAAATGCTAGGCAATTCTCCTCTGAACAAGAGTACCAACAGCATCCCCAGACACGTGTTTCGGTCTGGTTGGACCTCATCAGTAGGGAGGAGCTGTGCCTCTCTAAGAATAGTGAGCAAGGGGTCCACGTCTGGATTCCCCTAGTAACTTAGGGTGAGACCCAAAGTTACTCAAATATGCAAATTAACAAGGGGGGTCCTGGGAGTCCCTCTGCCAGACATTAGTCCTGGTTGCGGGAGACTTACCCAGAGTCTTCAGCTCACTATCTTTCACAGAGAAGAAATATCCCAAACATATCAGTCTTTGTCCTGCCCGGGGGCAGTCCAGCACCGAAATGCTAGGCAATTCTCCTCTGAACAAGAGTACCAACAGCATCCCCAGACACGTGTTTCGGTCTGGTTGGACCTCATCAGTAGGGAGGAGCTGTGCCTCTCTAAGAATAGTGAGCAAGGGGTCCACGTCTGGATTCCCCTAGTAACTTAGGGTGAGACCCAAAGTTACTCAAATATGCAAATTAACAAGGGCGGTCCTGGGAGTCCCTCTGCCAGACATTAGTCCTGGTTGCGGGAGACTTACCCAGAGTCTTTAGCTCACTATCTTTCACAGAGAAGAAATATCCCAAACATATCAGTCTTTGTCCTGCCCTGGGGCAGTCCAGCACCGAAATGCTAGGCAATTCTCCTCTGAACAAGAGTACCAACAGCATCCCCAGACACGTGTTTCGGTCTGGTTGGACCTCATCAGTAGGGAGGAGCTGTGCCTCTCTAAGAATAGTTCGGGCTGGACTGCCCCTTTTGGGGGTGGGGCCAAGCCTGATTTGCATATGGTCTTTCCCTTCTGTAATGGCTTGGCAGGCGAAGAACGGTGGTCTGGAGGGTTGCCCAGAGCATTGCCAGTGGTTAAGATTAATTCTAAACCTTCCAGCCATCACCTCTTTGTTTTTGCTCTGTCACCCCGAGTGGGACGGGTATGCCCAGACGTGGGTCCCGTGCCTGCTGGGCCTAGAGACCCAAACTACTCCTCACTGATGAGCCCCAACAAGGGCGAAACATGTTTGGGGATGCTTGTGGTCTCGTGCAGAAGGGATGTGGCCTAGCAGTTCGGGCTGGACTGCCCCTTTTGGGGTGGGGCCAAGCCTGATTTGCATATGGTCTTTCCCTTCTCTAATGGCTTGGCAGGCGAAGAACGGTGGTCTGGAGGGTTGCCCAGAGCATTGCCAGTGGTTAAGATTAATTCTAAACCTTCCAGCCATCACCTCTTTGTTTTTGCTATGTCACCCCGAGTGGGACGGGTACGCCAGACGTGGGTCCCGTGCCTGCTGGGCCTAGAGACCCAAGCTACTCCTCACTGATGAGCCCCAACAAGGGCGAAACATGTTTGGGGATGCTTGTGGTCTCGTGCAGAAGGGATGTGGCCTAGCAGTTCGGGCTGGACTGCCCCTTTTGGGGTGGGGCCAAGCCTGATTTGCATATGGTCTTTCCCTTCTGTAATGGCTTGGCAGGCGAAGAACGGTGGTCTGGAGGGTTGCCCAGAGCATTGCCAGTGGTTAAGATTAATTCTAAACCTTCCAGCCATCACCTCTTTGTTTTTGCTATGTCACCCCGAGTGGGACGGGTATGCCCAGACGTGGGTCCCGTGCCTGCTGGGCCTAGAGACCCAAGCTACTCCTCACTGATGAGCCCCAACAAGGGCGAAACATGTTTGGGGATGCTTATGGTCTCGTGCAGAAGGGATGTGGCCTAGCAGTTCGGGCTGGACTGCCCCTTTTGGGGTGGGGCCAAGCCTGATTTGCATATGGTCTTTCCCTTCTGTAATGGCTTGGCAGGCGAAGAACGGTGGTCTGGAGGGTTGCCCAGAGCATTGCCAGTGGTTAAGATTAATTCTAAACCTTCTAGCCATCACCTCTTTGTTTTTGCTATGTCACCCCGAGTGGGACGGGTATGCCCAGACGTGGGTCCCGTGCCTGCTGGGCCTAGAGACCCAAGCTACTCCTCACTGATGAGCCCCAACAAGGGCGAAACATGTTTGGGGATGCTTGTGGTCTCGTGCAGAAGGGATGTGGCCTAGCAGTTCGGGCTGGACTGCCCCTTTTGGGGTGGGGCCAAGCCTGATTTGCATATGGTCTTTCCCTTCTGTAATGGCTTGGCAGGCGAAGAACGGTGGTCTGGAGGGTTGCCCAGAGCATTGCCAGTGGTTAAGATGAATTCTAAACCTTCCAGCCATCACCTCTTTGTTTTTGCTATGAGATTTTGTATATTTGCATCTGCATAGTTATTTTTTCAATTACATTAAGAGGCCGATTCATGGAATTAATGTGCGCTGAAATGTTCAGGGCAAGCGTGTGAAAGCGTGCGAATCGCAGTGCAAGTGCGAAAATCGCAGCGAAACCCATGCACAGCGATTCATGAAAGTCTGTGCGCGTGTAAATCCCTGGATGTGCGCTAAAATTCTGCGTGGCGCACGCTGGCACACACGTCTCCAAACAGCGTTTGCTAAGTGCACAGCGAAAGCGCACATAGCGCAGCGCACACAACAAAAGTAGGTGGAACAGGGGGCGTAACACGCGGAATGGGGAACATCGTGTGAAAATGTGGGCATCACGGGGGAAGAACAGGAGGCAAATGCGCAGAACGCCCACACGTGCGTCTACAACACGTATTCATGGAATCGAACGGGGCTAATGCGTGCACCAAAAAAGACGCGCTAATCCGGAAACACATACGCCAGCAGGGAGCAGGTGTACGTGGACCCGTGCATCATAAAAGTGCGCGCCAACAACAAACAAGCTCAGACGCCAAGATGAATATACCATTCCTAGCAGCAGTGGTCGTGGAATACCGCAGGAGGAGGAGGTGGATAGTCAGGCCCAGAATTTTTACACCCAGAACCAGCCTTTTTGGGATGCCTGATGACCAGGTGTATGGGAGGTACAGGTTTCCACCTCACATAATACTCGACCTGGTGAGTGAGTGGGAGGATGACCTCACATCACCCACCCTGTGCTCCCAAGCACTCAGCCCCCTGGAGAAGGTCCTCAATGTACTGCACTTCTTGGCCACTGGATCATTTCAGTGGACAAGTGCTATAGTAGGGGGGGTGTCACAGGCCATGCAGTCACGCTGCCTACACCAGGTGTTGGCCATCATGACTGCACGCCCATCAGTCCGCAGGCACATATACCTGCCCAGAACACCTGCAGAAAGGCATGCTGCCGTCCAGAATTTCTATGGGGTGGCACAATTCCCCAAAGTGCTAGGTGCCATTGATTGCACCCATGTGGCTCTACTTCCCCCCAGGGCATCTGAGCACATCTATAGAAACCACAAGCACTGCCATTCCATCAATGTGCAGGTAGTATGTGATGCCAAGGGAATCATCACCTCAGTATTTGCCAACTATTCAGGGTCCACCCACGACAGTTTCATTTACAGAATGTTAACCCTAAACTGGGACCTAGATGCTGGGTGGCATGGCGATACATGGCTGCTTGGTGAGTATAAATGCCACTGCACATGCATGCATGTCAGATACTGAGTAATGTCACAACCCCACTAATGATACCCATCACCTCCTCCCCAGGGGACAGTGCCTACCCTCTGAGCACCCACATGATGACGCCAATTCGGAACCCCACCACGCCACCCGAGGTAAGATACAACACAGCCCATATTGCAAGCCGGGGCAGAGTGGAGCGCACATTCGGAGTGCTCAAGTCATGCTTTCGCTCCCTTGACCGCTCTGGTGGGCAGCTGTTATATGCTCCCCCAGTAGTGTGCAGGATCATAGTAGCAGCATGTGTCTTACACAATGTTGCAACACGCCGGGGCCTGCTGGTGGACATGTTGGTGCCCCCACATCCCCAACCACATGCACGCCCGCTGAGCACGGGAGGGGAAAGAGCACGTGGTGAGGCAGCCCGTACGCAGCTGGTGGCTAATTACTTCACATAAAATCACACCCCTGTGGAGTGCACACAGCCCTGGCACATACCAGCTGACACTCAATGATGATGACATAAGGGACACTCAACTGTCACAACCATACCAGCCTGAGATTGGTCACCTGGAAGTGTTACATCATGTGCATCCCTACCTACCCAAACACCACCAATGCTGTGTCATCAAAAGACATACATCTATGCTGCTAAATTCATTACCCCCTTGCTAAATACAACATGAGAACAGCGCCATGTCACTCAACCCCTCCCCAGCTCCACCACCAAACACACCATGGCATGTCATGCAATGTGAAAGCAAAAAAAGCAATGCACAAGACCTGACACATGTGTCACAAAGTACACTGTCCGTAATGGAAACTGCCCACACACAATATGCTCCCAGTAATGTATAACTAACAGCACACATTACAAAATACTTACTACCAACACAATGCTGCAACACACCATGGAAAAATGCAAAAACATGACAGTACTAAGTTCAAGTAGTGGTAGTCTTACCACCTGAATATGCCAGCACATCGACCCCTTACAACTGTAGAGTGTTGCTGCCACGCAAATGTCTCAGTGTACTGCATACAACATGAACGACATCTGCAAAGTAGATTGCCTTGTGAAGACACGAGGAAGGAACCTGCAGATTAGGAGGAAGACATGAATGCACAAGCACATATCAATACACCATGCAGTGTACAATACAACAACAATATCCACTAGGGATGTCTACACAGTATTGACTACAGACTGCCCACACAGCTCATGGGAGCCCAACGTCACTGTGTAATTCACTGTCACTTGGTCACACCCTTTGCAAGCCCATGGAACCGGAAGCAGGAGGGGTGTGTGTCTCACGAACCCAAGCATCTAACCCAAACTCAGGACAAGCCTGCATGTGCCCAGCCGGAATACAGTGGACGCCCACGGGAGCCACACAAGGCAACACACTGTAAAAAAAAATCAAAAATCAAAAATGGCTATGTGTGGGCCGCTTGGACAATGCACCACATTTTTGTATATAGTTCATTATTGGGTAGGTCTTTTTTGTAGGTTTCATTTCATTTGTTGGGCTCACGGACCCTGGATTGCTGATTTGTCGATAGTTGAACAGTGGATGTTTCTCGTTTTTATTTTAATTTCACCATGGCGCAATGGATTTCATATATTTTTCTTTCCTTGGATTTGCTTTGTTGGACTGAGACTTTGGATGCATTTTCATTTGGAGTTCTTTGGATTCTGATTTCATATTTTTTTCTTAACATGCTGCATTTTATTTCTTATTCCCATTATTGAATTTCATTACATTCATGTTGTGTTCAATACATTTTTGTTTCATACTTCGATGTGTGGTATTCTCTCATTGGTTTCATGCATGTCATGATATGGGTTTTCACATTCACTTGCACCAATTGTGTGTGTGTGACGGACATGTGTTCATGTACATCCTTGCCATTCGGGTTGTATCATGTAATGGCCATTTCTCTGTGGGTGGATGCAATACTTGTTTGGGTCTTTGGGCTGGGGTGGCGTGGCATGTGGTGTGGGTGGCCATGAGGCCCATGATTGAGGATCGTCATGACGTGGGGCCTGGGGGACACATGTGGGAGCCTGCTGGCAGGTGCCTCTCACTGCTGGGGGGTGGGGGTGCTGGGGAACATGTGTGGGGGCCTGCTGGCAGGTGCCAGTGACTGCTGGGGGGTGGGGGTTCTGGGGGACATGTGTGGGACATGAGTAGGGCCTGCTGGCAGGTGCCCCTGACTGCTGGGGGGTGGGGGTGCTGGGGGACATGTGTGGGGGCCTGCTGGCAGGTGCCCCTCACTGCTGAGTGGTGGGGGTGCTGCGGTACATGTGTGGGACATTTGTGGGGGCCTGATGGCAGGTGCCCCTGACTGCTGGGGGTGGGGGTGCTGGGGGACATGTGTGGGACATGAGTGGGGGACTGCTGGCAGGTGCCCCTGACTGCTGGGGGGTGGGGGTGCTGAGGGACATGAGTGGGAGCCTGCTGGAAGGTGCCCCTGACTGCTGGGGGGTGGGGGCGCTGGGGAACATGAGTGGGGGCCTGCTGGCAGGTGCCCCTGACTGCTGGCGGGTGGGGTGCTGGGGAACGTGTGTGGGACATGAGTGGGGGCCTGCTGGCAGGTGCCCCTGACTGCTGGGGGGTGGGGGTGCTGGGGAACATGAGTGGGGGCCCGCTGGCAAGTGCCCCTGACTGCTGGGGGGTGGGGGTGCTGGGGAACATGTGTGGGACATGAGTGGGAGCCTGCTGGCAGCTTCCCCTGACTGCTGGGGGGTGGGGGTGCTGGGGAACATGTGTGGGGCCTGCTGGCAGGTGCCCACTGACTGGTGGGTGTGGGGGTGCTGGGGGACATGAGTGGGGGCCTGCTGGCAGGTGCCCCTCAATGCTGGGGATGGGGGTGCTGGGGAACGTGTGGGGGCCTGCAGGCAGGTGCCACTGACTGGTGGGGGTGCTGGGGGACATGAGTGGGGACCTGCTGGCAGGTGCCCCTGACTGCTGGGGGTGGGGGTGCTGGGGAACATGAGTGGGGGCCTGCTGGCAAGTGCCCCTGACTGCTGGGGGGTGGGGGTGCTGGGGAACATGTGTGGGACATGAGTGGGGGCCTGCTGGCAGGTGCCCCTGACTGCTGGGGGGTGGGGTGCTGGGGAACATGTGTGGGGACCTGCTGACAGGTGCCCCTGACTGCTGGGGGTTGAGGGTGCTGGGGGACATGAGTGGGGGCCTGCTGGCAGGTGCCCCTCACTGCTGGGGGGTGGGGATGCTGGGGAACATGTGTGGGGGCCTGCTGTCAGGTGCCCCTGACTGCTGGTGGGTGGGGGTGCTGGGCGACATGTCTGGGACATGAGTGGGAGCCTGCTGGCAGGTGCCCCTGACTGCTGGGGGTTGGGGGTGCTGGGGGACATGAGTGGGGGCCTGCTGGCAGGTGCCCCTCACTGCTGGGGGGTGGGGATGCTGGGGAACATGTGTGGGGGCCTGCTGTCAGGTTCCCCTGACTGCTGGTGGGTGGGGGTGCTGGCGACATGTCTGGGGCATGAGTGGGAGCCTGCTGGCAGGTGCCCCTGACTGCTGGGGAGTGGGGGTGCTGGGGAACATGTGTGGGGGCCTGCTGGCAGGTGCCCCTGACTGCTGGGGTTGGGCGTGCTGGGGGGCATGAGTGGGGGCCTGCTGGCAGGTACCCTGACTAATGGGGGGTGGGGGTGCTGGGGGACATGTGTGGGACATGAGTGGGGGCCTGCTGGCAGGTGCCCCTGACTGCTGGGGAGTGGAGGTGCTGGGGAACATGAGTGGGGGCCTGCTGGCAGGTACCCCTCACTGCTGGGGGGTGGGGGTGCTGGGGAACATGTGTGGGGGCCTCCTGGCAGGTGCCCCTGACTGCTGGGGGTGGGGGTGCGGGGGCATGATTGGGGCCTGCTGGCAGGTGCCCCTGACCGCTGGGGGGTGGGGGTGCTGGGGGACATGTGGGGGACATGAATGGGGGCATGCTGGCAGGTGCCCCTGACTGCTGGGGGGTGGGGGTGCTGGGGAACATGTGTGGGGGACTGCTGGCAGGTGCCCCTGACTGCTGGGGTGTGGGGGTGCTGGGGACATGAGTGGAGGCCTGCTGGCAGGTGCCCCTGACTGCTGGGGGGTGGGGTCGCTAGGGGACAAGTGTGGGACATGAGTGGGGGCCTGCTGGCAGGTGCCCCTGACTGCTGGGGGGTGGGGGTGCTGGGGGACATGTGTGGGACATGAGTGGGGGCCTGCTGGCAGGTGCCCCTGACTGCTGGGGGGGTGGGGGGGTGGGGGTGCTGGGGGGAATGTGTGGGGGCCTGCTGGCAGGTGCCCCTGACTCCTGGGGGGTGGGAGTGCTGGGGAACATGAGTTGGTGATCACTAGTGCAAGGTGCAAGGTGACATGTGGCTTGGCTGGGGGGCATGCCCATGGTAGATGGGCTGCCTGCGGGACATGACCAGGGATGCAGGGTAAACACCTGGGAGGACTCACACTGCCAATTCACGTGTCGGACTCCCCGCGAACCCCCGAAAATCACGTACCCCGCTCTGAAAGCAAAATCGCGTGTGAAACTTCCCGCGCACACCAGGAATACAAGTACCCCACTGGCACAGGGCATTTTGTGTGTGAAACTTCACGCGCACCCCAGGAATACACGTACCCCACTGGCACAGGGCCTATCGCATGTGAAACTTCATGTGCACCCCAGGAATACACATACCCCACTCGCACAGAGCCTATCGCGTGTGAAACTTCCTGTGTACCCCAGGAATACACGTACCCCACTCGCACAGGGCATTTCGCGTGTGAAACTTCACGTGCACCCCAGGAATACACGTACCCCACTCGCACAGAGCCTATCGCGTGTGAAACTTCCTGCGCACCCCAGGAATACACGTACCCCACTTGCACAGGGCATTTCGCGTGTGAAACTTCCCGCGAACCCCGGTTATACACGTACCCCTCTCCAATCGCGTGTGACACTTCCCGTGCCGTGGGGTATGTGTATTCGGAGGGGTGCGCGGGGAGTTTTACAGGCGTTTTCGTGGTTGGGGGCCTGTGCGCCAGGTACGGGATTTGTGCGCTGTGCATCGCGCACGGGGAGGGGTTGGGGGCTTAACTGGCACTGCTGCAGGGTCACTGCGCCACTCTGCACCACGGCTGGTTTTGGAAACTAAAATCCATGAAAACGCTGTGCGCGGAAATTGATTTTAGCGCACGCGGCTGGCGCAGAAATTTGCACGCGTACACTGTGCGCCAGTCGTGTGCGCCGCTTGTGCGCTGAATTCTATGAATTACCCTCTGAGTGTTTTTAAATATGTATTTTTCCTTTCTGTTTTAACTATATCTTTTTTATAAATAAAATATTTTTACAATTCATAAACTGGTCTTCTTTCTTATTAATTGGTCCTATTTACTATATGTATTATAACACATCTCTTTTAAAAGTTTATTTAGTTCATACCTTTAATACTATGTTTTGCTTGGGGCCATCAACCTTTAGAGAGACTGGTTTTAATCGTGCTGTAGAATTCTGATGTCTTCAAATGTTGACTTTTTGTTTATTTTCACATGCTTTGTTGTAAACTCTTGACATCTTTATGTCATCATATATTTCATCAGGTGTATCCAGGCTGTGTTTGTCCCCTGTACCCGTTCAACATAAAAAGACACACCCAGGTTTTCTAAAACAACAGATTTGTATTCATATTTAAAACATGTATTATTATTCAGATCTTATTCACATTAAATAACTTGAGTTATTACATGTTGCACAACGATATTCTCAGATACTAATCCCGCTGTATCATCAATTACTTCATACACAGATTGTCTTTCACTGGGTCGATAAGCAGATGTACATAATAGCGAAACGGTTGACAAAAATTCATAAATTACTTAAATCCATAATATCTACCTGCCATTGTTGATTGATGTCGCATACCACGATCATTTGCCATTTAAAATGTTTCTGGGCCGGTTTATGCAACGCATAGACATCCTCCCCTGAAGGCCACGTTTGAACATTCCCCGTGACACCTTCTCACCATCAGTTCGCAGTTTACGATACATGCGGTCAAACCCCCCCGTAACTGCTGACACCTCTTTCATCATAATATATTTTTGACAACTTCAGGCCGTACATGTCTGTCTGTAACAACTCAACATAAAGACACAGTCAGTTTTTTATAAGCAACTGTTTTTATTTGTATTTAAAAAATGACAATTTCATTCAAAATATATTCACATTAAAACATTCACATTAAATTAATACATGCAAATACTGCACAAACACATTGCATGCCGCTGCTTCGTTAAGCGCTCGTGTTACACTCCATTTATATACATTTAATCCCTGCCCAATTGAGAACAGTTTTTTCAATGATGTTTCTAGCACCCGTTGGACACATGGAATAAACTGCCTAATTTTCAAAAGCAGGTTATTTGCCGATTCTATAGCCCATAATGTTTTAGATACGCATCGTTCAGCACCAATCCTTATCTGTGTCAATGGCTGTGTCAGGCGCAGCAAGTTTATACTGTGTTTTGGGCTTAACACAAAACGTATTTAACTTCGCAAATTATCCACGTAGGCTTTTTCAAACACTCGTGAGCATCCTGCTGTGGATCATTAATTTTACCTGTAAAAGTGTTGTTTTAAACACGCCCCCGTTGAGATGACCTTAATCCCCTGGGTGGCAGAAATAGCGTCAAGAGGGGCCTTTGTGTCCATGTACGTCTTCATTAGCACAATACAATCCTTACACAAATTGATATCCGCCAGCCTTTCAATTTGTTTTCAACAACAAATGCATTGAATAAAATGGTCTTGTCTTTAAGGTTGTCGGTCTCCAGCAGTGAAAGACATGCCTTACACAGACTACGTTCAAAATACCCAGGGGTTTCAAACCAGTTGGAACATCAAGTGCAATAAATATGAATAGTCTCTGTCGTACACTGGTTCGCCTCACCCCAGCCCTGTTTTTCATCAGGGTTCCGGGGGCCGGAAATGGTCTCCGTCATCATCCCTGCTTCCACCGACAAAACCGTAGCTTCGCAGTACTCATCTTCACGGTATGGGCCGACCACAAATGACTGCTCCGAAGCCGCCTCGTCATTATGCCAATACTCTTCGGGTTTGTAGCGGCCATTAGATCCTGAGCATCCTCCATCCTCTCCTACAGCAGAAAATCCACGGGACTTCCTGGGGCTGTTTGCCCCTCACCATAGCTATAGCTGTTCATAATAGCTGTTTCTGGAATAGTCCCTGAAAAGCTCAAAAAGCGCTATGTTTTCTAGCCCATTGTTGAGCGATATATATCCGGGTTGTCCCACCCAGCCCTGTGTCACCATTGCGGTCTTAAGCCGGGCCTTTCAATCAAATGTTATATTAACATTAGATCAAGTTTATCTAAAGGGTATTATTTTGATATCAAGAAATGTTGATATAAAAAAATAATTGCAATACAAAAATTCCAATATTTTGATATAAAAAAATGTTGATATAAAAAGATTTTGATATTCCCCAAAAATTTGATGTCAAAAAATGTATTACGATATAAAAAATTAATATCATTTATTTTAATATCAACATTATTTTGAAATCAAAACATTTTGATATCAAACAATTTTGATATATGAAAATGTATAGCAAAAAAACATAATTGCTATATAAAAATATCCGATATCATTTTAGAATAAAAAAATGTTGATATGAAAAAATGTGATATAAAAATAAATGTATATAAAAAATGTAATTACAATATGAAAAATGACTGATGTGATTTTAATATCACACTTTTTATTTTTGATGTTTTTGATATATACAAATCATATGAAGTTTATATAAAATCTGTTGCATGTCAGTAAAGTCCAACCCACTCATGCGTTATCGCCGCGTCACCAAACCCTAACTCCTCAAAACTCACTTTGCCCTCGACCAAGCAACAGCGCACATGCACTCTCTCATATTAAAAACATTTTGATATAAACTTTATATCAAACCGTATCAAAGTACACAAACACATTTTATATATCTGTTTATATAAAATGGATATCAAATTCCATATCAAAAAGAAATCAAACCAATATCAAAAGGGGGTGGGTCTAAGGACAACCAAGGGGGTGTTCCCACCTGTCAAACATTTTGGAAAATAGGGGCCCCCCTTAACTACTTACGCTACCAGAAGAAGCAATAAATTGACTTCTATTATCATTCCTCACTTTAATCCTCCAGCCTACCTTACCTACTGCAAATTGATAATCGTGCAGCATTCTGCATATAAATGCTCAATATGTTAAATGTATGTGATTATTGCCTGTCAGTGATGTCCCTATTTGCTGTCCAAACACCTTCCTACCACACCTGGTTAATGTCAATGTTACTGCATGAGGCAACCAATCTTTTGATTGCCCCATCAGCCTTAGTTTCTTTTGTACAGAATTACCTGTCAACGCACTTCTCCCTATGATAAAAAATACAAAAACATCAGTGATATTCAGAGCCCTGTTATCACACTATGAACACCATCAGATCCTACAAAGGGCCTAGCATAGTAGATTAGTTTCAGGGAGTGTGGAATGGATAATTTACGTGAGATTTTAACCATTGCGAGTTATCATTGCTTGGCTCCCTAAATTGATGGGAAAACAACATACTCTTGATTTTGCTGATACCATAGATGGCATCTTAAAGCAGAAAATTAATGTGGGCATAGAGTTCCAAAGATCTTGGTTCCTCACTGGCATGCACCTTCTGCTCCTCTTGACATGCCCTTATGAAGTGTTGTGCTAGCATGAGACACCTTGCAATGTTAGTATGCGGCGTGGCTGAAAATGTGGTCCTTCTATTTCTGTTCTATTTGGGTCCATATGCTTAAAGCGGAATACGGTGAAGATGGAACGTAAGGGCTGAATTAATATTTGATGTGCCTTGATAGTCTTTCTTTTTTGTCATTGATAGCTACAGTTCTCCCATGCATGCGCCTGTGCACCAGATGCCTCCTCATATGTGCTTGAGGAGTTGATGGGCAGATGGGTAGCAAGAGAGTGATGCTAAGTTTGGGTACAGAGACATGCAACAATATGGTACTGTAATATATGCCTCAATGTTACTCTAGTGTTTCGTATTCACATTGATATTACATGGGGAGGTGACTAGGTTTAATCTTCTACAAAATGCTTAAAAGTGGAACGATAGCCGATTGGATCATATCCAATCATTTAGACTCACTTGGTTGGAGATGATGCATAAAGCGATTCCCAGCCACCAGAACCTACCCATAACTTGATTTGTGTACAACACAAGACAACATCCCCAGAAAACAAACAAACCTCCAATTGGGGTCATGTCAGGTCATGCTTAAAAAGCCTTCCAGCTTGACAGGAGGAATGGAACCCATGAGCAGTTTACAAGTATCGCCATCAAAATGAGCCAAACACGCTGTACTCATTTGAATACATTTTTCACAATTGAGAACATTTCAGCAGCCGGTTTTCTTCAAACGCACCCTGGGGGGCATGGGGAGTATCTAGAAGATGCCTATCCAAGTAGTTGAAGCAATCACATTACATGGTTTCAAAACATTGGTAAAGTCCCCGTGCAATGGTCAAAAGGCCAGATCCACCCGGTGCATGTGTTCCTTAAGGAATATTCCCATAATGCCATGAAGAGATGGTCATAAGGACACCCTAAGTGATGAGTGGCACACAGGAGATTGAAGAGCGATGCATCCAGTGATCTTTTGGAGGAGCTGACCTTCAAGTTGATAATGTGTTTTGAAATGAATCATCGTTAATCGTTTCAAGAGTGCCATGATCCATCCATCTGATGCTATTCAGGGCTGGGAGGCATGTGTTTGCAATTGTAGGATTCTTGTTGGATGCTTACCCTGGCGAATGCTTGTCAAGTCGTGACTGTTGAATGCGTTTAATAGAAAACCCATTTCTGGCCATTTTAGTGTCCTAAATAAGAGGATCGTAAACATTTTAAGCAGATGCCACAGCCTCTCGCAGGAGATGTCAACTCATAATTGCCTCCACTTGCATTCCTATTCTTCAAGCCTGCAGCAAAATGTACACCAGACATTGAGGCTTGAACATGCAGAACCAGTGCAACTTCTTCAATAGTAGTCACCAAATGGTAGACTCCCCCCTCCGTCCCTCAACCCCCCCCCGCTCATTGCAATCCGTTTCATACTAGTGTAGTATGTTACATGTATTGCACATACACAGCACATGTTTATTTGATGTATAATGTGTATGGGGACTGAAATGCATATTTAAGCACTGATGGTAAATGTCACTTTAAAAGCCCAGCTGTGAGGTGACTACTCATCTGTAATAAGGGTGCAAGTACGTTGCAGTGCCAGGTGTATAGCATTTGACATGCATTGACCCTTTCCCAGCTACTGTTATAAGATACCAGGTATTAACACCATTTGCTCTTTTACTCGCATTACGTGACAGATGGTGGCATCGTACACCAGCTAATGGCATCAAAGTCCCGAATATTTCCAACAAACGGCAGGGTTTGCCATCAAATGTCAGCTATTCACTGAATTTAGAGGGGCTGTCATCAGATGCCCTGGTACTCACATCATTGGGGCCGGTTATTGTGAACCAGGGATGGCATTGGACACAAATGCCTTCACAACTTCAGGATACTGCCACCATTTATATTTCAATGACAAAACCTGCTCTGCCCCGCCTGCACTCCCACAGCATTCACATACATGCCAACATTCTGGGACCAAAAATCTGTAGAAATCTTAAAGTTTCAAAAATAGTCCGGCGAGGAGGTAATGATAGGAATAGGGCGCGTCAGCAGCCCATTGTCATTGAATGAGCCCGCCGCCGCAGGTGCATTCAATGACAATGAGGCTCCTGCCACCACGACAGCTCGGGGGTGCTCTTGAAAGACTCCCCCGAGCTGGCGTGGTGGGGGAGCTAATGGCGCCTTTTGTCAAAGGCACCCACGGCAGAGGGGCACATTTAGCCTGCCGCCATGGGCTCCTTTTACATCAAAAGCCTGCATGCCGCACCTTCTCCCACTACGCTGGCTCGGGGGAGCCCTTGAAAGACTCCCCCGAGCTGGCGTTGCAGGGGCTAATGGCGCCCTGGGGGGCTCGTCCCCCGCCCCCACACCAGAGAATGATGATCATGCTGTGCCGGGCATTTAAAAATCGTTATTTGTTGCCACTAAATCGGTAGGCGGTAGGACTGCTTAAAAAGCGGTATCCTACCACCTAAATCGGTAGAGTTGGCAAGTATGCATTCATGTTCACTACTTTGCATGCAGAAGGACACACACATCACAGAATATTTTGGATGCAGCAATTAGTGCAGTCAATCTTGTGAGCCCTCTACTATATGACAGATGGATATTGCATTTCTGTGCATTACTTTGCATGCAGAAGGATATACACAGCACAGAATATTTAGGTGCAGCAAATAGTGCAGTCAATCTTCTCAGCTCTCTACCATGTACATGACAGATGGCCATTGTATTCCTGTGCACAACTGCAGAACGGTACACACAGCATGGAATGTTGGTGCAGCAATTGATGCAATCTTCTCAGGCATCTACCAAGCACATTACAACTGATGGCTATTGCATTTCTGTGCACTACTTTGCATGCAGAAGTACACACACAGCAAGGAATATTTGGGATGGAACAATTAGTCCAGTATATCTTCTCAGCCCTCTACCATGTACATGACAAATGGCTATTGCATTTCTGTGCACTACTTTGCATTCAGAAGGACATACACAATCCAGAATAAAAGGGATGCAGCAATTATTGCAGTCATTCCTCTCAGTCCTCTACCATGTCCATGACAGATTGCCATTGCATTTCTGTGCACTACTTTGCATGCAAAAGGGTACACACATTATGGAATGTTCGGTGCAGCAATTGATGTAGTCAATCTTCTCAGACATCTACCATGCACATTACAACAGATGGCTATTGCATTTCTGTGCACTACTTTGCATGCAGAAGAACACACACAGCACAGAATATTTGGTATGGCAGGAATTAGTCCAGTCAATCTTCTCAGCCATCTGTCATGCACATGGCAGATGGCTATTGCATTTCTGTGCACTACTTTGCATGCAGAAGTACACACACAGCACAGAATATTTGGGATGCAGCAATAAGGGCAGTCAATCTTCTCAGCCCTCTACCATGCACATGACAGATGTCTATTGCATTTCTGTGCATTACTTTGCTTGCGTAAGGATACACACAGCATGGAATGTTTAGGTGCAGCAAATAGTGTAGTAAATTTTCTCAGCCGTCTACCATATACATTACAGATAGCTATTGCATTTCTGTCCACTACTTTGCATGCAGAAGGATACAGACCACACGGAATGTTTGGTGCAGCAATTGTTGCAGTCAATCTATTCAGCCGTCTACCATGCACATGACAACAGATGGCTATTGCATTTCTGTGCGCTACATTGCATGCAGAAGGATACACACAGCATGGAATGTTTAGGTGCAGCAATTATTGCAGTCAATCTTCTCAGCCCTCTACCATGTGCATGACAATAGATGGCTATTGTATTTCCATGCATTACTTTGCATGCACAAGGATGCTCACAGCTTGGAATGTTTGGTGCAGCAATTTGGTGCAGTCGGTCTTCTCAGCCGTCTACGATGTACACGACAGATGGCTATAGCATTTCTGTGCATTACTTTGCATTTGGAAGGACACAGACAGCACACAATGTTTGGGATGCAGCAATTAGTGCAGTCGATCTTCTCAGCCCTATACCATTTATATGACAGAAGGCTATGGGCAGGGAACAGCATGGTTGGCATGCACGTGAAGTGACCTCTGTCCCTGACATGAAAACCATTGGCAATCGGTGGCGCCAGAACTAATGGCATAATTATCCTAATGCAATAGCTTGTTACAGTTGGGGTGTGATGTTACTGGGCCTTCTGCCAGACCTTTGGCTGTTAAAAGCATTTCCCTGTGATATAATAGCCACTTGCACAATTTAACGAATGCCTCTTTTTGGAAATTCTTTTTTGTGAGCATACTTTTTTCAAACAGCTCGGAATAGATGACCTATGAAAGAGCCACTACGCTTAAGTGTTCAGCTGAAGTTTAGGGGAAGAGCGGTATATTTGGAGATAGTGCCTCAAATTGTAAAACATAATTTCAAAATGGCCTACAGCAATATCGAAACAGGTTGAAAATGTCTTTTGTTGGGAAAATATGTCTGTTGATAGCTTTTATTTGTATTCTGTAGTATAGGTGTCCCCCTTCTACATAACTAAACACAAAAGATCTCTTACAATAGAGGGTGCAGGACACCAGACAATAAAAGGGTGTGCGAAGTGGGTAAGGGTGATCAGAAGGGATGGACTGGGAACCAAAAGAGGCCCTGGAAATAATCACTAGGTACCCAAAGAGGCCCTGGAAATAATTACTAGGAACCCAAAGATGCCCTGGAAATAATTACTAGGAACCCAAAGAGGCCCTGGAAATAATTTTCAAAGTGTCCGCCTAATACACATTTTCAGCAAGTCCAACCCTTTTCCTATGAGAACATTTGGAAATACCACTCAAAATAGGCCCTGGGTGCAGAGGCCTTCCAGGAAATCTCCAAAGTTCCCTATAGGCCAGTCAACCCCTGGTGATCATGTATCACATTGTACGCATGCACGTATTAATTAAGTACTACTAAATGCACCCAAAAAAGTATAGTGCAAGGTGCCTTTACTAATTTGGTCTTATACAGGAATATGGGTAATAGGGTCATTAACCATCCCAACGACTTGCAATCTACTTACACCATAAAATGTTGTGTGTAGCATGTGTTTTTTATGAAGCTTAAAAAAGCAATAGGTTGTTGGTGTGCTTTAGAGCATGCACAATAGCAGTGATTCATGGTAACGTATAGAGACATACAGAATTATATACTTTTCTATATGTACCCTTGGCTTCCCAGTCATTAATGTGACTGAGTCCCAAAACTCATTATCTGGATTGATCGCCGCCCTGCTCCATCAACCATCAGAGAACAGGAGAATTATGCTGCCGGAGAATTTAAGAAAACATCTCACACTCCATTGCATCACAGGCCCATTCTGAACAGACTCTTCCATTCATTGTTTCCCCCGAGCGCGTCAGCCAGTGGCCATGTAAGAGACGGTTAGGGAAAGGTCTTAGGTGTTTGCCTATGCGCTGTCCACCTTTTGCATTTAGCGTAACTCAACTTAATATTCGCTCAACTTCTCAAACTTTTAAGCAACTTGGATGATCAAGTCCGAACAGCCAGATTCACCTGGCAATATAGAAAATTGCTTCTTGAGCTCTGAAGCAGTCACTGGGAAACCTTAAGAGAGGATGGAGTCTGGTGTCTATTAGTCTGTGTTGTCGCAGTTTATTATGCTGTCACCCTAAACTCAGGGAGTGCCTTTCCCCCAAGCAAGATGGCGCTCAATAAAGCACTTTTTATTTCAGGTTCAATTTGGTGAGGCCTGCAAGCCTTCTTGCACACAACCCCAACAAATACCCTCCGTCACCAACAGACTAGGAACCAGGCCGGTGTATAGTAAGAATATATATTTATTTATACTAACATCAGCCACCAATGCTGTGGCAACACCAAATATCACAACAATAACTCTATTCTTCAAACAACCCAGATGACATTTTGAAATATGCAATCACAACTTAAAACAGATTTAATTTCGATTTAACCAATGGAAAACATTCACAGTACATACAATACAGGGTCCACATGAATTACTG
The DNA here is from genome assembly GCF_040938575.1 of Ambystoma mexicanum. Taxonomy (NCBI): domain Eukaryota; kingdom Metazoa; phylum Chordata; class Amphibia; order Caudata; family Ambystomatidae; genus Ambystoma; species Ambystoma mexicanum. The sequence continues at coordinate 192,335,174 of NC_090923.1, forward strand.
TATTTGAAACAATACTTTTCTCCCAGCAACCCCCAGCCTCCAGGCCTCAATTACATATGACCCCTTTGATTGAAAGGCAAGGTGCAGGGAGTGAGAGCACAATGGGAAAATCGTTTTGGCTGCTGATTTAAAAAGGGGCTATTTGGGACGGAATTTCAATGGGAAACATCATTTTGAGCTTGTTACTAGAAATGCAATATTAGGGAAAGGAATACAATGGGGAAATGGTTTTTTGCGTGTTACTGGAAATGCAATACCTGGGAAAGGAATACAATGGGAAACATTGTTTTTCAGTTTTTACATAAAGGCATGGTTGGGGGAAACAGACTGAAATGGAAATCGTTTTCAATACACATGAAAATAAAAGACAGGACTTGATAACTTGGGGTCAGAGAAGAATGGGAACCAAAAAGGAAATTTAGTTTTGTACACACATATGAAATGCAATACTTTGCAATTCTAATTTGAAATGAACAGGGAATTACGTGTTTGTACCCTCCACTCTGACTTGAAAGTCAGTGTTTTGGGGTTACTTCTTTTTGGGATTATGGTCCCCAGCCCCTTTCTATGTGGAAGTCAAGGATTTCTGAAACAGTTAGCCACGTTTTTAAGGGCTATACCGGCTCTAACACATTAGGTATGCTTTTTTTTGGTTTTAAATTCTAACAACTCTCAACCCGTGATTTTCTATATGGGAATACATTGACTTACTTTCATCAAATGTGCTAAGGATCTACACAGCTTCCCCCCTCCCAACATTTTAATGGAAAGGATCAAGGCTGGCTGCTCCCAACACAAAGCAATTTCAGCAGAGAGGGTGGTTTTCTATGGGAAATTTGCTCTGATTTGTATTTAATGCAATGCGCAAGGGGCCTACCCTGTTTCACCTCTAACTACACACTAATAGAAAGGGCTAAATCGAGTAGCTCCATGGAAAAAAGCAGGGCTCCTCTGGGAAGAGCACACATCTGTTCAAGGGCTTTCAGTTAGAGATTTTCTCCTGCACCCAGACTCCTTCTGCTCCTTTGTTTTGGGTCCCAGCTAGCTTCTCTTTGTCCCAGCCACTGTCTCCAATGCAAGGATTGAGGCCTCTCTACTAGTTGTTCCTCTCAAGAGTCCAGCAGCAGGCTATCGCCCGGAATAAAGTCACAATAAGCCCTGTTCTGATGCAAACAGACCCTTCTATAGGGCTAGTGACAGTGCAACATGGTCATAATTCTGTGGTCAGGATTGGCTCACTTGCTCCATTCACCTACCAGCAAAACGCCCACTGACTGCTGATAGGACCAGAAGTTGGGAGATATGTATGATGTAGGCTGAGGGATGAGAATAGATACATCATTTCAAAATGATACAGAGTTTCTAAATCTTTTGTTCTAACAAACCTCATAATGTAATAACTCCCAGGGTCTTCCAAATAACCCCATGATGATATATATATTTGGGTTCTATATTTTACGGTGAAACAGACCATACAAAATTTATTTGGGTATGCCCTTCCTGAATGGAGCTACCTTTTTTTGCAGTGTTCTGCTGTGCTGAAATAGCAAAAAATGGGACCATTTCCAAATTGAACCTTATTTTCATGATCTACCCCTGTGCCAGCTTTCCCATTGCTCGGGTGTATGAAAATGGCAGAATCATAACTTAAATTATGTTCATCTCAAAAATGTCATTTTTACTGGGTCCAGATGGGCTTTTTCTTCTGTTTAATTTGAACCTGGGGTGGGCTCCATAGGACACCCACTGCTCCTTTTATTTAGGAAAAACTGTATTCAATGTTTAATCAATGGCAGGGCGCAATATGTGTTAGTAAGTTTCATTTTTTCTTAAGACTTGTGACCAGCCATCTGGTTTATCCATGTTTACATTTTTGTCTGCTTGGCTTCAAAGCCTTGCACAGTGCTTAATGTACAGTTTATGGGAAGCTTGATCTTAAGGTCACTTCTGCAGGACCTGTTATCAGCAAATAATTGACAACCAGACATTCTTCTTGGTAGGCCCAGCCACAACAGTTCTGGAGTTCGGATTTCAAAGGATTTTTTCTTCAGAGTTAAATGCACTATTTATGGCTAACCTTGCCTTAAAGGTCATTTCTGTTAGTTGTGTTATCAGCAATTCACCACCCATTCGATCTCTTTCTTTATATATTCAAGACTTTCTTTGGAACCAGTACTGCATCCCTAGCATTCTTCAAACCAAAGGGCTGGGAGGTCAGGATCCAGATGCACTATTCAGTTCACAGTTCAAAGGGGGATTTCAGCCTAGAGGGGCAAAGGGCAGTGTACCATTCTGAAAGGCTAGGATATTACATTCAGCATATTTACGTTTGAAAGATACAGTATAATCTCTTTACATACTGTATAAACAGAAATAAGTTCACTTTATCCACACAGGTTATATTTACATAAGGAAAAATTATTCAAATCTGCACCATACAAAATAGGCCCTTCTTTGTCCATGCTGTCATTTTACATGATGACATTTAGGTCTCTTTCCTCCTGATGAATGAATGTGCCCTTCACTTTATTTCTGGATTGCAAATGCATTGTTCCGCCTTTTTAGCTTCCAAATGCACAACTATTTCTTTTCATCCCATGTGCATTGCTGCAGTTTCTTTTAAATCTGTCCATGTGTAATGCATTTCTTTAATATAGAGTTCGAAGGCCTAAGTATCCCTTCGGTATTGTCCATGTATAGGCCATTATTTACCCTTTCTCTGTCAGATTATTTGTGAAAAGTAAATGCCTTTCTACACTTGTGCACTTGTCCATTGCAGTAGAATTTAACTAGGCACCTTTCTTTCCATGTCACTAGGCCTTAAGTAAGAAAAGGAAGTGTTTTGGACTGGCCTGCATTTCCCAATGGACATCAGCCAGCTACACTCTAAATAGTGCCCTTTCCTCTTTATTTTGGACATTCATGGGCTATATTGTACCCCACATTGAGAGCTGTAGCATTTTACATTAGGTAGTAGTTTTTGGCATTCATTTTTATGTGTGATTTAAGACAGTGCTAAACAGAATACACATTTTTTAGGAAACGTCCAAAATGACCGATACTAAAAGCCTGAATGCGTGATTTGTCCAGATTTCGGCCGTTCGAAAATTCAAAACGGCCCAAATGTTTGACCAAATCACACATTCGGTGCTGGGGGCTGTGGAGGTGTCCCAAGCACCCTTGCTTACTACATTGTGAGCAGGGGTGTGGGGGCTAATAGAGCAATGATTGATGGTATCTGCTAATGTCGATGTTTACAAACATTCGGGTTTGTCTTCGGTAGTCAGTGGGAAGACATCTGGCAGATTAAATACTTCACCCTTATCAGGCCCATTATACGTAGCTATAGATGTACAGGACATCAAACTATATATTTAAGTAAGTATATGTTCGAGAGAATATGCCTGTGCATTCTTGGATGCTGTTAAGGCAGGGGTCTGCAACTTTTGGATGAACAATGCACTTGTGTTTTTGCATGCACTATTTGATGGACGGGACTGCAACTCCCATGATCTCTTACTTCTGTTTATGCTGACTAGGGCTGATGTGAGTTGTCCAAAACATTTGAAGAACCAAAGGTTGCAGATTACTTCCTTAACTCGACAGAGAGGGGCTTGAGTGTTAGCTATTCCACAACAAAGTGAAATATTTTCTTCTAACCATGATGGCCACAGCCCTTAAGGACCGTGCGTTCTTTATATGAGTGATCCATCAGATGATAATCTAGAAGAAGAGAGCCACAAACTAAACTTTTATGTTTACCAGATGGGTTGAGAAAGATCCATTATTTTCACAAAATAGGTTTTTGGGTGTATGGGGTCTGTCTGGCAAGCTCCTAGGATCAAGAGTAAAAAGCAAGAAGAAAAAAGATTGCCTATATTGATCATAGACAGAGATAAAATCTGATAGTGATATCAATTCTCATGTCTTCAAGCTTTATACAGCTTTGTAAACACTGTGGGAAGAGCCAGACTCTACTGCTGCGCATGTTTTCTTTCAAAACATTGGAAGAGCCACCCATGTTGTTGGCAGATGACTCATCATGTGTAGAGTCTGCAATGTAAGTAATGAATGGAATATGGACATTCTCACGTTGAAACCGAACAACTGTCCTAGCTGGAAAGTATTCACATTGAATTCTACAACATTTTTGCATTCAATACTTTGCTGAATTTTTGTTATCAGATTTTTTTCTATGATTAAACCCCACTCCTAAATCACTAGAATTCCAGAACTCAGTACACCACATGTATGATAATCGAATGTTAACCAAAAAGCCATCCTTCTCGCAGACCTGAATCTGCCTGATAAAATTTGTTGATGCTAAATGGAGAAGGTCATTTCAGAATGTATTTGTTGTAATCTTGTTGGTTTTGGTAAGAGTCATCATGGCTGAGTTTTGAACATGATTCATTCTTTAAGATTAATTAATTTATTACCATAAGGAGGATTTCGCTCCATGAGCAGTGGCTGGTACCAATGTGAGAACGCTTTCAACCACGTCTGTTGGAAAGATCTACTTTTTACCGTTAACCGACTTGATTTTTGTCCACATTTCATTGATCGCTTTGATGCATTGCATTTGAGTCCCAAAGCCTGGGTACCGGTCTACTCTGTCATTTTGGATGAATTTCAAGTGTACAGACGGACAAGTTAAGAAATCCTGTTTCTACACATCACTTTAATCCTCCGAGGGATCCTCTGCCAATATCAATATGGCTCTTTCTTCGGCCACACCGAAAGGTTCTTCTTTATGCAGATTAGCTCTTCGGTTACCTATTGAATCCTGAAACGTCTGCATGCAACCTGCTCAATCTTCTTGAAGAGTTTGGGGGATCTCACGCTTCAAGTTTAACACGTCTAAAACTGAAGTGTTTCCACTGACTGCAACAAGTACCATATCTTTGTTTTTGCATTTAGATAAAAAATGGGTCAGAAATGATGAGGCATAATACTATATATATAACAACAAGGACCGTTTTGGCTTTGCCTACTGTGGGTAGCCAGTTCGAAAGACACACTTGAGAAACACACAGTTTCTTTGTTAAAGGAGAAATTTCAAAAGAGCAACTTGTCTCTAGTTTGGCTTTCAAACATATGTGAATGCACTGTATCGTGCTAAAAAACACATGTTGGACCACATGTTGGACCACCTGCACCTGTTTGACAGAGAAAATCCATTAAAGATTTCGTTTCCTTTCATCTAAAAAGTAGCAGACACATGACTCACCTGGTATGTGGTCCAACATGTGTTTTTAGCACGACACAGTGTATTCACATATGCTTGAAAGCCAAACTAGAGACAAGTTACTCTTTTGAAATTTCTCCTTTAACAAAGAAACTGTGTGTTTCTCAATTGAGGCATAATACTAGTAATTCGATATACTAGATACGTATTGAGATCCCTACTGATCATACTTCATTTCTAAATGTTAAGTCAATCCTTAGTCTGAATTAAACTGATGTTATCAATATATCAGTAATGAATTGCTGCTTTTAGTTCATTAGCCTTTTTCAATGTCACTAGCGCTTTATTTTTATAAATGTTCTATTTTTACTGTGTCTATTCGTTTTTTTATGGATTATTAATAAAATGTCCATGTTTTGGAAGTATTAATTGACTTTTGGAAGTGCTGTTGTGTATAACTCTACCTTGTTGCTGTATATATTTTCTCAGAAATGATTTTACATATCAGGATTGAATTGTCAGGAGATATTAAAACTGTTTTGGAAGACTACATTTTGGGTAATATGTTCTTTTTTGTGAATGATGGAATAATCTTCTTGTAACTCTCTAGGGCAAATTCATAGGGGTCGGATCATTTTGTATTGAGTGTTAACTGAATGCATGGGAACATGTATGTTAATTCTTAGCTGCTCTTGCATCCCTGCTGGTAATTTTCAATTTCTGCAAGGTAGAGTGCAAAAGTAAAGAGTAAAACTAGATTAAATCAATTGTACTCTTCACTTTCCCACTACGTCTTATACATTTTATCAGCCTTCAATGGCTTTTACACTGTAACTCACTATACATTTTTCTGTATTTCCAATGTTCTTGTTTAGTGGCATTACATCTATACCCTCATGTGATGTCTCTTACAATTTCTTAAAGGAGCACAAGTACTTCTTTATTTCTGTTCCACTCTACCAATATTTTACAACCTTTTCACACCTCATATTGCTACATTCTGTAGATGTATTATCCTATTTTGTAAGCTCCATTGCGTTTTTTATTTAATCTATTTACTCTTTACTTTTGATCTGTAACAATCCGCTGTACCCTTCCATTTCCATGCATTTGACTATAGTACTGTAGATCTGCTTTGGATTATTTTAAGAGCTTATGGTGGTGCTTTCCCGCCACTCTGTGGCCGAAACCAACATGTAGTGGATGGAAGTGAGGAGAGTGAAGGAAAGGGGTGTTGAGAAGCTGCCTACTTCTTTGTCATGGCCACTGGCAACACATGTTGCTTGCATCGACTAAACCATTGATTATTGTTTGTGTTTATCACAGTATCAACCGTATATGCTTGTGTTTTGTGTCGGCCTGCCCACTCTCTCATGCTGCTCAAGTCCATGCGACATTGTCTTGAGCCATCTTGCTTTGCTCCTCCACAGTTCTCTTGGAGTTGGAACAATTAGTCCCCTACGCCTCACTCAGTTGCAACCCCGCTCACCCTGCAGCCTCCACCTGCCACTCTGATTAATTGTTTGAGAAATTGGTCAGTGGTGTCAGGTCTGAAGGACGTGGGGCGGAAAGAGTGAGAGTCTGTTTGACACATTCAGATGCAATGTCAGTTTTTGGGCACTTGAGGATGTGGGCCTGCTGATTTTTGCCAAGACTGTCTTTCTCCGTCTTTGGCCCAGGACTGGACTAATATAGGATGCCTCAGAATGAGATGCTGGTGTTTTAAAAGAGCTGTGTGAGAGTCCAGGCCAGGAGTTTCACTCCGCGAATACTGAGTTGCCACACGTGAAGCACACTGGCAGAAGTGTGTTGTGTCTCTGTGGTGGGTGGCAAAGCAGTTTGTGGGGTTGCTGACTTGGCAATGGGGTCCTAGCCAAATGGATAACATCCAATTTGTTTATTAACCAACGATAAAGATTTCGCTTACATGCCAATATTAGACATTTTATTTGGGAGATGACAGTCCAGCCATGGTTTTAACTTTGCTTTCTGGCACTTGCAGTCCTGAATTTATAATGGGGGTAATCCAGTACTACAAGCCTCAAAATTCAAAGTTAGTTTTGAAACACAATTTACTTTCTGTATAAGCTCCTTACAAATGCACACTAAACAAACTAACAAATCCATGACTGGATTAGCTTCTCTGAAATGGATTGGATAATGTTGGCGTTTATAGATGTCCCTTCATTTCCAGAACAATTAACCATTTCAGCAGTGCTTTCACTACAATAATTCTGCCATTTCTAATGATGTGGTGCATTCATCTGAATACAGAGCCCATGTGTTCACAGAATGTGTGCTCATAAATGTAAAATGTAATACACAAGTTCAAATGCTAAAACTATTGTATTTGCCAATCCTTTTTTGTGTTCTTGCGTTCAACCAACACGTTATGTATAGTTCTCCTGTCCTTTGGAAAACTTTAGGCTGTACTTTCATATCTGATGCTTTCATACATTTACAAATTCACTTACAAGTAATTTATTCAAGATCAGAGCGTTTTCTTCTATATAATAATACGTTTTTTATGTAGCGTTTGAATCCAAGGTGTTTTACATAGGACATATTTACATATATTACCCAATCGAAATTTCTACTCATTTATCGACCTCGGAAGGATAAAAGGCTCAGTGGGCCTTGCTGGGATTTGAACCTGCAAACCACACATCAAACACAGATCACAGCAACACATGTCTAACCTGCTGTGGCATCTGACCTACCTGAATGACATCAGCCTTTGTAGACTGATGTCATTGGTGATAATATGATATTTAACGTGGGTTTGCTTTGCACCGTCAGTTTACTTGCCTGACTTTACTGGGCACTGAGGACACAGCTACTAGCATGTCAGTTTGGGTATGTAAATGATGCTCAGATTTTTGGGCAATATCATCCTGGGGATTCTGGCAAGTCATGAGTAACCATGAACCACTGACACTTGACATCACATTATTAGAAAAATGTCTCTTTCTCGAGGTCTTGACATTATTTAGTGAAAAGAGCTTAGACTGGTTATTATTGTGGAGCAGTACAGGCTCAGTTCTTCTGTAATTCGTTTATGTTTATCGTTTTGGTAAACCATGAATGTGAACACAGAATACTGTTGTATTAATGCTGCTTTGACAGGGAATATAAGCAAGATATCTTGCATATTTGTTCAAAGTGTAACTACAAAAATGAATCTCAGACAGGCTTTTGCATCTGCTGCACAAAATATGCTCATGCTACATATTAAAGGTTTGAATCCCTGCGTGGATGGCTCATCCTTTCATCTTTTCATCATTAAGTAATTTTGGAGAATGGCAGTGCTGCTTATTTACAGCCTGAAATCTCAGTCTTACACATACTTATTCAGACCAGGCTTTACAAAGTGCACTGTATCTGTGATCCATGTATATGCAAACAAGGGTTCCTTGATTACGCACACTGATTACTCTGCTAGGGTCGTTGTCAACTACATATGAGAATATATCGCTGATTCAGAAACTTTGCATATACTCCATACTTGCATATAAATTAGGCATCATTACTGGGGGATGGGTGGAGCATCCTCCCAACATTTGATTTGAAGTCTTTATTTTGTACCACTTCCATTGGCTCCAGTGGAGTGGTGAAATAGAAGAGAAATACACAGGTAGCAATTTATATTCATGTTTTAAAGCGCTACAGCATACACAACATTGCCATTCTAAAATTGGAAGTAGAGCGAATCCGGCATTACTGCTATATGGATAATAAAAGTGAACCGTGAAACAACAGAATCTATGCATGTCCCATAAGCTTTCACATATGGCTGCTCTTCGAATGCACCCTTAAATCCAGCATAATCCTGCACCCTTTTTGGTTCCATGTGTTAATATCCCTGCAAAAATATCGCGATACAAAAATATCACCATATTTTTGTGGGGATATTGACCCATGGACCCTGCATGGAACACCCCCGCAACACCCGCATTATTTAAAAATGTACGGGTGACACCTCCGAAACGCCTGCTCCCACAAATTATCCCCCCAAAAAATATTGCCTATGGCGAGACAAACGACCATATGTACGTGATATTTTTGGTGGGGATATTTTGTAGGGATACCCCCTTTTTGACCAGAACCTACAATGCAGAAGGTAGTAATCAATAAAGGCCACATGTGAAATGTCACCATTTGAGGTGGGTGCTCTGCAATGTGATACTTATATGGGAGGAATGGACAGCTGCTGCTGCCTCCATATCCTGAGTTTCACGGCTGCCATGAGCTAATGCAAGTGTACCTTTAGGGAATTAACCTGATATATATATATATTTGAACACCGTAGAACACCAGGTGCTTACAGACACCTAACATCAGTGCATGGGGATCAGTAACCTTGTCCTATGTTGGTTCAAGTCCTATCTCGCCAACCACCAGCAATTTGTTCAGATGAACTCCTCTAGATCACCAATGCTACCCGTCACATGTGGAGTCCCGCAGGGTTCCATCATCTCCCCAGTGATTTTCAATCTATACATGGAGCCGCTGGGAGTCCTCCTAGCCATGCACAACATCCACATCCACCAATACGCAGACGACACACAGTTATACCTCAAGTTCGACTCCCTCAAGGACATCCAGACATCCATAGGATCAAAACCTGCCACTCGCTGATCCATTTATGGATATCCAGTGCATACTTTAAGCTCAACCCTTCCAAGACCGAATTCTACTCCTCACCAACAACACCGAACACCCAGACATACCGACCTGGCTATCAACCATAAACTCTGAGGGCTTCACACTCGAGCTCAACTCCTGTGCCAAGTCCCTTGGGTTCCACATTGACAAACACCTCTCCATCAAGACACACATAGCTAAGAAAACTCAGACAGCTTGGTATTTCATCTGCTTCTCACTGAGAGTGAGGTCCAGTTTCCACTCTCCTGGCCATCTGTTGTTTTCCTGCACATGTGGAGTTTGTGCCTGGCTGCTGACCATTCAATTAGTTGGGTGCACTTTCTATACATTACTCCACCTCCAGGGGAATTATTGAACCTGAAAAATCGAAATTGGAAAAAAGAGAAGAAAAAGAAAAAAAAAGAAATGTGCATAGAATTGTTGGAAAGGACTGTTTTATTTGGTATTTTCATCGTGCTGCCATTTTGTGAGCTTTTTAATACTTGGAGCTGCCATGCTATTTTGTAAGCACAAGTTTTTCCCACTTTTGCCTGCTTATTTGACTGTCTTTTGGCTCTTCCAAGATGGCCACCATGGTTTTCTTTGTTGTGTAGGCACGCTGTGCTGAACCACCTCTCCCTGTGCTGCACTCCCATTGGTTGCTGAGTGTTTTCTTCTAGCCAATCAGGAACTGGCAGGCTTTAGCGGGCCCTCTCAGCAAGGCCCACTGGCTGGAACTGGTTTCTTTCATCTGCTTCTCACTGAGAGTGAGGTCCTGTTTCCCACTCTCCTGGCCATCTGTTGTTTTCCTGCACATGTGGAGTTTGTGCCTGTCTGCTGACCATTTAATTAGGTAGGTGCACTTTCTGTGCATTACGGCACCTCCAGGGGAATTATTGAACTTGTAAAAACGAAATTGGAAAAAAGCGAAGAAAAAGAAAAAGAAACAGAAAAAGAAAATTGCATAAAATTGTTGGAAAGGACTGTTTCATTTGGTATTTTCATCGTGCTGCCATATTTTGAGCTTTTTAATACCTGGAAATGCTTGCTATTTTGAAATCACAAGTTTTTCCCACTATTGCCTGCTTATTTGACTGGTTTTTGGCCCTTCCAAGATGGTCACCGTGGTTTTCTTTGTTGTGTAGACAGGCTGTGCTGAACCACCTCTCCCTGTGCTGCAGTCCAATTGGTTGCTGAGTGTTTTCTTGCATCCAATCAGGGACCGGCAGGCTTAAGCCGGCCCTCTCAGCAAAGGCCGACTTCTAAGGCCCCTGTCTGCTCCCTGTCCGCTTCCGGAACATAATTAGGGTCCTCCTTGCACCTTAACCACAATGATGCCGCCACCTCACTCCTCTAAGAAATCCGGACTGCCTTGACTTTGCCTCCTCTAGAACTATGGGTTAGTTCCCTCCTTATGGACTCACTCCTACTGCCTTTGACTATCACTGTTCTTTCTGCTTGTTACTCCCATGTTGTCATCCTGATGCGCAGTGCTTCCTAAAACCCTTTCCTAACATCTCTGTCCTAAAAAGTCAAATCTTGCTGTTTTTGCTTTGTGCTAAAAAGTCAAATCTTGCTGTGTTTGCTTTGTTCTAAAAAGTCAAATCTTGCTGTTTTTGCCTTGTCCTAGAAAGTCAAATCTTGCTGCTTTTGCTTTGACCTAAAAAGTAAAATCTTGCTGTTTTTGCCTTGTTGCCCATTGTGAAATTCTGTGTATTTTACTTGTATACTGTTGCTTCTCTGTAACTTGCCAGCCCAATGACCTCACCACACTCTTTTGTCCCACAACTACCTGCCTTAGCCTTCCCAGTATCTCCATCATCTCCTCGCTTCCACCCCCATGGTGCTTTCTGTTTCTCCTATCTTTTCCAACTGCTTCTCCATTGACTATCCTTCCCTTCTCACTAAGTCTGGTACGAAGAAGTTCAAAAAGGATATCTTGGCCTCTAACCCTGGTCTTCCTATCGCTGACCCCTACTCCAATGCTTCCTCCAGACAGACCCTCATCGACATACTCTTTGTTGTTCATTCGCCAGATCAATGGACTCCTCATATGGTCTCTGTGCTCTGCCCTATCTCCTCCTCTCCCATTAATGGAGCACTCTCTGGGAAGTTCTCATGCCTTCCTTCGACTCCTCTAAAGTCATCATTAATGTCTACCTAAATGGCACTGTCATGGTTCAAGGCCCTCAGGCCAATCTCCTCCTCTTTGATAGGTGCTTCCGTCGCTTCATCAATTTCCTCTCAACTCCTGCTGTCCCCTTCTCTGCCCCCTTGGCTATCTTGCCCTCTCTCTCCTCCTCCTCCTCTGCACCTTCTAGGGCTCTTTCTCCTCCTCAGGGTTTACCTCTGATCTGTACCCCTTCCCGGAAGGTCTTTAAGGCTGGCAACCTTCTTCATATTGCCACTCTCAACTCTCGCTCTGCTGTCAAACACAACTCTGACATCTGCCACCTACTTGAATAACTAGACCTTGATGTACTTTGTCTTACTGAGACATGGTTCACGGCCAGCTCTGTTACAAGCTTTGACACTCTCCTCCCTGATGGCTACAAGATCCTCTCAGCACCCAGATCCTACCGGTCTGGTGGGGGGGTAGACCTGATCTTTCCTGAGTGGATTCCTGCCTCTATCATTCCCACTCAGATCTACTCCTCTTTTTAATGCCTTGTCTGTAGGCTTTCTCTTTCGCCTATCCATTCTCTTACTGTGGCTACCATCTACCGGCCTCCTGGTCAAATCACCTAATTTCTCTCCGAGTGGGCAGACCTCTCCTCCTCCCTCCTGGCCTCTACCACTCAACTCCTCCTCCTCGGTGACCTCAATATACATTTAGGCTTTCCTTGCTCCTCCTCTGTACTCTTCCGTGACCTCTGCGACTCCCTCTCCCTGTACATCCTCCCCTCTGGCCCGACTCACTCTGAAGGGCACACACTCGATGTCTTGATCTCCTCTGACCTCTCCCTCTCCATCCCTCTGACCACTCCACTCTCGTGGAGTGATCACTCCCTCCTCTCCTCTCATCTCTTCCTCTCTTCCCCCAAGCCAAGCCTACCCCAACACTGCCACCTACCTTCTCGGACATCCAGCCCATGAAGCGTGTGTCAGTTGAGGCTTTTGCCGCCATTTTCTCTCCCCCTCCAACTTTGGCTGTCTCTCATCCTGACACAGCCCTGTCTCTGCTCTACTCTTCAATTTCTGATACTCTTGATGCTCTTGCCCCTGTCATGAGGATCCGTTTGTAGTCCTAAGCCAAGTGCAATTCCTGGTATGACTCTGGCCTTAAACATAAGTGTAGGGCGGCTGAGGGGAAATGGGTGACTTCCTGTTTATCCTCTAACAAACTGGCCTGTCGCCTGCTACAAAGGCAATACCGACTCTCTGCCCTCTCCAAGAAGAGAGTCCACATTCAAGCTTGTGTCTCTGTGGCATCTAACAACTCACACAAACTCTTTAAAGTCTGCAAGGAGCTTGCCAACTCCGCTGTAGTCTCAACCCATCCTGTTGCCTCCCAGGCTCTTTGCAATGCCCTTGCCTCTTACTTCATTTAAAAAACCCATGACATCCTGTCCACCCTCTCCACCCACACCCCTCCTCTCCCCTTTCCATCTGTGCTTGCTGACCCTCCTTTAGCCACCCCCCACCATCCTTCTCATCCTTTCCTCTTTTCTACCCTGACGAGGTCGCTAGATAAGTTCGATCTATGAAAGCCTTGTCAAAACAGGTTCATCCCTGTTCTTCTAAAACCATCAAGGACCACATTGACACCCTCGCTCTGACCCTTGCTGATTTTTGCGACCACTCCTTTGCCTCAGGATCCGTCCCCTCCCCTCTGAAACACTCCCTTGTGCATCCTCTTCTCATGAAACCCACAGCTGATCCTTCTTGTCCAGCTAACTATCGCCCAATTTCCATTAATCCCTTTCTGGGCAAACTCCTGGAAAAGTTGGCCATCTCTTACCTTAACCTTCCTTCCAATTCTGTTGGCTGTCTTCATGACCACCAGTCTGGATTCAGAGCTGTCAAGAAACTGCTCTCTTGAACATCTGTGAAGATTTGCTCTCCAACCTTGACTCTAAAACTTCCTCCATCCTTATCCTCCTCGATCTCTCTTCTGCCTTCGACATGGTCAACCATACCATCCTGCTCAACCGTCTCTGTGAAAACCTGGGTATCACTGATCAGGCTCCGGCCTGGCTGACCTCTTTCCTCTCAGATCGACCCTCCCAGGTCCAACTTGGGTCCTTCCTTTCATCTACCTTCCTCTCTACCTGTGGTGTTCCCCAGGGGCCTAACCTCTCGCCCTGACTTTTCAACCAATACCTGGCAACTCTCGCCCACTGCATTGCCACTTTCTGCTCAAATTTCCAGTGCTAGGCTGATGACACTCAACTCATTTTCAGGCTGCCCTCTGCCACCTCCTCTCCCTCTCCCATCTCTGATTGCCTTACTGTCATTCAAGATTGGTGTGCCGCCAATGATCTTTGTCTGAATGCCAACAAGACAGAGATCCTCCTCATCGGCACACATTCACCATCCTTTCCTCTCAATCTCTGGCCGGGCTCCCTTAGCCCTCCTCCTACCCCCACCTGCGAGGCTAAGAACCTCGGGGTCATCTTTAACTCCACCCTTTCCTTCTCCGCCCACATTTCTGAGGTCTCTAAAAAGTCACATTTCCTACTGCACCTCCTCAGAGGTACTCTGCCTTTCCTCTGCTTCCCCCAGAAGCTCATGGTATCCCAGACTCTGGTTCTCCCTAGTTTGGACTACTGTAATAACCTCTTCCTAAATCTACCTGCCTCTACTGTCCGCCCTCTGCAACTAATCCGGAACAGGGCTGCAAGACTTGTCCTTGGCCTCAAGCCCTGAGATTGTATCTCTCCAGCTCTGAAATCTCTCCATTGGCTCCTAGTGGATGCATGGATTAAATTCAACACCTTCTGCATTGTCCACAAGGCTTTCTGGGCCTGGGTCCAAAATAGCTTCAACTATCCCTCCACAAATACCTCTCCTCTCGAGCTCTTCGCTCCTCTACCTCCAACTCCCTCAGCGTCAGTCATTTTTCAAAGAAACGAGCAGGGGGTAGATCTCTGTCTTCGGCTGGGCCTCCCTCTGGAACAGCCTTCCTGCCACTCTAAAACTTGACGAGAACCATCTCTGGGTCCGGAAGCACCTCAAGACCTTCCTCTTTTCTTCTGCCTTCGCTCCCCCTCTCCCCTGCTGCTCTGTTCCCTCTTGGCACCGCGCACCATTACTACCACTTTGTTCGTGCACCTCAAAACTTGGAATGAGGCCCCTGGTGCCTTGAAAGCAAGATTTATTCAAAAAGGTTCTAGTTTAGCCCTTTGATAACAACTTTGGAGAAGGTGCTGTTTAATCAGGATGCCAGAGTTCAAATCGCTGCTTCCCCACTTGACACATTACGTGATGCTGAGCAAATCACTTCTGATGATTTGCAAACTGGAACACTAGGAAACCTTGGCTTAAATCTCAGCTTTCCCATTTCACTAAACATTTCTGTCACCCCTTCATCCTCTATTTGGCACTTTCTCCACCTGTTGGGCAGAATTATATGCAGTACCCTTTGGGAACACCACACACAATTAGGACTACAAGTGACAGTACAAATTCACATTTGGTACAAGCCTACACTGCACAGTAAAGTGGTATATATGGCTGAGTAGCCAGACTTATCTCAAGAGTAAAGTGAGCAGTATCAATAGTTTCACAAAGGACAGCAATTACTATGATTCAAACAAACACTGACTCAAGGTTTCTGAGTAAAAGGATATACATTTATTTACACATCAGTTATTAAACATTTCACTATTATTAAGCAGTAGAAAATCACGTTACTAATACACTACACCACACCCAATAGATTCTGGACAAGTTAGGCTCAAAATGAAGAGTGAGCAGAATGGCACTCCAGCAATTCAAAAGGGAGGGAAAGACCAAGCTAGACAGAAATTGATCAGCACCAACAAGTAAGTAAGCAGGGCAATCTAGAAAAAGGAACTACAGTGAGGAAATCAAATTAAAGGGGTATGGCCAAAGTCAATGGACCAAAAAGTCTTTGCAGAGGATCACACAGTTCAGGGTAGCTTGCCAAGTCTTTGCCAAGAGTTCAGAACAAAGTTGGTCGGACGAAAAGTTACTTTACAAATGAAGCCCTCGGACTGGTGAAAGATTTCACACTCTTTCACCGTGGCAGGACAAAACGAACAACTGGGTTAGCACAGTACCTTTAAAGAAGAAGAATGCTGTAGCTGAGGCAAATGTTCCTGCCAGGTCCTGCAGGCTCACGGTTCCTGCATTGAATGTCAGACTGACAAGAAGGAGGAAGACTGGAGGGTCCTGCACTGCCCAGGAAGAAACCAGCAGCAGAGCTAAGCAACGAATACAAGGTGCGCTCCTTAAAACACAAGCAGGGTCCGTTCCTCCTGGCTATCCAGTTAACTGTAGCTCTGTACAGCAAATTCAACCAGAGAAGGGAGGCCTGACGAGCAGTTTGGTAAACTGGTTGTTCCCACCAGCTCAAAGGGAGATTATTCCTTGCAGATCTTCCCTGTCGTCGAAGTTGAAGATTCGGACCCGCAGTAGGGCTTCACCGGGAGGTTCAGTCGTGGTAGAGGTCCTCTTCTGTAATCTTCTCTGAGGTTCTCTCGATCCAGTGGCGACTCTGCCTTTCCAGCCCCAGAGACCTGCTTTTTATGCAGTTTTACCCCATTCACACAGCCTGGCTGTCAATCACACAGCAGGGTGGTCACCCCAGCCAATCAGATCAGAGTGCGACATGGGTCTCCAAGCAGACCATGTGCAGGGAGTCCTAAATCCCTCCCTCACATAATGTCCCCTCAGACTTTCAGGCACCTACGGAGGGCTTCTGTGCAGAAGCCTGCAAAAGGACGGCAAACAAAGGAACCAAACCTGGTTTGGCACGCAGAGTAAAACACGAGAAAGACATTTACAAAAAGAAATGGCGAATAAACCCAGCCGGAACCATATAAAAATGTACATGGTCCAGCAGGTTTAAGTTCGAGGCTACCAAGATAGCCTAAAACAATACCAGGGCTATTTAAGATAACCGCGGTAGGAAAAATAGGGTAGTTACCACTGCCACCAGCCAAGTCTTAATGAAAAGGGAACGAAACAATGTTCCAAGAGAAACAGACAAAAAGGGATAAGTATTAATCCTTTCCAGGACTCTATGTAAGACAGTTTGTACTGGGTCTGTGATTTTTAAAAGAGACTAATAAAGTAAATGGCAACTTTACATGCTCTGGGAGACAGTAGTTAGTCCCAGAAAATTGAGTCGGAGTTGGGAAGTCTAAAAAGACAACCCTGTGTCACTGCACTGAAGGTGCTGTGTAAGACACAGTAACAAGATGATGCCTATGGAGTATGTGAGGCTCCACAGTCTATGAACACAAGAATATGTTAAACACACACAGCAAAGCACATGTAAGAGTTGGAAAAAAGGCTCACACTCTTATCAGGTCAAACAAATAAATCCTAGAAATCCAGTAAAGCTGTTGAGGGACTCAGTAGGTAAGGGAAATAAGCCATTCTGGAGAATTTTCCCTAACACCCCCATCCCATTCCTATGCCATTCTGCCCTGTCCTCATTCCTGGTTTATGTTTCCACCTTCCCGTGCAACATCTGGTCTTCAAGTCACATTCTCTTCCCCCATTATAAAGGACCCATGTCCTCCGCTCTGTTATCAATGTTACATTTTGTAAGTGTTTGTATGCCAAAAATGCATCGCTTTTCCTGTGATTTTTTATAAATGAAATACATACATAAAATGTTAGTATTTGAATAGGCACAAATAGGTACTGTTGGCAAAAACAGCTCATTGGATTTGAATGCTTCATGTCTAGAGAAATATCTTAAACAACATCCTCTCTCTCTTTTGAATAACGTATGCATCTCTCTCTCAGGCAAGCAGTATTACAAGCTTTCACTTACTAGGCTCAAGAGACATGAAGCAGATGTAACTTATGAAAAATAACTTACCGTTATGAAACCTGATTAGAAAACAAGGTTGCCTTCTGTTTATTTGGGCTCGAACACAAAGGGCCTCATTACGAGTCAGGAGGTCCGGAAATAACGGTGGCGGTAAACCCGCCACCACCGTTGTTTCCGGATCGCCTGATCTCGGGTCCTGCAGGCGGAGGTGTCATTCCCGCCAGGTCTGACGCCCCAAAATAGAAATGTGGAATAAGGTTTCAGCATTACTTTCTTCTGCACCTGAGCCACTTATGTCCCAATTAGCCCAGGTGGCAGCAGATGGTAGAGTGGTGTCTAGAGCGGTATCTACTTGTCTCCTAAAGTTAAACTTTTGACGCAGCAGACAATGCAGGTAGAATCATCGCAAAGGGCACCATCATTAAAAGACATGCTTGGCTTCGCTAATCAGGCTTCAGGCCAGAAACGCAGGCCACCTTAATCAATATGCCGGTGGAAAAAGATGCACTCTTTGGCAAGGCAGTAGAAGACGCACTAAAAACTTCTAAAGACGAATATGAAAGCCTTATGTCTTTAGGCCAGCTGATGAACAAACCCACGGGGCAGAGGGGCAACAGCAATTTCAGCCTCCTTCAGGGACAGAATTCTCAGAGGGGACCCAGGGTGGGGACAAACACCATAAGACACATAAAACCTCCCATACAGAAGACCAATCGTATTTGGTGGTAATTTTCCATTTTTGGAAATCCATAGTATTCCATGTGGATTTTTGTCAGATTTACCACCAGTGGGTTTACCACACTGTAAATCCACTGATTTTAGGGGGTAAATACCCCACTTTACCTTCAAATGTATATTTTGGCAGTACATTAAAAATTAAGAAATTCTGTTACCAACAAAAAAAAATGATGGTAACAGAACGGCCACAGTTCATTCACTGCACTACCAACATTTTTATGAGGGCCTTTGTCCCTACTTCCCTCGTGTGACTGCTTGTTCAGGAATTTTCAAAACTCTGAGCCAGGATTAGTGGTCTAGGTGGAGTAGAATAAGAGGATAACCCCCCCCCCCATTTCACTAGATTGAAGTAGAGTGTACAAAGTATCATGATGACCTTGAGCTTAGGGCCCTTTTTGGTGCATGCAATGGATGGGTTCACCGAATGACTCAGGAAGATGTCAAAGTACTGTTTTATTAACAATTGTCTAAAACAGGGAGTTAAAACGGACATCAACGTACATTCGCTCAATTTCTCTCATCAATATTTTCACAAAACATAGACTTTATAATAAAAATATTGTATGCTATGTTATGTTATGTTATGTTACTTTCCATTTATATAGCGCCTTATGTACCATTGGTATAGTCTTAAGGCGCTGCTAGGTTGAACGCCCTTAGGAACTGAAAATATGTCTGAGGTAACGTCATACTACGCGGTAAATAATGAAAAACCTACTAGGGCTTGTGATAGGCTTAAGGGGAACATCTAAGTATACATTACATAGGAACTGGGATTGTGATTGGCTGCCCACTGTCAGGAGGACAATATATGTCTACCTCTAGAACATGTCATCTTCAAAACCATTAAGTACATGTTTTTAATATAAGATCCTTCATTATACAAACCTCTACAATTGGTTGGAACGCATGTGCCATGTCTGGAACATTCAGTTCACTTAGCAGCATGTAGGCTCAGACCCAAGTGCATGGAAGTGGGCCTGACTCTATCTCCCCACCCAATTAGCCCAACATCTCTCATCGCCCCCAATGACTTCTAAAGATTGTCTTTGAACTAGGCATTGCAAAGTATCCTTGTCTCTGGGAATACATGGTATTGCAGGCACTCACTATCGCTCTAGGACTCCAAGTTCAACTCTATTTTCATCCTTGGGTCACGTGACAGGAGACTATGATTTGGTCCATTCTGCATGTTTTAAATGTCTTAAATGAATGGCACTCTTGGTGTTCTTTCTCTGCACCTTCACAAGAGATGATTCATCCTTCGCACATTCACTCCTTTCAAGAATAGATAGCTGACCTTGGATGCTTCAGTTCTGATACCAGGGCAGACAGCCTCGCCATGCAGCTCCACGATTTCAGCTTATTCTTGCTGCAACACAATTCTCCCTTCCTTCTTTATGTGTCCTGGCTTACTTAAATATATGATACTGATGTCCAACTTCTATTTTAGTGGTGGCATCGCTTGCATTCTATTCACTACATATAGACATCTTCTATGATGACTTAGTCTACGTTGCGTTTCAGCATCTGTACAATTATTGATCGGTTGATTCTCTGCAGCTTTTTGTGCATGTATAATCTTTTTTTTTTCATATTCAAGAGTTCACTCGATTCTTTACTTCATCATTAGTTTCTGTAGGATCCATACATCATCTTCAGCCAGAATCTCAGGACGTCGCACATGTCTCTTGTGACATCATTAGCTTCTCTTTTTGCTCTTTTTCACATTCCTTCAGTTCCTCCCTCAGAATATTGTCTCTTCTGGGATACATTCGATAGGGTTGTCTCAATGGGTACCTTCTTTCGAATATACGCCGCAGTATTGACATAACTGCTGGTGTCAAACACAGCACAATATCAGACTTCCAACATATAGGAGGTAGGTGGCGAGATTTCCTGCAGCAGCATGCAGCTGCTCCTCTACAACCTGATTGGCATCTGATTGGCATCTGATTGGCATCTTTGATTCAATCCCACACTGTGGAAAAAATGGTAGAGAGACTGATTTTGCACCTGAAGTGGGAGAATGGGATAACACCCTCCCCCCAATATCATCCAGACCATAGCCTAGGGGATCACGGCCCGGGCACCCCCCACTAGAGGAGTTCACCTACTTACCAGACGAGACGATAAGAAACAAAGTATCCTGCTTCAAAAACATACGAGGAGTATGCCCACTAGCACGCCATGCTCAAACCAACACCAGCGACGTGGATCAGATCGACTAGAACAGCCACAAGGATTCACATCGATAGAGATGCCATGACGACATAGCCAACACACAAAAACACACGTGACACCATGCACACTGGTCACTCACACACCAACCCACATGAAGAACATACTCAGGGCTATGACGTAGGTGACTGACACACCCACTGACATGCATCGTTGTTATTTTTCACACAGGCCTTCTACAGCATTCGCAGAAACGCAAGATGCCTGAAGAGCTTGTGTACATGCTTGCTGATGCTTTTCTCGCCACCCATCCCTATGAAGACACCACCATGTATATCTAACGCTGCCTGTGACACTCTGTCACCCCGCGACCTCCATACTATGGATTATGTACCGCCACCCAGGAACTAGGCCCAAGTAGGCCGCAAGCAAGAGTCCCCAGGCAGGACCCGCGCAACTGAAAATCCTCCCAGAACGAAGATGCATAAAGCTGACCATGCAGAACGAGCCCCCAACGAGAGCTCATACCCAAGGCCACGATGTTGCAACCCACATGCCGCGCTCTCAGTGCCAAGGTTATACCTGCCGGTCCCAAGCCATCAGAGCTGAAAAACACAAATCTAATGCTCACAATTCTGCTCCAGCTACGGTCTCCTCACACATGACCAAGCCATACTGACAAGATGCCAAGCTTACAAGACAGCAAACCACCAGAGTCCCACGTCTGGGACACAAGTTGCAACAATGAAGTGGCAAGTTGGACACCTACAGCGATGGGAAAGACCTGCTCACTAGTCCGCAAGAAGACCTGTCCAGTGTCTGCCACAAACATATATTTGCACATTGTTGCTAATGTCAGGTACACCGCGGGCTGGGAACCGCGATAGTCCCAGGCTTGGGGGCTCGCGGGAGAACCAATCAAAATACAGGGGACTCATCACTGACGCCATTACTTTTAGCCAATCACTAAGGGGCTCCTTGTAACAATTTCTTTGTAGCAAATGTTAGGGACAACCTAAGTGTACCACCTGACCTGTCCTTATGCACTAACTTCTCTCCATATAGCATAACCATACTAACCCTACCACTCGGGGTGTGGCAATGGGTTTTGTGATGATTTTCCCAGGTGACGCAAGTAGCGTGTCATACTGCTGTAAAAAGGGCCTGCAAGCCCCACTAACAACGAGAATCTCACCGGATCCATACAAGCTGAGACCCATCGCTGCCGTTACTATAATAAACAGCAGTACTTTCCTTGCTCCTTGTGTGTATCTCATACTCTTTTGGGACGCGGGAGGAGTTGGGGCCTCCCCAGCCCAGAGGTCCGCGGACGGCTCTGCCCGCCCCCGGGAGAGTCACCCCGACAAGTTGGAGGCACTGCTGAGATCTGTTTGAGGTCCACTTACCCTGAGAGCATCATTCCAAGGCTTCTTGCAACGAGGCAACCCGGCAGTATGGCCACCTCTGCCGTTGCCCCCTTTTTGAGGACTACAGGACCATCACTTAACTGCGAGAAGACCGGACAGCGCAATCTGGATATTGGCCCTCGGGAGCCGATTGAGAAGTATCCCACCCGCGGTTGGCGAGTATTCAGACGTGGTCCAGACGAGGGGAGGTGGCGAGCCACTTTGGAGGGGTGCACGCAGTCGGGCGGCGCCGCCTCAAGATGACTTGGTGAGTATGACACACCCAACAAGCAATGTAATGATGTGCAGGAGGGGGGAGGAACTGTGAAAAGGGAGGAGGGAGGCGTTTACAGTGTGCCGCAAAAGATTTGATAAATAAGTGACGATAGACGAGTGAGCGGTGGCTGGAGAGGCACGAGGGCCGTCTTCTACCGCGTCACAGAGCGAATTTGGTGGAGCCGAAAGGTACCACGTATGGTTGTCAAAAGGCACTGATTTGTTCAGATCGCGGGCACCTGTAGGGAAGGGGTGTGGCTTTCCTATGAATTGGTGTTATAGATCAATGAGTAGATGAGGATTCCTACTAATTGAGTGTTGAAACTCGTTTGGTAGATGAAGTTTCCCCGCAGGAGGTAGCTAGTTTGGTTCCAAGTGCGGAAGATAATTGGCTGGTTAAGCTACCCTGGTGAGGGGCGTATCACACTCGAGGCGACGCAGCGTGTGCAGTCCGATTATAAGAGTTTATTCTGAGTTACCTTGCTCCAGTTGAAGAGAGAGGACAGCTGTGGGGTTACGGGGGACAAAAGGGTTAAAACATATCGCGCGCTCTTTTTTCATCTTATAAAGGTTTCTTACCGGTACTAATTGCAGAAGGTGGTGACGTCACCCGCAGGGCTTGTATAGGACACCGTGACCATCTCGGGTTGATCAAGGAGTGGCCGGGGGATAGGAAAAGGGAAAGGGTGGGATAGAAGAGGTGAGAGGGCGCGCAAGGGGAACGCCGGCAGCTCTCGATAAGGGAGGGGCGAAAAGGGGAGAGGTGGCCGAGCACGGACAACACTGGTCACGCTCAGCAAGGGAGTTGGAAACGGGGAGGGAGAGGTTTGAAGAAGAAGGAAAGGTGGGGCGACTGTAAAAGCACGCCACACAGGGCACACAGCCGCAGGGGGCTTTGTGCGCCACAGCCGTAGGGGTCCATACTGGTGACATCAAGGGGGACAAATAATAAAGGAAAAGAACTGTATATTTTGCAATTGTATTACCTTTCAGCGGACGGTCGGAAGTCCCCAGTTTACGGGCCAGGTAAAGAAGGTTGATATTGAGAAAACAAAAACTGTAACATGGCCACATATTATGGGTCAGGGTCTGGGTGAGGGCAAACGCTTTAACTACACCCCTCCAACACGTTTGCACGTCACTATCACCATACAAGGAGAACATTATTAAGTACAGTATCGACTGGACACAAGGAACAGACAACAAAATACTGACACCATGGCCGGCTAACGGCGGTTTTGACTCATACACACAAAACTCGCTATTGACATATATACACAACACGTACAAGGGAAAGAAATTAGCTCCCCATATAGAGATGTTTAATTTATGGAAGATGTTTCAGGGAGCCAGGCCAGGGGCAATGGGGATGTTTACTATGGAAGCGGCAGCAGAGGAGAAAGGCAGCAAAGAAACGAAGGGAGGCAAAGAGGAGAAGGAGAACGGAGGGGGCATGGGCACGGCGAGCAGCAACGCACTATGCGCAGAAGAGAGGAAGAAGGAGAAAGAAGCGGGTACAGTATCAGAAGAGAAGGTGAAGAAGGAAGGGACAGAAGATATGCCTCTGGCAAAGGTAGTGAAGAAGGAAGAAGGGGGTTGTACCCAGTAACGGAATTAAGAGAAGCCGCCAGAAAACAACTGACAGCCGCCGAGGGGTACTCCAACCCCGCATACAGCCCTCCACCATATGCCCCTACAGATAGCTATGAGAGGGGGAGGAGGTGACGAGCACGATGAACTTAAATTCCACACAGGCAGGAACAAAGGGGGGAAGGAAAGTGGGGAACACATTGCAACCATAGGACCAGACGAATGGGTAGCAGCACAGGTGCTCCTGAAGCTCCGAGGGACATTAACAGGGGAAGAAGAGGACGTAGTGAGGAGGATGGCAAAGGATGAAATGGGTAACACATAGACAGGGACCGAGGTGAGTAAGACAAGAGAAGGTCAACTGTCACAGGCAGAGGAAGAAATGTTGGAGGACAGGTTGGCTGAATTAAGAGACGCACGAAGTGCAATGATCAGACATTTCGTGCAAGAAACACGAGGAAGGAAGAAGGAGAGAAAGGAGAATAGGGACAAGCAGGAGCGGATGAAGGAACGAATGGAAGGAAGGAAGAAGGAAGCAGAGCGGATGAAGGCAATAGCAGAGAAGGTGTCACGAGCGGAGCAATGAGAAATGAAACAGAGGGAGGAAGAGAAAGAAAGGGAAATGGAACTGTGGAAAAAGAAAATACTATCTGAAAACGCCCGGAAATATGAAGAAGGTAAAGTAATAGAGAGCATATTAAAAAGGGAACAGGCCAAATGGGAAAGGAAGGAAGAGGAAGAGTTTAGGAAAAAGTGGAGGAGATGGCAATGGGCAAAGTTTAGAGAAACTGTACATTACACGCACCAACATCGAGTCACCATGGTTGTGCGAAAGAAGGGAAGAAGATACGAAAGGTGAAGAGAAGGTAAAAGAGGTAGCAAGGAGAGTGTCACAACTATTAACACCGACACCGGTACAAACGCCACGCACTCTAACAACACGACCTCTAGCACCACGCCCACTGACACCAACCCCTGCGCATACCCCATATGTCAACAGACTTAGGGACCTCCCAGGACGCAGACAGGAAGAACTGGTAAGAACGCCCACAGTGAGAGAAGCAGGTAACAGGAGAGGGAGGAAGACTGAAGAGGACGATAGAGCAATTAACAGTAATATTGATATGATTGAAGAATTACCCGACACAGAGGAAGAGGATGAACACACAGACATAACCCCCAGGCACGGGGGTACAATTTAATGCCACTTCTGGAAAGGGGAGGGGCCAGACCACAATATGTCCCCTGGAAGCATACCGATAAAGAGAATATTAAATACAGACTCCCATCACTAAGTGGAGAAGAAGGGAAGTGGATATATGAGATGGAAAAACACACTGCAGGGCAAATACTAGCGGTGGGGGACGTGAAGGGGCTCTTAATATCAATATTGGGGGATGCTGCAGATGACATCTGGAAAAGGGCGGGCTTCCCAGGGGTCACAGTCACAGACGCGTCACATGATGTAGCGCCATTTGCAAATTGCAGACATAGGAGCAATAACGTCACGCAAGATGCGTGAGAATGAAGATCCTGTTGATTACATCGAGGAGTTTCAGGAGAAGTGGCACTTGGAAACGCGGGAACCATGGGATAAAACACTAGCAATTTTATACCATATACTAATACAACGACTCCCGGAGCAAGTACAAAGGCAGCTGAAGAAAATAGTGGGTATGGAAGTTAAAGCCTGGCCGTAAATACAACTGACTATAGTACACCACTGCAGGCTGTGGCAGGAAAAGATGAAACAAAAGGAGGAAGATAGGAAGGCCGAAGAGGCAAAACTGGTACAAAAGAAGCTATCCAAATATGCCATGGAAGGAGCACTAATAACAACACCCGTCCCCACACAGGTCACGGTTGCACAAGACACAACACAACAACAGGTACTACGACAGCCAGCACAAGTAATAACACAGCAGATGCCCCCGCCCCCACCATACACGGCATACACAGGAGGAGGATACATGCAAATGGGAAATGGATACTGTAACAACTACAGGGGGAGCTGTGGTATGACAAGAGGGAGGGGCTATGGCCAACAGGCACAACAACAAGGAGGGTTCAGGGGCTATTTCCAAAACGGACAGCAAGGATACCAAGACAACACAGGGGGTTTCCCATGGCAGGCCAGAGAACCACCAACATGTTGGACTTGTCGGATGGTGGGACACATGTCACACACTTGCAGGATGAGGCCTAACCAGGCAGCCTGGGGGGAACAAGGGCAACAATAGCATATGGGGGAACAACAAGTTTACCAACAACAACAGGGAATATAACAATGCCTACCACAACAACAAGCGCCACTACAACAACCACCACCACAGACACAGGTGCAAACATACTCACCACCACAGACACAGGTGCAAACATACTCATCACTGCAGCAACAGATACAAACATACACACCACCACAGCAACAAGCGATAGCAACACAACAGCACCAAGTGCAAACGGTACAGCAGTTTACAGAGATACAGGACAATGCAGTATCAACAACTGATACACCCCTACAACAGACACAGCTGGGGAAGGTGACAATATTTGGTCACAACCCTTACACAGGAGGCGGTCAGTCACTATACCCACAATAGGACAGCCCACAGATGACTTTGATGTGTCCCATCCTATCAGTAACACTTAACACTGCAGAGGAACCATGCATACAGGTGGCGATAGGTGACAAAAAATGTTCCTTCCAAGTTGACACCGGGGCCACTAGGTCTTGCATAAGGGAGGGGAAGTTTAAATTGTCAGGCGAAGCTATGCACACTCAAGGATTCTCTGGGGCTCGAGGGTTGGTTCCCTTTACTGATAACATCTCCTTATCTATAGGAGATCACGACATGTATCTTCCACTTCTGTACTCAAAGCAGTCACCAGTAAACATACTTGGAAGGGATATAATGAGCAGACTGAATATGACCATCTCCTTCACAGAGAAGGGCATAATTTGCTCCACACCAGGCATAAACATGCTCACAGCATGACAAATATTGTAGGCTTACTGCGGCCAAAAAGTGGCCCGGGCTGAGCCAGTTGACAGAGACCTCTTCCAATATGGGACAGACATGGCAATAGCATGGTTGCCTGGAATTGAGGGCAACATTTGGAGAAGGCCAGCAGCTTACCTATTCAGACCTGAAACACCAGCAAATGAAAAAGAAGGGAAAATGATTTCAGTAAGCATTGAGAGCATTATGGCAACTGCAAATTACATTGCAGTACATGCCCAGGACAGGGAGGGGAGGGCCTGGAGAGCTGTAATAGCACTGGCAGAGGGGTGCAGGCTTACACAGGTATCTGATGAGGAGCTCTTCTCAGATGATAATGGAGAGGGAGAGATGGTGTTTGGGATGAGCATTAATATATTGTTGAAGGTAACATACAAGCAAGTGGCACTAAAAACGGCAATGGAACTAGAGAGACCTGCCCCTACACCAGTACCATTTTATGAATAAGACATGGCAGCAGTACCAGCATCTCTGTGGACCACCAGTCCATATGACGTTGGCTGCATCAAAAGCATTGGTGGAGTGAAAATAAAACTGAAAAAGGGAGCAATGTTACCCAGAGTGAAACAATACCCACTATCGAAAGAGGCAGATGAGTGCATATATGAAACAATAACAGCCCTGATAAACAATGGCATATTGATACCATCAGAATCACCATGCAACACTGCTGTGTACACAGTGCGCAAGGCGAAAGGAGTGTCGTGGCGTTTCATCCAGGACCTTAGGCCCTTAAATTACATTGTAGAAGCAGAGTACCCCATAGCAGCTAACCCTGCCACCATACTATGTGGAATACCAGCAGAAGCATCACGGTTCACCATGATTGACCTCAAAAACACATTTTTCTCGATACCTCTGCACCCTGACTCACAAGATCTAACAAGCTTCAAATACCGCAACACAAAATGGAAACACACAAGGTTGCCCCAAGGGTACTGTGAGTCCTCATCCATCTTTAACAGAGTGATACAAATGGATTTGGGAAACATTGAAATGGAGAGTACGGTGATGCAGTATGTCAATGACATCATCATTTGCAGCACCACCGAAGAAAGGTGTAGGAAGGACTCAGTAAAATGCTCACAGTGTTGGCTGAGAAGGGGTACAAAGTGGACAAGGAGAAACTGTAGTACTGTCAGGAACAGGTGCTCTACATTGGTCAGCTCATTTCACAGCATGGAAGGAACATTGCACCACAAAGGGTACAGGCCATAACAAACACACCACACCCACAAACAGTGTGAGAACTACAGCAATTTCTGGGTCTATGCAACTACTGCAAGGGGTGGGTTTTTGACTAGAGTTTATACATAGGACCCCTGCTCGAGGCCCTCAGAGAAGCACAAAAGGGGGGCAAAAAGTTGGGATGGACAAGAGAAATGAAAGAGGCATTTGATGAATTAAAAAATGCCATCTCAACAGCACCAGTGCTAGCTACCCCTAACTACGAACAAAGGTTTTCATTTTTTCACATTGCGACTCAGCTGTAATGAAACAGTGCTGACACAGAAAACAAGCATGGGACACAAGCCTGTGGCTTTTTACAGCAGACATCTAAACCCTGTTATGTTAGGTCACTTCCCTTGCGAACAGAGCCTCGCAGCCGCAGCTTTTGCTTTGGAGAAATCATCATCAATAACAATGGGGTGCCCCACTACACTGTTCGTGGAACACGCCCTCTTTGCAATATTGAACAAACCCAAATCAACATTGACAACACAGAGAGCATCAGGCTGTGAAATAATACTATCCAGACCAGAATTAACAATTGTAAGGTGCAGCAATGTAAACCCAGCAAGATTTATAGCTGAGGTAACTGAAGATGGTGACTACACTCATGATTGCACAAAGGCCATTGAATTGTACTCCAGCGCGAGAAAAGTTGAGGAAAATGCCCTAGAGGGGGGAGAAATAATGTACATTGATGGGTCCTCAACAATTGACCAAAGTGATGGTGTTAGAAGAACAGGAGCAGCAGTGGTTAAGTTGACAGAAGACTGGATGCATGTACCAGTAAAGTGTGTTCAACTACCACAACATTACTCGTCCCAAGCAGCAGAACTAGTGGCCCTAATATTGGCACTAAAAAAGAGCTATGATAAAAGAGTAACGATATATTCCACGTCAAATGTCACGTCAACAGTGCACTCGGGATTAATAAAATGCCAAAGGAGAGTGTTCAGAAGAGCAGATGGTACCACAGTACAACATGCCCTACTACTTGCAGAACTAATTGAAGTAATTGATGACCCAAGAGAAATAGCACTGATAAAAGATCAGGCCCATACCAACGGGGATGACCCCATCTCAAAAGGTAACAAACAGCAGACGCACATGCCAAGCATGCTACATAGTTTGGAGAAGTCTGGACACCCACAGAAAAAGGAAAAGATAGGTGGGGGTGGGAGCAAGACAAATGCTGATGAAGGCTTGGTACACACACATCCCTGAAATACAAATAATGGAAATACAGGCAGCAGCACCTATGGCAGAAAAAGAGCTATGGATCAAAAGGGGATGCACAATGTCACCAATAGATGCATTGTGGCGTCAGAATAATACAGAAAAGGTAGTGATGCCCCTGGCTCTATTAAAACAGCCTTGGCACAGCTACATCATCCCACACAAACAGGAAAGGAAGTGATTGCATCAAGTATAACAGAGGCCTGCTTCTGCCCCGAATTAAATTCCCATGTTGCAGACTTTATCAGCAGATGTCTAACTTATCAACCGTTCACAGCCGGTCACACACTGCAAGTGATAAAAGGTACTATACCCCAGCACCTACACTTTGACTACATTGACATGATAAATGTATGTCAAGGAAATAGATACATGATTGTAGTAGTATGTCCATTTCAAGATGGGTTGAGGCGGGGCCCTGCTCTCATGCGGATGCATTCAGAGCAGCAAAATTCCTGGTGAGGGAGGTCTTCCCAAGGTGTGGAGTTTGCAAAGTGCTGCGGTCAGACAATGGCCCGCACTTTGCAAATGAGATGTTCGTCACATAACTGCAATGCTTGGCATCAAACACAAGTTTGCATGTGCAGATCACCCGCAGGCTAACAGTATTTGTGAATGCCTGAACGGCCTACTAAAAGAAGAGATTACCAAAATTCAGCAGACAACTAAGAAAAGCTGGTTGTACTGCCTCCCCTTGGCCCTGTTTGAGCTAAGAAATAGGCCAGGGTCTGATCACCACCTCACTCCCCACGAGGTGGTGACTGGACATCAGATGCACCTTCCGCTAACTCCACCCTCAAGAGCAATGACCGATTATGAAAGTTCTGCAAATGTTTTTGGTGACAAAATATATGAATATGTGTCTTCCTTGATTGCTAGTGTTGCCTTTATCTCTCAACAGCTCTAGCGCACGCGGGGCGGGTGGAAGATCACCCAACAACAAGAAACAAATGAGGAACAAGTACAACCAACAAACTGGACAATAGCGGAAGGAGACCACGTTCTCCTCTGCAACTTTAATCGCCGGTGGAACAGCCCTCGCTTTACAAGGCCCCATCAGGTGGAAGCAGTAGCTCCTTGTGCTGTAAAGTTACGCGGAACCCCCTGCATGACGTCAAGCCCTACAAAGGTCAGACCCACCCTCGCGTTGACGACAGGGCCACCGCAACAAAAACAGCATCAGCTACACCAACAACAGACAAAGACGCAGCACTACAACAAAAGACAATTGTGACACTGCCCCTGACCCCTCCCAGCCACAGACACACCCATAGACTTTGGACAATCGCCCATAGCCCACCCCATGGTCACAAGATCTCAGAGCAAACAAACCTCTGCTCATCCCCGTCCCTGTCACTACCCAATAAAGGACATTGTCTAACAAAAATGAATGCTGCACCACACATATAATCACATGCATGTTCTCTTTCTCTTTTGTCTCGCACATGCAGGTACCGCATAGTCCTGTGTTGTAAAGAAAGTGAAGTTACTAACGTTGTGTTTTGCCCAGGGGTAAATGCTACCCACAGATGACAATACCCCCGAAGCGCTGTCACACCAATTTGTATACCATATAAAGAGACCAAAATATTTAAAAAGGAGAAGGGTACGTGCGTATTACAACACGTTCATTTTGGCCATAGAACAATCATTCCCACATCTCCACGAGCACTTACCAGCTCTGAGAGATAGGTCACTGAGATTAGCGTGGGAACAGCTTTTCGCCTGGGCACTAAATGACTATCTGATAGGGAGAGCTTGATTAAAGAAAACTAACAAATTAACGTATATTTTCAGAATTTTCAGGCGGGCATCTTTAACATCATAAAGAATAAGCTGCAGGACCGCAGCAAAGGTAAGAGCAAAAATGCCAGTGAGATTAGCTATTGTAATAAAGTTAATAGGCGTGTTGGTTATCACTGGTCTATTGGCTGCCTCTGTCTGGCAGACACACTATGCTTACAATGGCTGCACCTAAAACTAGCTTACCCCCTCCCACGGCTGCAACAGGTACGGTGTCAGGTGGTTCAAGTAACCCCAAAGATAAAGGAAATAGGGTTAAACATAGCACATATGGAGATAATAAGGGGATTGACACATATCTCACAGATTTAACACACGTCTGCAATCCTGATATTCCAAGGTCTTATTGTGCTTCCGATGTAGAGTTTTGAACATACACATTTAATAGCATAGACAATGAATTTGGTGTTACAATTAAGCAAGTCTTTGATGGTATATTTTATATCATTGGGTTTGATGATTTGTTTTAGACCGTTGTCTGAATAAGGACACATGTTGCAGTCTTCACATTTAAAATGTCCTTTCAATTTGTCTGTTAACCATAATTGTTCCTTACCTCCACATGTTTTGCATTTTGAAAAATGTGAAGGGCAAAAATGTTCTTAAGATTTGGTGTTCTTCTATAGGTAATGCATGGAGTGTTAGTGAGAAAGGGCATACGATCTTTGCCCATCATTAGCAAATTCCAAGGTTTGTTTAGGATTTTTTTCAAGGTGTTGGCTTCCGTGTTAAATGTTGTAATAGATTTTGATGTCATGTTTCTCCCATCTTCTTTATCTTTGCGAGGTTTTGTTTTCAACAAATATTTTCTGGTCGATTCTTTACTTTTGTTTTTGCCCTGGTTCAAATGTTGATACTTACACCCTCTCATTAGAAATGTTTCTTTTGAAAAATGTAAGTGTTTGTTCATTTCATCTTCCGCGGTGCAATTTTTTTTGATCCTCAAGTAATCCCCATATGGGATATTGTTTTTGATATGTGTCAGATAGTAGCTGGGTGCATGTAAAATACTGTTTCCTGCAGTTGGTTTAGTGTATAGCATTGGGTGAATTTGATTGTTATGAATGTACAGTTCCAGATCCAAAAAAATGAATTCTCTCAGTGCTTTCCACTATAGTGAGTTTGATATTATATTGATTGTTGTTTAGATGTTGATGATATTCAAATAGAGATTTTCTGTCTCCTTTCCATATTATTAAGATATCGTCAATAAATCTACTCCAGTAGATTATTTGATTATCTTCATAAAAGGCTGGGTGTTGCCATGCGTGATGTAATTCATAAGAGCCCATGTATAATTTTGCGTATAGAGGGGGACATTTGGCCCCTATTGCGGTACCTTGTCTCTGCTTGTATAGTGTTTCATTGAAAAGAAAAATATTGTTGTTTAAGGTGAAGTTCAACATCTTAATGATCATTTCATTTTGTTTTTTGTATGAAATAAATCTTGTCTGTAAGAATTCTTGGGTAGTTTCCACGTCTTTGTTGTGTAAAATGCTGGTATATATGCCAGTGACATCAAATGTGACTAGTCTATAGTCTATTTCCCATTTGATCTGTTCAAGTTAGTTATTCACGTCTTTTGTATCTTTGAAAAATGAGGCTAAATTGGTAGCCAGAGGCTGGACGTGTTGATCTATATAGGCTGAGATTGATTCTGTTAGAGACCCGATGCTGTTTATTATTGGCTTGCTGGATGGTAATAGTTCATATTCCTTATGAATTTTCAGTAAGAAATAAATGCTTGCTAGGATTGGAAAGGGATTACTCATGAAATTGAATTTGTCTTCTGTAATTAATTCTTCTTCTAGATAGTGTGAATTCATGTTGTGCCATTCTTTGATAAGTTCTGGTAAAGGATTGGTTTTCAATTTTTCATAAGTGTCTTTATTGTTTAGATGTTCTTCTGCTATTTTTATATAGTCTGAGGTGTTGAGCAGCACTATTTTTCCCCCTTTGTCTGCTTGTTTAATAGTGATAGAGTGGTCCTTTCTGAGCTCTGTGAGGGATTCTCTGTCCAACTTAGTTATATTGCAAATGTTCGTCCTTGATTTGTATTTGTTGAGGTAAAGTTTTCTTAAATCCTGTGAAACTGCTTTTTCAAAGATGTCGATGACATTTTCTGAATATAGGTGCTGATAGAAAGTAGATTTTTGTTTTAATTTTTAGTCTTTTTTCTTTTGATCTCGTCTTGACTCCTACTGAGTTTGCATCTTCTTCTGATGTTGCCTCTGCCTCTCCTCCCTCTTTGGATAGGCCACCACTTGCGGCGGTGCTTGTTGTCATGTGCTGGGGCAGATTTGTTTTCCATTCTTCTAAAAAAGAATATGGGGTAGTTGTTTCTATGTTGTCTTGATTTGTGAGGTTTTGGATCTCTTGTTCTCCTTCACTGGGGTTTTTTCCACATTAGTACAAGCCATGATCAGAAACTTTACCACAACGCTGTGTTTAGTGTACTATAATTAGAAATCCCCTTACATGCCATTACAGGGACAGTGGTAAATCAAATAATTTAAGATGAGCTCTAATCAACAACTTTTAATAAGATTGAATCCACAATAACCAAATAATTATATAAAAGAAAAAGTGAGAGAACAACTTTTATGAGATTGTTTAAAAAACCCGATATCAATTCACGGCAGGAACGGGTATTATCCCGATCCAAAATGGAGGCTGCAACGTGATGACGCATTACGCGTCATCACGTTGCTACGCCAAAATAAAACCCGGCCATTTTGGAACAATGGCAGCAATTCCAGAATCACGGGAAAAGCAAGCACAGCATCCAATGGAATCGAGAGTTAAAAGACGACTTTAACTTTGAAATTTGTATCACTGCCCATTATATTTACTATTGACATTACGAATTTAAGACTATATAACTGGAAACACACCAGCAGCATCAAGACAAATGCGTAATACCATATACCATCAATGAAATGATACAAAAACCCAACATTGAGGTCAATAATTAACCAAAAGTAAGTAAGAACCACAAGTTATTTACTATTATTGAGAACATGGCAACAAGCAGATTTCTAATCTGTAACACCTAATTTCTTTAAAATGCTGTTTAGCGCAACAATGCATGTTTTTTGTCGCAGATCATATTAGAGGATCCATCAGATTAACTAAGAGTCTTTTCTTGTTCACTTTAATTTGTGCAGAAACTTAAAGATGTAGATTATTATCCCTTCTGATGAACCATTGGTGAAAAATGTGGAAATACGTGTTGGGGACCATCAATATTGTTTAAAACCTACAGCTAATGATGTTATTATAATTTGTAAAATACAAAGACAAATAAAGAAATGGTCTTTTGTGGCACCTGTCAACAGTGTTTGTATCCTTTAAACATTTCGAGAGATTGTCTACAATAAGTACCTTCAATTGCCTCCCTTGTTAAGCCAGTGTTGGCTCACGAAGTGGTAATACCAGTCACAGGAACCACTGTTTTTTCAATAAAGAGGTGAATGATACCAATGCCAGTTCTGACATTTCAAAATTAGACTTGTCTAAAAATGACTGCTCCTTTTTGGGTAATGTTGAAGAGGGCCGCTAAGTTCATATTTCTGATACCTCTACGCTAGCCCCTGCTGTAATGGCAGAACTCGACAAGCGGGTCCGTCTTTCCCTTGGTCCATCACTTCCTGTATCTAAATCCTAGAAACAGCGAGAACAAGTACACTTTCATAAAACTGACATTTTTTTGTTTACTGAGTTGCCTTGTATCGGCACTGACCCTTTATCGAATTGTCCCCCATCCATCCCGATGATGGCAAGCTCACCCTCACCTGATCATCTTGTCCCCAAGTTGGTCTCACCTCATCCTATAAATATGCAACCCCTTTCTTCTATGGGTGCTCCCAAAGATTTTGCTACACCTCCACAGTCTATTCAACATCCTATGCCCTTTTCCACTCCAGACGACTCTCACATAGATCTCAACACACAGGACCTACACAATGTTCCCGTAATTATACAGATACTGAATCTGTTGGATAGAGGACATGAGTTTACTCATTATGCCCATAGAGAATTTATGGAGTCGCTTTCAGTCACTCTATCCAAATTGAATAAAATCGAAGCTTCATTTTAGCCCAAGACTCCTGCCACAGTTTTCACGCTAGTTGCCCAGAAAGAAATCTTCTGGCCTGTAAAACTGTGTTTTCAAACCAAGATAGTGGATGTATGTCATCTACCTCCACAGTCTATTCAACCTCCTATGCCCTTTTCCACTCCAGACGACTCTCACATAGATCTCAACACACAGGACCTACAGAATGTTCCCGTAATTATACAGATACTGAATCTGTTGGATAGAGGACATGAGTTTACTCATTATGCCCATAGAGAATTTAAGGAGTCGCTTTCAGTCATTCTATCCAAATTGAATAAAATCGAAGCTTCATTTTAGCCCAAGACTCCTGCCACAGTTTTCACGCTAGTTGCCCAGAAAGAAATCTTCTGGCATGTAAAACTGTGTTTTCAAACCAAGATAGTGGATGTATGTCATCTACCTCCACAGTCTATTCAACCTCCTATGCCCTTTTCCACTCCAGACGACTCTCACATAGATCTCAACACACAGGACCTACAGAATGTTCCCGTAATTATACAGATACTGAATCTGTTGGATAGAGGACATGAGATTACTCATTATGCCCATAGAGAATTTAAGGAGTCGGTTTCAGTCACTCTATCCAAATTGAATAAAATCGAAGCTTCATTTTAGCCCAAGACTCCTGCCACAGTTTTCACGCTAGTTGCCCAGAAAGAACACTTCTGGCCTGTAAAACTGTGTTTTCAAACCAAGATAGTGGATGTATGTCATCTTCTCAGTACACTTAAACTTATGATGAGACCCCTCTGGAAAATGTGCAATCTAAGTCATATGCTCTTGCTGTTCAGGGTATCAATATTCCTCATAGTGGCCCCTTGGAGACCCCCAGATTGACCTTGGGGATGTTGCCAAATTACAGCATGATAGACTGCTTCAAATAGATCACTTTCTATTCAAGTTGAATCTAGTGCCCCAATGTCCTACAGATTTGGTTCTTTTGGGGACCTTGTTGCCCCTCAAATCGAGTCTCCTGACAGTCCCTCAGCCATCATTGACTTATCGGATCAAGAACTCAATACTACTCAAGCAAATGATTCCCCTTCTGAGAACCCGACTATTCAGGACTATGGTCTGCACACCCACATATTATTTCACGCAAAGCAAATAAATCTCAAATGAGGGTGCTGAAAAGGAGTCTTTGTGCAAAAAATACGAACATCAATAAGACCACAGTCAACCCTGCAAATTCCAAATAAAAAAACTTACTTCTTCCAAAAATCAAGGGTCACAACACCAATATCAAAAATCTATGCAATCTTTTTCTTGATGAACATGCTCCATATCTCAATGAACTTGATGATGAGAGCAAGACAGTGTTTCACTTAAAAGAAGTAGATGGGCGACATCAAATACCATCAACTATCAATTCCATGATGCAATCTGCAAATATGCAGACTTCTCTCGCCCAAAATATGCGATACAATAAATTCCATTTTACCCAAAAAAAATCCTGTCCCCTCCTTTGCTACAACTTGAAAGGGCAGAGTCCTCTGATATGAAGAACAACCCTATCATAAAGGAAAAGTCAGCATTGCGTACCCAATTTGACACCACTTCAATTCTTTGAATTTAAATATTTCTTTCATAAATCAAGAGTCAGTTTTATAAATATAACTCTCTAAAAGTTTTATTTGATACAAATCAATAATTCTCATTTGATTATACACAATTCATACATTCAAAATACTCTACAACACATATATGTAAGAAAGAGTGAAACCTACAATTAAACCAAAAACAATTAGTTATGCTCTAAAAATAACCTAAATAACACCACTACGGACTTTACAAACAGATATTCATCAGTACGAATAAGCACACTCCATAAAAAATACCTAAAAAACAACTAAAAAAGTAGATAAAAAGTGAATTAAAAAGGAAAAAAATGGGAAAAAAATGAAAGAAATGAAAAAAATGACACATATATTTTAAACTAGCACTAGGTCTTAATCTGAGAGTACCTGTGTCTAATCACACGCCGTATTTAATCAAAGTCAAAATACATTGTCGGCATGTATGGCACTAACTATCAGTATCTAAATACAACTGTCATGATTAATATAACAGTGAAAACATTCCCAACATGTTTCATTCCCAATTTTGTATCACACAAATGATTAAAGGAAATTCTTCAGCGGAAACAAGTTAATTACAATGTGTCATAACATGGGCTTAGTATGGGTACGCACTTCTGACTGCGCCTCATGAGTTTAAACTGCCTAATCAGACAGTGACCTAAGAAGATAGCACAACACTTAGTATAGGTTGGTTTTACCTTAAATCATGCAACTTCTATGCCAAAAAGAATTAATAATTCTGGCAAGGCTTACCGCATTACTATGAGTATCTCACGTATAATACGAAAAGTGGAATTGCTTATAATTAGGAACCGGATCTAAAAATATGTGGAGAGACAGCATCCAATTAGTACACAGTTGAATGGTCTTCCACAGAAGACTAAACCAACAGAATTCTGACCTTCACTACCTCAACAAACAAATCCCCTCTGCTTTATTACCTTGTAGGGGTAGCGAACCTGAAATACCTCTTATTCAATCTCAACTATCCAACTTCTTTCCGTCAACACAAAACAAAAAAGCTTTGACTGCTGTGCAGACGGAGGCTCCTTCTCTTCCCAAAAACTCATCTGTTTCCACTCCTGCGACGACTACTCAGGGTATTCCCAGGCCAATAATGGTTTCCACCCCTAAATAAGGTAATGCCCTGCACGCTTTATCTTCCCTCGAGACAACATCAATGGACAATAGAAAGGTGCAACGGCTATCCTCTGAGATACATCTGAGGTAGGGGGGGTGGCTGTCATTTTTAAACAGACCCTGATCTACACGCTGTCAACTGTTCAAACCTTGACAATTGTGAAGTGCTTATGGTAAAACTCAATATAAATCCCACATCCTCCATCAGCATGCTATTAATATATCATCCCCCTAGAACCACTCCGCTTTTTGAAGAACAACTGATGGCTATTATAGGTAATCTGTCTAAGGATATTTCTTCCTTTGTCATCCTTGGTGACTTCAATCACTGGCTTAATAACCCCCTTGACGAAGCCTACCAGGATTTAATTTTATCCTTGGAATCTATTGGCTTCCAACAACAGGTCCACAGTGCCACTCATAAGGGTGGTGATATACTGGACTGGATCAGTACAAAAAATCTTCATATTAACATTTCCACTATTGTAGAATGCATCTGGTCCGATCACCTTCTTATCAACTTTGAATGCTTGACTCAAGCACCAGCAACCCATATGCCTAATAAGAACAACCATATGAAAACTTGGCGGAACCAGAAAAATGTGACACATGCGGCTTTCAAAGAGTTAGTGGTCCCGCGTCTTCCTTCACTACAGAAACAATATTCCCTCGATGAGTTTTCCAAGCTACTCAGATCAGCTAACAACAATGTATTTGATATGCTCGTCCCTCTTAAACCAGCAAAATTTTAAAAAACCACTAATCAGAACAAGTGGTTTTCAGAGGATATTCTAACAGCTAGACGTATCAAACGTACAGCTGAAAGAATTTGGAGAAAAGCTCCATCCACGGAAAATATGGTGCGTTATAAACAGGCTGTCAAAGGTTATAAAGAAATAATCCAGAACGCCAAAGCTAATCACCTAAATGATAGAATTGATCATGCTAAATCCCATACCAAAGATATTTTTTCTATTTTACAAGAACTAAAAAAGCCTCTGCCTATTAATCAGACACAAGAAAGCAATGCCTGGTGCCAAGCCATCCATGACGGCTTTAACAGTAAAACCGAGAAACACCAACAGGCCATCAAAGAGCAACTGCTTACTCTCACAAATCATCCCCCAACGCTAGAGAGACTTGACCAGGGTGCTAAAACCTCCCTTGAAGTCTTCTCGTTTGAAAGAGTATCAGAATCTGAGGTTCTCGATATTATTCACAATCTCAAACCTTCCTCTTGAAAAGGGGATGCCTTCCCAGCTAAACTCTTTAGGACTTTGCTGATACTTTGGCCCCTTGGGTCACGCACTTCATTAATCAATCCTTTGAGGAATCTTACGTACCTAATACCATCAAAAAGGCCTGGATCACTCCTCTTTTAAAGAAAGATAATCTTGATCCTTCAATACCAGGCAACTTTAGACCCATTACTAATGTTCCGTTTTTGTTAAAGATCATTGATAAGATTGCGTACGTACAATATCAAACATTTGTTGAAAGTAACAACATTCTTGCAGAGGAACAGTCTGTCATTCATGCCAATCATGGCACTGAGACAGCCCTCTTGGACCTCCAGAATAATATTGCCAATATTCCATTATAGAGAAAGGTAATCCTGCATTGCTTCTCTTGTTGGATCTTCAGCATTTGATTGGATTGACCATGAACTTCTCACCAAAAGACTCACCACAGTTGGTAGATGCTCCCAGTATGCGGCTGACTGGTTTAAATCTTTCTTAGGTCCCAGATCTGCAGCAGTTCTAAAGGGGAATTTCTTATGCGGAGTTCCTCAGGGATCTTGTTTGTCGCCACTTCTATTTAACATTGGGCCTCATTACGACCGTGGCGGTCCGGAAATAACGGTGGCGGTAAACCCGCCGCCACCGTTGTTTCCGGACCGCCTGATCCCGACCCCTGCAGGCGGGAGGTGATGTTCCCGCCAGGTCTGACCTGGCGGGTTTAACACCGCCCGCCTGCAGGCGGACGAGGAAACACCAGCAGCATTACAAGATGCTGCCGGTGTTTCCATGATCCCGATTCCCATTGAGTCCCATAGGACTCAATGGGAATGGGGATTTACACCATTCCGCCTCCGTGATTCCCGGAAAACCGGGGTTGTGATGCCCCGGTAATTCCGGGAATCACGGAGGCGGAATGGTAATACGAGTCCGGCGTTAACCAGGCGGTTTTACCGCCTTGGTTAACGCCGGACTCGTAATGAGGCCCATTGTCTCCAAATTGCTGTGTGACATGCTACGAACCATGGGTGTCAGGTTTACAAATACGCCGATGACACACAGTTGGTCTTTACTCTGGAGACTATGAACAAGATGCTTTAAGAGTAAGAGAATGCTTCTCAGCTATACAAATCTGGATGGCTTCTAATTCTTTAGCTCTTAATGAGGCCAAAACGGAGCTTATGATAGTTGGTACACCCCAGAGATTAAAACATTTGGATGACAAATATCGAAGCTTTAAAATCAACAACAGTAATATCTTGGTTTCTGATCATGTAAAAACACTAGGCGTTTTCATGGATTCTCATCTCTCTTTCAAAAGGCACATCTCATATCTTAAGTTAATCTTCTCTGGCAAATCCACACATATCTTTCTAAGCCCAATCTGGCAATCATAGCTGGCGCTATAGTTAATTCTAAACTTGATTATTGCAACAGCTTGCTCATGGGTACCTCTAAATCAAACATAAGAAAACTCCAAACTGTTCAGAATGGAGCAGTTAGAGCAGTCAGCGGCCTTGGTAAGTACGCAAAGATATCGGTTGAGATAAGGAATCTTCACTGGCTCCCAGTTGGTCAAAGAATTAAATTCAAAAGTGCTGTTATGATCTTCAAATGTCTATCTGGTACGGCTCCTAAATATCTCTCTTACAAAATACATAAAGCTCCTATTAGAAGAAATCTGCGTTCCAATAATAATCAAGAGCTGGTTCAACCTCGCCAACTCCTAAAACGAGTTGGTAGCATTAATTTTAGCTTTTGGGCTCCCAGGATTTGGAATTCACTGTCTTTATCCCTAAAGGAGTGTGGATCTATTAATTCCTTCAAAAAGCAGCTCAAGACCTGGTTATTTAATGATGGCACTGAGTAAACTCTTTCATTCCCTCTTCTTTTGGTCTCATGCTTCTGGTCCTTCGACTCTCCAGCTGTCTGTTGTTTATGTTTTTTGTCTGTACCTGCCCCTGTGAGTGCTCTGTGGCCCTTGGGCGATATTGCGCTATACAAAAACAAATATAGATAGATAGATAGATAGATAGATAGATAGATAGATAGATAGATAGATAGATAGATAGATAGATAGATAGATAGATAGATAGATAGATAGATAACTCATGGTCCATTCCGAGATATACCTTGTACATCAATACAAAATAAGCACAATGCTAGTTCACAACTTGGCGGTTCCAAAATGCCCATTCCTGTCCCAGGACTGTATCTACTGAACTCTCTGAAGCTCCCTGTGAAATTAAGTTCGTACTTGGTTTGTCTAGTGATTAGTCAGTAAATGGACCAGCACGTATTAATCGCTCCTTTCTTATGAATACTTTTTATAAAATTCCATCGCTACGTAATCTTGTCTCCAATGACACTGATTGGGTTAAGCTTTTGAACCACAACAACAATTGTATGTTTTGCAAGTTGCAAACCCAAATAATTACCAAGCTGATTTGGGATCATAGACCAGACCTAACACTCATTGGTCTACAGCTACAGGCATTTCTGTCCATGGAAGATGCATGGTAATTTCTTGACTTTGTTCCCATTTCTACGCAAGATCTGGGTCCTCCTGGTTTTGCTGATTCACTATCTAAAACTTCCAACATCAACATTTTAGAGCAGCTATCTTCACTTGTCAATGATTAAAAGGCCTTGTTGGACAGGAACCACTAATCAAACTGGCCCCCCAGGGTTGTAAGACTGTATCTAACTCATAACTTAGTTCTATTTCCATTTCCTCTTGGAACTGCTGTGGTTTCAAAAATCTTTTGCTTGGCACAATTCGTTAACTGTCTGAAAACCACCATCAATCATTCTACTACAGGAAATGATGTGTATGTCAGATCTCTCTGATGGATTCTTTCCATATTTCCAACATGCCAACCGCCGTCTCTCTGGATGGCCATCTGGAGGTCTAGCAATCCTAATTCACAACAGTCTGAGATTTACAGCAAAATATATTAATTCCTTTGAATTTTTCCTGATTATAAAATTAAATCTTGAGGGATTTCGTTATAATAATCTTCTACTTGTTTCTCTATACTGGAATCCTCTGGTCACACGTCAAGATTCGATCATGGAAGAATTCAACCTAGCACTCTCTGAGGCTATTTTAAGGAATCAGGATTATGAAATAATCATTGGTGGAGACTTCAACTCTACCCTGGTTACAAATGACTACCTATACTGCAGGACCCAACGGTCCCTTTATCTCGATCAATCACTTTCCAGGGGACAATCCTGGGTTCAGTTTTTTGAGCGGTGGGAGTTACATATTGTACCCCCGGCCTCACAACGTACTTATGTAACATGGCAACGAGGCACAGCCAGCTCCTCCATAGATTATATAGCAGTGTCTCGGTTTCTGTCAGGTAGTTATTGATCCCATAACTATCATTAATCCTCACCTGGGTGATCATAGGATTCTGACTTTATCTGCCCCATAAAGGCTTTAATGCATTGCCGGCACTATCATTACTACAATCTAATAGATCTGCACTTTCCATACATTGAAATGCTAGGTTATGCAGGAAACTAGTCTCATCAGTCAATCGTGACCTCTGAGTGATGAATGATGTCATAGTTCTGTCCACTTTCCAAGAGAAGATGGTAGTTTGGAACCTGCAAATGATCAATTCTCATCTTCAAACTCTCTCTTTTTTACAAACTAATTCTTCTTCATCGATCCATTCTAACAAATTTCATCTAGCCACATCTTTGCTCAAAAACTCCAAAAATTATGAGCTTCGAAGGGTCAAATCTTCATTACTAGACTTCTACAGCTAAAAAAAAACATCTTATCTAGATATAAAATGTAATTTAAAAAGAA
Source organism: Ambystoma mexicanum (assembly GCF_040938575.1). NCBI lineage: Eukaryota > Metazoa > Chordata > Amphibia > Caudata > Ambystomatidae > Ambystoma > Ambystoma mexicanum. The sequence continues at coordinate 192,378,362 of NC_090923.1, forward strand.
ATGGCTTCAAACGCCATCTCTCAGATGATCAAAAAATGGTTAAACTTTTATGTAAACGCAATACCCAAGAAATTTGGGCAGTCTTGAGAAATCCTTCAGGAACCCTTCCTTCTTGTCTCGACAATACGGTGTGGCTTGGTATAAGTTCTTTAAGACCAAATACTCCCTACTCTCACCTCACTTTACTTTTCCCTATGTACCTTAGTGAACAGCATTCCCTTGAATTGCCCCTGGTCCCCTGGTCCCTGGAGGACATTGTATGGGCTATTCACAAATTTAAATTTCCCAAATCATCCCATCCCCTTTTTTGGGCCAACGTTTTGCTGTCAAGATTTCAGATCTTTTTCCAGACTAAAAATATCCCGACTTCATGGCTAACATCGATTATAATTCCCCTACACAAAAAAGGCGCTAGTAATGATCCAGCAATCTTTAGGCCTATTGCCTTAATCGATGTTGCAGCCAAGATTGTTGCCCTACTTGTTCTCAACGATTTAGAGAACTTTATTGCAACCAATCATACTCTTTCTAGGGCCCAAGTTGGATTTAGAAAGGGAATGGATACCCAACTCAACGCTACAATACTATCTCCTCGTTTAGTATCTTCTCATAAAACATCTAATGGTCCATCTATATGGCGTCTCTTGATTTGTCATCAGCATTTGACAGTGTCATAAGGGGCCACTTATGGAATAAAATGCTGACCTATGGTATCCGTGCGCACATTGTTGCCATCATTGCGCTACTACATCAAAAAACAAACTATAAAGTCTGTATCAACCATTCTGGGCTTCTTAGAAACAAAATCCCCACTAGGATCGGTGTCATGCAAGGCTGCAAGCTTGCAGCAACTCTTTTTAACCTTTACCTTGCTGACATCGATACTATCTGGAATGCTAATGACATCTTTCCAGTAAAACTGGGGGGTCTGCGACTAAACTGGCTCGCATTTGCGGAAGACGTCATCTTATTTGACTGCACACTGTTTGGCTTACAAAACAAGCTTAACTCCTTTTTTCAATACTGCATAGAAAATAATGTATCTATAAACTTGTGCAAATTGAATATTCTTGTCTTCTCTTCTAAGAAAAAAATTCGAACATTTAAGTGGTCAATTAATCAAAACCCTATCCATCCAATTCATGGAAGGATTTATTTGGGATACAATCTATCAAATTCCAATTCCCTGGATAAATGGCAGACTTCTCTTTCCACTAAGGTTGACCATCTCACGGCACAAATGAAATGTATTTCATATAGACACTGCAAATGTTCCTTCTTACCACTCATAGCCACTCTTACCACTATCTTATGAAGGTAGAAGATATATCCTCTATGGACTGGACCTCTGCCTATTGGAGATCGGCCCAATCTTGAATAAAATCCAGGGTAAAATATGGAAGACTGTGCTTGGCCTTCCTATGTCCTTGCCAAATGCTATTCTCATTCACAAACTGGGTCTCCATTCTCTAGCTTCCAAATTTGCATGGAGGTTGCTATCTAACTTTAATATAAAGTCTCACCCCCTTGCCAATTCTCTTTATGAGGACCTTACTGACATGCTTCTTAAGTTATATCCTGCATCAATTGCCCACTTTAGTGAACGTATGAAGGTCATTTTAGACAAAATAAACATGAAGCCAGAAGATCTACTTCTGCGACCAGCACTAGTCAAAAAAACATACTTTCGAAACGACTATATGGTCTATAACATGTGATTGCATTGAGGATTACTCTTCTTTTGAGGAATATGCACATTTAGACAAAGTCAGTTACCTCGTATGCCCTATTTAAACTGTGTTCCATGTAATAAGGCTAGAAGCCTTTATATGAGATTCAGAATGGACTTGATTCATACTGGAGCTAGCACAAAAAATTGGAAAACCGGGGACTCCAACTTGTCACATGGGAGTTGCCGCTTTTGTGGGATTATTGCTGAACAGGAAACATTAAAGCCTCTTTTTCTCTTTTGTATGCATTTTGATACGCAGAGAAACCAAATCATCGACTCGCAATTTAATTTGGGCAAGATCTATCGGGGTAGTAGTAGTGCTATGCTATTCTCTACAGTTCGCCTACTATATTATATTGTTGCATAATTGAAAGTGAATGAGGAATAATCAACATCTATCTTTCGGCTATCTTTACATGTAACTTTGGTTGTAAAACTCATGTGCTCACATAGCCAATCTGTATTCCTTCTCATGACATCTTCCCAAGTGTTTTATTTGTTTTCTATTGCGGGCAATGCTTGTGCATTATACTCAGGTTTCACTTTTTAAGTAGTACCTCATCTATCTTTATGTCACTTGTTGTTTTATATTTCTTTTCTGTGTTAATTAACATGGAGCTGATCTACTATCAATGATACCATCCTTTCTTCTCACTATTTTTATATACGATAACTTTGGCTGGGCTGGAAGTGATTTTAATATACTGCAGTTGGAACGTAAACGTTTGTTTTAAGCCAGGACATACATTTCAGTCTGCCGTCAGATTTTATAAAATGCTGTTCTTTCTTTGTATCCACTGCCCCTAGACATGATTTTCTTTGTTATGTATATTTGTTGTCAAGCATATTTGCAAAGGTGCATGAGCACCAAACACAAAAAAAACAAAAACAAAAAGATGCTGTGTAGTTCATAGATGTGATTGTTTTGTTAGTTAGTCAAACATAGTACCATATACCCGATACAGCATGGTACAGTATGACACACTGCGCATAGTATTGCTATTCCCTGATATCCGTTTAGATACAAGGGTGGCTTGGGAACTAACAGAGGCCCTGGAAACAATTTTCCAAGAGGCCCCATATTACACATTTTCAGCAAGTCCAACCTTTTTTGTATGGGAACATTTGGAAAAACCACATGGTGCAGAGGCCTACCGGGAAATTTCCAAAGCTCCATATAGGCCAGTCTGACTCTACCAATGTAACTGATAGCAGTGTCCTCAGTCATCATTGTATTGTTTCATTTCAAAATGAATACATATGAGCAGTCCTGTTACCATATAGAAATCAAGCTATGGTATAATAGTAACTTATAGGACTACGTATTAATGTGCGATCCAGCCCCCCTTTCTTAAGTGTATTTCCATTTGAGCTGAAAAAAATGTGCATGTTAAAAAAATGAAGACAATTGGACAAGGAGAACATTCCTATGTAAAAGCAGGGTTATATGGCTGTAGGCCGCCGTTGAAGACCACCTACCATAAAGGCTGTGTTTTTTTTTAGGCTGATTTGGTGCGGCCTTCAATGGGCTGGAAAATGGGCAACCATCTTCTCCCGCGTTGGCAGTATTTACTTAAAAGCAGGGGGTTTCACCAATTTAACCCCATCATTTTAATCTTCCTTCCTCCCTCCGCCCCTCCTTTCACGCCTCATAGAGCTCACCTCTCTCCCACATACACACATATTGTGCCCCTCCCCCACATACACACACAGCGCACCCCTCTGCCCCACATGCACACCTCCCCACCACCTACTATCGGGGCCTGCCAGACCTTGCATGCACTTGTGTTCCATGTGGGTGGGGCTCGGCCAGCCTCAGCGGTCTGCCCCCTCCCGTGTGCACTCTCTAATGCCTGCAATATTTTAATGGTGGGCAAAAGAGGAGGTACCAAAAGAAGCTGAACTTGACCTCCACTCAGAGGTTCCTGTTAGGGTGGTGATAAAACTGAGGTCAAACATCTGCTTGGGGTCTGCTCTGTCGTTTGTCGTGTTAAGGGCACAGTAGACACAACTACTGATAGATTAATGACTGCTTGGGTCTGTATGGCGGTGGGGTAGCAGGCATTCCAATGCGATCATGATGGCAGGGTAGTTCCTCATTCCAGGGTGGAGACGGGCAGGCTGTGCTAAAATACCTCAATGCATTCCCCAAGCAATGGTACGCTGCACATGGGTATTGCTAGGTCTGGAAAAGATCCAGGGCTACGCTAATGTCGGGATTTTCGGGGCTCAGAGCTAGCTAGCCTTTTGGTTCTAGCCCCTGAGCTTTTATCCAGGGCTACAACCAAAAGACCCGGGGCTACAGCCCCCTCACCTACCCCCTATCACGCCTCTGACGCTGCATGGGAAGTGTGTACGGGGTGGAGTCACGCTAACCCAATAATGATCTAAAGTGGTTGAATCTGTGAGATCCGAAAGGTCAAGGGGTGCTTGTATAATGTAGTACAGGTGCCATCAGAGGAGTGTGCATACATAGATCACTGTGCGTACCAGCTGCATTTTATTTAAGGAGACCTCGAAGTGGCCTTCTACCCAAACTACAGGTGGAGTATGTTGTGCTATTCCACACAATGGGGACTTTTGCAGGGCTCATGACGGTTTCCCTTTCATGACGGTTTCCCTTTACGTATAGAGCTGGGATGTCTGTTTTTCCAGTGATACACCTTGGACGCAGTGTGGGGAAGTTTTATTCCTCATACCTTCTTGAACAGCTATGAATGGGGCTTTGCTCTGGTCTGAACCATGTTACAATAAAGTATATTGTGTAACGAACTTGGCAATGTTGCAGCAAAAGTGTGTTTCTTAATGAACTTGCCTTTTCTTGTCTTTGGCCTTGAGTGGGCCCACCAGAGGCAATTAGAGCTTGTGCAGGGGAAGAAAAGAGCAGCCTCACGTGGGGCTTGTCTATATCTTCAGTGTGAGCACATCAGAAAGGGAAGCTTGCACTTGCCTTTACAGATGCTTAGAGCCACCATTCCGCACTTGCTGATTGGCTAGAGAGCTGTGAGCAGTGTAAAAAGAGAAGATGGCAAGCATACAATGCAGAATTATACTGTGGCTAGAGCCTGGATACAACCCGTTCTGATTTCAGTGTCTAAAGAAAAGAAACATATACTAATGTCTCTCAGGGACAACACATAGCCCGTTTTTAAAGTCCTCTGCCTTGGCATTACGAACATTAATGGTATGACCCCCTCAAATGCTTCAAACAAGATCCATCTCAAAATAAAGTGGGGCATAATCTCCTCTGTTACTGTTACACAACTACGAAACTCTTGCATCTAAAATCTTCGAGTCAGTCGCTCTTACAGACGGGATTCCACACCCCAGCCCCAGATGACGCAGTAGTCCAGGCATCTCACTGGTCCTCTGCACGCAGAAGCAATGTTGTCTGTTTTTAAGGGAGTTGCAAGCTTCGTCTTTGTACTGAACATCTCCCATTGTAACTTTCGCTGCTGGTTCAGAATGGGACAGAGGGAGGGCAATGTTGCGCTGCTGTTCTGGTCACCGAGACCACACAGAGGAGCTGTGCAGTAAGGGATGAGTGTGAGCTGTTTGTATGACTTTTGTATATCTGGGTGCTACATCATACTGCGCATGTAGAAATGCTAAATTATGGGGTATTGGGGCTGGCTTGTTCTGTGCTTATGGGTGTAATATTAATTAATGAATTCATCTTGTACTATGCCCTTACTACCGGAGACAAGTCTCTAAACGCGGAACTGGGATTCGGGAACCTGTGCTGCTTTGCGTTGTCCGGCATCCATGACAAATGTTTTACCCCTGAGCTATCCTTCCATCCCTATATCTTAGGGCACATAACACAACTTCACAGCTAGGGGTGACTTTGGGGAATGTCTACTATAATTCGCCTCTGGGTGCTATACCATTGAGTGCATCCACCAGCTGCGCAGATGGAGATGTGCGTGAACTATTTGTACTGCCATTTGCACCCGGAAGCCATACAATACAGCACGCAAATACAATGCTACCCTTTCTTCCTCGATCGTCATCCAATCACATTCATCTGTTATACAGCCCACCTTGGGAGGGGATCCCTCATGCGCAGGCCTCGCAGTCTGGACCTATCTCTCCAGGTGCTGATCGGGTGCAGGAATAAATGCAATATTGGATCGAGACCATCTCCTTTTACTGGACGGCTTGAGCACACTTTGAGCCCATCACAAATGCAATCACTTCGGACATCAACCGGTTTTATAGGCAAAGTACAAATCAATCTAACAACTGTTCTAACAACACATAGAGACACTACCTTCGTCATGTGCTGACATACGACGCTCCATCATACCCACACACTATACCACACATTTTTTCCTGCCTACATCACTCCTCCCTATGTCTGTCAAAAACTTGACCTGCTTTCTCACCCCCTTTTCATGCTCTATTGTCTCGTCAGACAAAGGTCTGTTCATCCCTGGCGGGAACACAATGCACCTACTTCCCCCACAAGCACATTCTCCCATAACACTACTGTGGTTATTTGGCGCGGCATAAAATCGTAATAACACAGCAGCGAAGAACATACGTTCATTAACGCATTTGAGAGCGGGCCTTAAATTGGTTGCCTTTGAATAATCAACCTTGAATACCCTTTCTTTTTAACATCCCTACAAAGGAACCCCCACAATGTGATGAATTCCCCCACGACCCCACAAGATCTTCTTTAGTGGTTTATCGTAAGGCCTGTGTTGTGTTGAGCTTTGCCTGCATCTGGTGCAATTGAGTAGAATGATGAGATGGAATGCAGAGCAGAGAATGTTTACCTATGAGAGTGTTCCAGGGTTGTCAGTTGTAAAGATGTAAACCATGAGAGTGGATGCCTGTGGGTGTCCTTTGTCCCCATGGTTCCATGTGATAATATCGCAGCAAAAATATCGCCATACAAAAATGTCGCCATATTTTTGCGGCAATATTACCCCAGGGAACCTGCGGGGGACACCCCTGCAACCCCCATATATTTTAAAAGGGAGCGGGGGACACCCCCGCTATCCCCCCATCCGTTTACCCCATAAATTATCCCCACTAAAAATATCGCCTATGGCCGTTCCCGACAACCATATGTACGGCGATATTTTTGGTGGGGATAATATTACCTGATACCGTCCCCATAACTTACCTGACTCTAAGAACTGTATTTGATAAACCCTAAACTAAGTAAAGAGTTAACAGTTTACTTGGAGTTGTCAGAGTCATTTGTGGCCAGAGACAGAACCCAACATTGGCGACGAGGATGGAGCTGGCTGTGTTGGGGGGACAGCACCAAGGAGGGACACCCATCACCCCCCCTAAGAGAAGTGATCCTCTCCCAGGTAAGAGCGCTAAACGACAGTGAGGAACTGCAGGTGCAGTGAGGGCAAATGTGGCCCAGACAGAGGTGCTACAGAGGTAGTGGGGCAGGAGAGGCCCAGACAGAAGCGCTGAAGAGGCAGTGGGGGCAGAGAAAGACGACACTGGAGGAAGAGCTTTGGAGGCAGTGGGACAGAGGCCCAGCCAGAGGTGCTGCAGAGGGCAGTGGGACAGAGGTCCAGCCAGAAGTGTTGCTACAGTCAATGGGACAGTCGTCCAGCCAATGGTGCTGCGAAGATAGTGAAGTACGAGGTCCAGCCAAAGGTGCTGCAAGAGGCAGTGGGACAGAGGTCCGGCCGATGGTGCTGCGAAGGTAGTGAAGTCCAGTGTTGAAGTGCAAGCAAGTCCCAATGAGAAGAGGTGCTTTATGGTACAGTGAAGAAGAGTTCCAGAGGGAGTGAAGTGCTGCACAGGCAGTGTAGTGGCGCTGTGTTTGAGGTGCTGCATAATAAGTGAATATGAGCTGTAAAGTAGAGAGGTGCTGCACAGGATCTGAAGTGGCTCTATAGGAGAAAAGGCGCTGTGCAGAAAAGTGGCGCTATGGAGACTATGGAGCGCTGCAGAGTGCAGTAGGTCTGAGAGGACCATTAACTGGCAAGAAGTTGCAAATTACTTTGGAGGAATCATTTTCAGAGTTAAAATATGACTACCTGCCTGGGCTTAATGATGTGACTTGCAGGGTGAGACTGGAGTCCAGAGTTGTGAAGAGAGCGCTGTGCTGGGGAGTTCGTTGGGGCGCTAAGCTGTGAGGGGAAGCACAGTCGGCAAAGTTCGTTGGTGGAGAGCTCTGTTCACCACGGGGTCCCAGCATAACTGGTGACGTAGAACAGAATGCATGGTGTGATGGTGATGGCCCCTGTGTGGCGGTCTTGTCACTACAAACAGTGTTTGTTTGTCTGGAACATTGGGAGGAATGAGAAGGGAAAAAAAGAACCCTGCTCCGCGCTGAGACGTGACAACGTAGCGCGTGTCTTTGGTGGTTCTTTCTTCTGTTATGTGCGTTGAGCAGCGTATTGCTACGGGAGCTGCTGTTTGAAGAGGAAAGGGAGCCGAAAGAAAAGCGTTGTTAGGTATAGCGTTGCCCTGTGATATATTGATGGAATACAGAAAAAGAAAGAAAACAATGTATACATGGGAGAGGAAACGCACGGATGCGTAAAGGTGGTTCGGCTTTTCTCCGGTATGCCGTGCGCTGTGCTAATGTGATTGGCAGCGAAAAGAGCAGCAAGAGCTGCAAAGTATCTTTGGACTTTGCCGGTGATGAAGGGGCCGTGTTCCCACGGGCACTGCATACGGGGCGCATGAGTGAGCCTGTGACTGAAATTGGTGTTGTGGGAGCAGTGAAGCTGTTAAAGGGGGCCCGTGTTTCCCCTGAGGTTACTACTATCATCAGTGATGCACCCAAGAGGAGGAGCGAGACGTGGAATTAAATTGCTGAAATGTTGTTACTGAATTTGAAAAGTGTTTTGTTTGAATTGTACAGGGCACTTGTTAGCGTGTAGGTTGGTTACTCTATTGTGGTGTGCTATTTATATAAACGGTTAGTACAATTAATGTCATGTGAGGCCTGTGTAGTTGTGAGACATGTTTGAGTGTTTGATGAAGTTGGTGTGAGCAGAATGAGTTGGATGTCATGGCCTCCGTTTTGATAAGAATTTGTAGTGTAGTTTAGGCAGTAGTAACAACTATGATAGTTTTAGTGATATAGAATGTCTAAACAGAATGTTTTTTTCCACAGATGGACTTTAAAGATTTATTGACAGCGGTGCATGGGAGTTGCATTTGAGTTTATGCACGTGCTGTAGCAATAGTGTTGGTATAATTTCATAGCATTGTTCTTAAAATGAGGTTGTATGAGGTGTTGGGCAGGATGGCTGGGGATCCTGCATGTTTGTACTGTGGTGAGTGAGGTTTTGCTTCAGTGGATGTTGGGTGAAGGGAGTGAGTTGATCTATTAGTTGATCACAGTTGATATATAGTATATTGTTGATAATATGGTCTTCCTTCTTAGTTTCTGTATTGTAGGTAGATTAATATGTTTCACTCCACAGGTGCATTTTTTATTTTAATCCACATATGTTTTTTTTTGCTGTTATTAGATTTTTGTAGAGGTGACCAGGTCAAAACCTGTTGTGAAATGTTTTGATTAATCTTTTGATTTCAGGAGGAACTTTATTGGACACATTTTTGATGATTTATTGACTGTGTCACCCATATCTTACTGCTGTCATGTTGCCCCTGTAGGGGGAGGATGTGTTGTTTTGAGCTTTGCCTGCATCTGGTGCAATTGAGTAGAATGTTGAGATGGAATGCAGAGCAGAGAATGTTTACCTATGAGAGTGTTCCAGGGTTGTCAGTTGTAAAGATGTAAGCCCTGAGAGAGGATCCCGGTGGGTGTCCTATGTCCCCATAACTTACCTGACTCTAAGAACTGTATTTGATAAACCAAAGCTAAGTTAAGAGTTAACAGTTCACTTGGAGTTTCCAGAGTCATTTTTGGCCAGAAACAGAACCCAACAGCCTGCCAAGGTACAGAGACATGTAATGCTCAGCGCAACCGGAAGAGATTTGTAACTCTTGTCCATGAGGAGAGGAAATTACTGACGGGCCCATTGGTCAGTACTCAACCCCCGAGAACGTGTAATACTGGATAGCTGCACCATGTGACAGGGTGCATGATTCACATACTCCAGCACATCTAAAAAATCAGGACTCAGTAAGTTGGCAAAGGGAAGTCCGTTTAATGATACATACATCAGCATATGGAAATCAGCAGCATTGCAAACACCTGTCTCGCTCCGACTTCCTCGAGCTTAAGTCGAACAGCCATTTTTATAGGCTAAACTCATCATCATTGACGTCTATTTCTACAAAAATCATCATGCAATCTAATTGGTTGGAAAAGGTAACTTAAGTATAGGTGTTATATCTGTATACGACAATAGAGCATGCGGATTGGTTAACTCTTCTCTGGTGGGCGTCTACGCCCATCCCTCTACATCACACGTGATTGTCGTCACTATGAGTATGACGTCCTATTGGATACAATGTCTATAGGATCCTAGATTATATGGTCCATTGTGATTGGGCAAGTTACACCCCTAAACATAAATCTCCACTTTAATCAGCAGCACGCAGGCTGGACACCCAGGTGCCTAGTGTCCCAAGATTCACCCTGCCTCCCTTCCATCAATCAGTGGTTGTAGGGTGATGTGTCAATTAGTTGGCTATGGAAGGCCTCGAAACTGTAGTCTCTTATCAGGAAAAGTTATGGCACCCTCGGAACTGGGTGACATCAGACGGTGGTACATCTTCGCGCCTGGTTGGTCACGTGTTGTTTCACCGTGAATCTGCTTCAGTTTCCAGCTTTTCGTGTATTTAATTCTCTTTGTAGCCCCACCACCTGCCTGGGCCACCTGATCTTGACCTTCGCACGGCAGGCTGGTATGCTCTGAAGTTTCGATTCTCCTTAACTGAAACTCGCCTCCCTCTCTTGGGATGACCTCGATTTCCCAGGCCTGAGCCATCCTGTTAAGTTTTGATTCCGCTCTTTTCCTTGCCTTTGGCTGGGTTTCGAAACTTGGCCTCTGGCCGCATGCACATTTCTGCTTTTACAAAATGGAGTCGCACGTGTACATTGTGCTGTATCGAGGTAGACGTATATGGTTGGCGCTTGCCCCTCTAATCTTCTACTAAGCATTGCAAGCAGTATCAATTTCTTAGCTTCTTGCGTTTCAAGCCTATTTACACACATTTAATAGGTTCGATTCTTTCATCTTGGTTCTTTCGCTATGACGTTTCTTATGTTTTCACATTGTGTTGTCCTTCGTGTCTCTTGCATCTGTTTTCGTGGATATACGCGTTCACGTGTTGCCTTTTCTCATGCGTTAGTCTGTCCAGGCCCTCTTCTCATCATCTTTTGTCTTCCATCAGGACTCTTTGTGTCTCCTCATGGACAGTCTGTAAATACTCATCGGTTCGTATCAGCAGCGGTATGGTTGTCTGATTGGGTACCGTGCTGCCCATGGTTGTCTGGTTATAGGCACTTCAACGGGTATTGCTCTTCTGATGGGCACTGGGCATAGGCGTAGTGCAGCTCTCTGTTGGTTCAGTTGCTTCTCATACGTCACATACCTTGGCGAGTATTTCACTGGCAACTCGCAATGGGGGGCAGGGGTGTAGGCCATATGTGGGACCTCCTCTACACTCTTCTCTCTGTACTGCTGTTTTAATCATCATGTTGTGAGCTGACAACAGCCCAGTATGAAGATAACTAAAGCTTTATTCAGGCACAAATAACATGTCACATGAGCAAGGGAACCAGGCAGCCATTCCCCCAAAAAACACCACATTCTATCCCACACACTGGGTCCTCAATATGTCATCTCCGGGGCTGTGGTGCATGAGACATGACAAGTACAACACATCCCCTCCAGTGACACCCCAAGCATAGGGCAGGGAAATCAGGCACCCCCAATCTAGCAAGTGGTCTGCAGTCTCCACACATGCACAGGATGTCCCTCCGATAAACTACCTGCACCATCAGGCTCTCCAGCAGCCCTCAATAGAGCATCATCTCCTGACAATTGTGATCCTCACAATTTGCTGCTCACACAGCTCCTGTCTCCCCAACTGTTTTGCATGCTAACCTTCATCTTACCCTCTTCAGGAACCCTGAAGATAGCCGACTTGCAACACTGTCTGTCTACCTGGATCATGACGCCCATGTTCCATGTCTTCCCATTCTCCAGAGTGACAACCACTGGCCTGACCTTGTCCCCCTCATGGGTGCTAATTACAATGGCATGCCCGTCACTCTCCTCTCTCAAAAGCAATTACCCATTGTTGCATCCAGATTCTTTGTGCACACTTAAATATCATATCATATTCACATTGAAAATATGATTACCCACCACCCAAAGTGGTCAAGTCTGTTTGAAAAATGTCTTTCCTGCATCATAGTGAATGTTGGCACACCAGTTGCAACATGAGGTGCATGACGAACTGCAAATATCATACTTTCCAGCTCCAGAATTCAATCCACTACATATTATACTTTATGAGGTTGCTTACCCTGTCCACCAATCCATTACACTTGGGATTAAAAAGTGTGGTATTCAACACCTTTCCTCAAAATCCGACTTATCCTGCCTCATCTCATTAGAAGTCAACTTGACCTCAGTATCATTCACAGTTTCATCAAGGAGACTCTCTGGTTCAACACTGATTAAAGACACGTAATCACCATTTTCGATGTCACCTCCGAAAGATACCATAACTCAAACCATTTTGATGTGTGATCCACCAAAACTATTAAAACCTCTTGTTCAGTTTTAGTAAATCCATGAGACCCACTAAATAAAAATGCCAGTTTGGACTACACTTTGCCTGAGACAGGAACTGCAATGTGCTCTGGGGTAATCAAGATTAAACAATTGTCACTTCTGGCATATGTTCCTTGATGGTCAATTACAACATTTGCATCCATAGCTGGCCACAATTAAGTCTCCCGCAGTGTTTAGTAAAGCGCATACCAAGTATCCATCATGGACTAATGCTATTAACCTTCTTCTGACACCTTTCAGTTGCACAATTCTTCCATATCCAGTGACACCAAATTCTCTTTCTATCAACTCATCCTTGTCTATGGTCAAAATCCTATCACTTTACTTACTTTAATATATTTATGTATTGCACCAAATGATGCTGAGGCTTACGGGTGTGGACAACAGGACAACAGATAATATAAAATATAATCATACACTCTGTATGATCTGGCCAACCATTCCAAGTCTGTCAGCACATGCTGTAAGGGGACATAGCGCCAGGAATAAAGATAACTAAAGATGAATTGGGGCATAAATAACATCTCACAAGGAGCTAGGGGGAAAGGTTGCCATTCTCTAGCTTACTTTCCTTACCATCCACCACGAATCCCACCAACATTCCATCCCACGCACTGGATCTTCGAGATGTTGTCTTGATGGCTGCAGTGCGTTATACATGTACAGTGTAACACATCTCTAGTGCTGTTCGCTAAGCTTCTGTTTCAACACATTTCAAAAAGAACATATATAACAACCCATGCCAAAGCTAGTTTTCTCAGAGCCCAGAAACAATGAAGTTTGCAGGGCGTACTGTATCAATAAAAAAACTTAAATGTAAAGAGGAGTAGAGGAGTCCCCACCATGTTGGAGGCTCTTGGAAGTTGTTGGTAGTCCTATGTATGTCTTTCTCTGTGCTCCAACCACAGGACACCGCAAGAAACAATCTCTGCAGGTGTTTTAAACTCAGAATAGAAGGTGTGCTTAGTTTGTGTTTGGAATTAAGCTGCTTAATTATCGCTATGCCGTGAGGAAGGCAGAAGTCCCGCCTGAATACCCAGGAATGCTAAATGTGCAAGACACGCACAGTCTGAGTTTCCAGCTGAGAATTTGTGGTTGGTTTCTAGTTTCTTTTCATAACAACATCTGGAGCAGACCCTGGAGATCGCTTTCCCTGTGACTGGTAAAAGGAAGCCTTTGGGATTATTTTATATAAATTATGCACTTGTGTGATGAAAGGGTAATGAATGAAATTGATGGTGCAATAATCATCATGTTGTGAGCTGACAACAGCCCAGTATGAAGATAACTAAAGCTTTATTCAGGCACAAATAACATGTCACATGAGCAAGGGAACCAGGCAGCCATTCCCCCAAAAAACACCACATTCTATCCCACACACTGGGTCCTCAATATGTCATCTCCGGGGCTGTGGTGCATGAGACATGACAAGTACAACACATCCCCTCCAGTGACACCCCAAGCATAGGGCAGGGAAATCAGGCACCCCCAATCTAGCAAGTGGTCTGCAGTCTCCACACATGCACAGGATGTCCCTCCGATAAACTACCTGCACCATCAGGCTCTCCAGCAGCCCTCAATAGAGCATCATCTCCTGACAATTGTGATCCTCACAATTTGCTGCTCACACAGCTCCTGTCTCCCCAACTGTTTTGCATGCTAACCTTCATCTTACCCTCTTCAGGAACCCTGAAGATAGCCGACTTGCAACACTGTCTGTCTACCTGGATCATGACGCCCATGTTCCATGTCTTCCCATTCTCCAGAGTGACAACCACTGGCCTGACCTTGTCCCCCTCATGGGTGCTAATTACAATGGCATGCCCGTCACTCTCCTCTCTCAAAAGCAATTACCCATTGTTGCATCCAGATTCTTTGTGCACACTTAAATATCATATCATATTCACATTGAAAATATGATTACCCACCACCCAAAGTGGTCAAGTCTGTTTGAAAAATGTCTTTCCTGCATCATAGTGAATGTTGGCACACCAGTTGCAACATGAGGTGCATGACGAACTGCAAATATCATACTTTCCAGCTCCAGAATTCAATCCACTACATATTATACTTTATGAGGTTGCTTACCCTGTCCACCAATCCATTACACTTGGGATTAAAAAGTGTGGTATTCAACACCTTTCCTCAAAATCCGACTTATCCTGCCTCATCTCATTAGAAGTCAACTTGACCTCAGTATCATTCACAGTTTCATCAAGGAGACTCTCTGGTTCAACACTGATTAAAGACACGTAATCACCATTTTCGATGTCACCTCCGAAAGATACCATAACTCAAACCATTTTGATGTGTGATCCACCAAAACTATTAAAACCTCTTGTTCAGTTTTAGTAAATCCATGAGACCCACTAAATAAAAATGCCAGTTTGGACTACACTTTGCCTGAGACAGGAACTGCAATGTGCTCTGGGGTAATCAAGATTAAACAATTGTCACTTCTGGCATATGTTCCTTGATGGTCAATTACAACATTTGCATCCATAGCTGGCCACAATTAAGTCTCCCGCAGTGTTTAGTAAAGCGCATACCAAGTATCCATCATGGACTAATGCTATTAACCTTCTTCTGACACCTTTCAGTTGCACAATTCTTCCATATCCAGTGACACCAAATTCTCTTTCTATCAACTCATCCTTGTCTATGGTCAAAATCCTATCACTTTACTTACTTTAATATATTTATGTATTGCACCAAATGATGCTGAGGCTTACGGGTGTGGACAACAGGACAACAGATAATATAAAATATAATCATACACTCTGTATGATCTGGCCAACCATTCCAAGTCTGTCAGCACATGCTGTAAGGGGACATAGCGCCAGGAATAAAGATAACTAAAGATGAATTGGGGCATAAATAACATCTCACAAGGAGCTAGGGGGAAAGGTTGCCATTCTCTAGCTTACTTTCCTTACCATCCACCACGAATCCCACCAACATTCCATCCCACGCACTGGATCTTCGAGATGTTGTCTTGATGGCTGCAGTGCGTTATACATGTACAGTGTAACACATCTCTAGTGCTGTTCGCTAAGCTTCTGTTTCAACACATTTCAAAAAGAACATATATAACAACCCATGCCAAAGCTAGTTTTCTCAGAGCCCAGAAACAATGAAGTTTGCAGGGCGTACTGTATCAATAAAAAAACTTAAATGTAAAGAGGAGTAGAGGAGTCCCCACCATGTTGGAGGCTCTTGGAAGTTGTTGGTAGTCCTATGTATGTCTTTCTCTGTGCTCCAACCACAGGACACCGCAAGAAACAATCTCTGCAGGTGTTTTAAACTCAGAATAGAAGGTGTGCTTAGTTTGTGTTTGGAATTAAGCTGCTTAATTATCGCTATGCCGTGAGGAAGGCAGAAGTCCCGCCTGAATACCCAGGAATGCTAAATGTGCAAGACACGCACAGTCTGAGTTTCCAGCTGAGAATTTGTGGTTGGTTTCTAGTTTCTTTTCATAACAACATCTGGAGCAGACCCTGGAGATCGCTTTCCCTGTGACTGGTAAAAGGAAGCCTTTGGGATTATTTTATATAAATTATGCACTTGTGTGATGAAAGGGTAATGAATGAAATTGATGGTGCAAATGGTCAAGTCATTATTACGTCATGTTCCCAGCCATCTCCACATCTCACTTCGCGATTACACAAGATAATTTGCGATCCAAAGCCCTGATGAGTGATCACTGGATTAGAAGCTATTCTTCAGTGAGCGGCTACCTTGTCAAGCTAATCCTTTGGAAAGAATTCCTGAGGGATTCCCGTTCCACTGTTTTGGAAGCAGGACGGCTGTTCATTTTGTGATTATTGTGTCTCTGGTTGCTGGTTAAGGTTTCAATGTGACTTCTATTTGGGAAAAAGGATTTACAGATGCTCTCGTTATTAAGGATTGATTCCGGGAAGGATTAGCTGGTTACAATTATTTTCAACATTTCGGACAATAGGGTTCAGATGTTTTTCCATTGGTGGTGAGCAAAACAAAAAAGCATTGGCAATGACCACAGGTTTGGATTTATGTTTCATATGATATGATATGTTATTTATAACACGCATACTACCCAAAGGTTTCTAAGCGTGGACTCGGGGATCGAACCTGTGTTGCTCCGTGTCATCTTGTTTCCGAGGCGAACATGTTGCCGCTGAGCTATCCTCCCGAGACTTAAAGATAAAAGATGGAGAATGCTAAACTCTAAGGTGCACAACAGTGTTGCCCTTGTACCAGACGTGTCATGAGATCCCCCTTTTTGACTTTTCCTTCCCTTGTTTATACTTTTATGTTTTGAATTTTCATTATGTTCTTGGAATAGTAGAGGGCTCTCACATTTTACGTCTGAGAATGGCCTTTTGAAATCTATGGATCTCTTTAGTATTATAGCATTACAAGAAACATTAATGCTGGAGTCATATTGACTGTAGGAGCACCTTACAAATCCCAGCTAACAAGGGACCCATTGGTCGTCCTAAAGCAGGGATGTTGTTTACAACCCGTAATCCACTGGTGACAAGTGAAGTTTTAGGGTCATCCACAATGGTACAGGTGGTAAAAATTGTTAGTAATCAGACTGAGATCTTCCTAGTGAATGTATATGATCCACCTAATGCCATAGCAACAAAACAAAATGTTGCTACAGTGAAGAAGATCATTGATAAAATGAACTGCCTTAAGCCACTTTAATGCAAACTTAGTAGCTAATAATATAGATTGTGCTAACAGGGGCGAATCAGCACCAATTAAACCCATAAAAACAAATCGACAAAGTAAAGCATGGGCTATCCTGCTGTATTCTTACGGATTTAATAGGTTAAATGGGCTCGGCCCGGGAGATGTCAATAAAGCATTAACATGGGAGAGTGGGAGCAGTGCATCTAAAATCGACTATGTGTTTGCAAACTTAGCAGCACTATTTATTTAAATATTTATATCATTTGTATAGCATGCATACAACCCGTAGGCATTGAGGCACTGTTGCAGGCCATGGTCAGACCATGGACAGAGTGTGTTGGCGCTGGTGGAGATTTCACAATTGTGGTCTGCAATCCAGTCCAGTGTGCAGCCTTTGTTGTGTGTGCGATTAGTGATTCTTTGAGTGAAGCCAAGTATGTTGAGTGCATCAGATAATGATTTAGAAGGTAGGTCATTAGAATCATTGTGTGGGGTACATTTAGCAGCCCAGCAGAACTTCCCTACACCACCAAACTGCACTTCAGCAGTTATCAGCAGCATGGCTGCGCTGGCTCTGTTGAGCACCATCACCTTGCATCATAACTGCATTTTGCAGTCACCAAAATAATGGCTGCACTGTTTTTACCAAGCACATATCGGGCGATATGGAACATGGAACACCCCGAGAATGAATGCCAGTGTTTCTTCATGTGCACCAAAAAAGAAAAGAATTCAAAGGCAGCGCTGCTATGCTGCCAGCTCAAAACTTCCCACTGAAAAAGAAAATGTTCTGCATTTAAAATGACTGCGTACTGATGCCCTTTTCATCTTTTCAACATTATCCAGTTTGGTTCCAGTAAAACACATTCATGTACACCCATATTAAGGGTGTACACCAGCAAATTAGGGCATTCCTCACTGAATGGCATGTTGTGTCAGGAAAAATCTGTGAAATAGCAGAGAACTTCACTCCAAGCTGTACGGCAAACGCTTTACTTTTTGCAACAAAATAACCCAGGCAAACTCTTCACAAGAAGCCCGCTCTCTGTTTGCTTATGTCAGTTTCAATGGACCCTTGCCTTGGACAGATTCTGTGTATTAGAAATTGACTAGGGCCATGGAAATGCTTAGAAAACAGATGTGAGGAAAAATCACATTTGGAAAGGAACTGTGTAAACTGGTGCTTTTGTCAAACAAGAAAATGCCCTTTAAACAGTGAAATGTTAAACTAAGGCCCTGTGCTTGCATAGAAATGTGATGGGGGGCTTGATTGAAACATATACATTATGTTTCTTTCTAAAAGACTTGCTTTCTGGTTAAGGAAAGAAAAATAAATACATAAAATAACTGTGAAACCATAACAGGTTTGGAATGCCGGGCTTCAAAGGTTCGTGCCTTTCCTGGGAACAGGATTATCTTCCCCTAAGTGGACCAACCCTCACTGGAAACTATGAATCTGGCTCCCTCGTCAGATGAAGCGGCACTGCTCCAGCATGAGACAATGGACTGCCGGGACACTTAGGTGTGAATTCCTGGTGACACCTCCCTTCAACTCAAGCTGAAGAGCTTCAAAGGTGAATCCACACTGGGCTAAACTGACCAGAGCCTGACATTTGACTGTGGCCTGGAAAGGAATTCCCATATTTGGAACACAAAGCCAGCCCACTTGAGTTCAGAACCTATTCAGCTTATGTCATTTATCTTAGTAACCAAAAGACATATTAATGTGAAATTATGACCATTTAAATGCCATGTTTGCACCATTAAAATAAGACGTTGTCAGTTTTCCCCGCATGTTGGAGATGCAAACACCAGGAAAATGGGAATTCTGAAGAAAACATACATGGTACAACTTTGAAAATTAATGAGAACATGACCAGTGATAATATGTATATATATATAAAATTATTGAATTTTAGGTGAACTATTTTCAATGGAAATGGCGAAAGATTGAGAAAATGACTAAACAGCATCATACCGTCTTGGGATTTGGATCAGCATGTGTCTTGTAAGATGTGTAGTATGCCCATATACGTTTTCTGATGATGACATTTGTAAATATGAGTGTTTTGTTCCATTACTGATTTTGGCAAAAGTAACTTTGGTTGAACAAAGTGTGTTGTAAAAAAACACCCACCATAAAACGGAGTCACCTCCTTGGGTCCAATCTGCTTCCAGGGAGGAGGTGACATCCACAGCTGACCTATCCGATGTTAAGAGGTGTGTCTAGCTAGAGTCAGCCCCATAGTAAAATCCTCTGATTTCATGCTCCTGATATGAAGGAGAGGCATGGGGAGCTCTGGAGTATCTTCTGACTTTTCCAGCTCCAGCGCATTCAGACCCAGACATTTCAGATTCACCCTGCAAGATTCCAAATTCCACTGCCAGGCCAGAGCACAGCTGACCCTATTCAGGAAGAACCACTGATATAAAAAAAAACACACACACAAATCCCAATAATTCAGGGAGAAAGGGGGAGAAGCTGTGGTTCCCTCTTGGGAGTATCCTGTGACCAGACTGGCTTTTGCCCCACTACCTGCTTGACCAGCTGATCCACCTTGCTTTCAAGTAACCAGACTAGGCCCAGCCGTCCCCTTCTAGGAGAGCCCGCCGTTATGTGCAGTGACCAGACCTTGGCTCGCTGTCCAGGAACCTGGTCCACTGTCCAAGCTACCCCATTCAAGTGCTTGTTGTGAGTATTTCCCTTCCTCAGCAACCACAAACTGCATCCCTTGCTTTGTTACCTTGTATTAGGACAAATCCCATAGAGATACTATAACTGCCCTATTGAAAATCCTTAAACCCTCAGAATCCTCTGTGTACCTTGTTTTTAGGAAACTCTGTAGTGATCTCCAAGTGTTAGCACCATTCTTTCCGACACATTCCAGTCCTTTAAAGTCCTTAGTACGATTTTGAATAAATTAATTAATTCCCCATGAAGAGGCACACTGCGTGAGGGGGTTGAAACTGTAGCTTAACCCTTTTCACGGGTGCCATCACCTCTTTGTTTTTGCTTTGTCACCCCGAGTGGGACAGGTATGCCCAGACGTGGGTCCCGTGCCTGCTGGGCCTAGAGACCCAAGCTACTCCTCACTGATGAGCCCCAACAAGGGTGAAACATGTTTGGGGATGCTTGTGGTCTCCTGCTGAAGGGATGTGACCTAGCAGTTCGGGCTGGACTTCCCCTTTTGGGGTGGGGCCAAGACTGATTTGCATATGGTCTTTCCCCTTCTGTAATGGCTTGGCAGGCGAAGAACGATGGTCTGGAGGGTTGCCCCGAGCAATGCCAGTGGTTAAGATTCAGTCTAAACCTTCCAGCCATCACCTCTTTGTTTTTGCTGTCCCTCTTTTCTAGCCACTAAAATATAGTCTTAGTAAAACTTGTCATTTCCTTTTCAAACCGTGTTGTCCCGTGAAATTATTCCCGTTTAAAAACTGAGTTTTCTTTTCCCGTTAAGAATCTCAACCTGTCATCCATTCAGAGTTGCCCTTTCACTTTCATATTATACCTGTGATGTGCATTTGTCATGTAGCATCAAAACCGCATTGCAATTGTGTCTGTGTAACCCATTTTCAAGCTGTTTTGTCATTTTAAACCCGTGAAAATAAGGAAATGCAATTTTTCCACGTGTGATTTGTCTGCACTGTGTTTTTCCTTCCCAAGTCAAT
The DNA here is from genome assembly GCF_040938575.1 of Ambystoma mexicanum. Lineage (NCBI taxonomy): Eukaryota > Metazoa > Chordata > Amphibia > Caudata > Ambystomatidae > Ambystoma > Ambystoma mexicanum. The sequence continues at coordinate 192,399,155 of NC_090923.1, forward strand.
TTTCAGAACTGTATGCCCGTTGTTAGCACATTGCCTTGTAGTGTTTGCTAGTGTTCTTACATCTTTGATACTGCTATCCCCATTTCGATCTCATTCGTTCAACCGCAAATGTAAAATAATTATTTAGCAATTTGAGTGCTATTTTGCTCAATTCTCAAAGGTTTTCAATTCGATTTTGCCTCCCATGCCTCATTCAGAGGGGGAAGGTCCGATTTGCATTCTGTTTGTTGTCTAGTATCCCTGACTCCTTGTCACTCCTTTCTGCCCACACAAAATCTGGCTAACAGGGGTTTGAGGGAGCGTTGCAGGGGGAAATACTAACTATGGTGCTATCAGAAAACACCTCCCAAAAATAATCTTGCCTGTATTCACTTGTGCATTGTATATCTGATGTTAAAAGGTCAAACTAAGTGTGTTCTATCATTTTGCAGTGTAATTATCACCACACTGGTGATTACTGCCCTATATTAAATTTGTGTGATTTTCATTGAAATTTTAAAATAAATAAATATTGTATTATTACACTCCAGCCTGGTTCATGGTCCATTGTGACCGGGGTTGTTTGTAAAGGTGGGTGTGAGATGGGTTGGGTGCCTTTTCAAATTGAATTCATAATAAATAAAATAAAAATATTTTGATTGTGTGCTGCATCCCCGGCCAGTAGCAAGAGTCCTGGTCTGGAGTGTACCATCCCTTTGAAATCATTATCAATTGAGGCCCAGTTTGAGGTCGCCTAGCAAGATTATTTTTGAGGAAGCTTTGAGGATATCCTGGAGAATATGTAGTATGTTTTGCTCAAAGTTTAGAGATATACTAGGAGGGCAGTAGATGAGGTGAATGGTGATAGTACAAGTAGGTGAAGGAGAGAATTTGAGTGAGAGAAGGTCAGTATTCCCATCAATGGATGTGTGAACCTAAGGGGAATGGATTCTCTCGCAATCATAGCAACTCTGCCTCCCCTGAAGGTGGGTCTGTCATTCCGTAGGATAGAATATCCTGTGGGTATGGCTAGGGCTAGGGCAGGGCTATATGGTAGAAGATATGGCAGTTCTAGCGTTGCTAGAAGATATGGCAGTCGCCACGAGAGAAGAAAATGACCACTTGTCACTATGTGTCATGATGCCTACCCCCGGAGCACCAGGCCAGGCCCAGCACCCCCGGGAGCAGGCATCACGCCCCCGGGTAAAAGCCCAGTGGCCCTTTATAGGGCTCTTTGGACTCTGTCCTGGCGCCGTTGGCGCCAGGCTCATGCTGAACATCAGTCCTGGCGCCATAGGCGCCAGGCTCATAAAGGGAAGTGTTTGGTGCACTTACCTGAAGCAGACCATGCTGCACACTCACCTGATGCAGACCATGCTGCATGAAGAACCAAGCCAAATGAGGCTTAGGAGGGACTATTTTTCTGAATGAACTATTTTGTTACTTGGGTGGGGCTGTGGAAGAATATTCACCTGGAACTTCTTCCAAGGTTATTTAAGCCACACCCGGACAGCCACACGTGCTTCACGTTGTTCTGCATCCCAGCAGCTGAACGCTCACCGTGTCTGCTCCTGCACCTGGACTCCAGCCACGCCCGCCTCGAACCTGGAACACCTGTAAGGGAATAAGAGAAGAGAAAGGTGAAAACCAAGAACTATTTCAACCTTCTTACCTGCATCCGGAATCTTCACGCCAGCATTCCTGAAGGAAGACTTCCATTAAAAGCACTGTGTTGCTCGCTGCAGCGCCGCGCTTCACTCACCGGTTCCCGAGACGCTGCCCGGCTCCATCGCGGCTCTCAGTGCCGGTCACCACATCTCTGCACCGCACCTAAGGGAGAGAAGAAGAGACAAAAGGTGAGCAAGGGAACACAAGAGGAAAGCCGGATTTTTAGCCATATTACTTACCGGCTATTCTTTGTGAGCCATTCCACATCTCGGGTCGGCGCCACATCTCTGGCAGGTACCGCACCCCGACCCCTATGGGGAAAGGACAAAAGACATTACTGGGAAATTATAAAGACATTTAGAGGGGTCGCCCTCATCACTGACTCACCTGATTTTACCCCGGCAATTTAACCCCTCAACGCATCGCCTTTGTTCTGCACCTGAAATAAAGGACAGAAAAAGACAACATAAAAGGAGGCATCTTTTGCATCTTCATACTTACGGCGTATCGCTCAGTAAAGTCAAGTGGATTTGCCAGCGCCATTCTGAAAACCAGTGAAGTAACTGGATGAACGCGCGCCCCTGCACCAAAAGCAGGATGGAGAGTTCATCCTTCCAAACCATAAGGTGAGCTTAAACCGGGGGTTTTGGAGGAAGTCAGAGGAGAACGAAGGGGGAAGGTGGGAGCAAGCACATTATTCAGCAGACAGTTAATCCCCTTTCTCATCTGCAGAAGGATATTCCTACGGGCCAGACAAGCAAGATTTGGGGGTCCTGTTCAATCGGTGGTCCGAATTCTGCGCATCACGCTTGAAGAGGCCACAGCAACCCAGACCAGACCAGCGCCTCCGTGGGAGCCAGGTGAGCGTTACACTATGTGTATTACTAAAGCCGACATTGAAAAATGGTCTGTCAAATTCATGTGCGCAAAATGGAGACATGTGTTAATAATGGTTGGAACCGTATCCGATGGAATGCGGTAAATCTACACAAGGCACAAGAGGTTATAGCTGAACTGCTACCTGTATTTTTAGATCAGCATGAGGGTAACTGTCAGACCAGAGGAGCTAATATACTGGCAGACTTTCTGAAACGCATGATGTGTGTTAAGAAGGCCATAAAAAAGAAAAGAAACTATAAGAGCATAGAAGAAAGGTGGAATAAGCACCACAAAAAGGGACAGCATTATGATAGGCAAATCGCAGCTGCAAAAAAACAACTGCCCATAACCATTGCTGCAATTCTCAGTTGGGTGAAGGGTTTGTATACTCCAGTGGAAATCACTGCAGAGATCAGATGCATCAAAGCAGGTAGCTGAGAAACCACTGTAGGCACTGCGAGATAGAAGTATGGAAGCAGATAGCAAACTTTGGCAATACTGGAAATCATACTGGCATATGGACAGTGCTAAGGGAAACAGTCAAGAGAGATCTGCCTATCAATAGTGTCTTGGAGAAAGACTGGTGCACCCACATTGACTGAACATTGATTTCACATATACCGATAGATGAAGAGGTAGCCTTGCCAACAGTGCAATGGGTGTGTAAAGTCTCAGTAAATGAAATAACTAAGATTATGGAGAGGATTCACAAATACCAAGCAACTAGCTCAGATGGTACTTGTGATAGTCTGTTAAAGATTTCTCCAGACATGTGGGCTTGTGCGTTGTGTATTCTTTTTGTGCATATTGGTGAATGCAGTACCCTACCAGAATCCTGGCGAGAACCCTTTAGCTATAAAATGTTGGCAATGTTAGATATACCAGGGAAGATATTCGCAAAGGTACTAAAGATAGAATTATGGCGAATTGGGGGTATTATGGAGTATTAACACTGCGCCGTTGGTAAATAACATGTTAGGATTTGCCCATCGCTGATGGGAACACCTTGAAGTTTCACCCCCTCCTTCATGCCACAAGTTAAGGTTTAAGCGGGTGTCTCCAATTGAGCGCTGAGCCAATGCTGTGTTTGGTATGTTTAGCTATGCAATTTTGTGTTACAATTTCCTTATTTGTGCTTTCTATTCCATTTAAGTTCAGAAATAAATCACTGAGACACGTGTTTTGGCATCAAACCTTTCTCAAAACCGGACATAACACATCACAATTAATTCAGCTTAATAGCATGCTTGATTGTGTTCAAGTTCTTTTCTCCTTCATTTAATGGGCTAATCCCTGGTCATGCTGCAGTATGTGTTCTTAGGCAGTGGAATTGTCTTCAATATATTGTACATCTACGTTTGTGTTTCACACTGTGTCTAACAGAAGACAGCAAGTGGCGGTGCGAGTAATAGTCGCTTATTTTACCATAACTGGTGAATTTCTGGGGGGTTTTCGATTTCTCTTGTAAGCATAATAACCCTTTAAGAAAGTTTTCCCACTGATTTTGTTAGGTTTTTACTAGTGGAACTTAACCGTAACGTTCCTTTAACAAAGTTAAAGTGGGGTGACTCATCATTTAACCCAATGGGAAGTGAAGTCGTCAGAAATTAGCATAGCAAGGTGACATGTGCAGATTTCATTAAATTGGGCTTGCATAAACACCCAAATTGCACAGGACGAACAGCATTTGCCTTTCATAAAATCGACACACACACAACACCAAGAGAGCAAATGTAATTCTAATAGTGTTTTTGAAAACGTTAAAAGGTGTGCATGTTTTAAACTCCAAGAATTGATACAAATGTTTTTACTGGATCTTGCAGTACCAAAATGGGACATTTCACCTTTAGTTGTTTGTTATTTTTCATCAGGTTATATAGTGCAGCGGTGAAGTGTCCTGCGGTTTGATACCTGAGGTCGGTTTTAATTCATAAATTCAAAGAGGACATCAATGTTAATAATTTTAGCTGGGGGAACTGAGTCCACTCACTGAATGAAGTGGGTAGACTCCGTCCCCCTGCGTGTACCCTCGACCTGAGCCATGGTAACATAGGCGTCCTTACATGCATATAAGCAGCAATCAGGTCCCTGGTCTCGGTGTAGGGGCGGTGGGCGTGGGGTTCAACACCGACCTGTGTACCCATGATGAACCTGGTATGAGCCTCATCAACTTTGCGCATTCAAATGGATCCCAGGTTTCAACTGCTCACTGCTGATACATGTTAGTTTGTACATACAGTCATACATTTTACATCTGAAGCATTGAACATGTATTGTATAATTCTTTCTGGCTTTGATTAGCTCTCTGCTTTTTTCCTGTTTTTTTCTGCAGAGGATTATTATTTTCTTATTGTTTTTTGGACTGTAATTACTCGATGACATCAAAACAAAAGCGGTAAAACACGTTTTTAAAAGAGGCTTTTATTTATGTATACATTTTACACCTGTGAAGCATGGATGCATGATTTTCATTTCTGATTCACAAAAAGAAGTAATCGACTGTGCATTAGACTTCAATATGTACCACTACCCCACTGCACTGCAGTGATTTTACAATGAACCACTACCCAATGCAGTGACTTCACAATGAACCACTACCCCAATGCAGTGACTTCACAATGAACCACTACCCCACTGCACTGCAATGACTTCACAAAGAACCACTATCCCTCTGCACTGCAGTGATTTCACAATGCTCAACTCACAATGAACCACTACCCCAATGCAGTGACTTCACAATGAACCACTACCCCACTGCACTGCAGTGACTTCACAATGAACCACTACCCCACTGCACTGCAGTGACTTCACAATGGACTACTACCCAACTGCACTGAAGTGACTTTACTATGAACCACTACCCCTCTGCACTGCAGTGACTTCACAATGAACCACAACCCAAATGCAGTGACTTCACAATGAACCATTACCCCAGTGCACTGCAGTGACTTCACAATGAACCACTTCCCCTCTGCACGGCAGTGACTTAACAATGAACCACTACCCCTCTGCACTGCAGTGACTTCACAACAAACCACTACCCCACTGCACTGAAGTGACTAGCTGAGAAGCCCGATTCTCCTCAAGCTGCGTCCCCCTCCCTCAACTCTTCTCCAGCAGTTCCTACTTTATAATTTGTATTTTCTTATTAGATGTTTGTATTGTAACTGCTGCATGACAGCAAAATAAAAAAATAAAACATTTTTTATTTTTTTATTTTTTTATTTTTTAAAGGGCCCAATCCAGAAAGGCATTGACTCAGGTGGGAATCGAACCCAGCTCCATGCCACTGGTGTCAAAAATGGTCCCACCCCTACACAAGTAGTGCTGTGACAGAGAAGGTTTGGGAAATGTCAATGAGTTTTCCATCCCTATATGTAGAAATGGACAATACATTCAGCTACAAAGAAACAATAATTTTCCGGCATCCACATTATTCTTAAATACAGCACAGGTGAGGTGGCCGCACACATTTGCACTTAAAAATCCAAATGGATGAGGCAAGGGACAATGGAAAGCCTGCTCTACTCCTCTTACTTGATCTGTCAGCAGCGTTCAATCTAGTCGACCATAACATACTAACTAAACACCTCACCACAACGACCTCTTTATCTCCCAATGCAGCAGCCTGGGTCAACTCCTTCCTCTCTGACAGGTCCATGATGGTTTTTTCTCCCACTGCCACTGCCACTGCTGACACATCCCCTATCACTTGTGGAGTTCCCCCAAGGCTCTTGCATCTCCCCCACACTCTACAATATATTCACAAAGCTCCTATTCGACCACCTAGATGAACGTAGTATATCATACATGAATTACGCAGATGATATGCAAATTCTCATCACTCTTTCAGGTGACTATCTTTCAGATTTAACTCTCCTAAATGACATTTATAGCAAAATCCAAGCCTGCATGGCCGAGCACAGCAATTGTCTAAACGATAAAAAAACTGAGCTTCTTCTCATTGGTTCTAAATTGAGACTCAACAAACCAGGTCCCTAATACTCATATTTCAACATTGAGGGCAACAATATCATAGTTGACAAGGAAGCCAAAACCATAGGCTTCTACTTGGATTCTGCCCTTTCTCTACAAAAACAAATAAATGCCACCTCTTCCTCAACAGCTTACACATCTAAATTGATAAACACCTGTAGACCATTCCTGTCTACCATTAGCTACATTACCCTTGCTAGGGCCCTTATACTGTCCAAACTGGACTATTGCAATACTCTCTACCTTGCTACCAGTCAGAGAAACCTTCACAAGATACAAGTATTGCAAAACAATGCACTCAGAACAGCCTTAAATATTCTGCATTCCAACCGTATTTCACAATTCCGACGCAACTCCAGTTGGCTCACGATCCAAGATAGGATCACATTTGGAACGCTTATGAACACCCACAAGTGTCTTAACAACTCAGCCCCCAAATACCTAACCGACACATTCTCTGGGAGGGAGTCCACTAGACCCACCAGAGCTAATTATACCCACTGTGTCAACATACCTAAATTCAAACTTAGCAAAGCCGGAGGAGCTAGCTTTCCAGTGCTTGGGGCCAAGTCCTGGAAGAAGTTACCCCATGCATTAATGACAGACCCAATGTTCCTATCTTTTACGAACAAGGTCAAAACATGGTTGTTCGCCCAGTCTAATTAATCGACACCCTGAGCTATTGTGATTATATGACCAAGCCACTCTACTGACCTCGCCCATAGCTTAGATCATTGCGTCAGATGGCCTCCTAAGCCATACTGCTTGATCTTCCTAAAGCTACGTTTTTTAAATTTTGTATATCCTGTATATATCCATTTGATTGTCTACCCTATACTATGCTTTAAATATTGTATATCCTGTATATATCCATTCACCTATTATTCTCAGCACATGTCTGTAAATCTTATGTATTAACTCGTCTATTGTATATAATCTGCTCATTCCTGTAACTATCACTGTATGTCATTCCATTGTTGTAACCTATTATGCACTAAACAAAAGCGGCCAGATACCTTTGGGTTTGGTGTGCTATACAAGCAAATACAACAAACAAACAAACAAACACACCTTTTGTCTCTTGTCTCTTTTGAATAGGTGCTATCCCACAGCTCCTGGCCCCAATCTTAAATTCTGTCTTGCTCTCGATGACTGAATGCTCTTACAAAAAGTGTTGCCTCTTTAAAGCCATTGACTTGTTAATGGATCTCTATCAGGACCCTTTTTCATGGGTGTTGTGTGCCAGGCACCATAGACTTTTCTCCTCCCCTCTGGTCCCTTCACTTGTACCAGGAAAGTGATCACTAAAATTGCTGCCATTGCTCAGACCCTTCTGCCCAGTGCCCAAAAGATACTGAAGTTGCTGAGATTGCCAATCAACTCCCTAATGTGCATTTGTCAGCATATGCCTTACAGCGCCTGCGCTTACGGTTGGAGTGTTTGCGGGAAGGCAAGACATTTCCATTCATATCACATGCAACATTAAAAATGTAACAATTATATTTGACAGCTTATTTTTTCTGAAGATGCCTTTATTACTAGGAACAATGCAACAATTCCAGTTGAAAGCCAGAAGGGTCTCTGAGCATAGCAACATGAGCTCCTGAAAACACTGTTTGATTCCATCAAAACACAGAGTATGGTCATTCTCAATGAAAGGGTCATGTTTGACAAATGGTGATATAGGTTACTATTCAGGGTAATCTAAACCAAGTATTCACAGGTGAGCAGGCCATACCTGAAATCATCAAAAACATAACCTAGGTTTACTTTCATGTCAGTACAATAATGATGGATACACAACCTTTGTCTTTCCAGATGTTTTTGACTACAGCTCCAATCGATCTCAAGTGGATGCTCATTGTTGAGGAGTCCAGGGAGACGTAGAGCAAAATATCAAGAGAGGCACAGGTTGCAGACCTCAACTTTAATTGCTATGATATGTGCTTACTGTACGGTCCATACTTCAAATGCAGGGCATGCATCCCTTGCAACCTGGGGACCCATTTTGGCATTACTTTGCCGGAATCTGAAAAACTGAAAGATATGTGCACAGCATTTCAGCACTGAGCAGGAGAGAGGGCATATCAGCATATCTTGCCAACCTTCGGTAAAAAAATCTACAATAATCTATGACCTACCGACATACAAAAACTGCAAACAGGTCTCTCCTAGTCAAAGTGAGTGTTGCTGTGCACATTACAACATCCAGTACATATTGCTGCATATTAATAAGATTGCTGAAGAATGTGGGCCCATGCAAGCTGCAGGCTCATACTGGGACAGTGCCTGTCATTCATCTGGTGAGAACCCCACAGTGCAATACATTTCAATGCCTCTGCCTATACAGAAGAGGATGTATCCTCCAAGGACAGACAGTAACTGTCTTCGCTTTCTCCTCCAAACAACGAAAAGGAAGCTTTACTTTACAAGTATTCTCTCTCTTTCTCTCTCCCTATTGCCTGTCACTTACAAGAACGTAATGTGCTCCTGCGTACAACCTTGGTGCATTACAGCATGCCATGTCCATATATGTCACTTTGAATGTGCACTGACAATAGCAACCACTGACAATGTCTGTTTCTCACAGCCATACTGTCTTTCTCATTCTTCCCTCTCTCTTGCTTTCTCTCTTTCTCTCTTTCTCTATCTCTCTCTCATGCTTCCTTCTAAAATGTCCCATAATATACACTTCAACACTATGCATGAGAAGATGAAAAAACAAGGCCAATTCCAATATGGTGTTAGCGAAGGTGGTATTCAAGCCTTGTTCTCAGGAGTCAATCAGCAGCCCAGGTAGATTCCACTTTGCCACTCTAGTGTCATGCTGGTGAGGGCCATGGATGTGTAGATAAATCAAGAACAACAGCCTCACATTGCAAATTATAGAGACTTTACAGTATAAAAGCGGTCTATTTTCTCGAGCATATAGCATCACATTTTCATGTTTAGCAATTCATGTTCTCTTTTAAGCACTGTAATGCTATCTCCTATTATTACAAAATCCAGTGATACTCAGTTTGTCAACCTCAGAAGTATGAAAGGATGAGTCAGCCGGGCTGGGATGCGTACGCTTGACTACAAGTTGCATGCAGTTGTGCAAGGTGAATACTTAGCTTGACAGGCTAGTAGTAGAGTGAGTTACATATTTATAGGTGGAAAGGCCCGGCTTCCAGTCTTAGTATCGGCTCCTTTTGATGTGCTTTGATACAAACTTAATATACATTTGATCTAAAAATTATACCAAAAATGTTTGATAACGATTGTATATCAAATGCATATTTTTATATGAAATGTTTTCTTATTTATATTAGTTTTGATATAAGTGAATATAAGTTTTATATAAAATCTATATAAAGATGGGAGCATCGCTCGACGATGTTGCCCAGTCGAGAGCCGAGTGCTAAGTGAGCTCTGTAGATGGGGACTGTGGATCTATGGTTGTGCAGGGTGAAGTGTTGCTGACATCACAGAGGGTTTCCGCCCCGGGATGATAGAAAGAGGATATACCTTTTATATTAAATTGATAAGCCCCCCAAAGTGTCTGATAGCAATTTTATTGAACCCCAATTATTTTTATATAAACTTTATAGGAAGAGGAAATGATATCAAACAATGGCGATATCTTTTTGATAAAAATATGTATATAAAAATATAAAACACATGTTTTGATATATAAATGTACATACAAATCAATATAAACACAATATTTCTGGATATAAAAATGTATATAACACATATTAAAAGCTATATTTTTTTATATAGACATTTATATAAAAAATTATATTAAAAATCATATTTTTATATAGAAATGTATATATAACATACAATGGTCCCCGTGGAGAGAGTTGAGCTGTACTGTTACTTCCATTTAAGGTGTACTGACGATGGGAAAAAAATCAATTGAATAGAGGTCACTCAATGAGATAAGAGGCAAAGGGTGACTCCCCGTGTTGTCATACTTTGATTTCAACAGGGCAGGAATTGTAGATAGGCAGCCTGGAGTACTCAAAACAACACTCTCACATTGCAACTTAGTTGGGACAAAGTACTAGAGTTGATGACATTTTTAAGCGTGGCGAGTGGCAGGATGTTATGCCAGTCTTGTGATGTTTGGTGATGTGTAAATGTCGGCTTCTGTGCCATTGAATGTTTTATATTGTGCCAGATTAATTTTGTACTTCCAAGTAGGTGTGTATGTCTGCACATTCCTAGGACTCCCCAGGCCTTGACTTAGAATAAAACCACATTGCAGTGCTGATTCAGTGCTGATTCACATCTCTTTGGTGGATCACAGAGGGACACATGTACGCCGTGCACGAGATGCTGTAGACCCCCTAGAAACAATAGTTTGACTTTTGTACATGCTCTGGGAAGCACACTTCACATATAAACTGTTTTTCATTATTTACACTCTGTATCAAAGCCAGTTCATATTAGATTGGTATACATTTTTAAATCAAATTTGTTATATAAAAATATGATTTTTAATATGACATTTTATATAAATATATATAGCAAAACATATTATTTATATATTTATATGCACTTTTATATCAAAAAGATATCAAAAACGTTTGAGATACTTTTCCGCTTCCTATAAAGTTTATATAACAAGTCTTGGGTTTCAATAAAATTGCTATCAAAAACTTTGGTGGGTTTATCAATTTTATATGAAATCTATATCCACTTCCTATCACCCCGGGGTGGAAACCCTCTGTGACGTCAGCAATGCTTCACTCTGCAAAACTTACAGTCCCTGTCTTCAGAGCTCACTTGGCTCTCAGCGCTCGTCCGAGTAACATCGTTGAACGCTGCTCCCATTTCACCTCTCAAACTCAGGACATCCTGCCTTCACTTTCCTCTTCCTCTCCTCTCAGTCCCTCTGTGGCCACCTCTCGCTCTCCTCTTCCTTTTTCCATCTCTCTTACAACACCTCACAATGTCTCTAGACAAGTCTGATTCATGAAAGTGTCATCCAAACAGGTGCTCCCCTGCTCTTCCAGAACCATCAAGGACCACATTGCCACCGTCGCTCCAGCCAAGGCCGATTTCTGCAAACACTGTTTCACCACTGGAACTTTACCATCTCTCCTCCAGCACTCCCTTGTGCACCCCTTCCTAAAAATCCTGCTTATCCTACATGTCTGGCAAACTATTGCCCCATTTCAATAACCCCTGTCCTGGGATAACTCATGGGAAATCTGGCCATCTCCCAGCTTACACTCCACACTGAATCTGTTGGTTGTCTCCATGACCATCAATGTACCTTCAGAGCAGCCACAGGCACAGAAACTGCTCTCCTGAACACCCATGAAGATCTGCAAATCTAATCTTGATTCCAGCTCTCCTTCTGTACTCATCCTCCTTGGCATTTCCTCTGCTTTCAACATGGTCAATCATGCCACCCTGATCAACCGACTCCATGCGAATCTGGGCATTATGGATCAGGACCTGGCATGACTAAGCTCCTTCCTCCTGGACCATCCCTCCCAGTTCCTTTCTCTCCACCACCTCACTCTCCACATGTGGTGTCCCCAGGGCTCTATCCTCTCACCCTGGCTCATCAATGTCTATCTTGTCCCTTTGTCCCACCTGATCTCTACCTTCTCTGCTAACCTTCAGTGTTATGCGGATAACACTCAGCTCTCTTTCAAGCTTACCTCAGCCTCCTTGCCTCCCTCACTCATTCTTGACTGTCTTTCCGTGATTCAGGATTGGTGCCCCTCCAACGATCTTTCCCTTAATGCCAGTAAGCCTACCCCCAGAAGCTCCCTGTCTCCAGAGCCCTGGTTCTCTACAGTCTGGACTACTGCAACAGCCTTTCAATCTTCCTACCTCTAATCTTTGGCCCCTGCAACAAATCCAGAACAGGACTGCGAGACGTGTCATTAGCCCCATCCCAGGGACTGTAACTCTCCAGCCCTGAAATCTCTCCACTGGCTCCCAGTGGCTGAAAGGATCAAGTTGAAGACCCTCTGCATCATCCACAAGGATTTTTGAGGCCAGGGCCCACACTACATCTAACTCACTCTTCCAAAACACCTTCCTTCTAGAGGCCTTCACTCAGCTACCTCTAACTCTCTGAGGGTCAGACCCTGCTCCAGACAGAGAGTTGAGGGTAGATCTCTCTGTAAGTTTCTTCCCTCTGGAACAGCATCCCTGCCCCTCTCAGACTTGAATCGTACCATGTGAAGAACCGGAAGCAGCTCACAACCCTCCTTTTCTGATATTCCTGTTCTCTCTTGCTCCCTTGCTAACATACCTGTCTGCTGCGCCGATTGGTTGCTTGATTCCCTCAGAGTCTCACTGGGTACCAGGCTCTTCCCTGACCAGTCTTCCAATGCACTTTTCCTGGCCTACCGTGATCTTAGGGGATGTAACTGTAACCCCTACAGCCCCCCTGCCTCCTTGCACTTATCCAGAGCTGCGCAGCCATGGCTGCATTTAGTCAGAGCCTTGCCGCCCTGATTGCACTTAACTCCTGTCCTCTCCCTTGCACTTCCACCTTATCCTTCCCCCTGCACTTCTCGTTGTCGCAATTGCACTATCTGAATGACACAAGGCTAGTAGGATTGTTTGTCTTGTTCTCCCAATGTCTTCCCTACCTTATCTTGTGGCGCCTATAAACACTTGTATACAGACACATTATAAATGCCATATCATATCTAGATTGTATGTATGTGAAAACACCTCCTATAAAAATATACATTTGATATACAATCAATATCAAACATTATTTATATCATTTTTATATCAAATTGG